>NW_027507748.1:161994090-163194090 GCF_037356315.1 Lithobates pipiens | reverse complement strand
AAGTTGGCTGCCCAATCTAAAATGCCCGGGCCTATTTTTTTTCCCAGTCCGGGCCTGAATGGAAGTACACTTAATGCCGCGTACACGTGACTGGAATTTCCGGCAGCAAAGGTCCGCCGGTCTTCCCGACGGAATTCTGACCAAACAGACTTGCCCACACATGAATGGACCAAAGTCCATTCGTTTTGAGCATGATGACATACGACGGGACTAGAAAAGGAAGTTCAATAGCCAGTAGCCAATAGCTGCCCTTGCATCGTATTCCCCTTCCATCATAGAGTAGAGTGAGCTGTGTCCGTGTCTGCTCTGCATATGCAGAGCTAACACAGACCTGTCATCCGCCTGCTCTGCTCATTGTGGCCCGCGACTGGTTACCAAGTCACTTAGGTGGCCCTCACTCTTCAAAAGGTTGGGCACCCCTGGTCTAAAGCCTCATGTACACTACAGCTGCTAAACTGAAGTTTAGAAGCAGTTGGGTGTTTTTTTTAGCAGCCCCTGAACTCTCCTCTATGTTATCTGTACACTCAGTCGATTATAGTAGTTTAGGGCAGTGGTCATCAACGCTGTCCTCAGGGCCCACTAACAGGCCAGGTTTTATGTATTACCTTGGGGAGATACAGACTAGAATACTACAATCACTGAGCAGCAAATTATATCACCTGTGATATATTTCAGTTATCTTGCAAACCTGGCCTGTTAGTGGGCCCTGAGGACAGGGTTGATGACCACAGGTTTGGGGGAAGTTGAGGTTACAAGCATGTTTTTGAAAGCAGAAAAATCACGTTCAGGACTATAGTTTACTGGCATTTCAAATGCCAAATACTTGTGTCAGGGACCTGCTGTGGCAAGACAGAGGTGTGTGCATGCGTACATTCCAACAAACAGTCCAACAAACTGGACAGCGGTGTGTGTGTGTGTGCGCAGGGGCATGCGGCGTATGCGTGGGCATTAGATGCTACTTGGCGCTAATGGGCCTTTAAAAGGACAGCAGCTGCACAAGTGCAGTGCTGTTTGATCTGCAGCTTGTTTGACCTGAAAACCTGTACCTACTTTCTGATCACCTGTATTGACCCGACTCTGTTGACTCTGCTGATATCTCCAACCCTGACCTCAGCTTGCCTTGACCCTGCTATAAGGACTTCCTTGCTTGATATCATGTCTGTTCATCTGACTCTGCTTCAGCATACAGCCCTACTCTGCCAGGCTACCTGTGTTTGACCCGGCTTGTCTCATCTTGCTCCAGCCTATTGATCTGCTCTGTTAATTACCTGTGTTTGACCTGGCTTGTCTCACCCTGCTCCTGCCTATACCTGCCAGCTTACCAGGTCGCTGACCTGTACCTGCCTCAGCTGACATCGGCATCCCAGACCTATCTGGTGGTTCATCATCCATCCATCCGTGCCAACATCACAGTACTCACAGACACTCCTACTTCACTGTACTCTCAAGGCCACTGTTCCCATGCCAGTGGCTCCTGAGCCAGGGCTGTAAGAGAGGTCTCCTCCTACAAATCAGACTCCACTACAAGGTGCATAACAGCTTGTAACCATTTAGTTTTTAAAGAGGGAACAAATTGAGATTAAATTGTTGAAAAAACACAAATTTCACCACATGATGTTGCCTGAATCAATGGATAAGTCCAGTAGTGATGAAATTTCTCTCAAGAAATGTTCTATGTCTTCGGGGGCCTCAGCAACATCAGGAGCATTTTCACATGCTCACACATGCTCATGATGAAATAAGACAGCTATCTACAAGCACATTGCTCTCTCTGCTGCTGCTCTGTCTTCTCTCACAGAATGTCTGAAATAGTTAATAATTTACAGTTTTTTCATGCATTGTGGGGGTTTGGAAGGGTCTCATTGCGTGCACCCGGGATTGCCCAGTAACTGAGCAGGACCGTGGATCTGTGTGTGTAAACACCCATATCCACATCCTCCTGTCAGAGGAGAGTACATAGGGACAACGATTGGTCACCTTCCCCAGTCAGTCCCCTCCCCCCACAGTTAGAATCACTCCCAGGATACACATTTAACCCCTCGATCACCCCTGAGTGTTAACCCCTTCTCTGCCAGTCACATTTACGCAGTAATCAATGCTTTTGCACAAACCAATAAATACACGCTTATTTTCATTTTTTTACCAAAAATATGCAGAAGAATACATTTCAGCCTAAACTGAGGAAAATATTTGTTTAAAAAAAATTGGATATTTATTATAGCAAAAGGTAAAAAATATTGTGTTTTTTCAAACTTGTCCCTCTTCTTTTGTTTATAGTGCAAGAGATAAAAACCACAGAGGTGATCAAATACCACCAAAAAAAAGCTCTATTTGTTGGGAAAAAATTATAAAAATTTAATTTGGGTACAGCATTGCATGACCACGCAATTGTCATTCAAATGCGACAGCGCTGAAAGCTGAAAAATGGCTTGGGCCGGAAGGGGGTGTTCGTGCCTGGTAGACAAATGGTTAAAAATGCTTCTACGGTAACCGGAATGCTCATAACTGCTGCTAAACTTGTATAAACTCGGTATGTAAAGCTGTAAAATGGACGTTTTTCACAGTTGGTTTCCAACTGTCAAGTTTCCAGCATTCAGAAAAGATTTTTAACTGCCCTGTGTACATGAGCCCTGTTACACGCCTGTTTGACTGCATAGGATCTACACTAAGGATCTTTCCAAAGGTTTCCCCATTTTGGTTAGAGGCGTTTGATCTTATCAATTCTAAACTCCAGCTAATCATTCCAGTAACACCTGAACTGGCCTTACTGGCAATACATGATGTTGACCAGAGACCATAAATACAGAAAAAATCTGCGCAGTACAACCCCTTTACGAAAAGCTGCTGAACACCAAGGATCAATTACCAAATCCCAAAATACAATATATCAAACAGATGGTACAGTGCTCTAACTAAAATAAAATGATTACTAACTAGGGATGAGCCGAACACCCCCCGGTTCGGTTCGCACCAGAACTTGCGAACGACCCCCGCGTTCGGTACGAACGTTAGAACCCCATTGAAGTCTATGGGACTCGAACGTTCGAATTGGAAAGTGCTCATTTTAACGGCTAATATGCAAGATAGTGTCCTAAAAAGGGTTTGGCGACCTGCCTCCTGCCTCAGGGGACATGGGTCACTGCAAAAAAAAGTTTTAAAAACTACCGTTTTGGCGGGAGCACTGATTTTAATGACGATTAAAGTGAAAAAAAAAAAGTGAAATATTCCTTTAAATATGGTGCCTGCGGGGTGTCTGTAGTATGCCTGTGAAGTGCCACGTGTTTCCCGTGTTTAGAACAGTCCCTGCACAAAATGACATTAAACGGAAATAACACCATTTAAAACTGCTTGCGGTTTTAATGTTATATCTGGTTCCTGCAATATGGTTGAAAATCATTGAGAAACATGGCATGGGTAGCCCTCCCTGCCCATTACCAGCCTATTTGGGTCTTGTACGCATATTAAGGGGAACCCCGTACCCATATTAAAAAAAGGAAATGTGTGTGGCCCCCAGGCCCTATATACTCAGAACAGCAGTATACAGGCGGTGCAAACAAGACAGGGACTGTGTAGGTTTGTTGTGTTAAGTTGAATCTGTTTGTCATTTTCAACCGGTACATTTTTAAAGTGTAGCTCCAGTCAAAAAAACTATCTTTAAGCTTTTTGGAAAACATAGGGAAGGGTTATCACCCCTGTATAATTTGTTTTGTCGTCCATCTTTTTTCATCTCACTTGCTGCTGTCTCCTTGCGTTTGCAAGTAGGAGATGTTTGTAAGTTGGATGTTTGAAAGTAGGGGCCTGCCCTATATTATAGCGGTATGTACTGGGTACAGAGCACGCAGACAACACGCACTATCTCCTAACACTACTGACTGCAAGCTCTATTATTAACCACTTGTTAGCCCAATGTTTGCATAAAGTGAAAGATGAAGTTATGCTGAGTAAATAGATATCAAACATGTCACTCTTCAAAATTGCACATGCCCGTGGAATGGCGCCAAACGTCGCTACTTAAAAAATCCCCATAGGCGACGCTTTAAATATTTTTTTACTGGTTACATGTTTTGAGTTGCAGAGGAGGTCTAGGACTAGAATTATTGCTCTCGCTCTAACATTCTCGGCGATACCTCACATGTGTGGCACATGCGAGCACATGGGGACATGGGCGCTTTAATTTTTATTTTATTTTTTTATTGTTCATTTTACTTTATTTATTTTAGTTTGACATTTTTTTTCCCAAAAATATATTTTTGATCACTTTTATTCCTATTACAAGAAATGTAAACATCCCTTGTAATAGGAATATGGGGTGACAGGTCCTCTTTACAGTGAAATCTGGGGGGTCAATATGACCCCACATCTCACCTCTAGGCTGGGAAGCCTGAAATAAAAAATAAAAAAAAGATTCTGGCTTTGATCGTACTGGCGAGTTGGTAGAAGCACCGGAGGGCGGTGAGGGGTGGGGGGCGTCTATGGCTGGGTATTTCAGGGTATCACCGAGTATGGCTGGGTATCTCTGAGTATGGCTGGGTATGGCAATTTATGGCAGGGTATTACAGAGTATTGGCGGGGTATTGGCGGGGTACTACAGAGTAATAGCAGGGTACTGCACTGCAGAGTAATGGCAGGGTACTGCACTGCAGAGTAATGGCAGGGTACTGCACTGCAGAGTAATGGCGGGGTACTGCACTGCAGAGTAATGGCGGGGTACTGCAGAGTAATGGCGGGGTACTGCAGAGTAATGGCGGGGTACTACAGAGTAATAGCAGGGTACTGCACTGCAGAGTAATGGCAGGGTACTGCACTGCAGAGTAATGGCGGGGTACTGCACTGCAGAGTAATGGCGGGGTACTGCACTGCAGAGTAATGGCGGGGTACTGCAGAGTAATGGCGGGGTACTGCACTGCAGAGTAATGGCTGGGTACTGCACTGCAGAGTAATGGCGGGGTACTGCACTGCAGAGTAATGGCGGGGTACTACAGAGTAATGGCAGGGTACTGCACTGCAGAGTAATGGCAGGGTACTGCACTGCAGAGTAATGGCGGGGTACTGCACTGCAGAGTAATGGCGGGGTACTGCAGAGTAATGGCGGGGTACTGCAGAGTAATGGCAGGGTACTGCAGAGTATGCACTGGTATTGCAGAGTATTGGCAGGGAATTGAGGGGTTAAATTCGGTGAGCAGCGATGTGGGCACTGCAGATGCAGCCCACATCGCTGCTGACACCGATCTCTTTCCCCTCCGCTGTACCGATCGGTACAGAAAGGGGAGGGAGGAACAGGCGTCATAACATGATGCCGGTTTGTTTCCAAGTGATCACTCCGTCATTTGACGGAGCAATCACGTGGTAAACGGCCGCTATGAGCGGCCGTTTACCGTGATGCGCCGGGTCCTATGGACCCGGCGGTCACGGATGCTCTCGAGTGCGCACACCTCGGGGCACGCGAGAGCAGAATTCTGGGAGGCCGTTAATTAACGGCCTCTCTGAGTTAAACAACCGCCCTGAAGCCGTTAGTCGGCAATGGCCAGTTGTTAAGTGGTTAAAGCTAGATCACTAGCTATATAGGTGAGGTGAATATAGTGGTGTATACTGCAGTCAGGGCACAGACAACAACCACTACACAGCAGCAAGATAGGAAATCAGCCAAAAACGATTGGTGTGTACTGTATTGAAGGTACACAGAACACCCACTGCTTCAGATGCAAAGTAACACACTACAGGAGGCCGCCTTAAAGGCGGCCTTATATAGTGTGGGGCGTGCACTACACAGCCTGAGCTATGATTGGCCACAGGCAGGATGCCTGTGGCCAATCATGGCTCTCCTCGCTGCCGGCGCTGCGATTGGCCAAGCATGCGGGGTCACAGTGCATGCTTGGCCAATCATCGGGCAGCAATGCACTGCGCCAACGCAGTGCATTGTGGTCCGCGCGCGCGTCACTCGAATTTTGACGCGAACGGCCAAAACGTTCGGAATTCGCCGAACGGCCAATGTTCGAGTCGAACGTACGTTCGACTCGAACACGAAGCTCATCCCTATTACTAACATATTAAAATTAATTAAAAGTCCAAAATAGCTTTTGTGTCAAAAAAGTCCCCGTGAGGAATCTTCAATGGTATACAGTCAGTTCATGCATAAAGTGACTTAGTGCCAAGGGGGGGACCCTCACCAATGGTAAAATTGGCTGCTCACCTCATCGTATGGACCCTTTAAATTACAGAGGGTCGTATGCACTTAAATATCAACGAATGCTTATCAACTCGTCCAATCGCTGTACTCCTCTCAGACAATATCCGACCAGCTCACAAACGAAAACAAGGCTTTCTCCCATTCAGAGTCAAATGAACTGACACGTTAGTGGAATACCCACACTGGATCGGTATATAGCAGTATTCACATTTCCTCAGACCATGTGGATAAAAAGACAAGCCATAGTGCTCTCCATAGAAAAATGTTTTAATGATGAATATACAAAAAAAAACTTACAATAACGAAGCTCCATACGATCGTTAAAATGAACAATGACCGCGGTGACGTCACGTGATCTCCGTCCATATGTTACATCCCTATGGGCGGGACTTCATCAGCGGACACGGAAACTACGCGACACCTGATATATAAATAGACATGAGGGGTTCCTATAGAAACAGCTCATCCAATCACGCCGCTTATCCGAACGTAAATTCGCTTACTGTGAGCACGATGTGACGGACAACCTCTCCATGTTTACGAAAGTTACCATGGTAACAACACATCCTGTCGTGTAGTATGAATCTACACGATAACAGGCAAAGACCTCAGGACAGCCCTTGTGAATTTAAACAAACGTTACCATGTTAACAGCTCATCCCATCATGCCTAGAGACCACACCATACAAAATTACTAATCTATCGGTTATACTTTTCTAAAATATTTTGTGCAAATGGTCTTCAACTTTCCCTCCTGCTGTGTCATCCTGGGAGTCCATGATTAATACTACCTTGCCAATGTATATGTTAATCTACCTCCATTGTGGCTTCCCTGGACGTCCCAGAAGGCGGCTCTGTTTTAAGTGCTTAAATTCCTTCCTTGGGAGGAAGTTGCTGCTTCCTCTCTCCTACCCATCCTCTAAGCCATCGTTTCTTACACTCACCCCCCCCCCCCCCACTAATTTCTCAGCTTTACCTGGGTACTATGATATTAATGGTACAGTGGTTCATCTTCTATTTGGGATATGTACATTTGATTTAGAGCTTATATTGTTTGATTCCATTCCAATCACTGTTGTGACCTGTGGAAATGTGTATTATTTTGCATTACTAATGATCTTATCTGAGGAGGTACAGATATGTATTGAGCCTTACCCAGAAAAAAATGAGCAATGGTGCAAATATCAACCACCTCTAATTTTAACTTAAATTTATTTTTCAGATCCAAAATGAACATGGAAGCACCTCCAGAAAAATTCAATGTGGAAGAGCATAGGACCATAATCCAGTTCCCGTTTCTCCAAGGGAAAGGTGCGAAGCAGATGCAAGATGAAATGTCACAAAAACTTTGGGTGACAGTGGCCCTTCATATGCAACAGTTAAACGTTGGGTTGTGAGTTTTAAAACTGGCTATTTCGGTGTTGAAAGTGAGAAACCCAGTGGAAGGGCTGTTTCTGTCTGTGTCTGCAAATGCGAAAGCCATCCATGACATAATCTTGGAGGACCGCCTAATATCGCCCAAAAGTATTACTACATATCTAGGAAGTTTACGTGAGAGAGTTGGTGCCATTATCTGCACTGCCTTGGAAATGAGAAAGCTTTCAGCAAAGTGGATCACAAAACTTTTGACAACAAACTGTTGCATGACAATGCCTCGTCACACACTGCAGGTGAAACAATGGCAAAACTGACTTCTTTAGTGCATCAAGTGATGCCCCATCCACCATATTTGTCCAGCATGGCTCCTTCTGACTATCATCTGTTCCCTAATCTCATTAATGCACCACAACGGAACTCTTAAGTGTGAATAGGCTCTTAAAGTGACTTTTGAAGTTGCAGTAACTTGTTAAACGTTATATGAACATTTATATGAGATTTTATTAATTATATGATATCATCACGAAAATAATATAATGAACTTATACATACTGTATACTTATATAGTATCTGCAGATTGACCAGACTGGTCATTTTAGAACTCACTTTTTATTAGTAGTATGTATACATTGTATAGTAGACTAATCTCATCAGATGATAATCTGCTGTGATATTGACATGAGGAATATATACAGACATGGTCATTGCACAACCATTTCCATTGCCAGCCACATGACGTGGAAATCATTCCCAAATCCAAATATCCAGATCCCCTACATGGTATTTTTATTTTACTTAATAAAGATTTATTGAGAGATATGAGGCACTATGATAGCCAAAATGATCACTAATTTACATAATTACATTATAACTACCAGACATTAATAATGACAACATGCAATCCTATCCTTCAACAGCTGCTAACAATAAGTTTATACAGTAATACAATGACTATGTATTTACTATCAAGGCCATCTTTTCCAACAATTAAGAAAATCCTCAAATAAAGCCAATGAAAAAAAAAGGGGGAAAAAAAGGCAAAAAGCTTCCGACAAGAGAGGTCAACCTGACATGACTTCCGAGAAGCACTGTTATAGCATAGCGTCCGGCAGGGTAAGTCGCACAAATATGCCATTCAACTAGGGAATAACAGTGCCTATTATCTCATACAATGCAATAGTCGGGGAGAATCAGAAAACTCCACCAATGGGGCCCATGCTTCCCTATTTGGCATGGTTTTCATTAGCAGTAGCTAGCAACTCCTCCATACGCATAGTATAGTTCACTTCCGCAAAACATTCCCATATTGTAGGTATTACTGGAGATTTACAATGTCTGAAAATCAGAGCTCTTCCTACCATCAACAAGAATATACCATAAATATTCCTTTTAATAGATTTGATAGATCCAGGGATCATGAAAAGAAGGGGGTGTGCGGCCATCTCTTACCCGTAAGCAAGTGACAAAGCTGTAAAATGGTTGACCAAAAAGGTTTTATTACTGGGCAGGGCCACCATATGTGGAGATGAGTACCGCTCGGCTCACTCCATCTCCAACATTGATCTGGAATAGCTGGATTCATCTTGTTTAATAAGGCTAGACAGCGATACCATTTGGTTAGTATTTCATAATTTTGTTTCTGCGATTAGAAAACTAAGGTAAATTTAAATGTAAGAAGAAAGGCTTTGTCCCGGTCCTCAGGCGCTGGATTATTGCCTAATGCTCGTTCCCAGTCTCAGTTATGGAACAGGCAATCAGGCAATGCAGAAGGCAGGAGGATAACATATAATTTAGAGAGAGCATTTGGACATTTTGAATCAGAGAGACACATCTACTACATTAGGTCAGGCAACTCAAGAAAAAAAAAAAAAGCAATATTTTTCTAAATGAGAGAAAGCAAATTCCTTTAAAGTACAATATAGTTTTTTTCATCGTCGATAAACATGCTTTACCTGATCCTCTACAAATAGTATCAGAAGAGAAAGCATATAATAGCTTTTTAGTGCAATGCATCAAAGAGGCTTTTTGTAGTGAAAGTTCCCATCTAGATTCTTTCCATAAAGATTATAGACAGTTATTAGAGAGTGTTCTTCAAAAAACACTGGAACATTCTGGAACAGCACTTTAGCTACCCATTAACCACAGGAAAGGGAAATTGTTCAAGGGAGGACAATAAACATGAATATTAAATGCATGGAGGGCTCAAGATTTAGTGTGACTAAACAGTAAAAAAATACAGACAGGAAAATGATTTAATGCTTGAGCTTTAATATAAGTCACTAATTAGATAATTTGATGTACCATATTCATACATTGCAGATATATCTTTAGAAATCCAATACATCTGTAAGGTAATTATTAAAAATCAGAGTTATGGTATTGGTTGCATGTATATAATGAAGTACTAAGTACATTTCATATTCAGTTAAATATATTGTACACTGTACTAATGATTATAATGTATGAATCACTCAGCTTGATGATGCTATATGCTTAGATTTTTTTCTACCTGTATACAGGTAATAATAATATATATATATATATATATATATATATATATATATATATATATATATATATATATATATATATATATATATATATATATATATATATATATATATATATATATATATATTTATATATTTAATTGCACATGTAATCTTATTGAAATAGCCCAAAGTCAATTTGCAGCTTTATATTTTGCCAGGAATGGCCTACAACTTCACAGCCTCATTATGAAGGAATTGTCCAGGAAAAATGATCTATTATTCTACATGGTCCCCCTGAAGGTCCACACACTTTTTCTTGTGTTGCTCCAAGTAAAATAATTTCTCAAATATAGAAATATATCTCAAAAAGGTTTGCAAAGAATAAATTGTCGCTATTTTTTTGTTTATAGCCCAAAGAAATAAAAACCACAGAGGTGATCAAATACCACCAAAAGAAATAGAAACTCTATTTGTGGGGAAAAAAGGGCGTCAATTTTGTTTGGGAGCCACGTCGCACAACCGTGCAATTGTCAGTTAAAGCGACGCAGTGCTGAATCGCAAAAAAAAAACGCTCTGGTCTTTGGGCAGGCATATGGTCTGGGGCTGAAGTGGTTAAGATTATCCTAATATTACAGCTTTAGTAACTCTAATGGAGACTGAAAATATATTGTCTATTCAGATTGTATACTGTAGTGTGTGACCAGGTTTAGCTGCAACAAAAGCAAATGTTAGGGAATCTTGGGGGCAATTTAGACCCTGAAGGGGGAGCATGGGATGGGGCTCTGGGTCACATATACGTATTTGAATGCTAATTTTTTTTGCAATACAAAGTCAGCGTGGAAGAAATCATTCCAAAATATAATGTACTGTGCAAACGTTTTAGACAGGTGTGAAGAAATGCTGTAAAGTAAGAATGCTTTCAAAAATATATGTTTTATTTTTTTTATTTTTATCAATTTACAAAATGCAAAGTAAGCGAACAGAAGAAACATCGAATCAAATCAAATTTGGTGTGACTATCCTTAGACTTCCAACCAGTGTCAATTCTTACACATGCACAAAATGGCCTGTTTTAACAATCATTTAAGGCTAGCGAGAAGCTTGCTGCTGTGTTTTCAATTGAATTACTACAAGAAGTTAGACTAAAATTGAAACTCTCTATGAAATCACATTCTTTTCTCAAATACATTAGTTCTGTCCTGCTAAATTCATGATAATATATAAGCATCTTTCAGAATGAAAGAAAGATGGATGGATTTACATACACAACTGTGAAAAAGTTTTAGGCAGGTTTATTTTTTATCAATTAAAATGAATCTAAAGATCTTAAGCAGCTCATCTTAAAACCCCATTATCCTTTGAAATCTTTGCCTAGGAGAGACCTAGTTAATGCAGTATAACTACCTTGTGTTTTGTTGCTGTGCTCACGTCTTGCCATGGTGTATGACCTGTGACATAAAACTGTCTTTTTCCCTAAACACATGAATGACCATGTATGACCCGCTACTGTATAATTGTACTTAGACTAGCTTATAATATACTTTACATGAATTCCATGAATTATTGATATATATAGTAATATAAATGCACATGACATCTAAAGCTGAAGTAGCAGGTGCATGCATAATATGGGATTAGAAACCTACTTTTGTGTATGAACTTATTTATAGCAGAACAGTAGATTTATGCAAAGTTTTTCAATCTTTGGAACAAAAGGAACAAAAAAAAAAATAAACTTGGCCTCAAAGGTGTTTGCTGTGACCGCAGGTAAGCTTTTGAATGAACAGATTACTTTACGGTACTAAAGAGTGCCAGCAGTTCTTAGAATAGTTTTAAAGAGAAAGAATAACAAATGTCCAGGCTAATATGCAATATTTAAAATGTACTACTCCTCATATTGTGAGTATCTTGCCCCCTGTAACACTTAGGCCAAATTAACACCATTGCAATGGCCCAAATTAATAGGCTTCCTTAACACAACGCATGTTAATGCGCAACATAACGTGTGTTAAATTAAGTACAATTGGAACCATAAAGTAGAATTTCAGGCTTAATTTCAACCGATTCCCGACCACCCCATAGCGGATTTACTGCTACAGGATGGCCTCTCTGCGCAGAATCACACACACACATAGTAAATACAGTCCACCTGTGTGTAATTTAATCTCAGTATAAATACAGCTGTTCTGTGAAGCCCTCCGAGGTTTGTTGGAGAACCTCAGTGAACACACAGCATCATGAAGACCAAGGAACACACCAGACAGGTCAGGGATAAAGTTGTGGAGAAGTTTAAAGCAGAGTTAAGTTATAAAAACATATCCCAAGCTTTGAACATCTCACGGAGCACTGTTCAATCCGACATCCGAAAGTGGAAAGTGTATGACAACTGCAAACCTACCAAGACATGGCCGTCCACCTAAACTGACAGGCCGGGAAAGGAAAGCATTAATCAGAGAAGCAGCCAAGAGCCCATGGTAACGCTGGAGGAGCTGCAGAGAGAATCTGTCCAGGGCAACATTAGTCATGCATTAGAAAAATCTGGCCTTTATGGAAGAGTGGCAAGAAGAAAGCCATTGTTAAAAAAAGCAAAATGTCCTGTTTGCAGTTTGTGAGAAGCCATGTGGGGGACAAAACAAATGTCTGAAAGAAGGTGCTCTGGTTAGATGAGACCAAAATTGAACATTTTGGCCTAAGAGCTATGTGTGGCAGAAAACTGACACCGCACATCACCCTAAACACACCATCCCCACCGTGAAACATGGTGGCAGCATAATGTTGTGGGGATGCTTTTCATCAGCAGGAACAGGGAAGCTGGTCAGAGTTGATAGGAAGATGGATAGGCAGTCTTAGAAAAAAACCTGTTAGCCCTTGTACACACGGTCGGAGAATCTGTCGGAATGAGTCTTATCGGACCGTGTCGTCAGATAATCCGACTGTGTGTGGTATGCATCGGACTGATTCCGTCCGAATCTCCGTCCGACCCAATTTTCCAACATGTTGGAAATATTTCCCTACCAACTGGGCCGGACGGACCTAATCCGATCATGTGTAGAGCATTTTCATCGGACCAAGTGCCACGCATGCTCAGATCAAATTCCTACATCAAAGCTATTGGCTACTAGCCTGAATGTAGTCCCATCGTAAGGAAATTACGTCATCACGTTCTGAAAGATCGGATTTTTCGCTAACTTGGCCCGACCGTGTGTATGCAACAGTTTCGGACACAATCCGTCGGACTAAATCCGATGGGCAAAATCCGACGGATTTGGTTGGCAAAATCTCAGACTGTGTGTAAGTGGGCTCAGAGTCTGCAAAAGACTTGAGACTGGGGCAGAGGTTCGTCTTCCAGCAGGACAACGATCCCAAACATACAGCCAATGGAATGGTTTAGATCAAAGCATATTTTTGTGTTAATACTGGCCCAGTCAATGTCCAGACCTAAATTCAATTGATAATCTGTGGCAAGACTTGAAAATTGCTGTACACAGATGCTCTCCATCCATTTTGACAGAGCTTGAGCTATCTTGCAAAGAAGAATAGGCAAAAATGTCACTCTCTAGATGTGCAAAGCTGGTAGAGACATCCCCAAAAAGACTGTAATTCAGCGAAAGGTGGTTCTACAAAGTATTGCCTTGGGGGGCCTGAATACAAATGCATGCTTCACTTTTCACATTTTTTTTTGAAAAAAAATTTGAAAAATATTTATCTTTCTACTTCACAATTATGTGCCACTTTGTATTGGTCTATCACATAAAATCCCAATAAAATACATTTACGTTTTTGGTTGTAACATGACAAAATGTGGAAAATTTCAAGGGGTATGAATACTTTTTCAAGGCACTGTACATTTTATATGGGTACAGTGTTGCACGACCTCGTAATTGTCAGTTAAAATAATGCAGTGCCGTGTGTCGCAAAAAATGGCCTGGTCAGGAAGGGGGTAAACCTTCCAGAGCTGAAGTGAAGTTAAATAGTTAATTTGGGCAAAGCCTCCCTTAACAAATGATTTACGATACAGAAAAATGTGGCTGCTGTATCTCCTGAATGGACTGTAGTAGCATTAGCTACATGCAGGAACCGACACTGTGTTGCAGCAGCAGTATAGGTGACTTCCTGTCTTCTGCCTTAATTAAAGCAAGTGGGACTGCCTCAAATTGGCGAGGTAGAGAGTCAGGTAGATGATGCCATGATTTCCACTATAATCAATCAGACAAAACCTTGTATTTATTTTTAAAAATACAAGGCTTTTTCTGAATGTCAAAGAAATATGCAGTCTCCCTTTACCACACAAGTCCCTCTTCCTACTTCTGGCACTCATATACAGCCTTTGGGCCACTGTCACGTACCTGGTCAGAGGCCAAAGTACTGAGAGGGCTTGCTTTGTGGCTGAGTGCAGGGCACCCCTGAAGGTGGTAACAGGGAGTGCTATGCCCAATGAAGCAGGGGTTGCCAGTTATGACAGGCTGAGTGATGGGGAGATGTCTGCTGGATGGTGTCTGGACAAGCAGGATGTACTGCTGGGCAGGAGTCCCTCAGACGTACTAGGTGAGACTTGGCAGAAGAGAGAGCCAGATGCAGGGTCAAGAGCAAGGCTAGTAGTCATACATGGAATGTTAGCCAGAAATAAGACAGCAAGCAAAGTCAGGAGTAAGCCGAGGTCAACCACTGGTAATCAGGCAGCAGCCGAGTCCAAGAGCAAGCCAAAGGTCATACATGGATCAGCTGGCAGAGACGGGGTCAATGGAGCAAGCTGAGGGTCAAAGCCAGGAATGGAGACAATACAGGTCAAAGGCAAGCCAGGCCAGTACCAGGAAATCCAATAATATCAAGAACAGGAACACACGGGGGAACTGAAGATCATCCAGCTATTAATGGCTTATGCTGCTGGCTTTAAATAGGCCACTGAGTGCCAGAATCCTCACAGTTGTTGGTGCCTGTGCGTGCATAAGAATTTGCATTGGTGAATTTCTATGTGCAAAACTGCAATTCCGCTGGGCATTAGAAGATGTGCCAGTCTTTCTACGAACTGTTCTCTGACAGCCACGCAGCAGTGCAATCTGTGACTGACATGTCAACTGGACACAGAGGATCACAAATTGGTGTACTGGCCTGCTGTGAATGGTCCTGGTATCATGTTATCTCTGTGACCAACCACAGTGATCACATGTGCAGTAGTTAATAATGGCTCTCATTCATGGCCCCACTGAGAACTACTGTGACCTTTGTATTGGTCAAAGTGATCACATGGCACAGGCCCAATTACTGTGTCCCTGTACTATGTGATAGCTGTGACCAAGCATTGCATCACATTAGTAAACAAAGGCTTCATGAATGAAACAGTTTTACTGATTTCTTATATAGTGATCAAAAAAAGAAAAAAAAAACCCTGATTAGTCCCCCCAGAGCAGTACAGTGCAGTGCAATGACAGTGACAATGCACTACTCTGGTGACTGTAATCATTGTGATCCTTGCCACAGCAGCACAATTTCACCAGACCAGTGCTGCCAGTCAGTACCAAATACCAACGTAACTAATGGTATAGTTACCGCCGTACCAGTCAGTGTACCTCACTCACAGTGTCCTCTACATTAGTCATTGTATCCCTGATAGCCGCCACACCAGTCACATTGTCCCTATTCACCACCATACCTGTCATATTGTCCCTAATCGCCACCACACCAGTTACAGTGTCCCTGATCACCAGTTACAGTGTCCCTGATTACTGCCATACCAGTTACAGGAGTTGATTTACTGAAACTGGAGAGTGAAAAATCTGGTGCAGCTGTGTATGGTAGCCAGTCAGCTTCAAACTTCAGCTTGTTCACCTAAACTTTGACCAAAAAACCTGGAAGCTAATTGGTTTCTCTGCACCAGATTTTGCATGCTCTAGTTTTAGAAAATCAACCCAACAGTGTCTCTGATCACTGGCGCACCAGTATATAGCCCCTTCTTAATCACTGCCATACCATTTACACTGTCCTTGATTACTGCCACACCTGTTTTTTTGCTTGCGTCTATCTATTAATGTTACTTTGCGGCAGTGGTGTTGCTAGGGGTGGCTACTGGGGCTATAGCCCTGAATCTGGGGCCCATTGACTGAATCTCTTACCTAGGGTTGGCTCTAGGCTCCACCTGCTCAGCTGGAGGCTGGAGGAGGAACATGACTAGTTAATGTTAATGCTAGGCACGTGTTCTTATCTATATTCAGCAGTTCCGACATCCACTTCTATACCAATCTGCCGGGCAATGTAATTGTCGGGAACTGCAGCACAAAGGACTTCTGGACTCTGATTAAATTGTTGGAATTGCTGAATATAGATGAGAACAAGTGCCTGATAACATTAACTAGTCATGTTACTCCCCTGGCCACCAGCTGAGCAGATGGAGCCCAGAGTCCAGTCCGGTCTGGATCACCACAAGCAGTAAGCACTTGAGCTGAGGGGTTAAAGAGTCCTGTTGCTTC
This sequence comes from Lithobates pipiens, assembly GCF_037356315.1. Classification (NCBI taxonomy): domain Eukaryota; kingdom Metazoa; phylum Chordata; class Amphibia; order Anura; family Ranidae; genus Lithobates; species Lithobates pipiens. The sequence continues at coordinate 163,177,570 of NW_027507748.1, read as the reverse complement.
CCCTGGCCCCCAGCTGAGCAGAAGTTTTTTTTTATAATTGCTGCATACAAAGGGGGGGGGGCTCTCTGGGGACACTGATGTAAGAGGGGGGCTCTCTGGGGACCCTGATTTAAGGGGAGGCTCTTTGGGGACCCTGATGTAAGGGGGGCTCTCTTGGGACCCTGATGTAAGGGGGGGCTCCCTGGGAACCCTGATGTAAGAGGGGGGGTTGCTGAGGACCCTGATGTAAGGGGAGGCTCTGTGGGGACCCTGATGTAAGGGGAGGCTCTCTGAGGAATCTGATGTAAGGGTAGGCTCTGTGGGGACCCCAATGTAAGGGGATGATCTCTGGGGACCCTGATGTAAGGAAAGGGCTCTCTGGGGACCCTGATACAAAGAGGGAGGCTCTCTGGGGTCACTGATGTAAGGGACATGCTCTCTGGGGACCCTGATGTAAAGAAGGGGCTCTGTGGGGACCCTGATGTAAGGGGAGACTCTCTGGGGACACTGATGTAACGAAGGGGCTCTCTGGGGACCCTGATGAAAGAGGAAGCTCTCTCGGGACTCTGATGTAAGGGGGGGCTCCCTAGAGACCCCAATGTAAGGGGAGGCTCTCTGGGGGCCCTGATGTAAGGGAGGGCTTTCTGGGGACCCTGTTGTAAGGGGAGTCTCTCTGGGGACCCCGATGTACGGTCACTCAGATATGTAACAATATTATATATACAGTATATATACAGTATCTCACAAAAGTGAGTACACCCCTCACATTTTTGTAAATATTTTAATATATCTTTTCATGTGACAACACTGAAGAAATTACTCTTTTCTACAATGTCAAGCAGTGAGTGTACAACTTGTATAACAGTGTAAATTTGCTGTCACCTCAAATTAACTCAGCACACAGCTATTAATGTCTAAACCTCTGGCAACAAAAGTTAATACACCCCTAAGTGAAAATGTCCAAATTGGGCCCAATTAGCCCTTGTACACACGTTCGGACATTCCGACGGAAAATGTCCGATCAGACCTCGTTGTCGGATAATCCGACTGTGTGTGGGCTCCATCGGACTGTTTCCATCGTAATATCCGACGCACAAAGTTTTAGAGCTGGGCTATAAAACTTTCCAACAACATGATCCGATCGGACTTTGTCCGTTTGTGTGTAGAGAATTCCGATCAGACAAATTGCCACGCATGCTCAGATCAAATTCCTAGACCATAGCTATTGGCTACTAGCCTGAACGTAGTCCCGTCGTAACGAAATAACGTCGTCACGTTACGTACGATCGGATTTTCCAACAACTTTGTCCGACCGTGTGTATGCAACACAAGTTTCGGACAAAATCCATTGGACAAAATCTGAAGGATTTTGTTGTCGGAATGTCCGACCGTGTGTACAAGGGCTTAGACATTTTCCCTCACCGGTGTCATGTGACTCGTTAGTATTACAAGGTCTCAGGTTTGAATGGGTAGCAGGTGTGTTAAATTTGGTGTTATCATTCGCACTCTCTCATAGTGGTCACTAGAAGTTCAACATGGCACCTCATGGCAAAGAACACTCTAAGGATCTGAAAAAAAGAATGGTTGCTCTACATAAAGATGACCTAAGCAAAAAGAAGATTGCCAGCGAACATAGCATTCCTAGGGCAGTCATGTACCAGTAGATTAAGTTTGCTTGGCTTATAGGAACTGGAACTGCTAAGCTATTTTCCCTGACCACTCATATAGAGGTGATACAATTGGTTGATTTGTGTGATACACAAGGTACAATGTTCGGTACCTATTCAGTCAAGACAGTGAAAAAGTCTTAGCCCTTGTACACACGGTCGGACATTCCGACAACAAAATCCGTCTGATTTTGTCCAACGGATTTTGTCTGAAACTGGTGTTGCATACACACGGTCGGAAAAAGTTGTCGGAAAATCCGATTGTTCGTAACGTGATGACGTTATTTAGTTACGACGGGACTACGTTCAGGCTAGTAGCCAATAACTTTGGTCTAGGAATTTGATCTGAGCTTGTGTGCCACTTTATTCGATCGGAATTCTCTACAAACGATCAGACAAAGTCCGATCGGATCATGTTGTCGGAAAATTTTATATCAAGCTCTCAAACTTTGTTGGTCAGACATTCCGACGAAAAAAGTCCGATGGAGCCCACACACGGTCGGATTATCCGACAATGCGGTCCGATCAGACATTTTCCGTCGGAATGTCCAAGGGCTTACACATGTGGTATCACCATGCTCGGGAGAAGTAAAATAATGTGTTTACTTTGTAAGTATGCCCATGCTGTGTGTGGAAAATATTGTATTAAATTTATACTTTTAATTTTCTTTCCCCATTTTCCAAAAACTTGTGGCAAAAAAATGCCTTGTAATGTTTACGTTCCAATATTTGGTCATTGTATGGGTGTTTCCACTGTCCTGGTGCTCTAGGGCCTCCAAAATGTGATAGGTAGTTAGAAAATTAGATGTGTTATGCTCCTGGGAAACTTGAAGGTGTCCCTTGGATTTTGGGCCACTCTATGTGGTTAGGCTGTGAAAAAGTCTAACACATGTGTTACATAGTTACATAGTTGGTAAGGTAAAAAATGACACCTGTCTATCTAGTTCAACCTGTGTTGTGTAAGTGTGCTTGTCTTTATGTCAATAGTAATTGTATATGCCTGTATGGTTACATAATTGGTAAGGTTGAAAAAACACACCAGTCTTCTTGTGGTATCACCATACTCAGGAGGAGTAGCAGAATATGTTTTGAAGTGTAATTCTAGGTATGCCTATGATGTGGGCTAGAAATATCTTAATAATTTACAACTTTGTGCAAAAAATAAAACATTTTCATTTTCTTTCCTGTATTTTCCAAAAACTCGTGGAAAAAAATAAGATTTTCAAAGGACTCACTATGCATATCAGAAAATACCTTGGGGTGTTTTCTTTCCAAAATTGGGTTATTTTGTGGGTGTTTTCACTGCCCTGGTGCTTTAGGCCTCCAAAAATGTAATAAGTAGTCAGGAAATTAGATGAGTAATTTATGCCCTAGAACTCATGAAGGTGGCCCCTCTATGTGGTTAGGCTGTGAAAAAGTCTCCCACATATGGTATACATACTTGGGTGACATAGCAGAATGTGTTTTGGGATTTCATTATAAGTATGCCTATGCTGTGTGTGAGAAACAACTTGTTTAAATGACTGAGTAAAAAAAAAAAAAACATTTCTTGAAATTTCTTAATTTTCCCCAAAGTTTTGACAAAAAAATACAACTTCAAAAACTCACCATGCATTTTAATAAATACTTTGAACTGTCTACTTTCTAAAAAAAAAAGGGGGTTCCTTCGAAGGGTATTGGTGTTGTCCTGTATTTTAGGGTCATAGATAGGCAGCCAGTACATCAGGATTTATCCTTTTTTTTTAATATACTGTATATAGTTTATATATAAAGACTCACTATGCCTTTCAGAATATACCTTGGGGTGTTTGCTTTCCAAAATGGAGTCATTTTGTGGATGTTTCAACTGTCTTGGTGCTTCATACCTCCAAAAATGTAATAGGTACTCAGGAAATTAGATGAGTAATTTATGCCCCTAGAACTCATGAAGGTGCTCCTTGGATTTTTGGCCCCTCCATGTGCCTAGGCTTTGAACACATCTCATGCATGTGGTATGCATACTTAGGAGGCATAGTAGAATGTGTTTTGGGGTGGCATTATAAGTATGCCTATGCTGTATGTCAGAAATAATTTGTTTAAATTACTACTTAGTAAAAAAAACACATTTCTTTTAATTTCTTAATTTTCCCTAAAATTTTGACAAAAAGTTAAAACTTCAAAAACTCACCATGCCTAAATACCTTGGACTGTCTACTTTAAAAAAAAAAGGGGGGGGGGGTCCTTTGGGAGGTATTTGTGCTATCCTGACATTTTTAGGGCCATAGATAGGTGCAGTACATCAGGATTGATCAATTTTCAAATATACTATACACGGTATATAATAATATACAGTAATTTGGGCTATTTTTCACCAAAGATATGTATCAGAATACATTTTGGCCTAAATTTATGAAAAAAAGGTTATTTATTTGCTACATCCAAGGAACTAAAAAAAACTTTTTTTTTCTAAATGTTTGATATTTTTCGATTTATATAACAAAAAATAAAGAAAACCCCATTGGTGATTAAACACCACCAAAAGAAACCTCTACCTGTCTCAGAAAATTATAACAATTTCATTTGGGTACAGTGTTGCATGTCTGAGCAACTGAAAACTGGCCTGGACAGGAGGGGGTGAAAATGTCTGGTATTGAGATGGTATATTCCGACAGCAGACAGGAAGTTACCTACTCTGTTTCTGGAACACAGTGCTGCTTACGTATGTATCTAAAGCTACTATAGTTGATTCAGCACACACAGCAGCCACAGTGTTCTGTAATGGAAAGAGTTCATTTGGGCCAGCTAAGCTGACATAAACTGTTTAAAGCAAAATTAAACCTGGCATTCTACTTTAAAGCTAATATTAACACCAAATGCAATGAATATGTATACATGTTATCTGAATCTTGATATTATCTGTGCTTTCTTCTGGTCTGTGCAGTGATCTGGCATGAGACAACTTTTCCTGTAATATAAAGTCTCTTGTCATAAAAACTAGGCACTTTTTTATAGTAGTAATATACTTTAGTAGGTATGATTTACTCATAAGTGTTCTCCCAGGGAATGGACCCACATCCCATCCATTTAGTCCAACAAAAGAGACAACCTTCCTAGGTATTTATTTGGGACTTTTTATGTACTATGCAGGTCAATTAAAAATAAATACACCATTAAAATATAATTTTGTTTTTCTTCATTTTACAAATATAAAGTGTATCTTTAAAACAACATAAAACATGAGTGCTGTTCACATATACAATATATCACATAATGCATATGCTCTAATTTTTTCATAAACCTGATTTTTGTCTATACCAGTTCAATATCAGAATTATGTTGCAATAGCCCTTAATTGGCTTGGTTGGTGGAGGAGAGACCTCTTTTTCTGGAGTAACTGAATCCCTTCCTCAGGAGAGATAGAGAGGTAAATATCTTAGCAGAACAGAAGTACTAATTTTACATCAATTACTTGAAAACTTTTTTTCGATGACATCCAGAACAGGCAACGACACCTTCGCTTCCCCAAAAAGTAGGCCCAAAGGAGGGGAGATGGATGAGGGAAGAAGAAAAAGCAATTGCAGATAAATGAAATTAGGTAAATATGTTCACCCCTTATTGTTGACCCCCACTCTACCACGCTCCAAAAGAAAGAACCTTGGCATTAAATTAGTGAAGCAAGCTCTCTACTCTCTAGTCCTAAGAGCATTGACAAAAAGAGGGGGTGGAGAAGTCTTGAGGCATTGAATCAACATTTGGCATCTTTGTGTGAGGCAACAAGTGCAACTTAAGATTTGAGGAAATCTGCACCACCCCACTTCTTTTTGTCAATGCACTTAGGACTTAGGACAAGCATTCCCTCACAGGCTGGACCAGAGACTTTGTCAGATTCAGTAATCAACAACTTTAAAACGGAACGTCACTCTCCCAGTCAACATTGATTATTTTTAATCCTCATGCTGCTAGCATTAAAAAATAGATAGGGGGGGGGGCGTGACTGGAAGCTGAGCTGGAAGGACGCTGTGAGTGAGAGCTCTCCTCCAGCCCAGCGCTACAACGGCCTATCTCGGGGGTTTTACAGCACCGCACGATGGGGAGATCGCGAGCCACCAGGTCCTCGTCTGCCCGGGGATCATCCCAGCCGCCCCCGGGTCCATCATCCTCCCTAAAATCCTACTTCCAGCCGCCCGTGCTCCCGCCGGGCGAAGGCCGCAAGATGGCGCCGGACGACTCGACAGCGTTGCCGCGGGACCTCCCACCGCCGCTGATGAGCGAACGCCGAGCGGTGCACCCGCACCCGTCTGCCGTGGACCCCCTCCGGGAGATGGAAGATCTAGGACACCCCCCGAGTGATTCCGGCCGCAGCCAGGCCGCGGGTGTGCGCGGGCCGCGATCCGGCCTAGGCCGCATGGACGGCGTGGAGCCTGCAGGCCTGGAGGCCCAGCGCAGGCACACGGAGCCTCTATACCTTCCTGGCCACACGGGATCCTGGGATGGCCGGAGGGCCCATCAGGAGCCTCTGCATGATGAACCAGCACAAGGGGTGAGTGAACAGCCTCCCCCCCACGCCTCCTCCCCCACCTCTCCAGGGACTTACACTGCCATTCTGCAGCCCCACCTGCCCTCCACGCAATGCTCAGAAGCATTTCCCCGTCTGTTGCGGACGGCCTCGGACCCGGAGATGAGAGGGTCCCCTACCCCCATTTTTTCAGGCGCTACAGGAGACCCCCAAGGCCTCCCCAGCCGAGCGGAAGCAGCGGCTCTCCCCCTCTCTGATGTGGGGGCCCAAGATGCCTGGAGGCCACTCGCTCCCCCCAAGGCCCAGAGGCAGCCCCGCTCCCGGGAATCCAGCGTAGCCAGAGGCCAGGACGCCGGCCGTCTTTCTTATGCCCAGGTAGCCCAGCCCCGCTCCCCACGGTCCCAAGGGGCCTCCCCGGACCCTATGACTCTCTCTCCCCATGTTACATCTTGGCCGGACCATGGACACCCCTTGTCCTCCTGGCCCCCCTCCACGGCCACGGGACCCCCGCAGGGAGGCTCCCCCCACCGTCCCCCCCAACGTCCTTCGAGTCCTTGCTCCCCCACGGAGCGACATGGGGATGGACATCCCCCCTGGCACGCATATCTGACCGCTATCCCAACTAAGGATGACTTTAAACAACTGGTGGCGGATGTGAAAGCCACCTGCCGAGCTGAAATCCAGACTCTGCATGCTGGCCTTAAACACCTAGCTGAAAGGGTCGAGATGGCGGAGGAAGAGATTCAGGAGACTAAAATGGCTGTACACCGCACCCAACTGGAGAACTCGGATCATCGCCTCCTCCTGCGGGACATGCAACGCCATGTAGAGGACCTCGATAATAGGGGTCGCAGGAACAACATTCGTGTTCGGGGCCTCCCGGAGACGGATGGACCCGAGGACCTACAGACTTCCCTGCAAACGCTATTTAACGAAATGCTGGGAGAGGACCCGGCCAAACATATTGAGATGGACAGAGCACACCGGGCCCTCCGTCCTAAAGGCCCTGCTTCCAAACCAAGAGATGTTGTTTGCAGGATACACTCCTTCCCCCTCAAGGAAGACATTATGACTAAATCCCGTTCTATTCGCAACCTCATGTTTGATAACGCCCCGATCCAGGTGTACTCGGACCTCTCCTGGATAACCCTCCAAAAACATCGGATGCTGCAGCCTCTCCTCCGCACTTTGCAAGACAGAAATATGCCCTACAGATGGGGTTTCCCCTTCTGCCTCACGGCCAGACATCAGGGGAAATCGGCCTCCCTTCGTTTTCCAGAGGACCTCGACTCCTTTTGTGACACCCTGGGCATACCTGTCCCTAAACTCCCGGCCTGGGACTTGATAGCCTCCCCGCCACCTCCGCCGGTGCTCTGGCAGAAGGTACCCTCGGCCAAGAGACACAGAGGACCGGATCCGGATCGCAGACCGCCTACGCACAAATGACACGGATTCCCCCGCCGGTGGAACTCCCTGCAGTTTATTTTTGACCCGGTTTCCTCCTTTTTTCTTTATTGCTCTCCCCGGAGTGCTCTCTCTCACTTTTTTTTCCCCACATAGGGTTTGCTCCCCCTTCCCTCCCCCGAGGGCCTGAGCTTTACAAGGTTTCTACTTGGAACTGTCTTTTACCTAGGGCTGGCCTAGGTAGAGTCCGAGAGCGGATCGACTCCCAGGTTACTGACCCCCCCCGTGGTTCATTCCACCCCTTGGTTCCTTCAGAGACTATAAACTGTTGGTGTCTACCTGCCCGGCCCCCCCCCCCCCCCTTTTTTTTTTTTTTTCTTTTTTTTTTTGGTGTTTCCAGGCCAGGAGACCTATTGGAACCGTTTAGGCTCGGTGTCCCTGTAGGGCATCCGGACCTAGCGTATGTTACACCTAATGCTAGTTATGTTCTTTGTCTATGTTTCTCTCTTTTCTTTCTTTTCTAGATCTTCTCTCTACCCCGCCCTCTGTGTGGATATCGCTAAGAAGTCGTCTTGGTCGCCAGTCCTTCCCCGACGGTCGCCTCTCTCCCCGGGACACTCTTCTCTTCATCGGTCTCAGTTAAGTATGACTATCCCCGACCACCCCCCTGACTATGGCTAAGATACTGTCGCTCAATGTCCATGGTCTAAACTCCAACAAAAAACGTCATCTTGCGCTTCGGGAATTTCGGCAATCCGGGGCGGACATAGTGATGGTCCAGGAAACTCACTTTAACCGGGGTGATTCCTTTAAGTTTGCCTCTAGACATTTCCCCCAGGCTTTTCAGGCCTTCAGTACACGCAAGCGGGCGGGGGTGGCTATACTTGTCCGGAAGGGTTCCCCCTTTACGTGCACATCGACATACCTAGATCCACAGGGCCACTATGTCATACTCCGAGGTACCTGGCACACGCAGGCCCTCACCCTTTGTGCCCTTTATGCCCCTAACGCACGCCAGCACCGTTTCCTGTCCGGAGTTTTGTCCCGCCTCTTTAGAACACACTCCGAGCTTCTGGTGATAGGGGGGGACTTCAACCTTGCTCCGTCAGTCCCACAGGATCGCCATGTGGGAAATCCGCAGGCGCCCCAGCCCAGAGTCCTGAGGGACTCTAAGTTGTTTCGCCAGATCACCAGAAGACGAGCCTTATTTGACGTTTGGCGAACCCTGCACCCCCAGGTCCGCCAATATACGTTCTACTCGGCCCCCCACCGCACTCACTCACGCATTGACCACTTTTTTGTAAACAATCACACGTTGAGGGCTGTCCGCTCCGCACACATCCTACCTATCTCCTGGTCTGACCACGCCCCGATAACCATGACGCTAGACATTGGGGTCCCGCTTCGCAAGCCCTGCAACTGGCGACTGAATAGCTACCTATTGCAGCATCTCCCGTCCAAAGCGGAGCTGGAGTCTTCGCTCCAACTGTATTTCGCTGAAAATGATACTCCAGACGTTACCCCCCCCACCTTGTGGGCTGCCCACAAAGCCGTTATACGGGGTCGCTGCCTTGCCCTCTCCTCGGCACTGAAGAGAGACGCACAGGCCGCCAGGCTGCTGGCTGAAGGTCGATTGAAGACCCTCGAGGCTAGGCTTCAAGGAGCCCCTTCCCTGACACTGATTAAGAAAATTGTACAGACGAGAATGACTCTAAGGGATCTTGCTCTGGGATCAGTGGAGAAGGCGCTTGTCCGTCTGCGACAGCTCTATTATGATAAGGGGAATAAAGCACAGACCCTGTTGGCTAGGAAACTGGCTGATCAAACACAAGCTTCTACGCCTTCCCAAATCAAAACCAATAAAGGGGACCTTTTGTCTCATCCGCAGGCCATCGCGGACACGTTTGCGGCCTTTTACACTGATCTCTATAACAAGCAGGATATACCCCATAATCCACCCTCCCCCGCATTGACTGACCGCATTAATAGTTACCTGGAAAACATGATACTGCCCCGACTGAAGGATTCGGACCTTCACGACCTTAACGCCCAAATTACGGATGAGGAACTGCTAGAGACTGTGAAAGCGCTCCCGGCTCACAAATCCCCGGGCCCTGACGGATTCCCATACGAGTATTATAAGACATTCCTACCTATCCTGAGTCCCTACATGACCAAGATGTTCAACTCCTTCCTCGCGCGCACCCCGGCCCCGACTGAGATGCTGGCCTCCTTTATCTCTGTCATCCCGAAGCCAGACAAGGACCCGACTCTCTGTGCCAGCTACAGGCCTATTGCTCTATTGAACTCAGATTTGAAAATTTTTACAAAAATTCTAGCGAATCGCCTTAACGCGATTCTTCCGGCTCTGATCCATAAGGACCAGGTGGGCTTTGTACCTTACAGACAGGCGGGTGATAATACCAGGAAAGTCATTGACCTAATAGACGTAGCTAATAAGACTGCTCTCCCCTCCCTGGTCCTGAGTCTAGACGCAGAAAAGGCATTTGACCGCCTGAGCTGGCCTTTCATGATGGCGACTTTACGCCACATGGGATTTCAGGGTCCTTTCATGCAAGCAATACGGCACCTCTATACCACCCCCACCTCACAAGTAAAAACCCCGTATGCTGCGTCTCCAACCTTCTCTATTGCCAATGGCACCCGCCAGGGCTGCCCCCTTTCTCCCTTGCTGTTTGCTCTCTGTGTGGAGCCCCTGGCGGAGGCCATTAGAAGCAATCCAGATGTCAGGGGCATTTTAGTTCGGGATAGGGAATTTAAAATATCTTTATTCGCGGACGATGTCATCCTCACCCTGACTCAGCCTAGGACATCCCTGCCCATCTTGAGTGCGGAGCTGCAGCGATACGGGGAGATCTCGGGTTACAAAATCAATGCCTCCAAATCAGTGGCCCTCCCGATTAATATGCCAGCGACGGAAGAGGCTCACTTACGATCGGTGTTTCCCTACAGATGGGAGAAATCCTCTCTTAAATACTTGGGGGTTCTCATTACCCCGTCCTTCCATACCCTCTACCAGGCCAACTTCCCCCCCCCTCTATAGGGAGATCAGGGCACTTCTCCATAAATGGAAGGCTCACCAAATATCGCTCTTAGGGCGGCTCGCGTCTATTAAAATGGTGATCCTCCCCAAACTCCTTTACTTATTCCAGACGCTCCTGATCCCGATCCCTTACGCGCACCTCCGTATGCTCCAGAGGGACTTACTGAAGTTCCTATGGAACTATAAAAAACACCGGGTTCCTGCCTCCGTCATGATTGCCTTGCGCTCGGACGGGGGCCTGGCGTTCCCCGACCTGGTTAGGTACTACCAAGCGACACAGTTACGGGCTATAGTATCATGGTATACGCAGTGGTCGTACAACAAGTGGTCAGAGATAGAGAAGCTATGGTTAGCTCCGATGCACCCGAATAGCCTGCTCTGGGGCACGGAAACACAGATTGATACGAACCGCCTACTGGGGCCGATGGTCCAGCTTAATCAGCTCTGGAGGAAAATCTCCTGGGAACACAGGCTCCACTCGGAGGCGTCCTTGCTAACCTCGTTTCTTTGTAACCCTAAACTCCCGGACGGCCTTACTCACCATATGTCTTGGCCCTGGGCGTCCCGGGGTTTATTTCATCTGGGACATCTAGTGGACCCCAGATCGAGAAAACTGCTGTCTTTCTCGGACCTACAGACTAAACACGACCTCCCCCAACGGACGTTCTACAGTTATCTACAGATCAGACATTTTGCGCAAACAATAGCTCCGAGACTCCAATTTTCCCCGCCCACCCCCTTTGAACTGATCATACTCGAGGGACGGAACCGTAGGGGAATGATATCAGATATCTACCGCATTCTTAACTCGCACCACTTTTCCGCAAAGGGCAAGCACAAGTATATCCTGAGATGGGAAAGAGAGCTGGGTGAGGAATTTCCCCTCGAAGCTTGGCAGGGGGTGTGGAGGCAGGCGGCCAAATCCTCCCTGTGTACCCTTTACAAGGAAAATTTTTATAAAATTCTCTACCACTGGTACCAGACCCCAGCCGTGCTCCACAAAATTTATCCCTCCGCCTCTGATCGATGCTGGCGCTGTCTACAGGACAGGGGTACCCTATTTCATATATATTGGACTTGCCCTTTGATAGCCCCATTCTGGACATCAACCCAACAGCTCCTTGGCCGGGTATTTGAGGGGCCTATCCCGTTTGCGCCCAAGTTTTATCTCTTTGGCCTGTCCCAACCGCGGATGGCTAAGCCGTCCCGGCAGCTCCTGCGGCATATCCTTACTGCAGCCCGTTGTCTAATAGCCCTTAACTGGAAGAGTCGACTGGCCCCATCTATGGAGGCACTCTACTCCAGGATTAAGGATGTGGAATTAATGGAGAAGATGACGGCCAGAGTGAGGGACAGGCTGGAGGAATTTGACCGAGTATGGGAGAGATGGCGGCTGCGGGAAGACTAGGGGCGAAATGGTTGAGGTATGACGACCTGGATTTTTGGCACTTTCTTCTCTTTCTTTTCTTTCCCCTTTCTCTGTTTTTCTTTCTCACCTCTCCTGTTTTTATAGTGGTTCTCATCTGCTATGCATTTTGTGTCTGGTATAGGCCACATGGCAGCACGTACTGGGTCGTGGGGGTTATGGGGTGGTTGGCTGACTTTTGGTGTCTCCCGCCCCGTGACACTCCATCGCCTGAACTACTGGATTCTATTGCACATGCCTGTGCTCTGTTGCTGCCTGTCACATATCTATATTTACTTTTGCATAGCCCTATATATGTTTGTCTTTTATTGCACTTCTGTACTGTTTATATACCTCTGTTACCACTGATGGTGAATAAAACGTTATTTGGAAAAAAAATAGATAGGAAAGTATATCATATTTACTTTTTTTCCCCTTTTTTTTGATTTCTTAGTTACTTCCTGGTTTCTTGCCTAGGCAAATGATGTCATACATTCCAGGAGTTTTCAGGAGGGGAGGAGGGGTTTTCTCAGCTAAGTACAGTCTTCTGCATGCATGCTTGAGCTGAGGGCAGATGATTTCTAAGAAGTAAATGCTACATGAATCATCTGCCCTTACTCAAGATGGACATAGCCAGAAATGCTAGAGGGTGTTTTTAAAGTGATATCTCAACAAAATAAAGCCAAGAGATATGGATGGATGGGGGAGTGTCAGGAAGATCCTCCTCACAGACGTCTGAGCGGCGAAAGTCGCAGAAGTTCTTTTGCTCAGCTTCGGGAGCGTTACCGCGATCGGCGATGCGCGCGTGCACGTGCGCGCGGGAGCGCGCACACGGGTGCGCGCGCGGCCGTTTGACGCAAGTTGGCGCCAATAGCGCTATTTAAACAGGGTCCATGCTTCACTGCCTTGCTGCCTGATCAACAGCGTTCCTGTGCTTCCTGTTTACCCGTATCTGGACCTGAACCTGTATCTGTACCTGTATCCTGATCTATATCGAACCCGGCTTGTTCCCGACTCTGCTGTTTGCTGCCTGCCCCCCGATTTTGGCTTGTACCCGACTACTCTTTTGGATTCCGCTTCTGTACCTGATCTGCCCGCCTGTGCCTGACCTGGACTGTTTCATCATCCGTCAACTGTAAGTTGCTTACTGTTGTACTACAGGACACCTCCCAGTCCTCCGCAATATTTGGCTGTTCTCCCTCTGCATCTGTAGCCTTCTACCTTTGGCTGAAGATTACTGGACTCTTCCACTTCTGATTATTCCATTACACCTGCATCCGTTGTTGGACTACAAAACCCCTCCGTTGTTTGTCATTTCCTGCAACCACTTGTATGCTGTTACTGGACTACAGGAATCCTTCTGCTGTCTGCTGAACCTTACCTCTCCTTGCCTGCATTCTGACACCAGACTACAATACACCTCCTCCTTCAACGGTCTTCTGCCTCTACCACCTGCTATCCAGTCAGGCACTTGTGCCCCTCTGTGCTCTTGAGCCCCTGTCATCACTACCAGGGTCTCTCGAGTCGGAGGTCTACGAGAGGCCACTCCCTGCAATCCGGGCTCTGCTTAAAGGTACGTGACAGTATCAGGCAGCCATGTCTGAGCCCACGCAGGGAGATTCGGCCATGGATGATTTATGCCGCCATCTTGCTGGACTTACCCAGGCTGTAAAATCTCTACAAGAAGGCTATTCTCGTTTGGAAGAGCGTGTCCAGGTCTTGTCTACCACAGGTCCTACTGTGCCGGGAACTTCTTCTGCACCCTCAGTAGTTATGATGCCCCCTGAACCCAAGGTCCCAACTCCGGAGAGGTTTTCGGGAAATCGCAGCAAGTATAGAGCTTTTCGCAATGCCTGTGAACTATTTTTTGCACTTCAACCCAGGACTTTCTCTCTTGAATCCACTAAGGTGGGTTTTGTCATCTCCCTCCTACTGGGTGAGCCCCAGGCATGGGCCCACCGTCTTTTGGAACAAAAGGATACCTGCCTTAACAACCTGAATACCTTTTTCCTAGCAATGGGTGTGCTATATGAGGACCCTCAACAGGCGGCCACTGCGGAAGCAGCCTTGTACACCCTGCAGCAAGGCCGCAGAGCGGCAGAGGACTATGCGTCTGAATTTCGGCGCTGGAGTTCCGATACCACCTGGAACGATGCCGCTCTGCGATACCAGTTTCGCATGGGACTCTCTGAACCTCTAAAGGATGAATTGGCCCGGGTGGGTGTTCCAGCAACTCTTGAAGCCCTTATCAACCTCTCCATCCAGATAGACAGACGTTTGAGAGAACGAAGAGCTGAACGCACTGCTGGGCCATCCCGACCAGTCTGGATGTTACCCCGTGTATCCAATCCTCCTGCACATCCTACTGCTGACACGCCTGAACCCATGCAACTGGGCCTACTCAGACCAACGCTCACCACCGAGGAACGACAACGCCGGCAGCTCAACAATCTGTGTCTTTACTGTGGGGAACCCGGACATTACGTGAGATCCTGTCCTGCCAAATTCCGTAAGCGTTCTTCTGTATTTTCTCCTGTCTTACCTGCTGTACCTAGTAATGCTACTCACCTGGCTGTTCCCATCTCTCTTCAGCTACCCGGAGGGAACATTCAAGTCCTCGCAATAGTTGATTCTGGGGCGTGCAGTGGATTTATGGACTTATCGTTTGCCCAAAAGTTCCAAGTGCCCTTACGGCCCAGGGCGAAGGGGTTGTCTGTACACCTTGCCGATGGGTCAGCAATCAAATCAGGACCGGTGACACAAGAGACATGTCCTTTGACTGCTACTATTTCCGGAAACCATCAGGAACAACTTTGCCTGGACATTATTGAATCTCCCCTTTTCCCTATCATACTGGGCATGCCCTGGCTTCGGGCACATAACCCGCAAATAGACTGGTCCTCCGGAAACATTCACTTTTTCTCTCCCTATTGTCGTCAACACTGCTTCCAAGAATCAATTAAGGGTTCACCCCATTTAATGTGTATGGAGACCGATGTTGAGACCCGCCAGCAAGTCCCTGAGGCCTACCATGACTTTCTGGACGTATTCAGCAAGAAGGGGGCAGAAACACTTCCCCCTCATAGACCCTACGATTGCCCAATTGAGATCCTTCCCGGAGCCGAAATCCCTTTCGGGAGAATATTTCCCTTAACAGAAGTGGAATTGGAGACTCTCAGGACTTACATTGATGACAATCTGAAAAAGGGGTTCATACGTCCTTCTACGTCCCCAGCTGGGGCAGGAATCTTTTTTGTAGAAAAGAAGGATCATTCTCTCCGCCCTTGTGTTGACTACCGGGATTTAAATAAAGTGACAGTCAAGAACCGGTACCCATTGCCTTTGGTACCCGAATTATTCCAGCGCCTTGGATCAGCTCGTATCTTCACAAAACTGGATCTTCGCGGAGCCTATAATCTGGTCCGTATCCGAAGCGGGGACGAATGGAAGACTGCCTTCCGCACCCGCTTCGGACATTTTGAATATCTCGTGATGCCCTTTGGGCTATGCAACGCTCCTGCGACTTTCCAGCATTTTGTGAATGATATCTTTAGAGACTTTCTCGACTTGTTTATTATAGTATATCTGGACGACATTTTAATTTTCTCCCCTTCTCTGCCAGCTCACAGGGAACACGTTAAGAAGGTTCTCACTCGGCTTCGCCAACACGGCTTGTACGCAAAACCTGAGAAGTGCGAGTTTGAACGTCGCAGCATTCAGTTTTTGGGGCTGATTATTTCGGTGGATGGAATCAAGATGGACCCGCAAAAAGTTTCGGCCATCCTGGACTGGCCAGCCCCTACTGATAAAAGAGGAATTCAACGCTTCGTGGGGTTTGCGAATTTTTATCGAAAATTCATCAAGGGATTTTCTACAATCATCGCTCCAATCACTAGATTAACAAGACAAGGTACCAAGTTCCAGTGGACTCCGGAGGCACAGACCGCTTTTTCTTCCCTTAAAGAACAGTTTGTGTCAGCATCTGTCCTGAAGCATCCCAATTCTGCGCTACCCTACATCCTTGAAGTGGATGCATCCGAAGTTGCAGTGGGAGCCGTCCTTTCTCAGAGACAGGGCCCCAAGGCTTTATTGCACCCAGTGGCGTTCTTTTCACGGAAGTTGTCTGATGCGGAAAAGAATTATGATGTCGGGGACAGGGAGCTACTCGCCATCAAAGCTGCACTTGAGGAATGGCGCTATCTCCTGGAGGGGGCAGCCCATCCCATTCTGATATACACTGACCACAAGAACTTAGAGTATTTGAAGACTGCTAAGAGGCTGAAGCCGCGTCAGGCCAGATGGGCACTTTTCTTTACAAGATTTTCCTTCCACATAACCTATAGGCCCGGATCAAAAAACACCAAACCCGACGCACTATCCCGGATGTTCAGCGAACCCGAAGTTCCTCAACCCACAGACACCATCCTTGCGCCCGGAAATTTCCTTATGCTCCAGGAAGATCTTCTATCCCAACTTAAGCAGGCTTCTTCTTCAGCTCCACATCCCTCAAACATGACCTTACTCTCTAGCAATGACTTGTTATGGCATGAAAACAAGATCTACGTGCCCCAACAACTACGGGTTGCTGTTCTTAAATCTTGCCACGACCACAAATTGGCCGGTCATTTTGGAGTACACAAGACCGCCGAACTTCTCCAACGCACCTTCTGGTGGCCTCAGCTGCTAAGAGACTGTAAACTTTATGTAGAATCTTGCATTACCTGTACCCAGAACAAAAGCAGCAAGGCCAAAGCCTGGGGGTTGCTGAAGCCACTCCCCATCCCGGAAAGACCTTGGAAGATGATTTCCATAGATTTTATTGTAGAACTACCACCGTCAGAAGGTTTCACCACTATCCTTGTGGTGGTCGACAGATTGTCCAAGATGGCTCACTTTCTGCCCATGAAGGGTACACCTTCTGCCCCTGAGACCGCAAGGATCTTCATTAAGGAGATTGTAAGACTCCACGGTATACCTGCAAACATTGTTTCCGACCGTGGGGTGCAATTTACATCAAAATTCTGGAGAGCTTTATGT
This sequence comes from Lithobates pipiens, assembly GCF_037356315.1. NCBI lineage: Eukaryota > Metazoa > Chordata > Amphibia > Anura > Ranidae > Lithobates > Lithobates pipiens. Next base: position 163,160,519 of record NW_027507748.1, on the reverse strand, counting down.
AAATCCTTGAAAATTGATCTTTCGTTCTCGTCTGCCTATCATCCCCAGACCAATGGCCAGACCGAACGAACAAACCAGACCCTTGAGCAATATTTACGTTGTTATTCTTCTTTTTCGCAAGACGATTGGGTATCCCTTTTACCACTTGCCGAGTTTGCCTACAATAACTCTGTTCATTCTGCAACTAACCAATCTCCCTTCTTTGCGAACTATGGTTTTCATCCTCAGTTCTTATCAGTCAACATCCCAGAATGCACGGTTCCAGCAGTCCAAGAAACTTTGAACTTTTTCTGCACCAATAACAAGTTGCTTCAAGAAACGATGGCAAGAACCCAAGAACGCAACAAAGCAGTTTTTGACAGAAAGAGGAGAGGGGAGCTCGATCTAAAACCTGGAGATTTGGTATGGTTATCCACTCTGAATCTAAAATTAACATGCCCATCTAGGAAACTGGGCCCAAGATTTGTAGGTCCTTTCCCAATCACCAGGAGAATTAACAATGTGGCTTATGAGCTGAAATTACCAGAATCACTGCGTATTCACCCAGTGTTTCATGTGTCTCTCTTAAGACCTTCAATCCAGGATCCTTTCACTAATCGGAACGTGGGCCCTCCTAAACCTGTGCTTATTGATGGCGAAGAGGAGTTTGAAGTCGAAGCAATTTTGGATTGCAGGAAGAGACGCAACCAGATCCAGTATCTGGTGAAGTGGAAGGGGTATGGTCCAGAAGAGAACTCCTGGGAACCAGAGACTGGCATCCACGCCAAGAGGTTGGTTCTGGCATTTAAAAGATCTCACCCAGGTAAGATGTCCCAGTTGGGCATCCGGAGGCTGCCCATTGGGGGGGGGCAATGTCAGGAAGATCCTCCTCACAGACGTCTGAGCGGCGAAAGTCGCAGAAGTTCTTTTGCTCAGCTTCGGGAGCGTTACCGCGATCGGCGATGCGCGCGTGCACGTGCGCGCGGGAGCGCGCACACGGGTGCGCGCGCGGCCGTTTGACGCAAGTTGGCGCCAATAGCGCTATTTAAACAGGGTCCATGCTTCACTGCCTTGCTGCCTGATCAACAGCGTTCCTGTGCTTCCTGTTTACCCGTATCTGGACCTGAACCTGTATCTGTACCTGTATCCTGATCTATATCGAACCCGGCTTGTTCCCGACTCTGCTGTTTGCTGCCTGCCCCCCGATTTTGGCTTGTACCCGACTACTCTTTTGGATTCCGCTTCTGTACCTGATCTGCCCGCCTGTGCCTGACCTGGACTGTTTCATCATCCGTCAACTGTAAGTTGCTTACTGTTGTACTACAGGACACCTCCCAGTCCTCCGCAATATTTGGCTGTTCTCCCTCTGCATCTGTAGCCTTCTACCTTTGGCTGAAGATTACTGGACTCTTCCACTTCTGATTATTCCATTACACCTGCATCCGTTGTTGGACTACAAAACCCCTCCGTTGTTTGTCATTTCCTGCAACCACTTGTATGCTGTTACTGGACTACAGGAATCCTTCTGCTGTCTGCTGAACCTTACCTCTCCTTGCCTGCATTCTGACACCAGACTACAATACACCTCCTCCTTCAACGGTCTTCTGCCTCTACCACCTGCTATCCAGTCAGGCACTTGTGCCCCTCTGTGCTCTTGAGCCCCTGTCATCACTACCAGGGTCTCTCGAGTCGGAGGTCTACGAGAGGCCACTCCCTGCAATCCGGGCTCTGCTTAAAGGTACGTGACAGGGAGTTTGCTTTGAATATTAAAAATGAATTAAATGGGGTTTTTGGTTTGCGGTGCTCAGATGCAGTAAAGATCCACTTTAAAGAAAATTCAGCATTGCTGGTTAAGATTTAGCAAATTCCCAGGTTAACCCTTTAAAGTCCACATTTTTCAATGAGTTAGCGTGACTCAAAATGTGCACTACCAAACGGTGGAGCAGAACGTTAAGGGGTTAAGCTCTGGTACACACTGAGTTGCGGGAATGAAGCCAATGTGAGTTCAGCTGAACTCACACGATTTCATTCCAGCATGTCAATCACGATTTCGGCCGCGATTTCACAGACATCTGTGTGGGTTTCTGCACTGATGTCGATGAAAAGCGCACCCCGAAATTGCAAAAAGTAGTACAGAAACAACTTTTTGCAAATGCAGCGTTACACCGATTAAGACGGTGCAATTGCCGGCAATTGCCGACGATTTGACATGCGATTTGACATGTCAAAATGCACCAGTGTGAACCAGGGCTTAAGCATGTCCTTTTAATTGTGGCCATACGCGTAATTATTTGATCAAATTTTTTTTGCAGAAATAGATAATATGATTGTATGTATGAGTTATTAAAAATACACATACTATGCTATTGACTTAATTAGAATAAAACACATTTATCTAATCTGACTTATTCTGATTAATCTGGACAGAAAATCATATTGTAGGAAAATAGTGAATTCAATATGCTTGTTATGTATAGCACATCAAATGATCATTTGGTTCTTTTGATCATATTTCATAAAGAATTGCCCCATTTATGGGCACCTTAGGAGGCATCAATATTCCCTAGATATAGAATATTTCTAATAATATTTTCTTATTTCACAATGGCTCACAAATGGCACATATATATGGCTGTTGACATGAATGCAGTGCTCATATCACATATGCAAACAGAGTTTTACATGTTAACAGTGTGTGGACTGCCTAGTATATACTAGACTACAAAATTACAGTGGGATAACACTGCAGTTGCTCATCCTGATAGGATACAGTGGTTATAGTTTTTTGTAAGAGTCTGTTATGTTTTCTAGACATGTGCAGAGTAAAATATTTCGTTTCGGAATTTCGTTTTCGTCTGAAAACTTAATTTATTTAGTTACTCCCGAAATTCGTTTTTATTTATTTCGTTTTTCGTTCAAAAATTGCATTAGTCCGAAAATCCACATGAATCACGGTCGAATCTGTCTTTGAAGGCTTATGGTGTCTGTCGAATGTATAAAGAAGATTCGATGGAGCTAGTATATAGCATACTTTAGAACCCTATTAAAGTCTATGGGACTCCAACGTTCAAAATCTAAAGTGCTAATTTTAAAGGCTAATTTGCAAGTTACTGTCCTAAAAAGTGTTTGGGGACCTGGGTCCTGCCCCAGGGGACATGGATCAATGCAAAAAAAAGTTTTAAAAACGGCCGTTTTTTCGGGAGCAGTGATTTTAATAATGATTAAAGTGAAACAATAAAAGTGTAATATTCCTTTAAATTTCGTAGGGGGGGGGGGGTTGTCTATAGTATGCCTGTGAAGGCGCGCATGTTTCCCGTGCTTAGAACTGTCCCTGCACAAAGTGTCATTTATGCAGGAAAAAAAGTCCTTTAAAATCACTCGCAGCTATTATGAATTGTCGGCTCCCGTAATACAGAGAACACTCATTGAAAGTCATTGATAAAAAAAAAAAAAAATAAAAAAAAAAAAAAAGCGTGGGGGTCCCCCAAATTCAATTACCAGGCCCTTCAGGTCTGGTATGGATATTAAGGGGAACCCTGCCTCAAATTTAAGAAAAAAATTGACGTGGGGTTCCCCCTAAATATCCATAACCAGACCCTTCAGGTCTGGTATGGATATTAAGGGGAACCCCGCGTCAAATTTAAAAAAAAATTGACGTGGGGTTCCCCCTAAAAATCCATACCAGACCCTTTATCCGAGCACGCAACCTGGCAGGCCGCAGGAAAATAGGGGGGGACGAGAGAGCGCCCCCCCTCCCTCCTGAACCGTACCAGGCCACATGCCCTCAACATTGGGAGGATGCTTTGGGGGTCTGTGACCCCTCAAAGCACCTTGTCCCCATGTTGATGAGGACAAGGGCCTCATCCCCACAACCCTGGCCGGTGGTTGTGGAGGTCTGCGGGCGGGGGGCTTATCAGAATCTGGAAGCCCCCTTTAACAAGGGGACCCCCAGATCCCGCCCCCCCCCCCTGTTTGAAATGGTAAGGGGGTACAAAAGTACCCCTACCATTTCACAAAGAAAGTGTAAAAAATGGTTAAATAAAACAAACACACTTTTGAAAAATTCCTTTATTTAAAAAAAAAAAAAAAAAAAAGATTCCAGCGGCGGTAATCCACTCTTGCTATCCAGCGACGGACGATCATCTCTCCAGCGATGTCTCATCTCATCCAGCGCAGCGATCCATCCTTCTTCTGTCTCCGTGGAGGAGACACTGCAAGGATTCCGGCGGCTGACGTTTCTTATATACGGAGGGCGGGGCCACCCGTCACCTGACCCCGCCCCCTCTGACGCAAGGGGAAACCCGGGGTTCCCCGTGACGTATGGGTGACCCCGCCCCCCTCTGATGTAACGGAAACCTGCCTGTGTTACATCAAAGGGGTGCGGGGTCACCCATACGTCACAGGGAACCCCGGGTTTCCCCTTGGGGCAGAGAGGGGCGGGGTCAGGTGACGGGTGGCCCCGCCCTCCGTATATAAGAAACGTCAGCCGCCGGAATGCCTGCAGTGTCTCCTACACGGAGACAGAAGAAGGATGGATTCGCTGCGCTGGATGAGATGAGACATCGCTGGAGAGATGATCGTCCGTCGCTGGATAGCAAGAGTGGATTACCGCCGCTGGAATCTTTTTTTTATTTTTTTATTTTTAATAAAGGAATTTTTCAAAAGTGTGTTTGTTTTATTTAACCATTTTTTACACTTTCTTTGTGAAATGGTAGGGGTACTTTTGTACCCCCTTACCATTTCAAACGGGGGGGGGGCGGGATCTGGGGGTCCCCTTGTTAAAGGGGGCTTCCAGATTCTGATAAGCCCCCCGCCCGCAGACCTCCACAACCACCAGCCAGGGTTGTGGGGATGAGGCCCTTGTCCTCATCAACATGGGGACAAGGTGCTTTGAGGGGTCACAGACCCCCAGAGCATCCTCCCAATGTTGAGGGCATGTGGCCTGGTACGGTTCAGGAGGGAGGGGGGCCGCTCTCTCGTCCCCCCTATTTTCCTGCGGCCTGCCAGGTTGCGTGCTCGGATAAAGGGTCTGGTATGGATTTTTAGGGGGAACCCCACGTCAATTTTTTTTTAAATTTGACGCGGGGTTCCCCTTAATATCCATACCAGACCTGAAGGGTCTGGTTATGGATATTTAGGGGGAACCCCACGTCAATTTTTTTCTTAAATTTGAGGCAGGGTTCCCCTTAATATCCATACCAGACCTGAAGGGCCTGGTAATTGAATTTGGGGGACCCCCACGCTTTTTTTTAAATTTATTTATTTATTTTTTTATCAATGACTTTCAATGAGTGTTCTCTGTATTACGGGAGCCGACAATTCATAATAGCTGCGAGTGATTTTAAAGGACTTTTTTTCCTGCATAAATGACACTTTGTGCAGGGACAGTTCTAAGCACGGGAAACATGCGCCCCTTCACAGGCATACTATAGACAACCCCCCCCCTACGAAATTTAAAGGAATATTACACTTTTATTGTTTCACTTTAATCATTATTAAAATCACTGCTCCCGAAAAAACGGCAGATTTTAAAACTTTTTTTTGCATTGATCCATGTCCCCTGGGGCAGGACCCGGGTCCCCAAACACTTTTTAGGACAGTAACTTGCAGAATCTTTTCTCTCTGTCAAATCTTTTTTCTCTGTCGAATATTTTCTCTATATAATCTTGGACTAATAGAGGTAAGGTTAGGCACATTCGACCACAGGTTCTATAGACACAGATTGTCAGAGTCATGTCGAATCTCCTATTCTATATCGAACTGTTGTAACAATGAAAACGAAAATAAAGCATTTATTTATGTCGGATCTTTCGTTTTTCGGATTTTGTGCTTTCGTTATCGTTTGTCAAAACGAAAACAAAAATAGCTGAAATTCGGACGAAAATGCATTCGGACGAAAACCAATGCACATGTCTAATGTTTTCTGTGCTGGGCATCTAAAGACAGTGGGGGTCATTTACTATATTGGTGATAGAAGATCCTGCAGTCCTGGAAAATAGCACCCAATTAAGGCCAATTAAAGTGGCTGTAAACCCTGGTGAAAAAAAAGCACAATGTCATCGGCACATTGCAGGGGACAGGGGATATCTCCTAAACTGTCCAGGTTTAAAAGATATCCTGGGTAGCTTCAGGTAAGCCTTATTATAGGCTTACCTGTAGCATAAAGTTATTGTAAAGGGTTTACAACCACTTTAAGACTTCAACTCTCAGAAACTGGGTGCTAATGCAAATGGAAAGCAGCGCTATTGCCAGCCAACTTGCTCAGATCACATATGCGGGAATATTGGAAGTCAATATGGCTCGAACCTGCAAAACCCAAGGTTCTCACTGAAGGCTTATATGCAAGTTCTTTGCCATAAAAAGTGTATGGGCACCTGGGTCCTGCCTCAGGGGACATGTATCAATTGGAAAAAATGTTTTTAAAATGGGCGTTTTTTTTCAGAAGCAGTGATTTTAATCGGTTCCCGACTGGCGCACGCCGATGTACGTCGGCAGAATGGCACGGTCAGGCATATTGGCGTACAGGTACGTCCAATCTTCAATGCCGCCCTGCCATCGCAAGCACACCGCTGGTGGCGCGCTCGTGTGCCTGTCAGGACCCCGTGAGTCCGGTCGCGATCCCGCGATCGTCTCACAGGGCGGCCGAATGGAGGAAATGCCGTGTAAACAGCATTTCCCCATTCTGCCTAGCAACTAGTGACGCTGATCTCTGCTCCATGTGATTGGAGCAGAGATCAGTGTTTACTAAATGAAAGCCCAGCCCCCCCACAGTTAGTAACACACCCCTAGGAACACTTAACCCCTACACTGCCACCCACTGGTTAACCCCTTCACTGCCAGTGTCATTTACACAGGAATCACTGCATTTATATAGCAGTGATTAATGTATAAATGACAATGGTCCCAAAAAGGTGTCAAAAATGTCCGATGTGTCCGCCGCAATGTCGCAGTCACAATAAAAATCGCTGATCGCCGCCATTACTAGTAAAAAAAATAATAAAAAATTATTAATAAAAATGCCATAAAACTATCCCTATTTTGTAAACGCTATAACTTTTGCGCAAACCAATCAATAATTGCTTATTGCGATTTTTTTCTTACCAAAAATATGTAGAAGAATACATATTGGCCTAAACTGAGGGAAAAATGTTTTTTTATATATTTTTGGGGGATATTTATCTAATTTATATTTTATTTAAAGTAATAAATAATACTTTTTTTCAAAATTGTCGCTCTATTTATGTTTATAGCGCAAAAAATAAAAACCGCAGGGGTGATCAAATACCACCAAAAGAAAGCTCTATTTGTGGGAAAAAAAGGACATTAATTTTGTTTGGGAGCCACGTCACACGACCACGCAATTGTCAGTTAAAGCGACGCAGTGCCGAATCGCAAAAAGTGGTCAGGTCTTTGACCAGCAAAATGGTCCGGTTTGTATGTGGTTATAATACTTAAAGTGAAACATAAAAATTCCTTTAAATGTCATGCCTGGGGGTGTCCTTAGTATGCCTGTAAAGTAGCACATCGTTCCCATGTTTATTGCTGTACCACAGCAAAATTTCTAAAGGAAAAAAAATGTAATTTAAAATTGCTCGGGCTGTAATGAATTGTTTGGGGTCCCCCAAAACACCTTGATGTGGACAAGGGCCTCATCCCCACAACCTTTGCCCGGTGGTTGTGGGGGTCTGCGGGTGGGGGGGCTTAACGGAATCTGGAAGCCCCCTTTAAGGGGGTGCCTAGATACCACCCCCTATGTGAATGGGTATCAAGTACATTGTACCCCTATCCATTCACCAAAAAAAAAACTGTGAAATGTGACAAAAAACAATAGCTGTTTTTTGAAAATTCCTATTTTTGTAAAATAGCTCTGCGTGGTCTTCTCCCCCAAGTCATGTCTCCCACCGTCATGTTCTCCTGGTAATATCTCTCTTGCCGCCATCTTATGTCGCCGTCTTCTGTTGCAGTCTCTCCCGCCACCGCCTACTTCTCCCGCTGCTGTGTTCTTCCTTGTTGCCGTCTTCCTCTGTTGTGTTGTCACCCAGTGTCTGGCGTCTCTGGGGCGTGACCATCCGTTGACGTCACACGGAAAGCCCGCCCCCCTTTACTTTTGGGAAAAAGAACACAGCAGTAGTAGAAGTAGGCGGTGGCGGGAGAGACGGCAACAGAAGCCCACTCAGAGCTATTCTACAATAAAGGAATTGTCAAAAAACGGCTATTGTTTTTTGTCACATTTCACAGCTTTTTTTTTGGTAGATACCAATTCACATAGGGGGCGGGATCTGGGGGTTTAAAGGAGGTCTTCCAGATTCTGATAAGCCTCCCGTCTGCAGACCCCCACAATCGCCGGGCAAGGGTTGTGGGGATGAGGCCCTTGTCCCCATCAACATAGGGACAAGGTGTTTTGGGGGGACCCCAAAGCACCCTCCTCATGTTGAGGGCATGTGGCCTGGTACGGTTCAGGAGGGGGGGGCGCTCTCTTGTCCCCTCTCTTTTCCTGTGGCCTGCCAGGTTGTGTGCTCAGATACGGATCTGGTGTGGATTTTGGGGGGACCCCATGCCATTTTTTACATTTTGGCATGGGGAGGTCCCCTCTGGGTCCATACTAGACCTGAAGAGCCTGGTATAGACCTGGAGGGATAGGGGACCCATGCATTTTTTTTGCAATTTTTTTGGCTGGCATATTTTGTTTACTTTCAGTGGGGAAGCCACTGACAGCTGATGACTCATTGGTTGTTATGGATGCTGCAGCTGGCTTCCCGCCACCCCTGGTTAGCAACCAGCTATATTCAGTGTTAAAATAAGAACTGCAAAACACATCACAAACGCAACAGTTGTATTTCTGGTGTGGTTACATTAAAATCTATTACCCACAAATCGCTTGAAAAAAGTCCCTGACCATTTCCAAATGCACTGGCCACAAAACACATAGATATGAACTAGTACCATAGGAAACCATGTTAAATGGACTGTAGAGTGTTTCTGCAAACTGCAAAACGCACTAAAAAATGTATAGGTGTGAACCTAGGGTCAGGGCCAGTTCACACTGGAGCACTGGGGGAACCCTGCGAATCCAGTGCAGGTTCCAGCATCACATACAACTTGCAGGCAGCTCACATTGCCATATGCAAACTGCTGGGGGTGTCAGTAGAAAGCTAGTGACACCCCCAAAATCAGTTCTCATATTGCAGAGCCAACTGCAAGTATAGACCACAGCCATGCAATACGTTTTTGCTGCGGACCAAAAAAAAGGGTCCTTTGCGAGTGTGGTCCAAATGCGACGCAAATTCAACCATACAATCTGTATGAATTTGCATCACACAGACATCGCATGTGATTTGCAGTGCCCCTTTCATACTTGTATGACTTGTCCTGCAACTCCAGCATTCATAGACCTCAAGATTAAACTGGCATTGCTTCAAATCACATCAAATGTGTGGCAAAAAGCGCTGTAAAATCGCTGGACTTTCACAGTGCACAAGTGTGAAAGGGGCCTTATGGACCTGAAGTTGTATGAAAAGTCGGCCAAGTGTGAAAGGAACCTAATGAGATTCATTGATAACACCTTTGACTTAGGCCCCATTTGCACTTGTAATCTTGCGATATATGGGCCTAATTCAAAGGTATTATCCATGAATCTCATTTACACTGCTGCGACCTGAAAGTTACACTATTTTGCTGCCACTTTGCTGCGGCAACTTTGCCCCAACTTCTGTGAATGCCTGTGTAATATTGCGCTCTATGTACCTCAAGTCACATGAAAGTCACACCAAAGTAGTACAGGGACTACTTTGAAGTTGGTGCAACTTGAAGTAGCACAAATATGAATGGTTATCATTGAGAATCATAAGGTACAACTTGTCATACAACTCAGAAGACCAAGTTTGCTGGAAAAGTCACCCGACTGTAAAACAAGTCATATATTGTCACGTACCTTAAGGGAGACTGAAATTACGAGGTTGGCCTCTCTTGTATCTCCAGTCCAGGTCCCGCTGAGAGTGAGACAGAAGGAGCCGAAGGACCAGAGGCACACGAGTGCCTGTAGATGAAGACCTGGAGACTTGCAGCAGGAAGTTGCAGCCAGTCGCAGGACTATAGTTGCAGAGCAGGTCACAGCTGGTTGCAGGACCGTGGTGGCAGTCACTCGGATAGTAGTGCTGAGCCGAGCAGGGCACAGAAAGAAGGTCATAAGAGAAGACGGGTTCGTCAGCGGGCGGGCAGAAGGGTACAGGCACATCAGGTTGAAGCATGTCAGGGAGTAAGCCGGGGTCATCAACAGGCAGACAGCAAGGTACTTGAGCAGCAGGCGGAGACAAGTCAGATGGGGAGCCGGGTTCAGGAACCAGATATCAGATAGGCAGAGTCCAGAGGCAAGGTCAACAGGAGGTCAGCAACAGGAATCAAACGGAACAGCACAGGTTTCAGGGCAGCAGGATACAGCTGAAGATCAATCAGCACAGACTGGTGGTCGGGACCCCTTTAAATAGGCTGTCCAGCGCAGGATGCCGCGCACGTGAATGCGCATAAGCGAGCATGGACATGTGTGCCAGCACGCGTCTGTGCGCCAATGCACGCCAGGCGATTTCTATTCTTTTCCTTACATTGCCCCCCCTTAAGGGCGACCTCCGGATGCCCACTAAGGATTTATTTTCAGGATGGAGACGAAGATAGGCTTTGACCAAAAGCGGAGCGTGTACATTAGAGTAAGGTTCCCATTAATTATCTTCAGGGCCATAGCCCTTCCACTTGATGAGGAACTCCGTTTGGCCCCTTCTTTTCCTAATATCAAGGACAGCCTCCACCTCAAACTCCTCATTTCCTTCAACCAGCAGTGGGGCAGGAGTCTGAGGTTCTCGGTCAGGGAATGTATTAGCCACAGGCCATTTCAAGTGGGACACATGGAATACCGGATGAATTCTTAGATTCTCTGGCAGACATAACTCGAAGGCGACAGCGTTAATCCTCCTCTTCATCAAGAATGGACCGATATATCTTGGCCCTAACTTCTTTGAAGGGCAGGCCAGTTTCAAGTTTGTGGTAGATAACCATACTTTATCTCTGGGTTTCAGATCCAGATTACCTCTTCTTCTTCTGCCATAGAACCTTTTGTCATCACTCTGGGACTTAGAAGTGGCTTCCTGCAAAAAAATGGTTATTAGTTCTCCAGAATTCCAAATGATCCTGTACTGCAGGTGCCGGGAACTCTTGGGGAACATTGGGTAAGAAAGATGGGTGAAACCCATAATTAGCAAAGAAGGGTACTAATGAACTCTGCTAACGGTAAAAGAGATGCCCAGTTGTCCTATGTGAAAGAAGAAAAACATCGGAGATATTGCTCCAGGCTCTGGTTCATCCTCTCTGTTTAGCCTTTTGTCTGAGGGTGGTAGGCAGATGACAGGCAGAGTTTAAAGACCAACACTTCACACAAAGATTTCCAAAATCTGGAAGTAAACTGTACTCCACGATCTGACGTGATTCTGACAGGAATTCCATGAAGACGCACCACTTCCTTGACAAAGGATGAGGCAGTCTCTGCAGCAGAAGGGGTACCCTTTAGGGGCAAAAAGTGGGCCATCTTGGATAAACATAATATTATGACAAAGATGGTGGTAAATCCATCAGATGGAGTTAACTCAACGATAAAGTCCATAGAGATCATGCTCCATAACTTATCTGGTACAGGAAGAGGCTCCAGCAGAACCCAATTCTTGGTTCTATCCGTCTTGTTCCGAGAACAGGTTGTGCAAGATTTTACATAGTCCCTGCAATACTCTATCAAGTCTGGCCACCAAAAAGAGCGAAAGATTAGCTTCGAAGTCTTGAGTACCCCAAAGTGCCCTGCCAGAGGATGATCGTGACACATATAGAGAACAGCTGTCAATAAGTGTTCAGGAACGAAGATTTGCTCACCGTGGAAGTAGAGGCCTTCTTTAAGTTGGAGGTGAAGCTCTTGGGAGGGAGGATGATTCAGAACTGCTGACTTGATTTGGGAGATAAGATCAGTTTGAAGCAAAAGGAAGTTTTTAGCAGGCAAGATGGTGTCAGGTTTGGGTAAAACTTCTGTATCCTGCAACATGCGTGAAAGGGCGTCTGGCTTCCCATTCTTGGACTCGGGCCGGTAAGTTATCTGAAAGTTTAATCTTGCAAAAAAAGAGAGCCCATCTGGCCTGACAGGGTCTTAATCTTTTCGCTGTTCCTAAGTATTCTAGGTTCTTGTGATCCGTAAATACAAGAGTAGGATGTGCAGCGCCCTCAAGCAGGTAGCGCCATTCATCGAGAGCTGACTTCATGGCAAGTAGTTCCCGATCATCGACATCATAGTTCCATTCAGGAACATTTAGTTTCTTGGAGAAAAATGCGACAGGGTGAAGCAGAGATTTTTCCCCTTGTCGCCGGGAAAGAATGGCTCCCACGGCTACTTCAGAGGCATCTACCTCAAGAACATAGATGTGAATAGGCCCTTCAGTTTCTCTAACGCAGTCTGAGCTTCTGAGTTCCATGAGAAGGTCATGCATAGCTTAGTTAATTGGGTTATAGGGGATATGATGCCGGAAAAGTCTTTAATAATTTTTCTATAAAAATTAACTGCACAGATTTCTTATCAGTAGGGGAAGGCCAGGGGCCAGTTGAGCACTGCAGAAACTTTTTGTGGATCCATGGCGATTCTGTCTGCGGAGATAATGAGCCCCAGGAACTGGATGGTACACTTCTCCGCCTTAGCATACAGATGATGTTCCCTTAGCCTACTCAACACCTTCTTCACATGAACTCAATGAAACTCTAAAGAGGTGGAAAAAATTAGAATGTCATCAAGATAAACAATAGTGAACAAATCAAGAAAGTCCCGGAAAACATAATTTACAAAAGGCTGGAAGGTGGCAGGGGCATTACAAAGGCCGAAGGGGATCACCAGGTACTCAAAGTGCCCAAAACGAGACCTAAAAGCAGTTTTCCATTCATCCCCTTCTCTTATTTGGATTAAGTTATATGCTCCCCTTAAATCTAGCTTGGAAAACACACGAGCCTCCCGTAGTCTCTGGAATAATTCGGGGATGAGGGGCAAGGGGTAACGATTCTTGATGGTTACTTTGTTTAAATCCTGGTAATGAATGCAGGGCTGAAGGGAGTGATCTTTCATTTCCACAAAGAATCTTTATTTTCCACAAAGAATATCCCTGCTCTGGCAGGGGATGAGGATGGCCGGATAAACAAGGCTTATCAAGGTTTTCATCAACGTACTTTCGTAGCTCGTCCAATTCTGGTTCTGAAGTGGGTAAATCCTACCAAAGGGGATTTCTGCACCAGGTAAGAGTTTGACAATTGTATGGTCTGTGAGCTGGAAGGGTGTCAGCATTCTCTTTATTAAAAACGTCCAGGAAATCATGGTATACTGAAGGTACCAATTGTACAGTTTCAGGGTCCATATTGATACAGAGAAGCGGCTCTTCGGAAGCAGGTGGAGAAGGAAGGCAGAACTCCCGGCAATAGTCAGAAGAAAAAGTCACTGTTCCAGTAGCCCAATCAATGAGGGGGTTATGTGCCCTGAACCAGGGCTGCCCAAGGATGACAGGAAATAGAGGTGAAGTAATGACATCTAAACGAAGAAGCTCACGATGCCCTGAAGTGGCGAGGCATAGGATGGGTTCGGTCTCTAACGTGACAGGTCCTGATTTAATACCCGACCCATCTGCCAGCTGGACTGTGAAGCTTTCTTTCTTGGCACACAGAGGTAGTTCATGTATGGTAGCAAAGGCAGAGTCCACAAAACAGCTGCAGGCCCCAGAGTCCACAATGGCGAAAACGACAAGAGTCTTTCCATTTAACTGAAAGGAGACTGGCAGGGTATGGAGTTGGCTGTAACTTAGTGCTGCAATTGTGGCAGATGGAAGGAAGGTTTTCCAACAATGTCTTCGGGTAAAGGTCTGTAAGAAGTGTCCTTCATCGCCACAGTAAAGACAGAGATTATGAAGGCCATGAAACCTTTCTTTGAGACAGTGGAGGCCTAGGAAAGCTTTTATGTTGAACCTTCTTGACGTCCGCAACATCTTTAGGAAAAGTCGAGCAGGCTACAGGTGATGGATCCACCAGGCAGGTAATAGGTGAAGATTCTTGGCTCTCTATAGTTGTCTTTCTTGCAGGCGATGGTCAATTTGGATACTTAAGTGGATTAAGTCATTCAGGGAGGAGGATATTTCCACTCTGGCGAGCTCATCCTTGATGGCTTCTGACAGGCCGAGTCGAAATCAGAAGTGTAGTGCTGAACTGTTCCATTTGGTATCAGTACTCCACAAAAACGAAAGTCAGAGACATAGTCCTCCATAGGCCTGGAGCCCGGTTGTAAATGGCTCAGCGAGGTTTCAGCCGTCTGGTGGCGAAAGGGATCGGCATACAATTGGGCCATAGCGGCAAAGAAGGACTTGACCGAAGCCAGGGTTGGGCCATGTTGTTCCCGAAGCTGAAAAGCCCAGGCCTTGGGTTCTTCCAACAACAAAGAAATGAGAATCCCACTTTCACTTCCTCGATAGAGAATGTGCGAGGGAGTAGGGAAAAATAAATTTCACATGCATTTTGAAAAGTTCTGAATTTACTTCAGTCCCCAGAAAAACATTCGGCAATGGTACCCTGGGTTCAGGAAGGTAGAACATTTCAGCTTGGGTACAGGTCATAGTTTGAGCAGCAGAGTCTTTGGTTCTTGAATGCTCGGATGTGAGTGCCAGGCTGGGTGCATGCTGTAGCTGGTTATGTATACAGGCCAAGTCCATATGCAACCACTGCACTACACGGAAGAGTGCAGTAACAGTCTCACAGAGGGTTGGTAACAGAGAGGCCTCCCGTTCAGACTCCATTGTTGGCTGATTGGTACTGTCACGTACCTGAAGGGAGACTGAAATGATGAGGTCGGTCATTGTATCTCCAGTCCATGTCCTGCAGAGAGTGAGACAGAAGGAGCTGAAGGACCAGAGACATACGAGTGCCTGTAGATGAAAGATTGAAGACTTGCAGCAGGAATTCACGCATGCGAATTGTGACACGTTTTAAATTTGTATCAGCAATGGTATTGTTTGTGGTTTGTAAAGACACCTGTGTGAGTTTAGGTAAGGATTGTTGTGAGATGGAGAGTACCAATAGAAAGTGACAGAGAAAAATATATTTTACTAAAATATCAAAACATTCCACATTCTAGCATTCTTAAAAACAAAATAGTTGAAGTAGAAGCAACAATGTTGCAAAGGAAAATTTATTTCAGAGAAAGATACATTTCATCTCAACATTAAAAGGATTTATTTGGGGAAGTTACAATTGTACCATTAGAAACTTGCATTGGACAATAATAGCGCCGTTGTTCACTCCCAAAAAATGCTCTTTAACACAGCATTCATTTTGGTATTTACTGTAGCGCCTTATAAAAAGACATTGGAGCTAAAATGAGAGCTATTTGCAGGTCTTTGCATGCTCAGTTTTGTTGGTACCTAGTTGTACAAAAAAATGGAGTTTATCTCTTCTCAGCCCACGTACACACGGTCGGAGATTTCCACAACCAAATCCGTCGGATTTTGCCCGTCGGATTTTGTCCGTCGGATCTTGTCTGAAACTGTTGCATACACACGGTCGGGCCAAGTTGGCGAAAAATCCGATCTTTCAGAACGTGATGACGTAATTTCGTTACGATGGGACTACGTTCAGGCTAGTATCCAATAGCTTTGATGTAGGAATTTGATCTGAGCATGCGTGGCACTTGGTCCGATCAAAATTCTCTACACATGATCGGAATATGTCCGACCGGCCCAGTTGGTCTGGAAATATTTCCAACATGTTGGAAAATTGGGTCCGACGGAGATTCGGACGGAATCAATCCGATGCATACCACACACAGTCGGATTATCTGATGACACGGTCCGATAACACGCATCCCGACGGATTCTCTGACCGTGTGTACGCAGCATCAGACTTTTAAAGATATCCTAGTGCAGTTATCTTTAAATAATATACAGCATATTTCAGTACCATTTAGGCAATTATATCATGCTCTAAACATTATTTCCATGTGCACTACTCCAGGTTTTAGCAGAGTAAGGGTTTGGGCACTATTTTTTTTTTTTTCAGGGAACTATAGTAAATTCGATTTTGAGAGTATTTTTTTACCAGCACTATAGTAAATACAATTTTAGGGCTATTTAGTGCAGTTAGCGCTAATTCGAGGTAATTAGCACTAATTAGCACTGCAGTGCTATAGTAAATGACCCCAAGTAAGGACATTTGGAGACAAACATCTTGAATCAAACTGTTTATTCAACATCTAACAAAAATAATGAGAACATACCCAAACATGTCTCCGCTCAAAACTTGTTCCTTTCATCACAAACAGACAACCCTGGCCACCAAAGCCCATCTTCAAAAATATAAACATTTTAATCCTGTCTTGCTATTGATATTTCGGTGATTTTATAGCAAATGTATTTGGTTAGATTGCATAGTTAGATTTTTTTAAGATTGTGTAGTGTTAACCACTTAAGCCCCGGACCAATTGTCAGCCTAAGGACCAGAGGTCTTTTTACAATTTCGCACTGCACTGCTTTAACTGGTAATTGCGCGGTCATGCAATGTTGTACCCAAACGAAATTTGCGTCCTTTTCTTCCCACAAATAGAGATTTATTTTGATGGTATTTGATTGCCTCTGCGATATTTATTTTTTACGATATAAAAGGAAAAAGACTGAAAATTAAAAAAAAAAAAGATATTTTCTACTTTTTGTTATAAGAAAAATCTAATGAACTAATGAACTAAATTGTAGTCATACATTTAAGCCAAAATGTATTCAGCCACATGTCTTTAGTAAAAAAAATGTCATAAGTGCCATCTCCTCATCCCGGATCGCTCCTGAAGCGAAACGGACTGCTGCAGCCAGCGGGAGGGGGTCCAATCGGACCCCCCACCCGCTGGAAGGCAAGCACGTACATGTACATGCTTGTGCCTGTCGGTGCCATTCTGCCGACGTACATTGCCATGCGGCGGCCCTTAAGTGGTTAAGCAGCCAGACTCCCCCCATTGATATGCAAATAAACCCACCATATTGGTTCAGAAGCTAAGCAGAGGAAAGGATATGATGTAAGCAGAGGTTGGGGAGGAGCTTGGCACTTTTTGAACAAGCATGTAAGAACAAAGGAGTTTTGTTTTGAAAGACAAAGGGGCAAGACGTGTGCTGGAGACTTTTGAGGGAACAGAAGTTTTGAGTTGGACTCTGAGAAAAGAACCATGAAGAACATTACATCTTGATTCCATATCTAAGTTGAATAACTGTTTAATTGTTGCATACATTTTGTACATATTTATTTTGGTAGAAAGGATAATTGGCTTGTGCATGTTGTAGGCATATTTTATAACTATGAATTGTGTTTTGTTCAGTTGTATGTGCAGCTTTTCTGTTTAGTAAAAGCATTGATACACTACAGAAGTCTAAGCTTCCTTGGCTTTTACTGCAACGTTCTTTAAAAAGACCCAAGCAAAACAAATCCACACTCCAAAACATAGCTCTCTTTTTCTGTGTTTAATTATTGTCAATAAAGACTGCATACAATAGTGTCTTCAGCCAAAGCCAACCTTTCTTGA
This sequence comes from Lithobates pipiens, assembly GCF_037356315.1. Classification (NCBI taxonomy): domain Eukaryota; kingdom Metazoa; phylum Chordata; class Amphibia; order Anura; family Ranidae; genus Lithobates; species Lithobates pipiens. Next base: position 163,142,935 of record NW_027507748.1, on the reverse strand, counting down.
TGCGTTTCACCTCTGCTGGCTTGCTCAAAGGGATAGGGGAAGTCCAAACAAGAATACCTTATATGGTTTCAGCTACACAATATTCTATGTGTATATATATAAAGACCAATTTATCTCTTTTTTTTTTTTACAGTTTTGAACAGAGAAGGGACAACTATAAAAAAATTCTGTTAGGATTTTATTTGTTTCTGACCACATTATGATGATTTTCCCTGACTTCCGATCCCTGTGATGACTATGCAAGAAATGCAATCCAGGAAAAGTATGGACAGCAACTAAAACATTCTCAGCAGTCTAACTGTTTTCACGCTATTTATGAAGGGGTTTCCCATAACTTCGTTTAAAAGTAATTTTTTATTTTTATTTTAACCTCCCTATCGATAATCCCGAGTCTGGCTCAGGTTGGGATTTTAGCAACATAAGCGGTAACCCCGAGCCAGACTCTGGATGGCATCGCTGGATACAGGGAGAGGTTACTTACCTTGTCCCCTGGATCCAGCAATGTCCTCCGCGCTGTGTGATCGAGCGGTCTTCCTCTCGATTCACACAGTGCCTGAATGCCGCCGAGCTCCGTTCCCTGCGACATTACTGCGCACGGGAGCGGAGATCGGCGCCAAATTCAAAAAAGTAAAAACACACAAAACACACACAAAATTACACACCCCCTTTGTCCCTAGTGGTCTGTCCAATGCCCTGCATGCACTTTTATATTATAAATACTGTTTTTTCTGCCTGGAATTTGGAGATTGTCCATAGCAAAGTGTCCCTTTATGTCAAAAGTGATTTTAGACCAACTAGAAAACAGCGATAATAAATTATAATCACTTGCAGAATTGAGCGATAGCGATTTATGGGGAAATTCGTCATCAAACACTAAATCTAATGACAGTGACAATTCTGCAAATGAGCAAATTTCAGTGTTTTTGGATTTGATTACATTATTGAATAATTTATATTATTATTTATTATATTATAATCTTTATCATACCCAGAATGTCTGCTAGACTCTTGTTTGAACAGATTTAAGAGAGTTATTCCTAAGAATTACAGGACTACAATATAAAACGCCAAATTTCCATGCAAAATAATTGTACCGCTTTCAGCACCTAAAACCAGAACTAATCATACCGCCAGTGAGGTTAAGATTTATTGCTGCTGGTAATGATAACAGATATCTGTAAATCACTAAAGTTTAATTTTTGCATATGATGTTTGTGTTTTGGTACATTTTCACAGAAACTGGGGAGGTATGGTGCGCCTAAGGACATAGTTGAGTCATATACCTAAGAGTCATTCCTATTACTTCATAACATTTATAAAGGACGAGTGGTACATGTTGCAAGAGTTAGAGTTGTTAGAGGTATGTTGCAATGCTGCATAACTAATTAATCATCATGACTATGTAGAGCTTGGACTTTGTCAGTGAATATTTACATTTTAACTTAAAGTGATTGTAAACCCTTGTTTTTTTTTTTAAATAACAAACATATCATACCTCCACTATGCAGTTAATTTTTCACAGTGTGACCCCGATCCTCATCTTCTGGGGTCCCCCAAGGGTGCTTACGGCTCCTCCTCGCATCGGTAAACCTCCTAGGAGGACCTCTCCCAGGGGATTACCTTTCAGGCATGTCTCCGATTCCAGAATTTGCATCCATAGACACAGAATGCTGGACTAGGCCCCGCCCCCAGTGCCTACATCATTGGAATTGATTGACAACAGCAGGAGTCAATGGCTGTGCTGCTATCAATCTATCCAATCAAGAAGAATGAGAACTGAGAACTCCGAGCAGAGAGGTACAGCACGTCTCCGCCGAGGGAATGAGTGGACTCAGGTGAGTAAAACGGGTAGGACGAGGGGGGCGGTCACGGTCAGAATTTTTTTCACCTTAATGCATAGGATTCATTAAGGTGAAAAAACATGAGGGTTTACAACCCCTTTAGACCAGACACTTTCAGCCCCTGCCTGCACAGGCCATTTTTCAGCCTTCAGTACTGTTACACTTTGAATGACAATTACTCCGGCTTACAGCACTGCACCCAAATTAAAAGAGTTTTAAAGGCAGAAAGTTTTTTATCTTAATACATTCTATGCATTAACCACTTCCCGCCCACGGCCGTCATATGATGTCCTGGACTTTCAGTGGGAATATCTGAATGATGCTAGCAGCCACAGGCATAATTCAGATATCCTTTTTTTCAGCGGGCGATTCTGTGCATCATAAGAATGATCATAGTGGCAGTTCTGCCACTTGATCGTTCTTACAGGCGACATCCCCCCTCCCACCGCCATCCGGTGCTTCCCCGGCTCTCCCATGCCATCGGAGACCCAGAGAAAGAATCGTCCGGCGCCAGATGATGACAATAGAGATTTCTGGTGACCAGATGGTCACCAGTCATCTCTATGACCGTTGGAGGCCCGGGCGCGATGTTATGATGTCATGCCCGGGTTCTCGGCAGTAAACAAAGCCGCAATCGTGGCTGTCAGCATGGGATCGGTGACATTTTTTTCACAATCTCATGCTTTCCAGCCTGGGGGAGAGATGTGGGGTCTTGCTGACCCCATATCTCTCCATAAAGAGGACCTGTCACATGGAGTCCTATTACAAGGGATGTTTACATTCCTTGTAATAGGAATAAAAGTGCTAAAAAAAAAAGTTGTAAAAATAAAGTAAAAATAAAAAAATAAAGTAAAATAAAAAAATAAAATAAAAAAATTTGTTTTTTTAAATGCCCCTGTCCCCAGTAGCTGGCGCTCAGAAGTGAACGCACACATTAGTCCCGCCCACATATGTAAACGCCATTCAAACTACACATGTGAGGTATCGCCATGTGCATTAGAGCGCAAGCAACAATTATAGCTCTAGACCTCCTCTGTAACTCTCAAAATGTAACCTGTAAAAACATTTAAAGCATCGCCTATAGAGATTTTTAAGTACTGAAGTTTGGCGTCATTCCATGAGTGTGTGCAATTTTAAAGCGTGACATGTTAGGTATTTATTTACTCGGTGTAACATCATCTTTCATATTATAGAAAAAAATTGGGCTAACTTTACTGTTTTGTTATTTTTTAAATCATAAAACTTTTTTTTTCCCAAAAAATTTGTTTGAAAATTGTTGCACAAATACTGTGGGAGATAAAAAGTTGCAATGACCGCCATTTTATTCCCTAGGGTGTCTGCTAAAAAAAAAAATATATAATGTTTTTTGGGTTCTGAGTAATTTTCTAGCAAACAAATTATGATTTTTACGTGTAGGAGAGGAGTGCCATAATAGGCCCGGTATTGATGTGGTTAAAATAAAAAACTTGCTTTGTGTAGCAGCCCCCCCCCCCCCAGCACCCCCCTAATTACCTACCTGTGTCCATCTCTCTCCAGCAATCTCAGCCATCCAGGACACTCCTGATTGGCTGAGACAGAGCAGCGGCGCCATTGGCTCCCGTGGCTGTCAAAGTCAGTCAGGGCTCCGTGTCTGAATGGACACACAGAGCTGTGACTCGGCTAGGGTTCCCCCATAGCAAGCTGCTTGCTGTGGGGGTACTGAACAGGAGAGGGGGCCAGCAAATCCGAAGAAGGATCCGAGAAGGACCCGAGAGAAGGATCTAGGCTGCCCTGTGCAAAACCATTAGACAGAGCAGGTAAGTACAACATGCTCATTATTTTTTGAGAAAAAAACAAAACTTTACAATCACTTTAATGCTAAATTTATTTAATAAAGCAGAGAAGTAAACACTATGATATACACTAGGTTTGTTTTATTACTAGTTTATTGGTGTTTAGATTGTGTACACAAAAGGCCTCTATGCCTAAAAATATATATTACCATTTCCACATAAAAATAGGAATTTTAGTTTTTTTATAAACATGACCATATAACTGTATAAGTTTCAATATGACATTAATTATAATACAGACAAACACTGATCTAATAGAAATGTAGCATACTGTTAGCACAAACATTCAACACTTTTATCAATATTGTGAAGCCAAAGAGCTACAGTGCAGCCTGTTGAGTTTATTTGTACCCTTAGTATGTTCCCTTGTTCCCCCATCCTGTTTAGTGCTAGATAGTACATGCCTGCTCTCTCATGCTTTTTAGTTTCAACCCACTGATAGAGCCTAGGAAAGTCATTGTCTTCTTACTCTAAAAGACTGGAAAAACATTCTTGGTACTGTACCTATATGAGGCAAAACTACTGCTGATGGTAGCCACTTGGCTTTTATTCATGGACAACAAAAGGAAATGACAAACAGGAAATCATGGCCCCAACAGCCAATCGCTTCCTCCATGTAAAATGACATCACAGGAAATTATCACACTAAAGGGGAGGGCATCCACCATCTCGGTCAGCATGGAGCCCACTCAGTACTGCTCAGAGTAACCAGTATCTAGTGAGATCATTCTACTTGTTCTTACAGACTTGAGAAGATCTCCGGGGACATTGCTACCACTGTTGTCAATATACGGTGCGAGTATATTAACAACGCAGATATCAATGTCCTCTTATTAAAGCAGATATGTATCCAAAAGGGATAGCGTAGCCACAACAGAGATATAATATGTTTCTCTCGTTATGCAGACTTCACTTCTCTAATGTGCATAGACATTTAAAGACAAGAATCCCATCGCATTGCGCTTCATACTTACAAACTGGAAAACGCCCACACACACAGAGAACATGTCTCCAAGCCCATGAGAATGTTGTGTGCTGTGTGCTCTGCTAGTGCGCTCCTTGGTTGAAACAGACAAAGGGAGACAGATAACAATCTATAAAACACACATAATAAAATTTCCACAATACCCTGGATTTCTGGGGGGGACTGTTTGTTATATGAAGAAGGTGTTGACTGGCTGCTCGAGCTCTGAAAACTGGGCAGTTTAATCATTTGGTAATATTATTATGTGAATAAAGTACCGTATTTATCGGTGTATAATATGTGCCGGCTTATAACACGTATCCCAAGTTAAGGAGGGATTTTTAAGGAAAAAAACTTTTAGGAGTGAAGTTTCAGGAAAAAACGTACATTTAAATGCCCATCAATGCAGCCTTATCAGTGTCCATCTGCAGCCTTGTCCATCATTGCAGCCTTGTCGGCCTTGTCAGTGTTATTTGCAGCCTTGTCATGCAGCCTTGTCCATCATTTGCAGCCTTGTCAGTGTCATATGCAGCTTTGTCATGCAACTTTGTCATGCAGCTTTGTCATGCAGCTTTGTCATGCAGCCTTGTCCATCCTTGCAGCCTTGTCAGTGTCATATGCAGCTTTGTCATGCAGCCTTGTCCTTCATTGCAGCTTTGTTATGCAGCCTTGTCCATCGTTGTACACTTGTCAGTGTCAATTGCAGCCTTGTCAGTTTTATTTGCAGCTTTTTTTTTTTTAAAAGGTACAGAGCCTGATGTCCTGTGTATCTCGGTGGCGCTCGGTAGTTCTCGGCTACCTTCGGCCATTCTCATCAGCTTTCGGCCGTTCTCGTCAGCTTTCGCCCGCTTTCGCCCACTCTCGGCTGTTCTCCATGGCTTTTGGCCGCCGAGAATGGGCGAAAGCCAACGAGAAGGGCCGAAGGTGGCCGAAAGCCGCAGAGAAGAGCCGAAGGCTGCTGAAAGCCGCCCAGAGGCTCAAAATGGTGGAGGATCGGCGTATAACACGCACCCATGATTTACCCCTGATTTGAAGGGGAAAAAAGTGCATGTCATATGCCGATAAATACGGTAAGTGCAATTGTGGTTATTTAGCAGTATCCGGGTGGTGGTTAAGGTGGGAGGGTGTGTGGCCTACAATCTCATAGATTTCCAATGCTTTTATGTAAATCATATCAAAGAGAGAATTGTAAAGTGCATCTAAATTCAAAAGTTAAAATGTACATATTGCAGTTTACCAATGCTTATGCATGATGGTTGGTACATTTATTTTCACCTGGTAAACTTGACATTTTCTGTTTTAGCGTGACGATGCTCACTGGCTGTATTGTATCTGGGAAGAAGGAGTATTGCCCCCTAGGACAGAACTTCCCCTCTCCTTCTCTCCATAACCTTGGGGGGAGGGGTATCCTGTAGTTCACAGAGAGGTCAGAAAACATTGCTATCTGGTAACAGTGCAGCATATATATATATACATGAACATATACGGTATAATAAAACACTTAGTGGTATATTTAACAGACTAAAAAGACGTAAGTAATAGAAGATCACTGTTAGGGTTTGCATACACTTAAATAATCCTGGAGAGAAGTGCAATTTCCAGTGCAAATACTCAAAGGTTTTTGAAGGATTCTCACCTCCCTTTAAACTGTTACTAAACTCAGGACCCTGCATTCACGATATATCTGGTCTCCCACAGTACACAGAACATGGAAATACAATTATTTTAGTAAATATAAACTGCTAAATACATTTTCTTATCAGTGGTATATAGCAGTCTTGTGACTTCTATCAGTGTCCAGCCGATCACTAGTTAAGACCCCTTTCACACTGGAGCATTTTGCAGGTGCTATAGCATTAAAAATAGCTCCTGCAAAACGCCCTAATACAGCTGCTCCATTCACTTCAGTGTGAAAGCCCAAGGGCTTGCACACTGGAGCGGTGTGCTGGCAGGACATCAGAAAAAGTCCTGCCAGCAGCTTTTTTGGAGCAGGGAAGGAGCGGTGAACTCAACGCTCCTCCACCACTGCTCCCCATTGAAATCAATGGGGCAGAGCTGCTATACCCCCAGCAAAACGCTGCTCTGGCTGTATTTTGCAGGCGGATTTAACCCCTTTTCGGCCACTAGCGGGGCAGAATAGCGCCGCTAAAACAACTGTAAAGTGGCGCTAAAAATATTGTCGCTTTACTGCTGACGCCGTTGGCGGCTCAGTGTGAAATGGGTCTAAAGCTTTTAGGAGGAGTTTTCAATGTCTTCTGACTGTCCTATAAGGCTGCATGACCCCTGACTCTCTGTCTAGACAGTGCTGATTGGTCCTGTGCTATTTACATGCACCCTTCCAAAAAACAAACAAAAAAAAAAAAAAACAACTATCTAGCACTATACACACAGCAGAGCAAAGTTAATGTGTTTTTTTATGATAAACATGTAAAAAAGTTAAACTTGATGTTAAAGTATATCTAAAGCTATATCTATATCTTTTTGGATAGTGTAGGGAAAGGTTTTGTCCTGGTTACTCTCCTGGTACCACTGTCCCCAGGACTGAAAGTAAGTAAAATTTCAAAATGTGGAACTGAAATAGAGGGGAAATCTTTTACTTGTTTCAGTGTAGTTTTAGTGGGGCAGTTTTTAAGAAATCACCCAATTGGATACAGATAGCAAAACAAACTTGTCAAGGATTTAACTATTTCCAAATGCATCCAAGACATAAAAAGCTTAATTATAGGTATACGTTAAGAAAAAAATAAAGTAAATAAATTGCTTCTATGTATAATTTGCAATAATATATGTAAAATGGTGCCACTGACACCACCACTCAGTGGCGGAACTATAGGGTCGTTGCAGTCGCACTTGCGACTGAGCCCTGCCGTTCTCTTTGGGGACACTAATGTAAGGGGGGCTCTCTGGGGACACTAATGTAAGGGGGTCTCTCTAGGGACACTAATGTAAGGGGGGCTCTCTGGGGACACTAATGTAAGAGGGGGCTCTCTGGGGACACTGATGTAAGGGGGCTCTCTGGGGACCCTGATGTAAGGAGGGGCTCTCTGGGGACCCTGATGTAAGGAGAGGCTCTCTGGGGTCCATGATGTAAGTAGGGAGGCTCTCTGGGGACCCTGATGTTGGGGGAGGCTCCCTGGGGACCCTGATGTAAGAGGAGGCTCCCTGGGGACCCTAATGTAATGAAGGGGGCTCTGGGAACCCTGATGTAAGGAGGGGCTCTCTGGGGACCCTGATGTAAGGGAAGGCTCTCTGGGGACCCTGATGTAGGGGGAGGCTCTCTGGGGACCCTGATGTAAGTAGGGAGGCTCTCTGGGGACCCTGATGTAAGGGGAGGCTCCCTGAGGACCCTGATGTAACATCATTAATAAACTGCGTGACAGTACCTCACCTATTGACGTCATCCACACAAACCTACTGAAAGAATGTGCCGACATCGTGGCTCCAACCATAACCCACCTCATAAACTGATCATTCCACGAAGGGATTGTTCCCAGCATCCTCAAACAAGGCATCGTCAAACCTCTACTCAAGAAACCAAACCTGGACCCTCAGGATCAAAAACAACCATAGGCCAATTACAAGCCTTAACACCGTTTCCAAGATCATGGAGAAAGCTGTAGTACATCAGCTACAACTCCACCTGGATACTCACAAACTCCTGAACCCGCTGCAATCAGGCTTCCGCCCTGGTCATGGAACAGAAACAGCACTCCTTAAGATTTGGGACGACGCCCTCGAAGCAGCAGATGATGGAGAGTGTCTCCTCGTACTGCTAGACCTAAGTGCAGCATTTGATACAGTAGTCCTTTGTCACCCGTTCTCTTCAACATTTACATTCGCCCACTCCTTCAAATCATCAGATGCTCAGATCTCTGCTTCCACTCTTACGCTGACGCCACGCAACTTTATTTCCGGATCAATAGAAAAAAAGATCACCAACAACAACTTGAAAACTGCCTCAAATCAATAGAGAACTGGATGACCACTAACTCCCTCCAGCTCAACCAATCAAAGACAGAGCTTCTTATCTTACACCCAAATCATAAGCCCGCAACCAAAACCTCCTGGTCTCCACCAACTGTCTTTGGGCAGACTATCTCCCCAAAGACCAAAGCGAAGAGTCTCGGGGTTATTTTAGACGCACAAATGTCAATGAATGCGCAAATAGGAGCAGTAGTCCGTGGATCTCACCATCTGCTGCACATGATTTGCAGACTCATCCCTTTTATCCCAAAGAATGACAAAGCAGGGGTAGTTGGAACAATCATTAATTCACGACTGGACTACGCAAATTCGCTTTACATAGGATTACCACAATATCAACTTGCGCGATTACAACTGATCCAAAACACGGCGGCAAGGCTGATAACAGAAAAAAAAAACCTGGGAATCAATCTCTCCTCTCCTTCGCTGAGGAGCTTACATTGGCTAACCATAAAAAATCGGATCACGTTCAAGACCTTTTGCCTCACCCACAAATGCGTGCAGAGAGAAGCTCCGCAATACCTAATGGAGAAAATAAATCATTACACACCAAACCACAGTCTTCGATCAGCCAACAAAAACCTCCTCCTCGTGCCCAAAGCCCGGTATAAATCCAAGGGGGCTGGCTTTTAGGAAAAAACTCAAGACCTTCCTCTTTTAGCAGATGATCAAAGCTCGCCACAGCGCCTAGAGGCGATTCAGTTTGCATTGTGCACTATACAAGTATTTCATTCATTCATGTATGACTTTCATTACTTCGCTGCCATGGGCTATGGGCCGAGATCTTTTGTAGACCCAGCAACGCCCCTTCATGGTTTCTTGCACCGGGGGCCCTGAAGATTCTAGTTACGCCACTACCACTACTTTAAATAAAACATCTTAGTGTTTTGTGTTTAGAAAATACTCTTTGCAAACATAGCTTGAGGTATGCCTATTATTATTAGTTGCAAAGTTTTGTTTTACAGGCTCCTTTTAAAACGTAAAAGGAAAGAAATAATGTGCGAATATTGAGAGGCAAGCAGCAAAATTTGTATACATTTTCTGTGTTCTCATTAAAATCTTATTAAAGTTTATTGGCCTAAAACAAGCTGAGCTGCTTTTTTCTAATTGCATTTATACATCTTTATTGTTTGCTGCTTTATGTTCTTTTATTCTGCATGAACACATTTCCAAAATATTACCATCATGGTACATATTAAAACTTAAAGTAGATCTGAACCTAATCACTAAAATCTCATATAAGCGTTAATATATTGATGGAATTTCAAAAGTTGTTTTAAAGCACCCACCCTAACCCCCTTAAAACAGTAAACTGTAACCCCATGTGGAGGCTCTGGCAAACCAGGACTAAACTGTCAGAGAGGGTAAGTAGGAACCTGCTGGGGAGCTGCAGTTTACTGTATTGAGAGGCCAGAGAGGGAGCTAGGAGTGTTTTTTTCAACACATTCATGAACTTGTCCTTTAAATCTTTTTAAATCTACAGCATTCATTAAAAGTACCCTTGGTAATCCTGCCCCGAAGGTCCTATTTTAGGCTTTTCTGTAGCCTATGTTTCCTGATTGTTCTGCCTGTCACCCTGTCACATGCATCTAGGCGAGACTTAAGGTGACCATGCTAACAAACATTGTTCAGGCATGGTCCACTGTTGTCACTCTAGGGCTAATCATAATATTACGTTTTCTCACTTTCAACTCTGTGAGCTTAGTGAAATCACTTGTTTCCCCCCATCCATGCTGAACAGCGTAAGTGTAGGAATCTGCAGTGCCGGCTATTGTTTTTTGACAACCAGCATCGATTGCTGTCAGCTACTTGGATAGTGCCTGAGTCTGATTGGGATTTTTGTACCCGGCTCCCTCAACTAAACCATTTGAAAAGTCAACTTTTGTTGAGCCAAGTGGTGCCAAAAAGCCGCCCCTCCATGGAATAAAGATTGACCAATTCAAATGGAATCAGCTAAAATATGATTAGTGTATGGTCAGTTTTAGGAAGCCATTCCAGGTAGATGATATTTTGCTAACATTGCCAATCGGGACATTCTGAATAGGCAACTAATATAACATTTGTATACAACTAAAGGGAACTTAGAGCTTTTCAACTATTTCATGATTAATGAGTAAAACAAATAAGATTTCTATAAAAGATAATATTGAAGTGTAAACATTGTTTACCTTGTTTCTGTACATGATTGTATTTATGCAGTATATTCCTGTGGGGGCATCCATATTTGCTGATTACCTATACAGGTTGGTGGGTATGCACTGCGAATACAACATTTTTTTTCTTGATCCCTTTAAAGTATGCCTCCAAATGGTTTTTATATGTTGCCAACTTTGTAATTGTAATCAGAGTTTATAAAGAACAAAGTAGCAGCAATCCGATGACGCCACATTAAAGTAAAACTTTATTAGTCCAGTTCAGCAGACATTGACATTCCCACCCACAGACCACCCCCTCGCTTTAAAAAAAATGACTGTATAATTAAGCCTGTTATGAGTGAAACATGTTAGAGGGGATGGTCTGCTGGATTGGACTAAATACGTTTTGCTTCAAAGTGATGTCTTCAGCCTAAAACCACTTTGTTCTTTGGATACATTTGTGTGGAACACTGATGGGCTCCTGGGTTGATACATTTATACCCAAAGGTGAAAGGAGTTTGAGGGCATGGAGTGCTGACAGGCATTTTCTTTTCTTTTCCTGTAGTCAGGGTTTGTTTCAATTTTGACTTGTCAGATACAATTTATTCCAATTTTTTAGCGCAGCATTGTACATATGTAGATATGTTTCATGTATTCATTGTTTAAACAGCTCATTACCTAGTTGGTAGTAAAGTGTTTTTTTTTTTTTTATCGAACTTTGATTATAACTCCTGTGTCTTTAGATATTGTAGCTATGTCCCAAAAAAGCAAAAGGAAAGAGAAAGGCGCCTCTAAGCGCAGTAGTTAAAAGATTTATAACAGGCACAATGGGATTAAAAACTCTTACAAGAGAGTAAGAAGTCATAGGCATATAACTATTAGTCCTCATGTGGATCACTGTAATCCTCATCTGTTTGGTGGAGAGAGAGGGCCGTCCTGCAGCTGTCAGAGTCGCTGATGACGTAGGATAGCGAGAAGGTGAAGATGTGATGAGGCAGCCCAGGTTCTGGAACCAAGCTGGAATGCACAAAGGCTGATGTAACCTCAGGTGAAGGTGGTGGGCATTAACGCATTTTGGAGCATGCATGGCTACTTTGTCAGACCTGATCTTCACCTCCTCGCTAATCTACGTCACCAGAGACTCTGACAGCTGCAGAGCGGCTCTCTCTCTCTTCCCCAGACAGACGAGGATTACAGCAATCCGCATGAGGACAAATAATTAAATGCCTATGATCTCTTACTCTCTTGTAAGTGTTTTTAAACCCATTGTGCCTGTTATAAATTGTTTAACTACTGCACTTAGAGGTGCCTTTCTCTATCCTTTATGACCCTCAAGAGCTGCTTCTTCTCTACAAAGTACTGCCTTCAGTGCCATCCCTCCACTGTTACATAAGACCAGATACCCAGCCTCACCAGAGCGCCCTCATCTCTCCCTTTTTTCCAAAGAAGCAAAAGGCCTGTTCCTACAAACGCCTGACTCGCTGCTAACAACTGTTTCCTTGTTTTCAGGGCCATATTTCAACATTATTCTAGGCACACCTGAATGATAACACCTTCCTGTACAAAGTATTTCAATGATCTACTCAGTTTACAATTTTGTAAAAACTACTATTGGAATGTGATAATAGATGGGTCATACTATGTGCATTATATGCTCAGCTACTTTTCAACTGTAACAACCATTAAACAAGAGAAAGGAGAAAAGGTTTCTTGTATTACTAAACCATAAAGAGCCTTTCCGACTCCCCTCAATTATCCTACACCCTCTTTCCTATACAGTTACTATACAGAGGTGGATTAAAGAGGAAAATGAAAAAATAGAAACAAGAATTGCAAGTTGTAAATTTTGAAGTGCAGCCCTGCCCCTCAATCCTTTTGCTGATGGCACTTGCACATGTGTGTCATTAAGGTAAATACTTGCTTTCATTCACTGAAAGCTTGCTTTCATTCTTTGTAATGTCAAGGAGAAAGTCCCTAGTGTTGTAGCTACTATCAGCCAAGCAAGCAAAGGCCACAGGTACAAGGTACTCAAATGTATTTGGGTTTAATGGCAGCACAGCTAAAGAAGGATACACATGCAAGATACATGATGTCCTCAACAGCTACAAGATGAAGCTCTTCATTTATGTCTTTGCAGCACTCCCCCCCCCCCGACCCTCAGCATCAGGTAGGGCTGAAATTTCACCTCAGGGCACTGGTTCTTAGGCATGGTGAGTGTGGACATTTGCCGAAAAGATGGCCACCAGTCACGTTTAGAATGAATAAAAGGGCGTTTATTGCGCACAACAGAAATAATGCGGGAGAGAGGGTTAGGGCACAGGACACCCTAGAACAATGTGCAGACACATCAGCAGACTCCATAAAAAAAATCCAGGTAGACAGCAATACAAAACAGCAACACCTGTCTCCTATAGCCACAAAAACTCACAACACCATGCAGGGTTTCCTTGGATGAGTTCCCCTTGACGCTCGCCCAGCCTCTTTACAATTCCCGGCTCACGAAGTGTAACCTCCAGTACTTCACTTCAGAACTCCATCCTTCTCAGCATGCCCCTGGACATCAAGAGGCTCTTGATCTCTGGCAGATCCACTCCCATGTCCCCAGGTAACAAACAGGCTCTCTTTGGCAGAGCCCCCGAGCACATGGCCAGGCCTCACCCAACGCAGCTGTTCCTTACACATCCACACCATTCCAAAGTCTGAGTGGGAGGACCTTGACTTCCTCCAAATATATACTTTCTCTCAGCATGCTCAGCCCTCATGAAACTCCTACTGATTGGCTGAAAGAGATATACATATTGATAACTTAGTCTCCCTGCAGCTCGTCATCCTAATGCCAAAGCCAACAATACCACCTATTGACAGAAGGGATTGATTGGCTGATTGATCTCAGCTGTGAAAGTTATACTGATTCATTCACAAAATAGCCTTCACGTTGCTTACAATGGTTTATATGATGACCCTGTGATGATATTTCTCGCAGCATATAGAAGTCTTGTGACATTTATCGATTTGCAGCCAAGCACTGGTTAAAGCTTGTAGAAGGAGTTTTCTGACTGACGTATGAGGCATCAAGACCCCTGACCCTCTCTCTGGACAGTGCTGATTGGCCATGTGCTGATCACTTACATCCTCCCAAGAAACAAAACAACCTCTCTAGCAATACACACAAAACTGAACATGTGCAGTCTGACTCCATAAGCTCTTTGTTATCAGGAAATATATTGAGGACAATGTAAAAAAGGGGAGGATCAGAGAAGACAGGATCAAATGGCTGTCAGGGCTGTGCACAGCCCTTCCTTCCTTTGAGCTGGCCGCTCAGCTGTCAGCTAATTGCCAGCTCCTATCATGCCACAGTGAATCACCTGTTAATGATATCCTGCTCATCAATCCTGCCTACTTATGCCATCCAGCCCAGATGATCTCTGCCTTTGCCTTGGTCAACATCACATAGACTATCTCCTGCGTTCCTGTTAAAGACTTGCTTGGCTGACATTCCTTCTGGCTCCAGATCCTGCTTGAAATTCCACTATGCTGATCTCTGGGTTCTTGACGTTCTGGCTTGTCTCTGACTATCCGTTCCGGTTACCGAACTTTGGCTATGTATTGACTACGTTTGTGCTATTTACTTTTATTATTAAACAAGTGTGATTTAACTGTACTTTTCTCTCAGTCTGATTCATGGTTTCTGACAATGGCCTTTTTACACATTGTGCAGGATTATTACAAGCATGCTTTACTGCATATACACACTGATTTTACTGTTGTGGGTTTAGTAACACTTTAACTGAAGACTTGGGATTTGGACATTTTTTTCCCAGCAGCTGTTCTATACTCACTTGTTTTGAAAGTAACACGCAATTGACTGCTGATTTTGAAATGTTCTCATGATCACGTCCCACAATTTTCAATGAATAGAGGCAGATGAACCTCAATGGTTTGTTCATGCTGCAAAATATCGATACCATTAGGTTTTTATTTGATATCAGCTGTGCAATACAGTCCTTCTGGCCATTTCTAAACATTGCAAACAGTCACAGCACATGGCGGCAAACAGACCTTGTTGATACATGCCAAGGGAACACAGTAATAAAGGACTCCACAAGCCAAGAATTCTTTTTGAACCATGCATTAACGATGGAGGTTAGTGCCAGATTCACCACATGTCCCTTGTCTCATTTTGCATTTCAAAATGTTTTGTTTGATTCTTTAAGCTTCTCCTAACAGCTTCCCTTGTTCTTCACTATTTGATTATTTTAATTTGACTTTATCTAAAAAAAGAGAATTTGTACACAAAGATTTTCTCACATGAAGCACAGCACAAACATTGTAGAGACCATTCAAGTGCCTGTGGCTGCTTCTTCCTTGGAGAATAACAGAGAATGCTTTCTAAACTTAGTTTACAAGCATCTCTATGGCCATAATTATCTCACTTTTGCTTTTTGATATTTCTTTGCTTTATTTCCTTGACATTTAAAAGATGCACCTTTGTCAATGCAAATCTATGGTTAGAACTTGATTTTTATGTAAAATAAATGTACTTTTTATCTGTTTATCCATTTATTTTCATTGCTTTATTGTACTTTCTACAACCCTATAATTGATGCATCTACTCCCCTTGCTATGTAGAATTTTTTTGTTATCAAAGTTTACATTGTACCTTATAATCCTTCAGACAACCTATTCTGATGTTATGTTCTTCTCTACTTAATAAGTAGGAGGTCTCTTATTTAACTCATTGGTCTCTGAAGCCTGTGCTTCTCATGCCATGAGAATATTTTAATTTACCATGCAGCTGCAAACTAATAGCACACACCTGTGCGCGCTTATATTTTTTTAAAGATAAGGAAAGGGGAAAAAGGGGCTGGAGGGTAACCAACCCCCGGGACTTTTAAGACGGTACCAAATATAAAGGCAAGATAGTCACATGCCAAAAGTAAAATCAATATAATTTTATTAAGAATACAAATACATAAAACATTTCCTAAAAGAAGGAGTGTGGATGTATGTAACAACTACTAAAGTACAAAGAATGGTACAGAATCACAGATCACCATACGTGTTACCAAAATTATACATAAGTGTGCTGCATTTTTCTCTACATGTTTTGCTCTCGTGAGCTTCTTCAGGATGTTGCAGCGTATACAGTTACAAAAGAAAAAACTGAAAAATAAAGTAATGAATAGAATTACCAAATACATCTGAAAAGTTTGAAACAAAAGTTTCTATATTGAGCTGGGTATCTGCTTCAATCGACATTGTCGGTCCCAGCAGATACACGGCTTTCAGTCAATACAAGGACATATATTATATCATAATCAGTGAATAATAGCAAATGTGCATTGATAATATCAAGAAATGTGTATGGAAATACATCATTCCAGGTATTCAATAAGAAAAACACAACAAAGCAATTCAATTTTAATTAAATAAATTCACGATATGGCCGCCTTACCAAGTAGGTCATGGATCCATGCTTAGTAAAAAGTTGATCAGATCGACTTTTACGTGTGGAAAAAAACACACATAAACAGATGCGCCAACGAGGGGCCCCAATATTCCCCAGCAGTCTGCAGAGGCACGAGATGTATGATAAAATAAAACAAAAAGTATAGGTTTGGGCAGAGAAAGCGCAGATATTAATCACATAGAGACATACCTGAAAGGTGTCAGAAGTATAAGTATTTTTGAGCCAATTTTTGACTGTACTTGTTATACTATTACTTGAGTGCTTCTATTTAGGAATATTTTTTTGCCACAAGAGATTTTCTTTTGCTACCCCCCTTGATGGCAGTCTGTACGGGTGCTCTGGGGCATGTTTTGCTAACAATTCGTTTGGCCAATGTGATTTTCGCAAACTTGCCCCTTTTGTAAATGGATGATTCATTTGCCCACTGGTTGATGTGCTTGTGTATCTCTTTAGGAGATACGGGAATGACGGCTGTTGGTGGTTTCATCTCGCCGTCCCGCCTTTCCCTATGTTCAGCACTTCTCCCCACCTGTGTATATGAATGGGCATTTTTGCCATTCTCCATCATGGCCGCCAGCGTGAGAACAACGTATTTTTCGTCATCCGCGCAGGCGCCGCACACAGAGGTGGGCAATACCCTAATGTTTGCCATCTTTGAAAATGGCTGATGCGCTACAATGACGTGAACTACGTCGTTGGCGCATGCGCAGAATTGGAATCTCTCACATTAAGGGTAATCATCTCTAAAAACACGCCCGCAGCCCGTCTGACGTCACCGCCGGGCTGGAGCCACAAGATAAAAACACCTTCACTGCCATTGCCCATTTGGCAATTGATGAAGAAGGATATATTTGACTCTCTGGAGCAGCCTGGATGAAGTGTCACAGTCTCCCTTATTTCTTCCTTTGGAAAGGTATAGTTTAGAACTTTATTTAAAACACACTGTGGGCCACTTCTCTATGTGAGCCCTTTTGAAAATATAAATAAGTTTATTTAATTATGCTGGGGAACGTTTTTTTGATCCCTATTAAACAGACAGCAGATCAGTGAAAACCCTTTTTTGCCTTTAACCCTTATAGGCTAATCATTTACTTAGAGGATCCTATTATAAATACCATCTGACAATACTCCGATTATTTCGAGGTACACTGCCCTCTACAGTCAAAAATTGGCTCAAAAATACTTATACTTCTGACACCTATCAGGTATGTCTCTATGTGATTAATATCTGCCCTTTCTCTGCCCAAACCTATACTTTTTGTTTTATTTTATCATACATCTCGTGCCTCTGCAGACTGCCGGGGAATATTGGGTCCCCTCGTTGGCGCATCTGTTTATGTGTGTTTTTTTCCACACTTAAAAGTCGATCTGATCAACTTTTTACTAAGCATGGATCCATGACCTACTGGGTAAGGCGGCCATATCGTGAATTTATTTAATTAAAATTGAATTGCTTTGTTGTGTTTTTCTTATTGAATACCTGGAATGATGTATTTCCATACACATTTCTTGATATTATCAATGCACATTTGCTATTATTCACTGATTATGATATAATATATGTCCTTGTATTGACTGAAAGCTGTGTATCTGCTGGGACCGACAATGTCGATTGAAGCAGATACCCAGCTCAATATAGAAACTTTTGTTTCAAACTTTTCAGATGTATTTGGTAATTCTATTCATTACTTTATTTTTCAGTTTTTTCTTTTGTAACTGTATACGCTGCAACATCCTGAAGAAGCTCACGAGAGCGAAACATGTAGTGAAAAATGCAGCATACTTATGTATAATTTTGGTAACATGTATGGTGATCTGTGATTCTGTACCATTCTTTGTACTTTAGTAGTTGTTACATACATCCACACTCCTTCTTTTAGGAAATGTTTTATGTATTTGTATTAATAAATAAATAAAATTATATTGATTTTACTTTTGGCATGTGACTATCTTGCCTTTATATTTGGTACCGTCTTAAAAGTCCCAGGGGTTGGTTACCCTCCAGCCCCTTTTTCCCCTTTCCTTATCTTTAAAAATGTATACTCTGGGATGTGGTACCATTTTATTTTTTGATCAACTTCATCTATCAAATCCTTTTTCTGTGCACGCTTATAGATGTGTGTCTGTGATATGTGATCACAGTGGTAGAAAAATTGACCTTTGGTGGTTGTGCCACAACACTATAAGTCCTCACAGTTACTCTGGGTGGGCACAGGAACGGGCCCTCCTGTGAAATATTATATCAAGAATTGTAATTACATGTCCCTGTTAAACAGGGGCAGAAAAATTGGGCCTAAGGCACTGGTGCTGGTGCCACCACACTGCAACCTCTCCCATATACTCTAGTTTTATTGCAGGAATTAGCCCTGCTGCAAAGCATTGCATCAAAAATTGTATTTAAACGCCCCTGTTAAACAGGGGCAGAAAAATTGGGCTGATGGCATCACCCAGAACCAGAAATGTTCTTCCAACATATCAGCGGAGGAGGAAGAGGATAGACAATCAACATAACAGGAAAGTCACTCAGCATCAGCATAGGCAGTCTTGAAGGGATGTGATATTTCAAAAAAAATTATTTGGTTACATCAGCTTCAGGTGCTTGGTAGCTGTGGGTGATCCAAGACTGATTCATCTTGATGAAGGTCAGTCGATCAACTGATTCAGTGGACAGGCGCACCCTGTGATCGGTAACAAAGCCACCAGCAGCACTGAAGGTGCGTTCCGAAAGAACGCTGGATGCAGGACAGGCCAGTAGCTCAATTGCATACTGTGCAAGCTCTGGCCAGTGATCCATCCTCAAGACCCAGTAAGCCAGAGGATTTTCGGTGGGAAAGGTGTCCAAGTCTGACCTTGCCCCTAGGTATTCCTGCACCATGTAAATCAGACGCTGGCGATGGTTGCTGGAACCGATCATACCTTGGGGCTGCGGACTAAAAAATTGTCTGAAAGCATCAGTCAGACGGCCACCTTCTCCACCGCTCCTTCTGACCGATGCCTCAGCCACACGTTGTCCAGGACCAGGAGTTTGTAACCTCCCAGTCTCTGGGAACACGTTGCACAGACCTTTCTGCAAGGCCTCCCGGAGATGTCTCATCCTCTGCTCCCTCTGCGATGGCAAGATAAGGTCGGCAACCTTACCCTTGTACCGTGGATCAAGGAGAGTGGCCAGCCAGTAATGTTCCCTCTCCTTGATCCGAAGAATACGAGGATCCTTCCGCAGGCTTTGCAGGATCAGGGAGGCCATGCAGCCTAGGTTAGCTGAGGCATTCGGTCCGGAGTCCTCTGGGTCACTAAGGGCAACATGATCCGCAGCTACCTCCTCCCAGCCACGTACAAGTCCACGTGTTTCTTGGGACTGTAAATCATCCCTACAAGACTGCTGCTGCTGATGCTGAGTGCCAGCCTCCACCTCCATGCTGACACAATCATCCTCCTCCTCCTCTTCCTCCTCCTCATCCTCTTCCTGTGTGATGGGTGGCACAGCAGGAACACTGTCTAGATAAAGGGGGCCTTGAGAGGCAAGGAAGTCCTCCTCTTCCTGCCTCTGTTCTGCCTCAAGTGCCCTGTCCATTATTCCACGCAGCGTATGCTCCAAGAGGTGGACAAGAGGTACAGTGTCACTGATGCATGCACTGTCACTGCTCACCATCCTTGTGGCCTCCTCAAAAGGTGACAGGACAGTGCATGCATCCCTGATCATGCCCCACTGGCGTGGTGAGAAAAAACCGAGCTCCCCTGACCCTGTCCTGGTGCCGTAGTCGCACAGGTACTCATTGATGGCCCTCTGCTGCGTGTGCAGCCGCTGCAGCATGGCCAACATTGAGTTCCACCTGGTGGGCATGTCACATATAAGGCGGTTCTTGTGCAGGTTCAACTCCTTTTGGAGCTCAGCCAGCCGAGCACAGGCATTAAATGATTGGCGGAAATGCACACAGACTTTCCTGGCCTGCTTCACGACATCCTGTAAGCCGGGGTACCTGCCCAAGAACCGCTGCACCACCAGGTTAAGGACGTGAGCTACACAGGGCACATGGGTCAGTTGTCCCTGTCGGAGAGCGGAGAGGAGGTTGGTGCCATTGTCACAAACCACCATTCCTGGCTTAAGCTGGCATGGCGTCAACCACCTCTCGGCCTGCCCCTGCAGAGCTGACAAAACATCCGCCCCAGTGTGGCTCCTGTCCCCCAAACAAACCAGTGCAAGCACGGCATGGCATTGTTTTGCCTGCGTACTTGCGTAGCCCCTGGAACGCCTACGGAGCACCGCTGGTTCTGAGGACAGAGCACTGGAAGAGGCCATGGAGGAAGAAGAAGAGGAGGGGGTGGAGGAGAGAGGTGTGTCACAACCAATAGTAGCATTTTGGAGGCGTGGTGGCGGAACAACTTTCAACACTACTGCACCTTGTCCTGCATCCTTCCCAGCTGCCAGAAGAGTGACCCAATGGGCCGTGAAAGACAGGTAACGTCCCTGTCCATGCCTGCTGGACCATGAGTCAGCGGTAATATGCACCTTACCGCTGACCGCCCTGTCCAGCGAGGCAAGGACATTGCCTTCCACATGCCGGTAGAGAGCCGGAATCGCCTTCCGTGAGAAAAAGTGGCGTTTGGGGACCTGCCATTGAGGAACCGCACATTGTACAAACTCACGGAAGGGGGCCGAGTCTACCAACTGAAAAGGCAGCAGTTGAAGTGCTAGCAATTTAGCCAAGCTAGCATTCAACCGCTGGGCATGTGGATGGCTGGGAGTGAACTTCTTTCGCCGGTCCAACAGCTGGGGCAGGGACATTTGCCTGCTATAATCGGACGTGGGTGTACTGCTAGCAGAGTGCCCGGAAGCACTTGGCTGTGACACACCTAATTCTACACCTTCATTCCTCTCAGAGCAGGTTTCAGAGAGGACTGAAGGTCTAGTGGGGTTGGAAATGCCAGCTGATGAGGAGCAAGGAGAGGTCCGCTTTGTTCTTTGGTGTGGGTCTTTGAGGTACGCTTGCCAACGAGCTGCATGGCAGGTCAACATATGTCTGGTCAAGCATGTGGTGCCCAAGCGGCTGATGTTTTGGCCACGCGAGATACGCTTGAGACATATGTTGCAAATAGCAGTGGTGCGATCTGATGCACTCGTCTGAAAAAAGACCCACACCAAAGAACTTTAAGAATAACGCGCAGAGGCAGTGCCCTGCACAGGCGGAGCTCTGCGGTGTGATTCAGTCGGTGGGCTGCCCCTAAGCTGGCCCCCCGAGGGCATCCTGCCTCGTTGGACATGTGCCTCCTCCTCCTCCTCCTCCTCCTCCTCTCTCCTACCAGGCACCCACGTGGAGTCAGTGCCCTCATCATTCCCTCCCTCTTCATCGCTGTAGCAAACCTGGCAGTATGCTGCAGCTTGTGGAACATGACTGCCAGATTGCTATCCTTCTTGAGCATCCCCTCTCTCTGCGCTCACGCTACTGCCTTCCTCTAGCTGAGTGTCATCATCAGAGCCTACAAAACACTGGGCATCCTCCTGGAGCATGTACCCAACACTGTGCTCAAAGAGTTCAGGAGACTCCTCAGGAGGACGTGGTGGGTCTAGGGAAGGAGTCACTGATGATGACATTGAGAGGAGGGAAGACGATGCGTTGGTAGCTGCTTTGCTAGTACCCTGAGACTGGATGAGAGAGGATGAAGAGGATGAAGAGGGCTTGGTCATCCACTCTAGCAAGTCGTTGGCATGTTGCGGTTCAACATGTCCAGCTGCCGAAAAGAAGGACAAGCGTGTCCCATGGCCACGTGCTGATGACAATGCACCGCGTCCATGACCAGCACTGTTGTCTCTAGACACAGAGCCTGCTTGCCCTCTTTTATCGGTTCGCGCCTGTCTGCCTCTCCTTGCTGGCCTTCCAGACATGGTAATGGCCTGAAGGGAGTTGGGTAAAACAGCAGTGTAATGGAGTCACACAACACCCACTAAGCCCTGCAGATGGCTCTATTAGAGAACAGCAATAAACGGTAGATACAGGTGTATATTGTGCTGGAGTCACACAACACCCACTAACTCCTGCAGATGCCTTTATTATAGAACACCAAAGATAAATGGGTATACTGTAATTGAGTCACACAACACCCACTAAGCCCTGCAGATGCCTCTATTAGAGAACAGCAATAAAGGGTAGATACAGGTGTATATTGTGCTGGAGGCACAAAAAACCCACTAACTCCTGCAGATGCCTTTATTATAGAACACCAGAGATAAAGGGGTATATACAGATGTATACTGTGCTGTGCTGGAGGCACACACAACTTCCAATAACTCCTGCAGATGGCAAGTGGGCACAAATAGAGAAGAGCTATGTAGGTGGATATAGCGGTGTGTACTGGGTACAGAGCACGCAGACAGCACGCACAAGCTCCTAACACTACTGACTGCAAGCTCTATTATAAAAGATAGATCACTAGCTATATAGGTGAGGTGAATATAGCGGTGTATACTGCAGTCAGGGCAAGCAGACAACAACCACTACAGAAGAGCAAGATCGAAAATCGGCCGATCACGATCGGTGTGTACTTTGTTGAAGGTACACAGAACACCCACTAACTGCTTCAGACGCCAACACACTACACTAGGCCGCCGCGCTGGCGGCCTTATATAGTGTGGGGCGTGTACTACACAGCCTGAGCTATGATTGGCCACAGGCATCCTGCCTGTGGCCAATCACGGCTCTCCTCGCTGCTGGCGCTGTGATTGGCCAAGCATGCGGGGTCACAGTGCATGCTTGGCCAATCATGAGCCAGCAATGCACTGCGATGACGCAGTGCATTGTGCGCCGTGAGCGCCACACGAATTTGGCGCGAACGGCCCATAACGTTCGGAATTCGCCGAATAGGCGAACAGTATGTTCGACTCGAACACGAAGCTCATCCCTACTTGACAGATGTTGGTTGATGGTACTGTCCTGGCATCCACCTTTTCTCTGGGATCAAAGGGGTGCTGACAGAGGCCATCTGACCAGTTAAGCATCTGAGGAGTGGCCATAGTGTTTATGACTTTATCATGGTCCTCTCTTACACACTTATATTAATATCCTCCAATATATGCAGGTTGCATTCTAGAAACAGGTAGATTTTTGCTCAGCATTCAATTACATGTCCAGTGATACCAAACATAGAGTATATCAGATGGGCCTGTCACCCAGAAGGTAGGAGATTGCTATCTCCCCTTCTGTATGCTCTAGAGTAGTCATGTATTACCTCGATTTGTTTGGTATGATAGTACCCATTTAAACATATACTTAAATATATATTAATATATATATTAATGTCTTGGTCCTGTTTGATTTTTTGAATTGTGTGTGCATTTTGTTAACTTGTGAATTAGGCAGAGGTCTCAGAGAGGACGCCCCACGCCTGACTGATTTCTGGGTAGACATTTTATGGCACGGTATGTGTTCCTAGAACTGAAGGATTTGGGTTAATCTGTTGATTTTTTATGGTCAATTAGAATAAATATATGAGGTGCCCTTTGTGGCCATTGGGCATTTTACTGAAGCAAGTGCCACATCCCGAAAATACATATAAATTGGCTAGAAAAAAGAATGCACTTTAAAGGCACTTTTTGGAAAATTTAACAATTTATTAATCGACATAAAAGTTTACCACATAGTACAAAAAAATAAATAAAATCTAAAATGTTATTGGAAAACACGTGGCTCCCCTCGAAGATATAGTACCATATAGTTTAGTCATACAGATCCTAATGTCTTCACTTATATGAATCCTCAAAGTTGGGGATACCACTTTCATCATATATGTCTTCTTGCAAGTATATTCTACTCAACATGTTTTGCGACCATAACATCGCTTCTTCAGGAGCTTTGATACATCTATTCAAGTAAAAAGCATACATTTATTAATGTACAAAAATACAAAAAATACAAAAGTTCAAACACAATAGTTGCATATACTTGTTCTATGCATGCCAGATACTCACTTGCATCACAGACACATAGCCACAACTCTGAAATAATCCCCCGGGGAGGTCGCAATTGGCTAATGTGCCAGAATGTGGAGACACACTGAGTACCTAGAGGTATAATAACAATATATTAGGTATTAATAAATGTTCTACCTAAATACAGTGAAGCAGATAGTCCAAATATATATATACTGGCACGCTGATATACGAACTGTAAATCCCCACCTGCATTGAAATTAACTATCCTGTATTCCACGGAGCCTGTACAGTCCACATTTAGAGAAATATTGGTTGATTTAATATTATGGTAAGTCCTTCAATGCCCTCTAAAGAGAAATAATAGAGAAAGATATATTTTTGGACAACCTTGTCCAAAGGCTCAACTCCAGACATCCAGCACCATTTCTCATCTCGGTTGAATGATGTTTAGCAAAATTCAACCCACTTTGTGTGAGCCCAGGCTTTCACTGAAAACCCTTCCATAGAAATATCACCACAACAGACACTATGTAACTGGTCAGAAGTCTCTCTAATTTAAAGTATGTATAGAGACTTTTCAAAATAGAGTATATGTGCAGGAGGGGAGTTTAAACTGGATCCAACTGGAGATCTGCTTTAAAGAGAATATGTAGTGTGTATCTCTCAATATTGTTGCAATCAGAAACCTTAAGAGTCTAATAGTTTCAAATCTCAAACCGTATAATACCACACTTGCCCAATCGGAAAAAATATAATGATTATTCACATCATCAAGCATATATAATGCAAATCCAAAGTATAAGGCATATTTTGCACTTCAAATAAACTATATAACACCACAAATTGGCAGATCTTTAAAATCAGTCCAGTAATCCTGAATCTGGGAGCAACCTTGTATTACAAAGTATCTTTATGTATTCACTGTATACATTGCGCTGTCTTTCATAGATTATCTTATTGGGCTGCGTTTCCTAATGTGGACCTAACAGTCCCAACGCATAGACAGGGACCCTTTGTCCTATTGCCTCATTTGCTTAGCTGGCTGAGGTTGAAAAAAAAAAAAACAATCAGTGTATACTCAGCTTTGTTCCCTGGTTACCTCAAAACTAGTGGCTGCAACTACAAAACATTCACCCCAGCCCCATTTTACTGGACAATGATCTCATCAACATCTCAGCCATTTTTACTCTCAGCTGTTATCTGAGTAATCTCCTGGTCCAAAACTTTATGAGATCTAGGGTGAGTCATGTGTTGCTATGATGCTGGCTGCCCAAAAAGCTGAATTTGCACAGAAGACAAAGCATTTGTGGTATGGACACTTCAGCCTCATTGCCACTCCTCTCAATGTTAGAAATGTATATACCTGTTTCTGACAGGTACATGAATCTGTTGCCTGCTCCAACACATTTGCATATGTTATAGTTTTTATAAATGAATTGTTGCGCTATACCAACTCACAATAAAAAAAAAAGTGAATATAAAAAAATAAAAATGTGCATTAGTGAATAAATATACATTGTGAAAAAACAATCCTTCAGGCAAAGAAAACTTGTCCTTCAAACAGGTAAGTGATAAAGAATCTGCCAGGAGTCCGGTTGGAAGACAAGGTGTTGAGAGGGCTCCCCTTGCGGCTGAGTGCAGTGCAACCCTGAAGGTGAAACAGGGAATACAATGCCCAGAGAAGCACGGTTTGCCTGTGGTCATGGTTGAAGGCTTAATCACTGTGGGGCGATTGGAACAAGTGAGATGCTTCATATGGCAGGCGTGTCTTGGGAGAGCCAGCAGCGGCAGGCTATTGGGTGATCCAGAAGTAGTATCAGAAGCCAGGATGGGGTTCATACACAGCAAGATCAGTCAATAGCAGGTTCAGGATTCAGGCAGTAATACTGGAAGAAACCAGGGTCGGTAATTGGTAAGACAGGCAGAAGCTATCGATGAGTCAAGCCAGGATGAAGTAGTGGAGCAGGCAGAAGCAGGTCAGGAGGATACAAGCCAGGGGTCTGACTGGGAAGACAGGATAAGTGGGTAATGGAAGCCGGGTTGGTAACAGGAAGTCCAAAATCATAATACAGCAGCACAAGGAACACGAGGGAGTTGATGATAATCCAGCATCTCAGCAGCAGGGTTATATAGGCCAGGAGGCAACATCGCGTATATGCCCGTAAGCGCCGCCACGCATCTGAGTATGCCCGTTAGTGCCGTTGTGCTTCTGCATACACCCGTTAGCGTCGTTGCACTTCTGCATACGCCTGTTAGCGTCGTTCCTCATCTGTGTATGTCTGTTCGGGCTGTCGGATCTGTGTATGCCAATATGCACGGGAGCATGCCTGATGCGGCCATGATGGGTGTTGGAAAGATTGACAGTTCTTTGGCCATTTCCCTGACAGAATGATTACCAACATCTCCTGTGAAGAATCGCCACCTAAAGATCAGGATAGTCACATGGCAGGAGGCATAAGCCAGTTTTATGCTATGTGATCAGTGGTGGCCCATCCATAAGGGGTGCAGTGTGCACCCCCCCATCAATGCGTCCGGCCCCCTAATCTACATGCAGGGTGCCAGATGCATGGATTTTTTTTTTGCACGTGATTAGAGCAAAGCCCACCCAGTATGGGTGACGGGGGGGGGGCTGTGCACTGCTTGTAAGACCGCTGTGCAAATATGGTGTAAAAAAAGTATTGCAATGACCGCCATTTTATTCTCTAGGGTGTTAGAAAAAAAAACAATATATAATATTTGGGGGTTCTAAGCAATTTTCTAGCAAAAAAACTGTTTTAAACATGTAAACACCAAAATCTCAAAACGAGGCTGGTCCTTAAGTGGTTAAAGCGGGAGTAAACCCGCTGACTTTTTTTTTTTTTACACCTGCAAGGGAAAAGGCATAATGAGCTAGTATGCACCGTATACTAGCTCATTATGAAATACTTACCTTAGAACGAGGTGCCGGCATCTCGCTCGGTCCACGCCGAGGGAGCTGACATGTTCCCTCGGCGTGTCTTCCGGGTATCGTGGCTCCGGCGATGTGAGTGGCCGGAGCCGTGATGTCGTCACTTCCGCTGGGTTTTCTGCCTGACTTTCAGTCGAGAATCCCCTTTGCGCATGCGCCGCTGAAGTCAGCGGCTCATTGCGAGGGAAATATCTCCTAAAACGTACAGGTTTAGGAGATATTCTTTTTGCCTACAGGTAAGCCTTATTATAGGCTTACCTGTAGGTTAAAGTACAAAATGTAACTATAGAACCGCTTTAAGTCAGTTTTACTTTTCCTGCTGGAAGCTCTGTGTTGTTTGCTTTAAAGAAAAATAGAGTCTTTTCATTTTTAAGGCTAATGGCTATGAACGTGTGTCCGAGGTGCTATACCCCTGCAATTTAAAGTGCGCAAAGGTGTCTGATGTCCCACAATAATTTCTTTATCCAGAAAAGCAACAATATACCAACAGGGCTCATCTGTGAAAGTATACTAATCATAAAGACCAGACTAGTAGTTTAGATTAAAGCTAATCAATGATTGTTTTACTTTATTTTACTTTGTTTATTACTGATATATTATTACTATTTTTATTTTGCTCAACCCCTTGAATGCTTTCTTTTTTTTTTTGGTTTTGTGCTCCAATATTATCATTGGCCCCTCAAAGTAAGGTCATGACATTAGTTACTTGTATTTCTTTTTTTGTTTTCAAAAAAGGTTTTATTAAAGTTATTAACAGAAATACAAAGTCAGCAAAAAGAAACATATTTCAGCATTGGCAGAAAATGTTGGAAGACCAGGTTACCAAAAGGTAATAATCACATAACAGAACCCTGCAGGAACAAACATAGATAAATGATACACTGTATGGGTCTCATATTCCAACCATCAATCATAATAGTAACGAGAATGACAAGTTAAACGAGCTGACCATCATAACCCAATTATGAGAGAAAGATCATGACAGGGAGAAGGGGGAGGGAGAGCAGAGAGAAACTAAGGAAAAAGAGGAGAAAAAGCAAATAGAAAGGAGAAGCAAAAGGAAAAACCTAAGGTGCGATCACTTCTGTAGACGAAAAGTTACTTGTATTTCATGAAATCTGACAACATCTTGCTTAACCTGTCAAAAAATATTGATTTATATCACATTTACTAGGTTCAATCAGCACTTACTGTGATAGCTGGAATAGGTCTGGAGAAAAAAAATAACTGGCTAACTGGCTGATGAATGACACAACAGTGTTATCTGCACATCCATCCTCAGTAGAGTGCTTTGTAGTCTTAGCTTGCAGATCTTTTCATTGTTCACTTTTTTGATGAGAAAATAGTGCCATCCTTTCAATATACATAAATCACTACCTTCTACTTGTCACAGGCCAGAAGAATGGTCTTCCTATGTTTAGTGATCTTTATGTAAGGAAAGATATGATGGTTGCCTATTAACATCTGTCATTTTTGAGCAGCTTTAGCTAGTCCTTCAGTAATGGTCTGTCAACCCAAACAAGTACAATTGAGCAAAAGCTTCTTATACAGTGCCTTGAAAAAGTATTCACACCCCTTGACATTTTCCACATTTTGTCATGTTACAACCAAAAACGTAAATGTATTTTATTGGGATTTTTTGTGATAGACCAAGACAAAGTGGCACAGAATTGTGAAGTGGAAGGAAAATAATAAATGTTTTTTGTATTTTTTTTAGACAGAGAAAATTGAGTACTGTCCGTGATACTTTTTTTATTTGCACTAACATACAATTTTTCAGGACAAGCTTTTTGGGGTATGTCCCCTTCTTCAAGGTCCAAGCAGTACTGATTTACAAATTTTTAAGCAGAATTAAAAAACAAAACAAAAAAAAAACATATCTCTGAGGGAAAGAAAAAAAGAGAGAAAAACAAACACATACAAATCAATAATAATAAAGAAAGCAGCAGAGTTATTATTTTTTTACAAATAAATATCTGAAAAGTGTGGTGTTCATTTGTATTCAGCCCCACTGTCACGTGTCATTGTCCCAGTGCTCCAGGACCTTCAAAAGTGTAATTGGCAGTCAAGAAGTTAGATGTTTAATTTATGCTTCTAGAACACGTGACGGTGCTCCCTGCATGTTGGGCCTCTCTATGTGGCTAGGCTGTGGAAAAGTCCCACACATGTGGTATCGTAATACTCAGGAGGAGTAGCAGAATGTATTTTGGGTCATTATTTGTGGTATACACATGCCATTTAAGAGAAATAACTTATTATAATGACAATTTTGTGGAAAAAAAAATCGTAATTTTGCAAAGAATTGTGGGAAAAAATGACAACATCAAAAACCTCACCATGCCTCTTACTAAATACCTTGGAATGTCTACCTTCAAAAAAATGGGTCATTTGGGGGGTATTTGTACTTTCCTGGCTTGTTCGGGTCGTAAGAAATGAGATGGGCCACCAGTACATCAGGTGTGATCAATTTTTTATGATTTGCATCATAGCTTGTAGACTCTCTAACTTTCACAAAGAACAAATAATATCCACTAATTTGGGTTATTTTTACCAAATATGGTAGCAGTATAAATTGTGGCCAAAATGTGTGAAGAAAAATTAATAATTTGCAAAATGTTATCACAGAAACAAAGAAAAATGCATTTTTTTTCAAAATTTTCAGTGTTTTTTCATTTATAGCGCAAAAAAAACAAAAACCCAGAGGTGATCAAATACCACCAAAAGAAAGCTCTATGTGTATGAAAAAAAGGACTAAAATTCATTTGGGTAAAGTGTTGCATGACTGAGTAATTGTCATTCAAAGTGTGAGAGTGTTGAAAGCTGAAAATTGGTCTGGTGACGAGGGTGGTTTAAGTGCCCTGTTGTTAAGTGGTTAAAAACAAAAAGATACACATTTTTGATTACTAGATGCAATATGCCTGCTCTATGCTTCATAAATTACTTCCTGTCCAAAATAGCTTAATAGTTTTGGTGCAAATCTGTACCATTTTTTCATTTTCAGTCTCTGAAAAAAGTCAAATTTTTTTCAGAAATAAAATCCAGAAATTGAGGCCTGTCCAATAAAGGCTTAAATGTTGCTGCGAATCTGTGCATTTTTTTTTCAATTAAAAACAGAGACAATGGTTTTTGAATACGTGATTCAAAATGTCCAATCTATCTAATCTATGGTGCCAATGTGTGGATTTTTTTTCAGTTTACGCGTTATTAGTTTATTACAGTTGAAAGCTGCCTGCTCTCTGCTCTGACATTGTTTCTTGGACTAAAAAGGACTAAAAATGTTTTATTTATTTTTATAAAGCTGTCACCTTGTGATCTTTATATTATATGTTATTTTATAAATTTCCTTTCCCCTTTTTGTGAGGCTATTTCCTCTTCCCTGTGTGTGACTTATTATTTTTCCCCTACAAGACACACACTGGGGCTAGGAAATCCAATACTCTTTGTTGACCACCTAAAAACACTTCTATCAACTCTACAGCATCTTATCATATTACCAGTGTTCTGCATGTAATACGCATATTTAAAATGTTTGGTGAGTTCAGCTATCTGATAAAGATTGTCCACAGTGAGGATCTCGTCTATATTAAGGCCAGACATAGAGGTCTCAGGAAAGGATAATCACTACTATTACAAAGTCAGAATACTCTTTTTTTTTTTTTTTTTTTTTGTGTATTAAACGTTGTACACAATGCAGTGTGGTAATGAAAAGATGATCATAAGCTATTCTATGAAATTGTCTTGCAACTTGTTGCCAATTTGTATGAGGTTGATGGCTTTTGATTAATTTTTTTAAAGACCTGTATAACATCTGATAGATTTTTGACATGATTGTGTCTGTTATTTCACTGCTTAATTCTGTCCTGTTGCTGATACATAAAAATAAGTTATCTTTGCAAAAAACCCTAATAAACACACTGAAAATCAGTCATATTGGACTGCTACTGCTTTATGCAAGCCAAAGAATAATATAAAAGTACAGTATTGCTGATGTTCTCCTAGAAAAAAATAATGGTCTATAAAACAAATGTATGTACAGCTTTAAGGCATCCCCAAGCATGTTTGAAGGATTTTCATTTTTTTAATGTTGCCCTTGAGGGTCACTGCTGAATGATAATTTAACCTTTTTTTTTACATTGGTTCATCTTCCCCAAAGCAGTCCCAAGCTCCTGGTGCCCTTTGTTGTACAGATTGTCAGGACTTATTCCTAGGGTTCAGATATCATTGATTTCAGTAGGGATTGGATTGACATTGGAGCTTTCAGTCCACTAACTGTCCCTTGACCCAAACCCAGGTATGTTTGTCACAACAATATTCCATATTATGGTCTGTGGTTTTGAAATGTCTAACAAGCTCATATAGTATAAGGGAAGGGAATCCTTAGCCTTCAGTTTTCCTATGATCAGCAGTACAAACTTGATTTTTACCTTTCCCTACCCCAACTATCCAAAACTAAAAAGACTCAGCATAGGAAAAAAACTAGAAAATAAAATCAGTAAAATCTTTCAAATCTCTGCAGATAGATAGGTAGGGAATGCCAGGGTTTCGAAGAATTATGCTTATGATGATTGTGCTATAAAAAGTAAAAACATTTATTTTAAGAAAAGCTATAATACAGTATATCTTGTCGAAATATTGAAACACAGTGAGTTTTCACAGTGATATAGGACACCTGTTGTATGGGAAATGTGAAAGATTGTTATGGTCCTTTCATCATTTGTTCGTTTTGTTGTAAGGAGTAAGTATTGTGTATTAACAACCCACTATGTCTCTGTAAACTTTGTTCTGAACTACTATGTGAGTAGGGTTACAGTTTGCCTATTCTTCCTGTCATTGGTTCTAGGTTTGCTAATGCAGAGGGGTCAAACTATCACTTTCATATTCTCCTCCCATAGCCTTGTTGTTCCATTTGTAGCTATAATGTCTTATGTTGCTGTATGTGTTGTTATGGTCAACCAGTTGATTAAGGCAGGAGTTAGCATCAATCCAGCCCTGCAGATGGGTGCATGCTTAGGGCAACAAAGGTTGCATACCAACAGGCTCTAGTGATGGCAATCTGGACCAGTCAATACTATGAGCATTGTATCTTGTTTCTTATTAGAATGTCAGAGAGTGATTAACGGCTCTTAGAAACAAGCAGGGCCTAAATTAAGTCATTTAATTATTTCAATAAAAACATTTGTGAATAAAGGTGAAATAAATACTATAGTATACAGTATACTAACATACTGCTAGATTTATTTTAGGCATACTTATATATTAATTTTATTGCTCTGCAACTTGGAAATATTTGCACCATTAATAGGAAAACTGACAACTTCTGCCATGTAGGAATGAACATATTAAAATGGAATGAATTAGTGTGCCTCTGGACAATGTCCATTTGAAATTTAAACACATTTCCAAAATTAAATCCTTATTTAATTTTTTAACTTGGATCAGCAAAATGTACAGTGACACCAGAAACTAGATCCAAGTTATACCATACTTTTCATGTCATAAAGGGGCCCAATTTTTTCATTATTCAACATCAATAGGCTGGCTACTCCAAATAGCATTGCTTTGCTTGCAATAAACCTTGAAAATGATATGCTTTCTAAGTATAGCTCACTATCTGGCATGTTCCATCCAAACCTATTTGCTGTTCTAAATAGATATCTTATGTTTGCTGTGCAATCCATTTGTCATCAAAGGCCACTTTCTAAACCCTTTTTACCGTAAATGGCTTTATGTGCTGTTTTTGCAGTTTTACAGCATATACTGCAATGCAAAATAGAAATTGGGCTGCTTCTGTACATGAACAGGGAATAACTTTGCACAATATCTGGAATTAATGAAATTTCAGTTCTTTAACATAAAAAAATGTTTAGTATTAAGAATCCATTGATGGTCAAGATACAGTTTCACTTCTTAACAGGAGATTACAATAATATAGTGTGCCCTCTATTACATAGCTGTGAATAGAAATTTAGGAATATAGCCTCATGCAAATGGGCATATAAAATTACACTTTTACAGGTGTACAGCATATTTCTTAATGCCTCTAAACACAGTTCCTTGTTACCCTATGTAGCCACACACTTGAAGAATTTTGGTGTGCGAGTATGAGTGTAAGCTTATTCTAATTACCAGAGTAAATTAAAATTCTGGCCAGCAGAATGCATTTACGTTCAACACCATACATGCATAAACATGTACATATGCACATAAACACTCATACATAAGTGACATTAAAGACATTTTTCTGCTAAGTTCTTTCAGAAAATCCAACATATTTAGAGCATAAATTCATAAGTCCATGTGCATGAGGCCTAATTGTCACACATATACATATATATATAAATAAATACATTGCAAATTTCCAAAACCTGGTTGGCAGTTTGCTGTTCTTGAATCCTTTAAAAAATGTAGTTTTCAACAGAACTTTGGAAAATAAATGTTAGATGTTTTGGGTCCCCAAAAAAGAAGGTCAAGCTCAGATAAACATATATCACTATCTTCTGTTGGTACTCCAGTAATCTGGGAACCCCATTGCTCACCAGTTTGTAATGTAGGAGATGTATTCTCAAATATACCTACTACAGGCTCCTTTCCCACAAAGTCTGAGGTATCAAAATGTGTTAGAAATTGGTCCTTTCTACCAATGGGGTTTAAAACTGCCTTGAATGTTTGACACAGAGTCAGGAAAACAGACCCACTGTCACGTACCTTACGGTGGAGTCCGAATGCTGAGGGTGGCCTCTTGCCCGGTTCCGGTCTCAATACCCCTGGTAGTGAGGACAGGGAGTGCTGAGGCAGCAAAAGGGTGCAGGTGCCTGCAGGCTGAAGACTGAAGCTCGGAGATACTGGATCCTCACGGAGGAGGGAGAATAGACTGGTCACTGGAAGTGTTCAGCGGAAGCCAAGCAGGTAAGTAGGAATACTGCAATGTCAGGAACATGCAAAGGTTGGCAACTGGCTGGCAACAAGGTACAGGAGAGGAAGGCAGGTTCATAGTCAAGGACAGGCAAGAGTTGGCGACGTGCTGGCAGCGAGATACAGAATCAGGAAGCAGAGCCGAAGTAGAGAGTCCAAGGCGAGGTAGGTATAATCAATCCAGGTAAGTAGTAAGCAGGGGTGATCCAGGAGAATAGTGAAGCAAGCTGGGTTAGTCAGGAACAAGGTAACAGGTTCAACAGTGGTCAGGTATCTCAGGAACAAGCTGAAGACCCTTTTTATATATGATGTCATGCAGCAGGATTGGTGGACGTGAAAGTGCGTGAGTGCATACACACACTTTTGGATTGGTGCGCAAGTGCGCACACGCGTTCGTACTGGCGTGTGCGTGCGCCCGTTCGTTACTGTCGGGGACACCGCACATGGTCATTAGCATTAACGGAACAAAAATAAGCCACTGCTGCACGGGGACGGCATAACATAATGCACAATAAGGTAAACTATGTTGATATTATATCTTTAGCACTGTTTCCTGGATGGCAATAATAACTCAATGTTTATTTGCAAGTGTTGCCTGAAACTGTGCCTTAAAGAGGACCTCTTTAGTCATTAAAACAATTTTCTTCCTTCTGGCTCCTCCACTCTCCCACTCTCCCCTCTCCCACTAGAATAACTGGAGATAATTATCCTATTTTTGTAATGTGTTCTAACCTTTTTAGTGCTGTACTGCACAATTCCTTCTTTCTTGTGCTGAGAATTTGCAACCACTGCTGCCTTCCTGGAATGTAAAGGTAACACATCCCAAGAGGTTTTGCTGATGAGCAGTGGGCACATGTGTGCACAGGATTCCACACGTGCACAGATGAGGTGTTGGCAGGTGCAGTTAGATTGCCTGCTACAAGGTGACTCTGGCCCCATTATAGTATGGTAAGGGAAAGTTGTAATTGGGTGTTAGGTCCCCTTTAAGAAAAGTCCCTCCTTAGTAATGTCATGGGTGTTCTTAGTGCCAATTTAAATACTAGTGTGGGAGGGGCTTGTAGAGAAATAGGGCATGGGAGCCAAACACTCAGATCTGCCAAGATGTAGTCTACTGCAGTTCTTACCTAAAGGGCCCTTTGTAGAACTAAAGTCCCAGGCAAGGTGGAAAAGCATTTGTGTATAGTGGTGGAAGCTTGGGAAACATATTCTATCTAGGAGTGGGCCCAGCTGGGCAGAGTCATAGAGGGATATTGGGATGAGATTGGTATACTATAGAAGGCACCTTGATGTCCTTGTGGGTCCAGTGCCGAGGTGATATCCAGCTAATGCTTAGTATACATGGGGAAGTGGTCCCAAAACTGCTATATATATAGGATATGCACTTGCACTCTGCACAGAAATGTCAGCTACAGAATGTGTTTGTAGTTCCAAGATGAATAATTCTGATGGTATGTCAAATGTGATGTCAGATGTCACGTGAAATTACAGCAAAATGTGAAAAATGCATTTTATGTATGAACATTCCTTTATTCTCAAATACTGAGGTCTACAGCCAGGGTTGTCAAGAGTGGGCCTATAGCCAGGAGCATGACACAATATGCCAAAGGGTTCCATCTGCAAAAAGAGGGTGGCTATCTTATTCAAGAAGAAGCAGGGACTTACACAGTTTTGCCTTTGATACATCTGGGCATGCTCAAGGGTTTTACTGTGCATGCATGCAGATGTTGCAGGTGTCAGGGTTCCAAATACTATCAGGCAAACCTCTGCGTGCTTGCAAATGTGCTGTACACATACCTTTGGTGGGACTGGAGAGGAGGGATGGGATTAGTATATCAGGAGAATTAAATTCTTCTTTAATGAGGAGAGTGCGTCTGGAGACTCGCATACCAAAGGGCATAAGAAGGCCACCAATGTAAAAATTATGTTCTTTGATCATTTGGGTCGAAAAATGGATCAGTGAATTCACTGAAATAAAGGTGCTTAAAAGGTTGGAGGAATTTTTAAACTACATTCTGGGAAAGAGAGATCTGAGGAGAATTTATTGTATAATAAGTGAGAACCAAGTGGGCACAGAATAGAGTCGTGGGTGGAACGGACGGGAAGTAGGGCATAAACAAGGCAGCAGGGAATTATTATTACCTACAACCAATGTAGAAAAATCACATAATACTTACATAACATTACATACAGTGCCTTGAAAAAATATTCATACCCCTTGAACTTTTCCACATTTTGTCATGTTATAACTAAAAACATAAATGTATTTTATTGGGATTTTATGTAATAGACCAACACAAAGTGGCACATAATTGTGAAGTGGAAGGAAAATGATAAATGGCTTTCCAAATTTTTTACAAATAAATATCTGAGAAGTTTGGCATGCATTTGTATTCAGCCCCCTTTAATCTGATGCCCCTAACTAAAATATAGTGAAACCAATTGCCTTCAGAAGTCATCTAATTAGTAACTAGAGCCCATCTGTATGTAATTTAATCTCAGCATAAATACAGCTGATCTGTGAAGCCCTCAGAGGTTTGTTAAAGAACCTTTGTGAACAAACAGCATCATGGAGGCAAAGGGGCACACCAGACAGGTCAGGGATAAAGTTATAGAGAAGTTTAAAGCAGGATTAGGTTATAAAAAAATATCCCAAGCTTTGAACATCTCACGGAGCACTGTTCAATCCATCATCTGAAAATGGAAAGAGTATGGCACAACTGCAAACCTACCAAGACATGGCCATCCACCTAAACTGACAGGCCAGGCAAGGAGAGCATTAATCAGAGAAGCAGCCAAAAGGCCCATGGTAACTCTGGAGGAACTGCAGAGATCCACAGCTCAGGTGGGAGAATCTGGCCATAGGACAACTATTAGTCATGCACTCCACAAATCCAGCCTTTATGGAAGAGTGGCAAGAAAAAAGCCATTGTTAAAAGAAAGTCATAAGAAGTCCTGTTTGCAGTTTGCGAGAAGCCATGTGAGGGACACAGCAAACATGTGGAAGAAGGTACTCTGGTCATATGAGACCAAAAGTTTACTTTTTGGCCTAAAAGCAAAACCCTATGTGTGGCGGAGAACTAACACTGCACACCACTCTGAACTCACCATCCCCACCAGGAAACATGGTGGCGGCAGCATCATGTTGTAGGGATGCTTTTCTTCAGCAGGGTCAGGGAAGCTAGTCAGAGTTGATGGGAAGATGGATTTTAGAAGAAAACTTGTTAGAGTCTGCAAAAGACTTGAGACTGGGGAGGAGTTTTACCTTCCAGCAGGACAACAACCCTAAACATACAACCAGAGCTACAATGGAATGGTTTAGATCAAAGCATATTTATGTGTTACAATGGCCCAGTCAAAGTCCAGACCTAAAGCCAATTGAGAATCTGTGGCAAGACTTGCAAATTTCTGTTCACAGACTCTCTCCATTTATTCTGACAGAGCTTGAGCTATTTTGCAAAGAGGAATTAGCAAAAATGTAACTCTCTAGATGTGTAAAGCTGGTAGAGACATATCCAAAAAGACTTGCAGCTGTAATTGCAGAAAAAGGTGGTTCTACAAAGTATTGATTCAGGGGGGCTGAATACAAATGGACACCAAATTTTTCACATATTTATTTGTAAAAAAAATTTGAAAATCATTTACAATTTTTCTTCCACTTCCAATTATGTGGCACTTTGTGGTGGTCTAGCACATAAAATGCTAATAAAATATATTTATGTTTTTGGTTGTAAGCCCTTGTACACATGGTCGGACATTCCGACAACCAAATCCAGCGGATTTTGTCTGACGGATTTTGTCAGACGGATTTTGTCCGAAACTGTTGCATACACACAGTCGCACAAAGTTGTCAGAAAATCCGATCGTTCAGAACGTGATGACGTTATTTCGTTACGACGGGACTACGTTCAGGCTAGTAGCCAATAGCTTTGGTCTAGGAATTTGATCTGAGCATGCGTGGCACTTTGTCTGATCGGAATTCTCTACACACAATCGGACAAAGTCCGATCAGATCATGTTGTCGGAAAGTTTATAGCCCAACTCTAAGCCCTTGTACACATGGTCGGACATTCTGACGGAAAATGTCCGATCGGACCGTGTTGTCGGATAATCCGACTGTGTGCGGGCTCCATCGGACTGTTTCCGTCGGATTATCCGACGGACAAAGTTTTAGAGCTGGGCTATAAAACTTTCCGACAACATGATCCGATCTGACTTTGTCCAATTGTGTGTAGAGAATTCCGATCGGACAAAGTACCACTCATGCTCAGATCAAATTCCTAGACCAAAGCTATTGGCTACTAACCTGAACGTAGTCCCATTGTAAAGAAATAACGTCATCACGTTCTGAACAATCGGATTTTCTGACAACTTTGTCCGACTTTGTGTATGCAACAGTTTCGGACAAAATCCGTCGGACAAAATCCGACGGATTTGGTTGTCGGAATGTTCGACCGTGTGTACAAGGGCTTAAACTTTGTCCGTCGGATATTCCGACGGAAACAGTCCGATGGAGCCCACATACAGTCGGATTATCCGACAACACGGTCCGATCGGACATTTTCCGTCAGAATGTCCGACCGTGTGTACAAGGACTTACAGGACAAATTGCGGAAAATTTCAAGGGGTATGAATACTTTTTCAAGGCATTGTACATCATACAACAATTATATAATATACCATATATACTCGAGTATAGGCCGACCCGAATATAAGCCGAGGCCCCCAATTTACCCCCAAAAAACTGGAAAAAATTATTGACTCGTGTATAAGCCGAGGGTGAGACATGCCTGTCCATCCCTGTGTGTCCGTCCATTCCTGTGGGTCCATCCATCCCTGTGTGTGTGTCCATGCATCCGTGTGTGTGTGTGTGTGTGTGTGTCCATGCATCCGTGTGTGTGTGTGTGTGTGTGTGTCCATGCATCCGTGTGTGTGTGTGTGTGTGTGTGTGTGTGTGTGTGTGTCCGTGCAGCCTACCTGTGTCCAGCCTGCCTGTGTCCGTCCAGCCTGCGTCCCGTCCAGCCTGCGTCCCGTCCAGCCTGCGTCCCGTCCAGCCTGCGTCCCGTCCCGGCCCGTCCCGGCCCGGCCCGGCCCGGCCCGTCCCGAGCCGAGCCTCCGTCCTTCAGCTCTTCGTCGGCGGCCATTCTAGGATTCAAAAGCCGCGCCTCCGTCGGTGATAGGCGGAACACTCAATTTCCCACTGACTGCTGTTCCGCCTATCGGATGTCCGTGATAGGCGGAACACTCAATTTCCCAGCAGCCTGTGTTCCGCCTATCACGGGCATCGTCTCATCCTCGTCCGTAGTACGAGGATGAGACGATGCCCGTGATAGGCGGAACACAGGCTGCTGGGAAATTCAGTGTTCCGCCTATCACAGGCGAAGGCGGAGCCGGAGGCGCGGCTTTTGAATTCTAGAATGGCCGCTGTCTGTCTGCTCGACACGCTGATCGAGCGGGCAGACAGCGATGACTCGAGTATAAGCCGAGGGGGGCACTTTCAGCCTCAAAAAAGAGGCTGAAAATCTCGGCTTATACTCGAGTATATACGGTACTGTAAGATTGTTTGTAATATAAAACAAAACTAAAAGATACATACAAAATAAACAAAACAGTAAAAAAAAAAGAACCCTGGCAAATAAAAATGAAAAGCTAGATCTTTTACTGTTCAAGTAGGATTTTGATTTTACGGACTCAATCAGAAATTTGGATTGATCACCGGCAAGGAACTACAAACCAGTCAGCCTAACATCAATATTTTGCAAGGTGTTCAAGGGATTGCTAAGGGAAATTATTTGGAAAATGGTATTATAAGAAACAATTATCATGAATTTTTAGAGGGTTGCTTCTGTCAGTCCAACCTGTAAACATTCTATGAAGAAATGAGCAGTAACTTAGATAAAGAAAGGGCAATAGATGTTATTTTTCTAGATTTTGCAACTAGATTTGACACTGTGCCCACAGATGCATAATATATAGGTTTCAGGAACAGGTATGGATGGCTATGGTAAATGAATCTGAAAGTAGGGTTGCCACTTTTTCTTCAAGCCAAACCAGAACACTTTAGTGGCGCATAGCAGAATTTTTTTCCGTGCCCCACCCCTACCAATTGAACACAACTAGAGGATGAGCAAATTAAGTCACACAGTCAGTCACACAGCCAGCCACACAGACACAAAGCCAGCCACACAGACACACAGCCAGCCACACAGACACACAGCCAGTCACATAGATAGTCATACAGACACACAGCCAGTCACATAGACACATAGCCAGTCATACAGACACACAGATAGTCACATAGACAGTCACACAGCCAGTCACACAGCCACACAGCCAGTCACACAACCAGCTACACAGCCAGTCATACAGCCAGTCACACAGACCCACAGACAGTCACACAGACACACAGCCAGTTACACAACCAGTCACACTGCCAGTCACACATTCACTCAGCCAGTCAAATAGACAGTCACACAAAGGTACACACCTGGTGACCTGGGGTGGAAGTCTGGGACACTTCAAGTGGCACAGGCAGGTTGGTGGCAGCTAACAGCATCCAGCAGCCTCCCCTAGCAACAACCAAAGGCAGGAAGCACTGTAAAGGGGCGGAGCCAATATAAATGTAATGGACCTGTTGGTGGGCAGGCAGCTCCCTCCTGCTCTGCTCTCTATGCTGCTGTCCCCTGTCCTGGTGGCATGGCTGGCTGCCAGCGTCACTAATTAAACAGTGCAGCAGAGCACAACTGACACCCTCCCAGGATTGGCCCAGCAGGTGGGATTTCCTGCGGCACTTGTGGGTGTCAGGGAGCCACAACTGAGATGTGGGAGACTTGGGATGTTTGCATTAGGAGGAATCAGATATGGGGGTTGTAGTAAACCACAGACTTAGCAATAGCTTGAAATGCCAGGCTGCTACTAACAAAGCAAGCAGAATACTCACATGCATTTAAGGGTATTTATTTGAGGGACAAATTTATATTGATATTCCTTAACAAAACATTGGTTCAGAACCTATCCGATACAATTCAGGTTTTGTCCCTGGTTCAAAAGAAAGAATGTCTTAGAATAAGAAAGAGTCCAGATAAAGGCAATGAAATTCATAAAGGGGCTGAAGAATCTACGAAGAACAATTAAGTAAAGTACACTTATTTCCTTTAGAGAGGAAGTGATTAAGAGGAGACATGGTTATTATCCACAAATTAATAAATGGTAACAGTAAGAGTCCATTCACACAGGGGCAACACAACTTCCAGCGAGACTTTGGGAGGCAACTTGGACACGACTAATAAATGAACTATGAATAACAGTGTGACTTGAGGCAACTTACAAGGTAACTTGAAGTTGCTTCCAGGACAGGGGACTTTGCCAGTGGCAAATCACATAATAATCAGCTCTGTGGGAGGGAGGAGTTTGCCTAGAATACAATTTTTACTTCCTGGAAAGTTGCTTCAGTTAAGACAGGGGATCCTACTTGGAGGCAACTTACATTGAAATCAATGGATACAAGTTGCCTAGAAGTCGGATTGAAGTAGTACAGGAACCTTTTCTGAAGTCGGGCTCTCATTCACTTACATTGATTTTATCATGTTGCGTGACTTGAGGCAACTTGGGACGACTTCAAGTCGGATCCAAAGTTGCTCCTGTGTGAATGGACTCTTAAGGTGATAACAACTCTTAATCTTGAGTCCATGGCAAGGACATATGGGCACAATTTAAGACTGAAGGAAAGAAGGATTAAAGTTGAGGAGGGGCCTTTATTGTCAGAGCAGCAAAAAGGTGTAATGCCACGTACACACAAGTGGATTTTCCGGCGGAAAAATCTTGGATGGTTTTTCCAACGGAATTCTGCTCAAGCTTGGCTTGCATACACACGGTCACACAAAAGTTCGCTGAACTTTCGACCGTCAAGAACGCGGTGACGTACAACACTACGACAAGCCGAGAAAATTAAGTTAAATGCTCCCGAGCATGCGTCGAATTGTTTCCGAGCATGCGTAGGAATTTTGCACATCGGAACTGCTACAGACGATCGGAATTTCCAATCAAAACTTTTTCTAATGGAAAAATTGAGAACCTGCTCTCAATCTTTTGCTGGTGGGAATTCAGCCAGCAAAAGTCGGATGGAGCATATACACGGTTGCATTTTCCGACCAAAAGCTCTCATCGGTCTTTTGCTGGCTGAATTTCCGATCGTGTGTACGCGACATAACTCTTTTCCTCGGGTAGTGGTATTAGCCCGAAATATTGGCAAATTAAAAATAAATGTATACTCTTAAAAAAGAAAACCTAAACTGACACACACCTTGGTTGGACTGGATAAACCTGTGTCTTTTTCCAGCCTTATCTACTATGTAACTATGAATGGGCAGATTTAATTCCTGCACATGCATCGACAGTAGTAATGAGCCGAATATAGCTGACTTCAGTTAAGGGTATGTAGTGGCCATAATCCGTTGCAGGGCGGCCTTGACTGAATGGTCTTACCGGCTACATTCTCCTGGCCTGCTCCTCCGCTTCTAAGGGTTCCCAGGGTTGATACCCAACGACTTGTACACTGACACGATAAAGTCCTTTGAAAAAGTTTTATTTTGCAGTAGAACTTTCACAAAACACAATCTCTTAGGGAACAGAGGGCACAAGTGAAGAACTCAAACTTGCAGTTCAAGGTACCTAACAAAGTCTCTACTTTCACCCAGAGAGTAGCCAATCACAGCTGGGTACTTCAAGGCTGAACAGACCTCTAGCCAGAGATCATGGCAGTCAGCATGCTGACTCAAACTTGAACGATCAACTGAAGATGAACAGGAACCTTTTTGCAACCGTATCTGGAAATTCCTTTGGGGGACTGGAAAAGTGTAAACTCATCAATGTCCTTCCCAACTCAGTAACCAGGCACTTCTCAGGATGCCACTTGTCAGCCCTCCTTCAAAGAGTCCTCCTCCGGTCCCTTCCATGAGCTGTTGTGTCCCTCCAAGCCGAGAGCACACCCAGACACTTTTAATCCTCCCTCAGTTACAGCGCCTCAGACCAGCAGGTTCTGAGACTCGGGAACAGACGGATCCCTACCCCAGACCAGACAGGTCTATCAGGGGCCACTGACAGGAACATGCTGCGGGATGTCCGACACCCCGTGACCGGGACCCCTCACGGGGCTACCCCGATCCTGGAACCAGAACAGACCACACAGGTCTCACGAACAACTCCGGAACCCCCAACACATGACCCACACTTGCTTAAGTACCCCCCCAGACTCCTCAGCGGGCCCGGCACTCCCGCAGATTGTCTCTGAGAGGGCCATAACCAAACATCCAACCAAGCATGGTTCTAGCCTGTCATGTGCACCTCACCGCTCACATGACCAGGCAGAACTTCAAACATGGCCTGGCCAGACTGGTGTTAAGACTTACCTACACAAGTAACCCTCAGTACCATGGGGTTCTGAGGCAAAAACTAAATTTACAATGCGTGTGAAATTTGAGCACAAATGTCATCCGCTACAGGTATGTTTGGCAAACTTTACCTAAGTTCAAGTGCCAAACCCCATTGAAATCAATGGGAACCGAATCTTAGAAATCGACAATGGCCATTTTCAATGGATAATAGGTAAGCAATTATCAAATAAAGGCCTTGTGAAAGTGTGTCTGTGTGTTTATAGACTTTATAACTTTTGGGAATGAGTCTTACTCATTCGGGTAGTGGAGGTTGGTACCTAGGGCCCCCCTTGTTTTTTTTAAAAGGAGGCTTCAAGATTCCGATAAGCCCCCTCTCTTAAGCTCTTGTCCTCACCAGCTTTCCTGGCTTGCTAGGCTGCACACTTGGATAACTGTCCGGGATTGAATTTCGGAGGGGACCCCCATGCCAATTTTTATTGCTTTATTGCATAGGGTTCCCCCTGTAATCCATACCCTCATACCCCTTTTTTTTTCTGTCAGCCACCATCCCTGTCCCTTTACATTTAGCTTTCAACTCGAATCCCCAGCAGAAAGCTGAATTGGCTGGGAAAGAATATGTTGCTGGTTGTTAGGTAGCCAGCATTTAAATGAATCATTGCATCTAATATTTGATAATAATAATCTAGTAAAGTTACTTTTCATTGCAAATACAATTATTTGAACCTAAGTTTGCATATTACCCATTATATTTTTTGGCATGGAACAAACATTGATTTTTTGCCAAGGGAGACAAACAAGGTAAACTGCTATCTGGAAGACTCGAAATAGTTCAGAATCCTAATACCATTATCGAAGAACTTCAGAAATTTTACACAGTCCTTTAAAAAAAAATAGAAAGTTTTCATAAAAAATTTACAGGAAATGGTTTACACAATCCCAATTTGCCAATTTAATCTTTCTTGATCATACATCACGGGACACAGGAGCTTCATTACATAGTGGGTTATATAGGCACCTCTGGTGATTGGACACTGGTTAACCCCAATTAAGAAGAATTCGTCCCCTATATAACCCCTCCCATATGGGAGGCACCTCAGTTTTTTCGCCAGTGTCTATGGTGGTTGGTCACATAAAACTTTAGCTCTGTGCAGGTGCCTGCGGGGGCCTAAGGGCTACAACAAAACCGGATCCATATCTCGGGCCGATATTTGACTCCCAAGATGGTATGGTACCCGGGCCTTGTCAGCCGAAGAAACAAGGTTTGGCCTGTAAGT
Organism: Lithobates pipiens; assembly: GCF_037356315.1. Lineage (NCBI taxonomy): Eukaryota > Metazoa > Chordata > Amphibia > Anura > Ranidae > Lithobates > Lithobates pipiens. Next base: position 163,098,263 of record NW_027507748.1, on the reverse strand, counting down.
CCTCTCCTATTGGAAGACTGGGCTCTGGGAAAACCAGACTTGGTGTACTGTTTACACAGAGCGCACAAAAGTTTCTGGCAGAGTCTTTTACATGGTCCAGGTAGGAGGCTCTTCCGAGAAAGAGCCCCAGATAAACCTGAAGGTTGGCTAACACTGCCCGCTGTGATGGGTGAAGGCTGGAATTTGTCTGTTTCAGCAATTCCTGCGGCGAGGACAGGTAAGAGAAGTTAATCCTATATATATAATTATATGATGGATTTCTTAATTTTGAGTAGTTGTATGTCTTACCTGGTTTGCACCACTAGAGGGAGTAAGAGCAGCCTGATGCATACTTACATGCCTTTCAGTACACACACTCAGTGAAGCCTGGTTCTCCAGCTGTCTCACGTCTCCACTGCAGTCCCTGCCACAATAGAGGTAATACAGGGGTCCCACGTAGTCTGGGGGTCCCACGCAGCTCCGATGGGGTTTTCCTTTCCCCCCTGGATTCCGCGGTCCTCGTGCACACAAGCACGTTCCCGGCCTAAATGAGGAGGGGGGAGTGTGGTTGTGAGCCGTGCACGTCAGTGTGCACGGCGCTGTACTGCGCAGGCGCCAGGCGGCAGTTTTAAAAAGCCCAGAGCGTCAGGGGGCTGTAAGTGGAGACACAGGAGCGGTGGGCAGTAAGCATCCCAGGGGATTGGATCCAGGCAAACCTTAGACACCTACTCAGCATCAGGTTGTGCAGTTTAACCACTTAACAACCGCCCATTGCCGATTAACGGCTTCAGGGCGGTTGTTTAACTCTGAGAGGCCGTTAATTAACGGCCTCCCAGAATTCTGCTCTCACGCGCCCCCTGGGGCGCGCACACGAGATCATCCGTGACCGCCGGGTCCAGTGGACCGCCGGGTCGTCGCGGCCGTTTACCACATGATCGCTCCGTCAAATGATGGAGTGATCACTTGTAAACAAACCGGCGTCATAACATGATGCCGGTTCCTCCCTCACCCTCTCTGTACCGATCGGTACAGCGGAGGGGAAAGAGATCGGTGTCAGCAGCGATGTGGGCTGCATCTGCAGTGCCCACATCGCTGCTCACCGAATTTAACCCCTCAATTCCCTGCCAATACTCTGCCAATACTCTGCAATACTCTGCAATACCCTGCAATACCCTGCAATACCCTGCCATTACTCTGCAGTACCCCCCATTACTATGCAGTACCCTGCCATTACTCTGCAGTACCCCCCATTACTCTGCAGTACCCCCCAATACTCTGCAGTACCCGCCATTACTCTGCAGTACCCTGCCATTACTCTGCAGTACCCGCCATTACTCCGCAGTACCCCCCAATACTCTGCAGTACCCCCCAATACTCTGCAGTACCCCCAATACTCTGCAGTACCTGCCATTACTCTGCAGTACCCGCCATTACTCTTCAGTACCCCCCCATTACTCTGCAGTACCCCACCATTACTCTGCAGTACCCTGCCATTACTCTGCAGTACCCGCCATTACTCTGCAGTACCCCCCAATACTCTGCAGTACCCTGCCATTACTCTGCAGTACCCCCCAATACTCTGCAGTACCCTGCCATTACTCTGCAGTACCCTGCCATTACCCTGCAGTACCCCCCATTACTCTGCAATACCCCCGAATACTCTGCAATACCCTGCCAATACCCCGCAATACCCTGCCATAAATTGCCATACCCAGCCATACTCGGAGATACCCAGCCATACTCGGTGATACCCTGCAATACCCAGCCATAGACGCCCCCCCCACCCCTCACCACCCTCCGGTGCTTCTACCAACTCGCCAGTACGATCAAAGCCAGAATCTTTTTTTTATTTATTTTTTTATTTCAGGCTTCCCAGCCTAGAGGTGAGATGTGGGGTCATATTGACCCCCAGATTTCACTGTAAAGAGGACCTGTCACCCCATATTCCTATTACAAGGGATGTTTACATTCCTTGTAATAGGAATAAAAGTGATCAAAAACTTATTTTTGGGGAAAAAAATGTCAAACTAAAATAAATAAAGTAAAATGAACAATAAAAAATAAAAATAAATTTAAAGCGCCCCTGTCCCCATATGCTCGCATGCAGAAGCGAACGCATACGTAAGCCCCGCCCACATATGAAAACGGTGTTCAAACCACACATGTGAGGTATCCCAGCGAACGTTAGAGCGAGAGCAATAATTCTAGCCCTAGACCTCCTCTGCAACTTAAAACATGTAACCAGTAAAAAAAATTTAAAGCGTCGCCTATGGGGATTTTTTTAAGTAGCGACGTTTGGCGCCATTCCACGGGCATGTGCAATTTTGAAGAGTGACATGTTTGATATCTATTTACTCAGCATAACTTCATCTTTCACTTTATGCAAAAATTGGGCTAACTTTACTGTTTTTTTTTTTTTTTAAGCACAAAAAAGTTTTTTCTCCCAAAAAAACGCGTTAGAAAAATTGCTGCGCAAATACCGTGTGAGATAAATATTTGCAACGACCACCATTGTATTCTCCAGGGTCTTTGCTAAAAAAATATATATAATGTTTTGGGGTTCTCTGTAATTTTCTAGCAAATAAATTATGATTTTTACATGTAGGAGAGAAATGTCAGAATTGTCCTGGGTGCTCCAGAACGCCTGATGGCGCTCCCTGCATGTTGGGGCTCTGTATGTGGCCACACTGTGTAAAAGTCTCACACATGTGGTATCGCCGTACTCGGGAGTAATAGCAGAATGTGTTTTGGGGTGTAATTTGTGGTATGCATATGCTGTGTGTGAGAAATAACCTGATAATATGACAATTTTGTGGAAAAAAAAAAAAAGGAAAAAAAAATCTTGATTTTGCAAAGAATTGTGGGAAAAAATGACAACTTCAAAAAACTCATCATGCCTCTTACTAAATACATTGGAATGTCTTCTTTCCAAAAAGGGGTCATTTGGGGGGTATTTGTACTTTTCTGGCATGTTAGGGTCTCAAGAATTGAAATAGGCCATCAGTCTTTCAGGTGTGATCAATTTTCAGATATTGGCACCATAGCTTGTGGACTCTATAACTTTCACAAAGACCAAATAATATCCACCAATTTGTACTTATTTTTACCAAAGATATGTAGTAGTATAAATTTTGGCCAAAATTTATGAAGAAAAAATGACTAATCTGCTAAATTTTATAACAGAAACGAAGAAAAATTCATTTTTTCGCAGAATTTTCGGTCTTTTTTCTTTTATAGCACAAAAAATAAAAAACTGAGAGGTGATTAAATACCACCAAAAGAAAGCTCTATTTGTGTGAAAAAAAGGACAAAAATTTCATATAGGTCCAGTGTTGCATGACTGAGTAATTGTCATTCAAAATGTGACAGCACCAAAAGCTGAAAATTGGTCTGGTTATTAAGGGTGTTTAAGTGCCCAGTGGTCAAGTGGTTAAGCATATATATTTATTGTGAGACTTTAAGCACAACAGTGATTGCACTTTGTACTAGTACCTCTGCTTTGTAGCTTAGGACTATGACTCCTCGTAAAGGGGTCTCAGGGGGAGGTAACAAGAGCACTGGTAAATCACTGCCTAGGTCCAGGGGTTCTAAAAGTGCCTAAAAGTGCCTGTAAATTACCATCCCCCCCTGCAAGACTGGAGCCAGACTCTCAGGACGAGTCAGTGCCCCTGTCAGGTTTTACAGCCTCTCCTAATGTCCCAGCCCTGATTTATGTCACTGAGGACTCCCTTAGGGCTACATTGGAGGGTTTTGAAGGGAGAATAATGAATTTTATTTCTGCTTCCCTGAAAGATAGCAGGAAAAGGGGTAGATCCCCTCCCTCTGCTGAAATTCCTCTCTCAGATGATTCTTCTGAAAATGAGGAGAGATCCCTATCTTGGGACAGGGATCATGAGCAGTCGGATGAATCAGAGGAAGAGGAGAGAGTCCCCTCCTCACAGGCGCTCAGAAAACAGGTGCAGTATTATACTGAATTGGTGCGTACCACATTCAGAATGCCTGCTGCTGAAGTCACTACGTCCTCTGTTTCTTCCCTGGGAGTCAGGAAAGCCTCACAGACTGCCTATTCCTTCCCAATTCATCCCTTAATGGATAAATTGTTGTATGAGGATTGGGGACATCCTGATAAACTGTTTACTCCTCCTAAAAGGTTTTCTATGCATTATCCTCTGGAGGAAAGTTTCACCAAGAAGTGGGGGGTCCCATCTGTTGATGCGGCTGTTTCTTGCGTGAATAAAAACCTGACTTGTCCCTTGGATAATGCGTAGGTATTTAAAGATCCAACTGATAACAAGCTGGAAACCTTATTAAAAGCCTCCTTTTCCATGACTAGTGCTGTAGTGCAACCTACAGTCACAGCCGTGGCATTGTGTCAGTTCCTCAAAGAACAGGTTAAGCAGATGCTTGGGCTCCTTCCCAGCGAGGAAGTAGAGAATTATGCAGAAATACCTCATATTCTGTATTTCATGATTGATGCGATTTTGGATTCTGTTCAACAAGCATCACGTTTGTCTCTCATGTTGGTACACATGCGAAGGGCCCTATGACTAAAGAATTGGGCAGCTGAGATGTCATGCAAGAAGCATTTGATTGGGTTCCCATATAAAGGGGAACGTTTGTTTGGGGAAGAATTAGACAAATTCGTCCAAAAAATTTCAGGAGGTAAATCTACTCTCCTTCCAGTCAAAAGGAGCAAGTGTCCTTCATTTAGGCATGCTCTCTCTCCCAGAGCATCAAGCTCTAAGCAATGGCGACAGCCTTCTCAACCCTCCTCTACAGGAAAGGCTCAGGGCCGAGCCCAGGGGCAGAAAAAGACTTGGGGGCGAAAGCCTGCCAAGCAGAGCCCAAAAGCTTCCTTGTGAAGGCGCACCCCCGCTCGGCCGAGTGGGGGAAGGCTTCTGCAGTTTGCAGGAGCCTTGGCGGGAAGAGATCCGGGACAAGTGGGTGATCTCTTCGGTATCTCTGGGCTACAGGCTAGAGTTTCAGGAGATTCCACCTTCTCGTTTTCTAAGGTCAAGGATCCCCAGGGATCCAGTTATGCAAAAAACGCTATTTCTGGCCTTAGATCACTTACTATCCCAGGGGGTGATAGTAGAAGTGGACCCAAAAGAACAGGGTTCAGGGTTTTACTCGAATCTCTTCACCGTTCCGAAGCCAAATGGAAGTGTCAGACCTATCCTAGATCTGAAGGATCTGAACCGTTTTTTACGCATCCGGTCCTTCCGAATGCAGTCAATCCGCACTGTGGTCTCCTCCCTGCAAGGGGGAGAGTTTATGGCATCAGTAGACATCAAGGATGCATATCTCCATGTGCCAATTTTTCCCGCACACCAAAAATTTCTAAGGTTCGCGGTAGAGTGGCGCCATTTTCAATTTGTGGCCTTGCCGTTCGGGCTTGCTACGGCCCCTCGAGTCTTCACAAAGATTCTGGACCCTCTCTTGGCAAACCCAAGAGCTCAGGGTATAGCCGTCATGGCTTATCTAGACGATTTGCTTCTCATGGAGAAAACAGTAGCGTTCCTGAACCACAGCGTTACCAGAACGCTAGAACACCTGGAACGCCTAGGTTGGATTATAAACCTAGATAAGTCGTCCCTACAGCTTGCCACCAGGTTGGAATACCTGGGTATGATCATCGACACCGCTCAGGGCAAGGTGTTTCTTATAAGGCCAAAAGCCTTGGCCATTGGGGATCTGGTGCGCCTAATTCTGGGCAGGAGATCATCCCCCATTCGATTTTGAATGAGACTGTTAGGGAAAATGGTCGCCTCCTTCGAGGCCGTCCCATTCGCCCAGTTCCACTCAAGGCCTCTGCAAAGATGCATCCTTGCGGCTTGGAACAGGAAGCCCCAATCCTTGGATCTTCCTATGCGTCTATCCCCAGGGACACGCAAGAGTCTCGTCTGGTGGTTACAAACCAAGAATTTGCTGAAGGGCAAAACTTTTCTTCCTCTTCCATGGAAGATTATCACGACAGATGCCAGCCTGACAGGCTGGGGAGCAGTGTTGGAGGAGACGTGCTCGCAGGGGAAATGGTCTGCGATCGAGAGGCTATTGCCCATAAATGTCTTGGAGATCCGGACAGTTTATATGGCTCTCATAAAGTGGTCTTACAGACTACTTACAGACTACGACAATGCCACAGCAGTGGCTTATATCAATCACCAGGGCGGTACCAGGAGTCTGGTTGCGCAAAAGGAGGTGAATCGCATACTTGTCTGGGCAGAAAAGCATGTTCCGTGTCTTTCTGCAGTCTTCATTCCAGGAGTGGAAAATTGGCAGGCGGATTTTCTGAGCCGCCAGCAGTTGTGCCCAGGAGAATGGGCTCTGCACCCCGACCTGTTTCGGAACATATGTCACAGGTGGGGTACTCCAAACGTAGATCTGTTTTCATCCAGGAAACTGGACAATTTTGTGTCAAGGACAAAAGATACACTTGCTCAGGGGTCAGATGCTCTGACAGTTCCCTGGGATCAGTACAATCTGATCTATGCCTCCCCCCCGAGCCCGCTTCTGTCGCAGTTCCTGGGAAGAGTCAAGAGGGAGACAAAATCGGTCCTTTTGGTGGCCCTGGCTTGGCCCAGGCGACCGTGGTACGCAGAGATCATGAAGTTGGCAGTAGGCAGGCCATGGATCCTCTCTCTCTGGCCAGATCTGCTCTCACAGGGTCCAATTTACCATCTTGCTTTACACAGTCTAAATTTGACGGTTTGGCTGCTGAGACCCACATTCTGAGAGACCGTGGCCTTTCGGGGCCAGTCCTTTCTACTCTGGTCAATGCCGGGCATATGTTTCCTGGTGTGAACTCAGGAAATAGCATCCTAGAAAGTATGTCATTAGCAGGATCTTGGTCTTTCTCCAGTCAGGCCTAGAAATGAATTTGGCCATAAGCACTATCAAGGTGCAGATTTTGGCCCTGTCTGTGTTTTTTCAGAAGCCACTTGCATCGCATTCCCTGGTGCGGGCATTCATCCAGGGGGCCATGCGGATAAGACCGCCAGTCAAACCTCCGGTATGCCCATGGGATCTGAATTTGGTTCTCTCGGCTTTGCAGGGGCAACCATTTGAACCTTTGCATCTGGCTTCATTAGTTCTCCTGACTAAATAATTGGTTTTCTTGGTAGCCGTATCCACGGCTAGAAGAGTATCAGAGCTAGCAGCTCTTTCCAACAAGGAGCCGTATCTAATTATTCATAAGGACCGGGTGGTCATGCGTCCCAACAGGTCCTTTCTACCTAAGGTGGTTTCGGGATTCCATTTGAATCAAGACGTAATCCTACTATACTTTTTTCCGGACCCACAGTCCGCAGAAGAAGAATCTTTGCACACTTTAGATGTGGTTAGAGCAATCAGTATATATCTTCAAGCAACTGCTTGGATAAGGAAAACTGATTGCTTGTTTATTTTGCCGGAAGGCCCTAGGAAGGGCCAGGCGGCGTAAAATCCACTCTCTCAAGGTGGATTAGACAGGTTATTTCTCAAGCCTATAGTGTTAAAGAGAAAATCCCTCCTTTTCGAGTGAAAGCGCGCTCTACTAGGGCTGTAAGTGCGTCTTGGGCAGTGCATCACCAGGCCTCCTTGGCTCAGATCTGTAAGGCTGCAACTTGGTCATCAGTCCACACATTCACAAGATTCTATTAGGTGGATGTCAGAGGGCAAGAGGATATCGCCTTCGGGCGCAGTGTACTGCAGGCTGCAGTTTAGGTCCTCCGGTCCCTGGCGGTCTATAATTATGATCTGTGTCTCCCTCCCCTCAATCTGAGCATTGCTTTGGGACATCCCACTATGTAATGAAGCTCCTGTGTCCCGTGATGTGTGATCAATAAAATTGGATTTTTACATACAGCTTACCTGTAAAATCCTTTTCTTGAGAGTACATCACGGGACACAGGGCTCCCGCCCCTCTTGGGTTTTACGTGGTTTCTTATTGCTTTGCTACAAAACTGAGGTGCCTCCCATATGGGAGGGGTTATATAGGGGAGGAATTCTCCTTAACTGGGGTTAACCAGTGTCCAATCACCAGAGGTGCCTATATAACCCACTATGTAATGAAGCTCCTGTGTCCCGTGATGTACTCTCAAGAAAAGGATTTTACAGGTAAGCTGTATATAAAAATCCCATTTTCTCTTTTAAATCTCTTGTAAATAATCTATTTACATTTGAAGAAACTATATTAACCATAAAACAATTAAAAGCTGACAAAGTTGAAGGACCGGTTGAACTCTCTATATTACAGTATAAACTATATGTAAATATGCTAGTGCCACACCTCAGCAATTTTTCTAATCGCATTAGAAGGTAAATACTAGTCATCCAACAGAAAATGTAGGTTTTATTTACATTCTCCCACAGGAAAAAAATTTAATATATACGTCCAGATCAGGCTGGCTTTATTCCTAACTGGCAAGCATAAGAACAAACTAAGCATGTACTTAATTTCATATCTGTTCTTCAATCAAATGGAGACAAAGGGACACATCCCTGAGGTATGCTTTGATTTCATGACATTAAAAAATTATTTGATTCTATATCATAAGGACTACTTTTTATTCATCCCAGTCTTAGTCCATAGGGTTCAATATTGAGTCGGCCCACTCTTTGCAGCTATAACAGCTTCAACACTTCTGGGAAAGGGGTCCACAAGGTTTGGGAGTGCGTCTATGGGAATGTTTGACCATTCTTCCAGAAGTGCATTTGTGAGGTCAGGCACTGATGTGGACAAGAAAGCCTGGCACGCAGTCTCCACTCTAATTCATCCCAAACGTGTTCTATCGGGTTGAGGTCGGGATTCTGTGCAGGTCACTTAAGTTCCTCCAACAAGAACTTGCTCATCCATATCTTTTCTTTTAACTCCTTAATTTTCCAAAAAAGTGAAAAAAAAAATGACAACTTCAAAAAGGGATCATTTAAGGGATATCTGTATTCTTCTGACATTTTTGATAGATGTCAGTACATCAGGATTGACCAATTTTCAGATATATACCATCATTTGTGGACTCTATAACTTTCCTACAGACTAAATGATATACACTGATTTGGGTTATTTTACCCAAAGAAATGTAGCAGAATAGACTGTGGTCTTTATTTTTTTGAAGAACGATCATTTCTTTGCAAAATTCTAGAACAGAAAAAAAAAATTTTTTTTTTAATTTTTAGTCATTTTTGGTTTATTTAGCAAAAAATAAAAATTCCAGTGGTGATTAAATACCACCAAAAGAAAGCTCTATTTGTGTGAAAAAAACAATTATAAAAATGTCTTATCGGTACAGTGTTGCATGACCGCGCAATTGAAATGGCAACAGCGATGAAAAACTGACAATTGGCCTGGATAGGAAGGGGGTATTGCTGTGATTAATGTACAAGCAGGTAATATCAACAAAGGGCCCAACATGAGTTCTGGTGTAATAGTGCACATATACCCAAATATATATAGTTATTAATTAAAGATATCTCCAGAATGCTGCAGCAATTGTTCAGAGAAGAGGCCACTTTCACAATGTCAAGAATAAAAAATTCCTATGTGTACTGTGCATTTAAAGGGGAGAGCCAGCTGAAACATTTTTTTAAAAAGTCAGCAGCTACAAACACTGTAGCTGCTGACTTTTAATAAGCAGATTTATCTGTCCAGGGCGCCAGCGATGTTGGCCGCCTGAGGCTGACCTGTCCCTCGGCTCTCGGGTCCCGGCGCCACCATTCTATCTAAGGGAAACAGGCAGTGGAGCCTTGTGAATGGGGTGCGCTGTGTTCTAGGACACACAGTTCCCAGAACACAGAGCACCCCATTAACCAGAAGACAACGTGGGGAGGAGAGAAGACTGAAGATCGCCGTGGAGTAGGTAGAGGCAGATTAGGACGAACTGCCTAGCAACAGGCATTTGTGGTAAGTTTTAAAAAAAATGTTTTCATTTTTTTTCTGATTTTTTGCAACATTTTAATGTAGTTTTTTTTTCAGGGTGGCCCTCCACTTTAAGAACACTAGAGCAAACGGTTCATGCTTTTTGTTACTACTTTGAAAGTGTTTTTAAAATGTTTTATGTAAAACTCATATATCATACATTAAATCAATTTAGTTGACAAGCAGCCAAACCCGAAATGCCAGATGAACAGATGAAACCTTGCAATTTAGCAGAAGATAGATGTTTATGACTTACCATCATAAATATTCTTCGAGTACAAGTAGATTTTGAGGTTTTAAAATATGAACCTGGTAACTTTACAGATTTTTTTTTTTTTTTTTTTACAACACAGCTCTTTGCTTTTTGGAATATTGCCATTTCTAGACAGTTTTGGATAACACATTTTGCTCTGAGCCAAACCAATGCATTATATACAGTCAGACGGAATTTACAGTGCTCACTGACTAATATAGCATGAATGATTTATTTCTTGTAAATGGATAATATGTGAGCACTCTAAAGTATGCACTGCAATTTTTAAAGTTGAAAAAGCGTCTTTAGTTTTGACCTAAAATGAATGAGGATAGTCTATTTTTAACTATGCTAAATGTCAACAAGGTATTTTATGAAGAGCCGAGTGCTTTTCTAGCTAAAGTACAAGCTAAAACAATAGCAGAGAACTGTACATTATTATAGCAGAGTAACTTTATTTTACATCCTTTTTCCTATTTTTGGTTGCAGCCCAACAGCATTATGAAGCCATATTTCTCGGATAGAAGAGTTTCAGGTTTTTGAGAAACCCAGTTACAGTGCTTGAGGTTTTTCTTTTACCGAGAGATGAATGTAATTACATTTGGTGCTGTGCAAACTGACTCCATACACTTCATCTGCACATGGTCAGTGTGACAATACAAGATCAAGATCTTGCAGTTTAGATCTGATATTTTCTTGAAGGAAATGGTGATGACACCTTCCCAGGGGGCATCTGTGCGGACTATAATACTACTGCCTTTAGGCAAACCAGAAAGTAAAATAGAACAAAGGCAAGTAAAGCAAAAAAAAAAAGTGTAATGCGGCGTACACAGAATGGAATGTCAAACAGAAAAAGTCAGACGGAAGTTTTTCATCATATATTCCGATCATGTGTATGCCTCATCTGACTTTTTTTTTCAAAAATTCTGACGGACCTAGAAATAGAACATGTTCTAAATCTTTCCGACGGAACAAATTCCTATCGGGAAAACCGCTCGTCTGTATGCTGTTCCGATGGACAAAAAACGATGCATGCTCTAAAGCAAGTACGAGACGGAAGCTATTGGCAACTGGCTATTGAACTTCCTTTTTCTAGTCCAGTTGTACGTGCTGTACATCACTGTGTTATTGACGATCGTGTGTATGCAAGACAGTTTCAGCGGAATTCCATCGGAACTCCGTCGGAAAAACCTTCAGAGTTTATTCCGACGGGAAAACCGGTCGTATGTACAGGGCATTAGGTGATTTCACATCAAGATTCAGAGATACATGCTGTTGTAAATTAAAGGGGTTGTAAACCCTTACTTATATCCAGTGAATTGACTGGCTTCAGGTGATACACTGGTGAAACAAATCATCCCACATAAGTTCTACCTGTATATTTGCAGCCATTTGTCTGGTACATCCTTGTAAAACTCAGAGATTAAAAGAATTCTAAACAGATTCGCAAAGCAGGGGGAGGGAACTGCAGTTAACCACTTAAAGAGGAAGTAAACCCTTCCAAACAACTTGGACCTATAGGTAAGCCTAGATTAAGGCTTACCTGTAGGTCCAAGCAATATCTCCTAAACCTATATGGTTTAGGAGATATTTGCCCGAAAATGGGCACCGCTGTCTACGGCGCATGCGCCGTAGACAGCGGCGCGCATGCGCACTAAATGCGGCAAATCCAAGAATGGATTTGCCAAATTTGTCGACTCCTGTGCGCATGCGCGGGAGTGACGTCATCGCGGCTTCGCCGTATGACAGCGGCGGAGCTGCGAGGCGCGACTCCCGTGCGCATGCGCGGGAGTGACGTCATCGCGGTTGCGCCGCTGTGATTCGTCGGAGCTGCGAGACGCCACAAGCAACATGGATGCGGCGGACTACAGGGGACAGCGGCGACTTCGCTGGCTCCTGTGTCAGGTAAGTGACACATAATGAGCTACTATGCGATGCATAGTAGTCCATTATGCTTTACCTTTGCAGGGAAAAAAAGAGGAAGTAAACCCATCAGGGTTTACTTCCTCTTTAAGGACAAGGCCTCTTTTTCAGACTTGGTGTTTTCATGTTTAAAACAGTTTTTTTTGCTAGAAAATTACTTAGAACCCCCAAACATTTTATATTGTTTTTTTCTAACACCCTAGAGAATAAAATGGCGGTCATTGAAATACTTTTTTTACACCGTATTTGCGCAGCGGTCTTACAAGCGCACTTTTTTTGGAAAAAATTCACTTTTTTGAATAAAAAAATAAGACAACAGTAAAATTAGCCCAATTTTTTTTTATATTGTGAAAGATAATGGTACGCCAAGTAAATTGATACCCAACATGTCACGCTTCAAAATTGCGCCCGCTCGTGGAATGGCGTCAAACTTTTAGCCTCAAAAATCTCCATAAGCGACATTTTAAAAATTCTACAGGTTGCATTTTTTTGCGTTGCAGAGGAGGTCTAGGGCTAGAATTATTGCTCTCGCTCTACCGATCGCGGCGATACCTCACATGTGTGGTTTGACCACCGTTTTCATATGCGGGCGCTACTCACGTATGCGCCCGCTTCTGTGCGCAAGCTCGTCGTGACGGGGTGTTTTTAAAAAAAATTTTTTTTTCTTATTTATTTTAACTGATTTTATTTATTTTTACACTGTTTTAAAAAAAAAAAAAATGGATCACTTTTATTCCTATTACAAGGAATGTAAACATCCCTTGTAATAGAAAAAAGCATGACAGGTCCTCTTAAATATGAGATCTGGGGTCAAAAAGTCCTCAGATCTCATATTTGGGCTAAAATGCAAAAAAAAAAAAAAAAAAAAAAAAAAAGAAAATCTGACATTTAAAAAAAATATACCTTTAAGAGTTATGGGCGGAAGTGACGTTTTGACGTCGCTTCTGCCCTCCTATGGTATAGAGACGAGTGGGGGCCATCTTAGCCTCACTTGTCTCTATGCCCAGCTAGGAAGAGGACCCGATCGCCTCCCCCGCTACCGACGGCTCCGGTAAGCGGCGGAAGGTGCAGGAGGGCGGCGGGAGGGGGGTGGCACCTCTCCTGCCGCCGATAGCGGTGATCTCGCGGCGAATCCGCCGCGGAGACCACCGTTATCGTACAGCCGACCGCCGCCTGAAGAGATGGATATCTCGGTTGTGGCAGCAGCTGCTGCCGTTACCGAGATATCCCTCTTCAAAAATAGGACGTACATCGTCGTGCGGCGGTCGGCAAGTGGTTAAACACTGTACAAGAGTTCTGAGAGCTGATTGGAGGGAAGGGACACACAGTCTTCACACAACACACAGGAACAGTCTGCTACCAACTGAATTATTCTGTCTAACAATATGCTTTAAAAACAGGGGTTTAGTTTGCACACATTTGCAAAAACATGCGTAAGCTGCAGTGCCACTCCACGGCACCCCGATATTTCTGCAGTCCTAATTTGTAAGTTTGTGAGAGTCTCCACATTTTAATGCTAAAATAGAAAGTGCTGTCATCCACCTAGCTGTGGTGTGACAGAAAGGAAAGAGAAAGGCGCCTCTAAGTGCAGTGGTTAAAAGAATTATTACAGGCACAATGGGATTAAAAACACTTACAAGATAGTAAGAGGTCATAGACATATAATGATTTGTCCTTTTGCGGATCGCTGTAATCCTCGTATGTCTGGGGGAGAGAGAGAGCCATCCTGCAGCTGTCAGAGTCCCTGGTGACATGGCGAGGAGGTGAAGATGTGATGAGGCGGTCCGGGTTCTTGAACCAAGCTGGAGTGAGACATCACGTGAAGGAGGTCTAAAGAAGGAGCTATGCATGCTCCAAAACGCATTACCGCCAACCACCTTCACCTGATATCACATCGGGCGCATGCGTTCCAGCTTGGTTTCAGAACCGCCTCATCGCATCTTCACCTCCTCACCAATCCATGTCACCAGGGACTCTGACAGCTCTCTCTCCCCCAGACAGACAAGGATTACAGTGATCTGCATGAGGACAGATCTTTATATGCCTAGGACCTCTTACTATCTAGTAAGTGTTTTTAATCCCATTGTGCCTGCAATAAATCTTTTAACCACTGCACTTAGTGGCGCCTTTTTATTTCCTTTATGACCATTCAGAGCTGCTTCTTCTCTACAAAGTGCTGCCTTCAGTGCCATCTCTCCACTGCTACTAAGGACTGGATACCCAGCCTCACTAGAGTGCCCTCATCTCTCCCTCCATTCTGTGGCGTGACAGGGCTGTGTTATTCTCAGAACTGGTTAGACAGAAATGCAAATCCTTTGACAAATAAAAAAAAGCTTCAATGTTTGTGTATCAACTGTGTATTTAAATGTTTGCCTAGAGTTCAGCTTTAATTAAATAATAACAATAATTTATATATTGCCATATACATTTATGGGGCACAATATTTTCATATTTTACTGATCACTTTTCTAAGGCCAGCCCTGTAATAAGCTAAATAACCTACCAGGGTATGTTTGGATTGTGGAAGAAAAAATGGACCAGCTAAAGTAAAGCCACAGGGAATGAGGATATAATACCACGTGAACATGGAGCCCTTGATCTTTAACATAACACCATGCTGTGATGGTAAGTATAATGTGTAAATAAGAGAGGAACTGGTAGACTGATAAGGGGGTGTAGAATTAAGGAATAATAGTGAGATCTCCATAGCTCTTCTCATGCAACTTTTGGGACCCTTGGCACTATGACACCATTCCAAATAAATGTTAGATTTAGATACTAGATTTACTGCCAGCATTATCTAAACGATATCGCTGATAATGACTCTCTGCAATACAAGTAGTAGAATTAGACTGCTGTTCAAAAACCATAACCGGCTGCTTGTAAGAAATGTAGAGACATGTAAAACATGAGGAAGCCTGATCTAAGGGCGAAACATGTTGGAAAGTTCTCCATCTACTGCTATGCTGGTTGAGCTGTGAAACATTAGGCGTTTAGACATAATCTGTACCCCCTTTTCTGTTTTGGTTTTATGGAATATATGTATTTGTATTCTATTTTTCCAATAAAAGGAATATTTTTTATATTGATTATAATTTTTTCATCTGATTTTGCACCTATAAAGTCCCGTTGTTTTGTAGTTTTTTCATGTAAAACATACATGCATATCTGCACCTGTCCTCTTTTTTATGTGGCAGTGTAGCTTTCCTGTATGCTGATGCCCATATGCAAACCTGCCTTTAGATATATGCAAATATTTCTCTGACCATACATGTGTCACATGAATATTTGTATACCAGTTCTTCAAGAAAGTAGATAGATGGCTGACAATCTCTAAAAATGTAAATAGTGAAAACCACAAAAATGTAGGATGGGATTGGAAAAGATATAAGCTACGTCCTACTTTACTAAATTTGTTAACACAATTAAGCTGATTTTCGAAAGGATTTTAGGATATTTATACAACAAAATTTGTGACGATAGACTGCAGTTATTAAACCATATAAAAAGAAATTCTCTGTTTGTTTATTTATTTTTAATGCTACCCCTGTAGAAGGTGCTGAATAGGATGGGGTCTCTGTTCTTTGCCTCAACCTTTTCCCAAAAAAGAAACTCAGCACCTCTGATACACCATGTTGAGTGTACATTCATACAATATTACATGAAATCACTGATGTACTGATGTATTGCGAATTTGATCATTTTTTTTGTCCTGTGGGAGGTGCGAATCACAGTCAACACGCACAGGACCCTTTTTTTTTCTCGCACCAAATTCGCAATGCATATATGTGAACCAAAGCCATGGAATACTATGCTTTTTACATGACCTGCGAATCTACGTGTTCCTAGTAATACTTCACATGCCTGACAAAGGGATCCTGCGTGCAGGGCCGGTGCTACCACTAGGCGAAGTAGGCAGCCACCTAGGGCGCACTACCACCTAGGGCGCAACCACGGCCTCTGTCCAGTGTGAGCTCAGCTCTCCTCTCCTGATCGCTCACTCCTCATGGTGTGCCGCCGGCGCCACCAATCCCCCATGTTTCCCGCTGAGCGCCCCGCTGTGCTCACACGGGTTTATCTCACAGCGCCGCTCCGGGACTCCTTTGCTCCAGCCTGTCCCTGTGGAGCGGCGCTGTGTGTCTCTGTGAGTGCAGAGGAGGGGCGGGGCTTGGCGGAGATGGGAGCATTGAGAGGTCAGTCAGCTGACCTCCCGCCCGGCGGGGACATCATGGAGCAGGTGGAAGGCGCTGGCCTGGCACCGGTGGGGACATCGTGGAGCGGGTGGACGGCGCTGGCCTGGCCCCGGCGGGGACATCGTTGAGGCGGAGGGGGTGGACGGCGCTGGCCTGGCCCCGGCGGGGACATCGTGGAGGCGGAGCGGGTGGACGGCTCTGGCTTGGCCCCGGCGGGGATATCGTGGAGGCGGAGCAGGTGGACGGTGCTGGCGTGGACTCCTGAACAATTCTGCACACCCATTGCTGAGGAGAGGCCCTGATTATGGTCGCTGAAGCATCAAATAGCATAGGTAAGGAGAAGGGTGGTTCTTCCTTGATCTACATTGAGCTGTATGGAGGGAGTTTGTGTGTGAGTAATGCAGGAACTAGGAGTCAGGTAGGTCAGTGTATGTGTCAGTGTGATGGTCAGTGTGATGGTCAGTGTGATGGTCAGTGTATGTGTCAGTGTGATGGTCAGTGTATGTGTCAGTGTGATGGTCAGTGTATGTGTCAGTGTATGTGTCTGTGTATGTGTCAGTGTGATGGTCAGTGTATGTGTCAGTGTGATGGTCAGTGTATGTGTCAGTGTATGTCAGTGTGATGGTCAGTGTATGTGTCAGTGTGATGGTCAGTGTATGTGTCAGTGTCAGTGTATGTGTCAGTGTGATGGTCAGTGTATGTGTCAGTGTCAGTGTATGTGTCAGTGTGATGGTCAGTGTGATGGTCAGTGTATGTGTCTGTGTCAGTGTGATGGTCCGTGTATGTGTCAGTGTATGTGACTGTGTCAGTGTGATGGCCAGTGTTTGTGTCAGTGTATGTGTCAGTGTGATGGTCAGTGTATGTGTCAGTGTATGTGTCAGTGTGATGGTCAGTGTATGTGTCAGTGTGATGGTCAGTGTATGTGTCAGTCAGTGTATGTCAGTGTGATGGTCAGTGTATGTGTCTGTGTCAGTGTGATGGCCAGTGTATGTGTCAATGTATGTGTCAGTGTGATGGTCAGTGTATGTGTCAGTATGATGGTCAGTGTATGTGTCAGTGTGATGGTCAGTGTATGTGTCAGTATGATGGTCAGTGTATGTGTCAGTGTATGTTAGTGTGATGGTCAGTGTATGTGTCAGTGTGATGGTCAGTGTATGTGTCAGTGTCAGTGTGATGGTCAGTGTATGTGTCTGTGTCAGTGTGATGGTCAGTGTGATTGTCTGTGTATGTGTCAGTGTCAGTGTATGTGTCAGTGTATGTGTCAGTGTGATGGTCAGTGTATGTGTCAGTGTGATGGTCAGTGTATGTGTCAGTGTATGTCAGTGTATGTGTCAGTGTGATGGTCAGTGTATGTGTCAGTGTATGTGTCAGTGTATGTCAGTGTATGTGTCAGTGTGATGGTCAGTGTATGTGTCAGTGTGATGGTCAGTGTATGTGTCTGTGTCAGTGTGATGGTCAGTGTGATGGTCCGTGTATGTGTCAGTGTCAGTGTATGTGTCAGTGTGATTGTCAGTGTCAGTGTATGTGTCAGTGTGATGGTCAGTGTATGTGTCAGTGTGATGGTCAGTGTCAGTGTGATGGCCAGTGTCAGTGTATGTGTCAGTGAGATGGTCAGTGTATGTTTCAGTGTGATGGCCATTGTCAGTGTATGTGTCAGTGTATGTGTCAGTGTATGTGTCGGTGTGATGGTCAGTGTATGTGTCAGTGTAATGGTCAGTGTATGTTTCAATGTGATGGCCAGTGTCAGTGTATGTGTCAGTGTATGTGTCAGTGTGATGGTCAGTGTATGTGTCAGTGTGATGGTCAGTGTATGTGTATATGTCAGTGTGATGGTCAGTGTATGTGTCAGTGTGATGGTCAGTGTATGTATCAGTGTCAGTGTATGTGTCAGTGTGATGACCAGTGTCAGTGTATGTGTCAGTGTGATGGTCAGTGTCAGTGTATGTGTCAGTGTGATGGTCAGTGTCAGTGTATGTGTCAGTGTGATGGCCAGTGTCAGTGTATGTGTCAGTGTGATGGTCAGTGTATGTTTCAGTGTGATGGCCAGTGTCAGTGTATGTGTCAGTGTGATGGTAAGTGTCAGTGTAAGTGTCAGTGTAGGTGTCAGTGTGATGGTCAGTGTAGGTGTCAGTGTCAATGTATGTGTCAGTGTATGTGTCAGTGTGATGGTCAGTGCAGGGGTCAGTGTGATGGTCAGTGCAGGTGTCAGTGTGATGGTCAGTGTAAGTGTCAGTGTGATGCTCAGTGTAGGTGTCAGTGTAATTGTCAGTGTAGGTGTCAGTGTAATTGTCAGTGTAGGTGTCAGGTGGGTTAGTGTAGGTGCCAGGTAGGTCGGTGTAATTCTCAGGTAGGTCAGTGTAGGGGTCAGTGTGATGTGAGTAGTGCAGAAAGTAGGAGTCAGGTGGATTAGTGTATGTGTCAGGGGGTCAGTGTAGGGGTCAGATAGGTCACATGTGTAGCAAGGGCAGGGTAAAGTGTAGTCAGGGGCGCAGCCGGGAGGGGGTGGGGGGCGGCAAAATTAGGTTTCGCCTAGGGTGTCAAAGATCCTTGCACCAGCCCTGCCTGCGTGACTCTGAAATGTTGCACCTTTCTTGTGTTGTGATCATGCAATAAACTACTCGTTTGGACGCCACTTTGTGCTGATCGTTGGTGTGCTGGAAAAATATCTACTCTGTGTGTTCCTAAATGCATCAAACCTACTGTACATTTGCATCAGTGTGAACCCAGGCTCATACTTAGTACACAGTAGTAGTGCTATAGCAAAGAAAATAGGGACCAAACTAGGAAGCAAATGCAAATTTAATATATTGTCAACAAATATGGTTAGTAACTAGGCAAGCATAAAATGGATTAACAATGGTAATAACACAAAAGTGATTAACAGTAAGGACTAGATATCCAGATCTGTATAAATAGTAGCAAGGCCACCTCAAGTGCATCACTGACCGGTAGTAAAGCTTAATCTACCAAATGCTGGAACTATACTGCCAGAGCGTATTTATGGTGGTGATGCTAGTCCTAGACCGACTGGGTATGCATTGTCCAAAAGAAAAGAAGGATGGTAGTGGGAACAAGATGGCCTTGCAGAATAATTATTATGGTCCTTTGAGACGTTCTTCTGCCGGGCATTGTTGGGGCCCTTTAGGAGCATTGGTGCACTTAATGACAGTCCCAGGTGACCTAAATGCAGTATAGGCACAGTATAGGTATGGTATAGTCTTGGCACA
This sequence comes from Lithobates pipiens, assembly GCF_037356315.1. Classification (NCBI taxonomy): domain Eukaryota; kingdom Metazoa; phylum Chordata; class Amphibia; order Anura; family Ranidae; genus Lithobates; species Lithobates pipiens. The sequence goes on along the minus strand of NW_027507748.1, from coordinate 163,078,793 downwards.
GGTGCAAGGTAGATGTGGTTCAGGTGCAGTAAAGGTTCAGTATAATGCGGTATAGGGTTGGCAAAGGTGCAGTCCAGGTTTGGAATAAGTGTGGTATAGACTGAAAAATGGATTGGGTACACTTGGTTTTGCTACTCTGCTGCTCTCAATCCCTGCTAGCAGTATTAGCAATGAGCGAATAGCCCCCTCACCAGTCCCCTGGATTCAGCAGTGACCTCTTGATGTAGAAGGGGGCTTCCTATCAATCTTTTCCAGAAAGCCTCCAGTGATCAGTGATGGGAAGCAGAGGATGAGTGGATACTTCAGTCTCCCTACAGCAGCAGTGCAGGTACTGTGATGCAGGTGGTGCAGTGCTCCCCTGGGTGTCCTCACTCCCAGTCTCAGGCTCAGATCTCTGCTGCTCCACTGGCAGGAGAATATCCAGAAAGCGGTTCTCTCTTTCTGACTCCCTCAGTGCCAAGGGGAAGTATGTTCCAAGGCAATAAAAAAAAAAAAACATCTCTCCACTCCTCCTACTGAACAGTGCCTATTGGGATCTGTAGTGTAAAGAATCTACTTGTCCCATAATATGGCTGCTATCCCAAACTACAACTCCTAGGATTCTCAGCGCTCTGCATAGAAGTCTGTGTGCTTGCTTGACTTTAGCACTCCCCCTGCTGGTGGGAGGAGAAAGGTTCATCAGTTCTCAGTAGAGAAGGAGAAGAATAAAAGGGAATGTCTCTTTCTCTATATTGCTGTAGCCCAGCACCTGGCTACATATTTATTTAATCTGCAGAATTGGATAATTGAAGTGAATATTCACATTCACAATTTATTATGTGAACACCCTTTAGTACATTGGCTTTAATATGTATATAATAATATATAATAAAGTACTTTCTTTTATTGATTTAAAAAAGAACCATTTCAGTGAGTCCTCATTGTTACTGTCCCATCACCATTTGCACTTTTTGGGGTTTTTACTATATAAAGGCCAAAATAGAAAAGTAGACACATCAATGAGACCTAATTTTCTTGCCACATTTTTTTGGATGAAACATCCAAATGGTAATGGTGCACTAGATAGAGCACATAAAAGACATATCTTGTACCCACGTAAAAACTCCGGCTTGGCTCTCTATGTCACCTGTATATTAACACTTCACCTCCCTTATATCTGTACAATGTCGTTCGGGCTTGGGACATTAATGAGAGGATTTGTGGTTTTCTGTATAGATGTTTTTTCTATATATGTTTGTTTAATTGTATTTTATTGGAGATACTTTGTGTCTGGTGTTCTTTGTATATTCTTTGTAAAATGAATAAAAATATAACTTTTATCTTTAATCTTGGTGGTCCATTAAAGTCCCATTAAGGGGGTTTCTTTTTGTACCTCCAAGAAGAATGGCTGGAGAATGCCAGGTCGTATGAGAAAAGATGCAGAGAGGATGGCCATTTTTGTAATTCTTTTATTTAATGTCGGAAGAAATAACAGGCACATGGACAACAACAATAGAACATACAGAATTTCACAACATACAGCTTACAGTATCACCCAGGTGGGATATACAGAGAGACCACCCCCAATATAGGCTTAAAATAAACAAGAAAACATTCCCGAACCGGGGGCTAGAGTCCCTTCTCAAGACCTCCAACACCAATTAGGCTAACCAATCCCACCCAGGTGGGTAGTAATCATCGCATGGCCATGCATTACAACGAGATGCCCAAAGTTTTGTTGTTTTATAAAGAAAGGGAGAAGGAGGGAGATGGGCGGTGAGCCGGGCCCCAGGCGGACAGAGCATACACTTGTTGGAACTGGTCATTCCCAGGGAGGCCCACAACCCACCGCTGCCCGCCAGGGCTAACCGGCAGGATCTAATCATGAAAGATAAAGGGCTGAGGAAGCGAAACGGTAAAGGCGAAGGGAATTACGAAAGGAAGGGGCTACAGAGGGAGACAGGGAGGAAGGAGGGCCAGGGAGAAAGAGGGGGGATCAGAACAGAGAGACAGACCAAGTAAAAGAAACACAGACAAGGCTCCAGGCGAGCTAAAACAAGGAAGGCTAACAGAAAAGAGCAAAACAGGGACTGTGAGCGCCACCCGACCGCGGGGGGGAAGGGGGCCGCAGCCAGCAAACAGAGGCTCTCTCTCAACGGGCATTTGAAGCTACCACCCGAAGGTACGCCTCAGTGTAGATGAAATGATTCCAAGGTCTCCAAGTCTCACGAAAGGCCTCCTCCCTATTATGGAGCGTCGCTGTGAGGTCTGCCATATCTCTTAATTCATTTACTTTAGAGAACCATAGAGCCATTGCCGGTGGGTTCTCCGATATCCAGCACAAAGGGATACAGGCCTTCGCCGCGTTTAGCAGCTGAATAGTCAACGAGTTCCTATACTTTTTAATGGATCGCTCCGACAGGTGCAGCAGGCAGGCCGCAGGGTTCCCCTCCAGAGAGACACCAGTCAGACGACCGATCGTGTCGGTCACCCCGCGCCAGAAGGGCACCAGCTTGGGACAGGCCCAGAAAACGTGCAGCATCGTTCCCTCCGCCTCCCCACAACGCCAACAACAAGCCGGCACCTGGGGGAAGATGCGGTGGAGAACGGATGGGACCCTATACCACCTAGTTGTGATCTTGTAGCACGTCTCCTGAACCCGGGTAGCCATAGAGGACTTCTGTGCAAAATGGAGAATTTTCTGCTGTTGATCTGGAGTAAAGTGGGTGCCAAGCTCCGTCTCCCACTTCGCCACGAACTGGGGGACATAACCCTCAGCCGGACGAATCAGGGCAGAGTAGAGAAGCGAGAGGCAGTGCCGCACCGGTTCCCCCCGATGACAAATACGCTCTAACTCCGTGAGGGGGCGAGAGATGCCTGGCGTCCGCAAACAGTTACGCAAGAAATTCCTCAATTGCAGACCGCTCCAAAAATCCAATGGAGGATCCACTGCCCGCTGCCCTGCCTCCGGGGTGAGTCGACCATCTGGGCCGATAAAGTCACATAGCCGCCGCCTGTCACCCATCCGTAGACGATGGAAGCAGGGATTCTGGAAGCCCGGTATAAAGTCCGGGTTACCCAGGACCGGCACCATAGGGGAGGGGACCGGGGACACCAACGAATTCCGAAAGGCCTCCCTCGTCACTCGCAGGGTGCCTCCCAATGTGGGATGATCCAGTATAGCCCTTGGCAAAGGCGCTGAGGACCAGGGCCTGCTCCCGACCGTGTCCCCAGAGTCCTCCCTCTCCATGGCCACCCAAAGCTTCGCCCCCTCATGACAGTGCCAGTCCACCAACCTGGACAGGTGAACCGCCCTGTAATATGTCCTCACGTCGGGAAGACCAACTCCATCCCAGCGCTTCGGCAAATGCAGAAGCTGCAATCTAAGACGCGGTCTCCGGTGTGACCAAATAAAAGCACGGAATAGGGAGTCTATCCGCTTGAAAAAGGTGGAAGGGAGGTAAATGGGCAACGCCTGCAACAGATACAAAAGTTTGGGCAACAGAGTCATCTTAAGCGCACTGCACCGACCGAACCACGTGAGCGTTAGCAAATGCCAGTGCAAGAGATCAGCCCTCAAGCGGTCCACCAGAGGTACAAAATTGGCTGAATAGAGGGACGCCGGGTCAGGGGTAACCTCAACACCGAGGTAGCGGATATGACTAGTAGCCCACTTCAGTGGATAGGTCCCCCGTAGGTGCCATGCCACCTCTCCCCTTACGGTGATGTTAAGGATGGAAGATTTAGCTAGATTGATTTGAAAAAGGGAGAGAGAGCCGTACTCCGCCAAGGAGGACAGCAGGACAGGCAACGACGTAAGGGGATCCGTTAAAAAGAAAATTAGGTCATCTGCAAATGCGGCCACCTTGTGGGTACCCGACGCCTTCGCATAACCAGCAATGTCCGTATTTGACCGAATATGGCACAGAAAGGGTTCAAGAGACAGAATAAAAATCAATGGGGACAGGGGACAACCCTGCCGGGTGCCGTTCTTGATAAAGAAGTAGGGAGACCTCGTTTCATTTACCTTAACCGCTGCAGTAGGGCTTGAATAAAGGGACAAAACCCATTGAAGCATGGAGTGGCGAAGTCCTATATGTTCCAGGGTAGCTCTGATAAACGACCAGTCCACGCGGTCAAAGGCCTTCTCCGCGTCAGTGGACAGCAGGAGGAGGGCTCGCTTAGAGGTTCTGGCTGCATGGACCAAGTTGAGAACCCTAATAGTGTTGTCCCGAGGTTCACGCCCCGGGACAAACCCGGCCTGATCCCTGTGAATGAGGCTAGGGATGTGCGGAAGCAGCCTGTTCACCAGAATTCTGGCAAAGAGCTTCAAATCAGAATTTAACAGAGCGATTGGGCGGTAGTTTCCACAACACAGTGGATCCTTTCCCTCCTTCGGAATGAGGGAGATACGGGCTCTGAGGGAGTCCACCGGAAAGGAAGCGCCCCCAGCAAGAGAATTAAGGGCAGTGACCAGGGGCTTCCCCAGTATCCCAAAAAAGGTCTTGTAATACGCCGGTGTGAAGCCGTCCGGGCCCGGAGCTTTCCTAGGCTTAGACTCCGCCAGAGCCACCCCCAGCTCCTCAACCGAAATGGACTCCTCCAGTTCAGCCTGTACCTCCCCAGGGAGGGAGGGCATACCCGAGGCCGCTAAATACGACTGAGGGGTAGGGCCCTCCGCCCCATGGGGGCCAGGAGCAGGGGGCCCCCTCAGATTGTAGAGGCCTTCATAGTAGCCCTGAAATTCGGCCGCTATGTCCTCTGACTTACTCAATTTCTGACCAGACGCCGACTTAATATGGGGAATGTAGGTCTGGGTTCGCAGGCCCCTCAAGGCCCTCGCCAGCAGGGACCCCGGTTTGTTAGAGTACTCAAACATAGTCCGACGGGCCCAGGCCAGCTTTTGTTTAGTCTTCTGGAACAGAAGGGAGCGCAGTTCTTCACGAGCCTTAAGAAGATCCTGAAAAACCGCCCGTGCCAAGTGCGCCTTATGTTGGGTCTCCAGCCTCAGGATCGTGGCTAGAAGTTCATACGTGCGCTTCCTCCTTTCCCGCTTAAGACGAGCCCCTATTTTCATCAGCACGCCCCTGATCACCACCTTATGCGCCTCCCATACAGTAAGAGGGTTAGCCACCGAGGCCTCATTAAGAGAGAAGTATTCCCGCAACGCTGTCTGGATCTCCAAACAAGTATCTCCAGACTGGAGTAAAGCCTCGTTGAGTTTCCAAGACGGCGGAGGGCGTGACACCGACCCCAACTGAAGGGTTAAATGAACGGGCGCATGATCAGAGAACGAGATAACATCGATGGAGGTGGACACCACCGCAGGCAGATCCCTATGCGACACCAATAAGTAGTCCAACCGGGAGTACGTATGGTGGACCTGCGAGAAAAAGGTATAGTCTCTGGTTTGTGCATGCAGCAACCGCCACGGGTCGACCAGGCGCAGCGTCTGGAGATCCGTTTTCAGCCGTTTTAAGCGCGCATATGATAAATGGGACGCCCCCCTAGAAACATCAAGTGCTGGGTCCATGGCAAAGTTAAGGTCCCCGCCAAAAACCAGCAGCCCGTCCGCAAACTCCAGTAGCTCAGGGATAAGAGTCTGCAAGAACTGTACATGGTCAGTGTTCGGAAAATACACGTTGGCAAAGGTAACCTGCCTACCAAACACTGTCCCCTTCAGAAAAATAAAACGGCCCTGTGCCTCCGCCCGCTGCGCCTCGAACGACCACGGAACAGATCTGGCTATCAAAATACTCACCCCCTTTGATTTGGAGATCGGAGAAACACTATGATAGGCCCAGGGGAAGGCCCCATTAGTAAGTTTGGGTGTGCAACCTGCGCAAAAGTGCGTCTCCTGCAAAAATGCTACCAGCGACCCACCCTTGCGGAGGTTCGTCAACAGCTGCGAGCGCTTCTCCGGGGTGTTGAGGCCCCGTACATTCAGGGAGGTGACCTTAAGGAGACCCATTCCACCCCACTGGAGACCAACGGTAAAGGAGCTCGCCAATCCCCAACCCACGGGCCCCCCTCACGGCACGGGATCAACCCACAGGAGCCCCAAAAGAGAGAGGGCGGAGAACACGGGGGAAGAGGGGGGAGAGGAAGGAAGATAGGGGAGAAAAGAGGAGAAAAGGGATCACCGAGGGCGGGACAAGAGAAAAGAGGGGGACAGGAAAAAAGAGAGTCTACGGTGATCGCTACTTAAACTTGTAGCCCTACGATTGGGCACACTAGGTGTCCACACCAGGGCCTACCCTAACGGGGGGGGGGGGGGGAAAGAACGCTGGGATTCCCGAAGATGGTCAATCGAGAATTCGTGGAGAGATATAAATCAGGAACATTGGAGATGCAGGAGACTAGCCAATGAGAACCAAAAACTGGAAACCTAGAAAACTACATGGCAAACAAAACATTAATACAGAAAAACATAACAGGTGTCAATACTGGCAGAACATATCATATCATAACATAACATAACCGGCCACCCACGACACTGTCCCGGGTCCCCACACTGGGGCCGGAGACAGTGGAGCAGGAGCAACCCATACAGAATATGAGGATTCTCATCATGGTCAGCACGCTGGGGATGATCAGTAGGTCCGCACCCAAAGCATTATCAGTGTGGGGAGGTGACTCTCAAACCTTCAAACAGCGGTAGTAGGGGAGGGGCAAAAGGACCGGAGGGAGGGGCCAGCACCCCGAAACCTGCTGGGTGGGGCCCGAATATGTGAGGGCGAGTAAGGGCACCACAGAAGGACCAAGGGCATCCCCACTGTCGGGCAACGGGGGGGAGGAAAGGAGGCAGGGCCCCAGCTATGCCGTGGGCAGGCGGACCTATCCATCCCCCCGCATGGACCCCTTCATCCCTCACCCAGAACACAAACCCCCTCCCCCCCACCACACAGAAGAGCAACCCCATCCCCACCCAAACAACCAGTAGGAGATACATGGGAAAGGACATGCAATATCAGTTACAATAATACCCCACAGTTCATCGTTGACAGAATCCTGGGAACCAAGGAATGTACTAAGTAGCACAGCAATGATGAAGAAAAAGTTCAGCTGCTCACCAACCCCGGACAGGGGCAGGATCAGTCCTCCGAAGCCAGTGGATGTCGTCTAGTGTCCTCTCTGCTGGGCGCACGAGACCGGGGACGGCGCACTCGCTGCGGCCTCGGCAAAGGTGGTCCGAGCGCCTCCTGGGAAAGCAAGTAGTCAAACCAGTTAGGGACTGAGAAGAAACCCAAAGAGGTTCGGTAGCTGATCAGGAGAACGAAGAGAAAACTCTGCTCCCCTCCACCGGACTATTAGATGAAAGGGGTGGCCCCATCGATAAGTAGCTTCGGCCATATGGATCACTTCAAGAAGGGGGCGCAGGAGGCCCCGCAGGGCTCTCGTTTGCCTGGAGACATCCGGGTAGATCCTGATAAGCGCTCCATCAAAATCGATAGGGCCCCGTTCCCAAGCAAGATGTAGGATTTCCTCCTTCACAGTAAAGAAGTGCACTCTGCAAAGTACGTCACGGGGTAGGTCTGCTGCTCCTGGGTCCCTGGACGCTGACGGAGTCACTCTGGGGCCTGGGATCCGATGGACCCGGTCTAGCTCCAGGTCAGTACCTGGGGGCTTCCCAAGGACCTGATTCAGTATGGCCACCACCGTAGTACGTAGGTCAGGTCCCATAGTCGCCTCCGGTATGCCCCGGAGGCGCAGATTGTTCCTCCGACTTCTGTTTTCGCCGTCATCTACACGGAGTTGCATTTCAATCAAGTGTCGCTGCAGGGCTTGCTGCCCGCTCTCGAGGGCGGCCAAGCGGGTTTCCGAGGAAGAGCTGGAGGTCTCCAGTGCGGTGACCCGTTCATCAACAGTGTCCACTTGTTGGCGCAGGTCGTGGAGCTCGCGAGACAGGGCATTGACTATAGAAGCAGCCATCTCCTGCAGGTCCTGCTTGGTCGGCAGGCCTGCCACTAAGTCCCGCCAGGGGCCGTCCACCCCAGCCCCCGTGCCCCCCCCTCCTGTTAGACTGCAGGGAATGTCCAGGTTTGGAGAGGCCGGTGAAGCAGGGGAGGGGGCCAGGGAAGAAGATGCTTCGGCTCGAGGGGGGTCCCGGTGGGATGAAACTGCCCCCGCTGCACCACCCATCTCCCGCGGGGTGATACCTTGTGAGGAGGAAAGACGTTGCGGCGCCATCTTGGCCGGTACGACAGGGGAATCGAGCCCGTGCTGGCGAAGAAAGTAGTTGCTTATGGCGTGTCCTGACGGTGTCCCCGAGCCCCGCCGGTGCCTGCGCCCTCCTGGCATGTAGTTCCACCACGTCTGGCGAGTTTGCGGCTGGTTCCCTGGCTAGCTCCTGCAGAGCTCCAAACTGCGTTTTTACATGTCCATCTTTAATCCACGTCCCACAGGACGGCTACTGGGCAGGGTGGAATTCACAGTAGGAGGCCGGACCGGCCTCGGAGCTCTCCCGTGGGTGACAGAATCAGGAAAGGCCGGGGATTCACAGGCCTCACTAGGCCGCACTAGGCCGGAGCCTGCCGCGGCCTCCCCGAGCGCCGTACGGGCCCTCGAACGCCACCGGAGTGACCCCCAGCAATGGATGAGTGGCAGGGGGGTGAAGATGGAGGTCCCCTACCTGCCCGAACGGCTCAGCGTGGCGGCGATTGGGAGGCCTCGAGGCGGCAAGATGGCGGCGGCCGGCACCGGTTCTCCTCGCAGCTCCGCGGGATCCGATGGCTCCGGGATCCCCACAATAACCACCCAGGAGGATGCAGCGTAGTGTCCCGGACCCGATGATGTGGGTCTCGGGTGAAAAAAACCCCAGCAGCAATGCGGATGGCGGCGGATTGCTCCGTGTGTTCAGGAGCCAGCCTCAAACACGTCCGCCGCCATATACGTCCGGCCACGCCCCCTGAGGATGGCCATTTTGAGCTTATGGAAAGCCTTGTCTGCTTCAGGAGGCCAGGTTCTGGCATTAGCACCCTTCCGGGTTAAAGAAGTGATTGGAGCCACCAAAGAGGAATGAACTGGCGAAAGAAATTGGTGAACCCCAAGAGCCACTGCGTAGCTTTTAAGCCAGAAGGCTGTGGCCAGTTGGAGATGGCCTGAAGTTTGGCAGGAGTCATAAGCAGCCCTTTATCTGTGACTATGTAGCCTAGGAAAGCAACCTGGGTTTGCTCGAAGAGACACTTCTCCAACTTTGCATACAGGCGGTGATCCCGAAAACATATGTGTATCCAAAAAAACTGTCAATGACAATCAACACTGCGCTATCCCCAGAAGTTATATACAAAAAGGAGCTGCTAACACGATCACAAGGATATACAATAGTGAATAAATTCCAAATGTTAAATTATAGTGTAGCGCTATATAAAAGAAAAAAATATATTAAAACCACTTAGTGATGTGACAATAATGTATAAGTGTCAAGATTAAATAACATTCCGTAGTGCTTCCCAGACTGCACCACGCTTACATGAAATAATGAAAAAATATGATAAACCAAAGAAATCAAATATTGTGAAAAAGTCCAAAGAATTTATAATATGAAAAAATCCAAAGAATTTATAATATGAAAAAAGTCTATTATTTAATTCAAATTAAATCCAATCCACACGTGAGAGGGAAAGAGCCATCCACCTTCTTCCTATGAAGACCACATGCAGGCACCCTGTGGTATATCCATCACCAAATAGGATGTAGGCTTACCAGATAGAATGGATCCAAGCGAATATACATTCGAAGGATCAATCAGACTTCAGAATACTCTTATATAGAGTTTATCCAACATAAAAGACTCTCCAAGGAATTTTCAACCAAGTACTCAAACGATGGGAAAATCTTCCGCTTTAAACTTCAACGCACATTGTAGAACTCATATAGAAAAGAAATGAGGGCCACAATAGTGTAAATCCGTTTAAAATTTTTTTTAATAAAATAAGTAATGAACTTACATGTATCCAATGAATTAAGCGCTTATATCATATAAAAATAGAGCTGCAGTAGGAGTCCCGACGCGTTTCGTCCTCAAAAGACATCATCTGGGGTACTACTCCACTGCAGACCACTTACTTATATACTTAACATACTAATTTGGGCGAAAATTCGATCTGCCTGTGTCACCGCATGTTACTTCCGGTTTGACCTGGCATCCGGCGTGCGTTCCACGCCTCGTTGCCGTGTTATTTTATAACCGACCCCATAATTGTATATCGCCAGATAATAAAATGAAGCCTTTCATAATAAATGTCAAAACCGGCCTTATGAGCATTCTATAATGCAGAGAAGTGAGTATTTAGAAACCGTAACGCTATACACAATACGTCACTTCCGGGTCACGGGTACCAGTGAGCTAGTTGACCAATCAAAGGGCTGACCCACAAATTATTCTAACATCACTTCCGGTCTTCGCTGGGCTGCGACGGAAGTGTTGTCGACCAGACAGAGGCTGAGACGCACCACACCTCCAGTGCTCCCACGTGGGGATGCGTCAGATCCCGGAAGCAATGTGGATAGAAACGCCCCAACGCCAGCCAACAATGGAACGCAAATAAACGTGCGCCGGAGCGCACATTTCATGAACTAAAACTTTATTGTAAGGATACATCGGACATTAAAAATAACGTCAGATAATCACGCTCCACTACCAATTGCTAATGGAACGCAAATAGACGTGCGCTGAAGCGCACATATTCAAACAGAACCTATGATAATCCCGGGTCCAAAAAACAAATAAGGAGAAAAAAAAAAAAAAAAAAAAGAAAAAGAAAAAAGAGGCAAAAAAAATAATAAATTTGTTTAAAAATAGATAAAGATACACTATCCTCATATTAAAAAGGTAAAAAGACACAAATAACGTAACATATATATTTAGCAAAAATATGCCAAATTATGCTTTATCGGAAGTGTCAAACTATACAGGATAAACAGATTTTTATCACGAACTCATTACAGTGGAACCTCAATCCCAGAAGTTACCAGGAATGGATATACACATGGTAATACACATATGTGCATATAAGACCCACCGTAATTCCTTGTATGCCAGTGAATACATAAGAACATAAGGACCAATGCGTTGACACAAAAGGCAGATAGAATTCTATCCCACAAACATTACGTTACATAAATAGCAGCTACACAGAAAATAAAATATACAGAAAAAAACATTGTTCCCATAAGATGAACCCCAAAAATTCAAACAGCTGGAAACTAGAACCATCAGAACAATTGCCATTTATTTAGACCTACCCATCATTAATGAACGCATTAATGTCCCATTCTATATTTAAACCAAACGGGACATAAGATCGAATCGTGTATATCCAGTAGGTCTCTAACTGGGAAACACCACGAGTCATGGCTCCACCCCTCCAAGGGGGTGTGTATTTATCGATAGCCAAAAATTGTGTGCCTGTAGGGTCACTATTGTGACATTCCCTATAATGTTTCGGGACAGTATGTTTAGAAATCCTACTTTTTATCAGGGATATATGTTCTCCTACTCTAGTTGCAAATGTTCTCGTGGTCCTCCCCACATATTGTTTCCCACATGGGCAAGTTATTAGATATACCACGTATCTGGTACTACAGGTACAAAATGTCTTAATAGTATGTGTTCTATTAGTTGTTGTTGATGTGAACTCAGTTGTTTTGTGCCTACCAACGGTGTTAAATTGGCACACAATACATTTCTTACAGGGATAATAGCCCGTTAGATTATGGAAAAACGATGGGCGCCTAGGTGGATTGATAACATTAGGAGCAATTAAACTCCGTAAAGAGGGTGCTCCCCTAAAGAGAACCTTTGCCCGTTCTGGCAACTTAGAGCCTAGAACCGGATCACTCCTCAACACATCCCAGTGCTTGTTTATAATGGTCCTAATTTGTCTATGCTGTATCGAAAAAGATGTCAGCATAGACCATCTATAAGTGTCATCCGACTCCCTATATGTTTTTTCCGCAACGAGAGTTTCCCTGTTGGTGTCAATAGCTTTCTGTATTTCACCATCTAGAATGCTGGCATCATATCCCTTAGCCTCGAATTTCTGCTTGAGGATTTCTGCCTGAGTCTTAAACATATCAAGGTCAGTGCAGTTCCTCCGCAGACGTAAAAATTGGCTGCGTGGAACCGAACTTAACCATGATCTGTGATGACAGCTGTCCAGGGAAATGAAGCTATTTCGGTCTGTTGGTTTAAAATGTGTTTTAAACACAAATTTACTATCCACAATCTCTATCTCCAAATCCAAGAAAATAATCCTGGAGGAACTCATTTCAACTGAAAGTGAAATACCCCTGTCATTGCGATTCAAATCATCGAAAAATTCCACCAAGGACTCTGGAGAGCCATTCCATAGGAGGAGGATGTCGTCTATATATCTAGCCCATAGGACCAATGAAGGGTTCCGTTGGGCATAGACGACATCCTCCTCCCATTTGGCCATAAATAAATTCGCAAGACTAGGGGCAAATTTTGCCCCCATTGCAACCCCCTGTTGTTGCAAATAGAAATTATCGTTAAACCAAAAATAGTTGTGCTCCATGGCAAATTCCAAAAGCTCCACAAGGTATTCACATTGGAATGATGCCAAAGAGTCATCAAGATTTAAATAATGCCGAACAGCCTCAATCCCCATCCCTTGTGGGATACATGTATAAAGGGACGCTACATCCGCCGTGGCCATAATACAATGTTCATAAGGCTCAATACCTTCAAGTCTCCTGATTGTAGCCCCAGTATCTTTGAGATAGGAAGGGGTTTTCTTAACAAGGGGTTGCAAATAAAAGTCAATATAACGGCCTATGCGTGAAGTGACCGAATTGATGCCACTCACTATAGGCCTACCAGGAGGGTTTACTGGATCCTTATGGATCTTCGGTAGGTAGTAGATTGTGGGAATCCGAGGAGCGATGGGAACTAGAAATGCTTTCTCTTTACTATTCAGAATTTTTAATTCATAACCTCTATTTATCAGATCTTTAAGTTGTCTCTTATATAAATTCGTGGGATTATTGGGGAGTCGTTTGTAGGTACCTGGTTCATCCAGAATTCTCTGCATTTCCATTTCATAATGTTCTCTATCTAAAATCACAACCCCCCCACCTTTGTCCGCTGGACGTATGACGACATCCTTTTGCTCACACAAGGATCTAAAACCAATAGTCGAGAAGGAAGGTCGATTTACACGTCTAGCGGGCAATTTATCCAGATCATTTAGTAACAAATCCTTAAATATTTTTACAGCTGGCGCAGTGGGTATAGGGGGTACGAATAAAGATGGGTTAGCCAACCCTGAATGTACCGTTCCTGATGTAGCCGCTAGATAATCAGTCCTAAAGGGGTTAGTTGTTAAATACCTTTGAATGTTAATTTTTCTTATAAATTTATGTATGTCTATAAATGTGCCAAACTTATTAAGTTGTTTGGGAGGTGCATACTTCAATCCTTTGTCAAGTACTGACAATTCAGCTTGAGAAAAGGTTTTCTTACTCAAGTTAAAAACGCCCTGTCCTATTAAACTCGCCTTCTTTTTCCTCCTTTGTACTCGTTCTCCCCCTCTGCACCCTCTCTTGGATCTTGGTCCCTTTTTCGGGCGTGTGGATCCTCCCGAAAATCCTGATTTCTATAGTTGGTATTAGGTGGATTATACACAGATGGTACATATGTGTTATTCCTATTATCTCTGTCGTATACCTCCCTCAACGGGGAGAACCTATTATGTGTAGAAACCATAGCCATATTTGTATATTGGGGTCCCTCATAATGTGGGTTGGGGGGGGCACGTCTGGGTGATGGAGAGTAATATGGTGAATTGTTATATTCTCCATATTGATGAGCATTATGATTATACGGACGTCCTCTATTAAACCCACGGCCTCCCCTTCTACCTCGATTATTATCCCTTCCTCTTTGGGGGTTATTAGGGGTATGAGGGGTATAATGGAGTACCCTTTGTTGGGAGGATGGTGGGCCATCATACGGCCTTCTTTGTACTGCTTCACTATAAGACCTGGGGGGTATGTCAACCCTCTCAGGTGCCGCAGGGCCTGCAGATTGAGATCCACCCATAGATTGTAGATCCATGGCAGGCGTATTCTGGCTAAATTTCTGCCACCCAAAGACAGTGCCTGTCTTATAATCATTAACATCTCTGGAGTACTTCTTTTGTTTCTTATATTTTTGTTCCCTGTCTTCCTTTTCTAAATGATTCCGCAAATTGGCGGAAAGAGAGTTATATTCCGGGGTATCCTTATATACTCCCAATTTATCTTTGATCTCTTTAATTTCTTGGTCAAGGAGAGCCATCCTGCTGTTCTTCCTAGCAATCAGGAAACCCAGAAGACTGGTTCCTGCTTCATTAAAATATTTAAACCAAGTGTCCAAATCAATTTTGCCTTGTTGGGGGTTTACATCCCACCTGAGACTTCTTGGGACCATGTGCTCCGCAATATATTGTTGCAGGAACACTACATCCCATTGTAGGTGGAGTTCAGATGTCATAATATTCTTAAGTCTCATAAACATCCCTCCCACCTCTGTGTTACTACCAGTTGCAACAAATACACCATCTGTGTTAACTTTGTGTAAAGCTCGATATTCAAAAATATCCATCCCCACAGTGACTTATTAAAGGAAAAAAAGAGGGAAGAGTGGGGGGAATTTGCAGCAATGTATATATCCAAACAATGTGTATCCAAAAAAACTGTCAATGACAATCAACACTGCGCTATCCCCAGAAGTTATATACAAAAAGGAGCTGCTAACACGATCACAAGGATATACAATAGTGAATAAATTCCAAATGTTAAATTATAGTGTAGCGCTATATAAAAGAAAAAAATATATTAAAACCACTTAGTGATGTGACAATAATGTATAAGTGTCAAGATTAAATAACATTCCGTAGTGCTTCCCAGACTGCACCACGCTTACATGAAATAATGAAAAAATATGATAAACCAAAGAAATCAAATATTGTGAAAAAGTCCAAAGAATTTATAATATGAAAAAATCCAAAGAATTTATAATATGAAAAAAGTCTATTATTTAATTCAAATTAAATCCAATCCACACGTGAGAGGGAAAGAGCCATCCACCTTCTTCCTATGAAGACCACATGCAGGCACCCTGTGGTATATCCATCACCAAATAGGATGTAGGCTTACCAGATAGAATGGGTCTTATATGCACATATGTGTATTACCATGTGTATATCCATTCCTGGTAACTTCTGGGATTGAGGTTCCACTGTAATGAGTTCGTGATAAAAATCTGTTTATCCTGTATAGTTTGACACTTCCGATAAAGCATAATTTGGCATATTTTTGCTAAATATATATGTTACGTTATTTGTGTCTTTTTACCTTTTTAATATGAGGATAGTGTATCTTTATCTATTTTTAAACAAATTTATTATTTTTTTTGCCTCTTTTTTCTTTTTCTTTTTTTTTTTTTTTTCTCCTTATTTGTTTTTTGGACCCGGGATTATCATAGGTTCTGTTTGAATATGTGCGCTTCAGCGCACGTCTATTTGCGTTCCATTAGCAATTGGTAGTGGAGCGTGATTATCTGACGTTATTTTTAATGTCCGATGTATCCTTACAATAAAGTTTTAGTTCATGAAATGTGCGCTCCGGCGCACGTTTATTTGCGTTCCATTGTTGGCTGGCGTTGGGGCGTTTCTATCCACATTGCTTCCGGGATCTGACGCATCCCCACGTGGGAGCACTGGAGGTGTGGTGCGTCTCAGCCTCTGTCTGGTCGACATCACTTCCGTCGCAGCCCAGCGAAGACCGGAAGTGATGTTAGAATAATTTGTGGGTCAGCCCTTTGATTGGTCAACTAGCTCACTGGTACCCGTGACCCGGAAGTGACGTATTGTGTATAGCGTTACGGTTTCTAAATACTCACTTCTCTGCATTATAGAATGCTCATAAGGCCGGTTTTGACATTTATTATGAAAGGCTTCATTTTATTATCTGGCGATATACAATTATGGGGTCGGTTATAAAATAACACGGCAACGAGGCGTGGAACGCACGCCGGATGCCAGGTCAAACCGGAAGTAACATGCGGTGACACAGGCAGATCGAATTTTCGCCCAAATTAGTATGTTAAGTATATAAGTAAGTGGTCTGCAGTGGAGTAGTACCCCAGATGATGTCTTTTGAGGACGAAACGCGTCGGGACTCCTACTGCAGCTCTATTTTTATATGATATAAGCGCTTAATTCATTGGATACATGTAAGTTCATTACTTATTTTATTAAAAAATTTTTTAAACGGATTTACACTATTGTGGCCCTCATTTCTTTTCTATATGAGTTCTACAATGTGCGTTGAAGTTTAAAGCGGAAGATTTTCCCATCGTTTGAGTACTTGGTTGAAAATTCCTTGGAGAGTCTTTTATGTTGGATAAACTCTATATAAGAGTATTCTGAAGTCTGATTGATCCTTCGAATGTATATTCGCTTGGATCCATTCTATCTGGTAAGCCTACATCCTATTTGGTGATGGATATACCACAGGGTGCCTGCATGTGGTCTTCATAGGAAGAAGGTGGATGGCTCTTTCCCTCTCACGTGTGGATTGGATTTAATTTGAATTAAATAATAGACTTTTTTCATATTATAAATTCTTTGGATTTTTTCATATTATAAATTCTTTGGACTTTTTCACAATATTTGATTTCTTTGGTTTATCATATTTTTTCATTATTTCATGTAAGCGTGGTGCAGTCTGGGAAGCACTACGGAATGTTATTTAATCTTGACACTTATACATTATTGTCACATCACTAAGTGGTTTTAATATATTTTTTTCTTTTATATAGCGCTACACTATAATTTAACATTTGGAATTTATTCACTATTGTATATCCTTGTGATCGTGTTAGCAGCTCCTTTTTGTATATAACTTCTGGGGATAGCGCAGTGTTGATTGTCATTGACAGTTTTTTTGGATACACATTGTTTGGATATATACATTGCTGCAAATTCCCCCCACTCTTCCCTCTTTTTTTCCTTTAATAA
This sequence comes from Lithobates pipiens, assembly GCF_037356315.1. Taxonomy (NCBI): domain Eukaryota; kingdom Metazoa; phylum Chordata; class Amphibia; order Anura; family Ranidae; genus Lithobates; species Lithobates pipiens. The sequence goes on along the minus strand of NW_027507748.1, from coordinate 163,061,784 downwards.
GTCACTGTGGGGATGGATATTTTTGAATATCGAGCTTTACACAAAGTTAACACAGATGGTGTATTTGTTGCAACTGGTAGTAACACAGAGGTGGGAGGGATGTTTATGAGACTTAAGAATATTATGACATCTGAACTCCACCTACAATGGGATGTAGTGTTCCTGCAACAATATATTGCGGAGCACATGGTCCCAAGAAGTCTCAGGTGGGATGTAAACCCCCAACAAGGCGAAATTGATTTGGACACTTGGTTTAAATATTTTAATGAAGCAGGAACCAGTCTTCTGGGTTTCCTGATTGCTAGGAAGAACAGCAGGATGGCTCTCCTTGACCAAGAAATTAAAGAGATCAAAGATAAATTGGGAGTATATAAGGATACCCCGGAATATAACTCTCTTTCCGCCAATTTGCGGAATCATTTAGAAAAGGAAGACAGGGAACAAAAATATAAGAAACAAAAGAAGTACTCCAGAGATGTTAATGATTATAAGACAGGCACTGTCTTTGGGTGGCAGAAATTTAGCCAGAATACGCCTGCCATGGATCTACAATCTATGGGTGGATCTCAATCTGCAGGCCCTGCGGCACCTGAGAGGGTTGACATACCCCCCAGGTCTTATAGTGAAGCAGTACAAAGAAGGCCGTATGATGGCCCACCATCCTCCCAACAAAGGGTACTCCATTATACCCCTCATACCCCTAATAACCCCCAAAGAGGAAGGGATAATAATCGAGGTAGAAGGGGAGGCCGTGGGTTTAATAGAGGACGTCCGTATAATCATAATGCTCATCAATATGGAGAATATAACAATTCACCATATTACTCTCCATCACCCAGACGTGCCCCCCCCAACCCACATTATGAGGGACCCCAATATACAAATATGGCTATGGTTTCTACACATAATAGGTTCTCCCCGTTGAGGGAGGTATACGACAGAGATAATAGGAATAACACATATGTACCATCTGTGTATAATCCACCTAATACCAACTATAGAAATCAGGATTTTCGGGAGGATCCACACGCCCGAAAAAGGGACCAAGATCCAAGAGAGGGTGCAGAGGGGGAGAACGAGTACAAAGGAGGAAAAAGAAGGCGAGTTTAATAGGACAGGGCGTTTTTAACTTGAGTAAGAAAACCTTTTCTCAAGCTGAATTGTCAGTACTTGACAAAGGATTGAAGTATGCACCTCCCAAACAACTTAATAAGTTTGGCACATTTATAGACATACATAAATTTATAAGAAAAATTAACATTCAAAGGTATTTAACAACTAACCCCTTTAGGACTGATTATCTAGCGGCTACATCAGGAACGGTACATTCAGGGTTGGCTAACCCATCTTTATTCGTACCCCCTATACCCACTGCGCCAGCTGTAAAAATATTTAAGGATTTGTTACTAAATGATCTGGATAAATTGCCCGCTAGACGTGTAAATCGACCTTCCTTCTCGACTATTGGTTTTAGATCCTTGTGTGAGCAAAAGGATGTCGTCATACGTCCAGCGGACAAAGGTGGGGGGGTTGTGATTTTAGATAGAGAACATTATGAAATGGAAATGCAGAGAATTCTGGATGAACCAGGTACCTACAAACGACTCCCCAATAATCCCACGAATTTATATAAGAGACAACTTAAAGATCTGATAAATAGAGGTTATGAATTAAAAATTCTGAATAGTAAAGAGAAAGCATTTCTAGTTACCATCGCTCCTCGGATTCCCACAATCTACTACCTACCGAAGATCCATAAGGATCCAGTAAACCCTCCTGGTAGGCCTATAGTGAGTGGCATCAATTCGGTCACTTCACGCATAGGCCGTTATATTGACTTTTATTTGCAACCCCTTGTTAAGAAAACCCCTTCCTATCTCAAAGATACTGGGGCTACAATCAGGAGACTTGAAGGTATTGAGCCTTATGAACATTGTATTATGGCCACGGCGGATGTAGCGTCCCTTTATACATGTATCCCACAAGGGATGGGGATTGAGGCTGTTCGGCATTATTTAAATCTTGATGACTCTTTGGCATCATTCCAATGTGAATACCTTGTGGAGCTTTTGGAATTTGCCATGGAGCACAACTATTTTTGGTTTAACGATAATTTCTATTTGCAACAACAGGGGGTTGCAATGGGGGCAAAATTTGCCCCTAGTCTTGCGAATTTATTTATGGCCAAATGGGAGGAGGATGTCGTCTATGCCCAACGGAACCCTTCATTGGTCCTATGGGCTAGATATATAGACGACATCCTCCTCCTATGGAATGGCTCTCCAGAGTCCTTGGTGGAATTTTTCGATGATTTGAATCGCAATGACAGGGGTATTTCACTTTCAGTTGAAATGAGTTCCTCCAGGATTATTTTCTTGGATTTGGAGATAGAGATTGTGGATAGTAAATTTGTGTTTAAAACACATTTTAAACCAACAGACCGAAATAGCTTCATTTCCCTGGACAGCTGTCATCACAGATCATGGTTAAGTTCGGTTCCACGCAGCCAATTTTTACGTCTGCGGAGGAACTGCACTGACCTTGATATGTTTAAGACTCAGGCAGAAATCCTCAAGCAGAAATTCGAGGCTAAGGGATATGATGCCAGCATTCTAGATGGTGAAATACAGAAAGCTATTGACACCAACAGGGAAACTCTCGTTGCGGAAAAAACATATAGGGAGTCGGATGACACTTATAGATGGTCTATGCTGACATCTTTTTCGATACAGCATAGACAAATTAGGACCATTATAAACAAGCACTGGGATGTGTTGAGGAGTGATCCGGTTCTAGGCTCTAAGTTGCCAGAACGGGCAAAGGTTCTCTTTAGGGGAGCACCCTCTTTACGGAGTTTAATTGCTCCTAATGTTATCAATCCACCTAGGCGCCCATCGTTTTTCCATAATCTAACGGGCTATTATCCCTGTAAGAAATGTATTGTGTGCCAATTTAACACCGTTGGTAGGCACAAAACAACTGAGTTCACATCAACAACAACTAATAGAACACATACTATTAAGACATTTTGTACCTGTAGTACCAGATACGTGGTATATCTAATAACTTGCCCATGTGGGAAACAATATGTGGGGAGGACCACGAGAACATTTGCAACTAGAGTAGGAGAACATATATCCCTGATAAAAAGTAGGATTTCTAAACATACTGTCCCGAAACATTATAGGGAATGTCACAATAGTGACCCTACAGGCACACCATTTTTGGCTATCGATAAATACACACCCCCTTGGAGGGGTGGAGCCATGACTCGTGGTGTTTCCCAGTTAGAGACCTACTGGATATACACGATTCGATCTTATGTCCCGTTTGGTTTAAATATAGAATGGGACATTAATGCGTTCATTAATGATGGGTAGGTCTAAATAAATGGCAATTGTTCTGATGGTTCTAGTTTCCAGCTGTTTGAATTTTTGGGGTTCATCTTATGGGAACAATGTTTTTTTCTGTATATTTTATTTTCTGTGTAGCTGCTATTTATGTAACGTAATGTTTGTGGGATAGAATTCTATCTGCCTTTTGTGTCAACGCATTGGTCCTTATGTTCTTATGTATTCACTGGCATACAAGGAATTACGGTGGGTCTTATATGCACATATGTGTATTACCATGTGTATATCCATTCCTGGTAACTTCTGGGATTGAGGTTCCACTGTAATGAGTTCGTGATAAAAATCTGTTTATCCTGTATAGTTTGACACTTCCGATAAAGCATAATTTGGCATATTTTTGCTAAATATATATGTTACGTTATTTGTGTCTTTTTACCTTTTTAATATGAGGATAGTGTATCTTTATCTATTTTTAAACAAATTTATTATTTTTTTTGCCTCTTTTTTCTTTTTCTTTTTTTTTTTTTTTTTTTTTTTCTCCTTATTTGTTTTTTGGACCCGGGATTATCATAGGTTCTGTTTGAATATGTGCGCTTCAGCGCACGTCTATTTGCGTTCCATTAGCAATTGGTAGTGGAGCGTGATTATCTGACGTTATTTTTAATGTCCGATGTATCCTTACAATAAAGTTTTAGTTCATGAAATGTGCGCTCCGGCGCACGTTTATTTGCGTTCCATTGTTGGCTGGCGTTGGGGCGTTTCTATCCACATTGCTTCCGGGATCTGACGCATCCCCACGTGGGAGCACTGGAGGTGTGGTGCGTCTCAGCCTCTGTCTGGTCGACATCACTTCCGTCGCAGCCCAGCGAAGACCGGAAGTGATGTTAGAATAATTTGTGGGTCAGCCCTTTGATTGGTCAACTAGCTCACTGGTACCCGTGACCCGGAAGTGACGTATTGTGTATAGCGTTACGGTTTCTAAATACTCACTTCTCTGCATTATAGAATGCTCATAAGGCCGGTTTTGACATTTATTATGAAAGGCTTCATTTTATTATCTGGCGATATACAATTATGGGGTCGGTTATAAAATAACACGGCAACGAGGCGTGGAACGCACGCCGGATGCCAGGTCAAACCGGAAGTAACATGCGGTGACACAGGCAGATCGAATTTTCGCCCAAATTAGTATGTTAAGTATATAAGTAAGTGGTCTGCAGTGGAGTAGTACCCCAGATGATGTCTTTTGAGGACGAAACGCGTCGGGACTCCTACTGCAGCTCTATTTTTATATGATATAAGCGCTTAATTCATTGGATACATGTAAGTTCATTACTTATTTTATTAAAAAATTTTTTAAACGGATTTACACTATTGTGGCCCTCATTTCTTTTCTATATGAGTTCTACAATGTGCGTTGAAGTTTAAAGCGGAAGATTTTCCCATCGTTTGAGTACTTGGTTGAAAATTCCTTGGAGAGTCTTTTATGTTGGATAAACTCTATATAAGAGTATTCTGAAGTCTGATTGATCCTTCGAATGTATATTCGCTTGGATCCATTCTATCTGGTAAGCCTACATCCTATTTGGTGATGGATATACCACAGGGTGCCTGCATGTGGTCTTCATAGGAAGAAGGTGGATGGCTCTTTCCCTCTCACGTGTGGATTGGATTTAATTTGAATTAAATAATAGACTTTTTTCATATTATAAATTCTTTGGATTTTTTCATATTATAAATTCTTTGGACTTTTTCACAATATTTGATTTCTTTGGTTTATCATATTTTTTCATTATTTCATGTAAGCGTGGTGCAGTCTGGGAAGCACTACGGAATGTTATTTAATCTTGACACTTATACATTATTGTCACATCACTAAGTGGTTTTAATATATTTTTTTCTTTTATATAGCGCTACACTATAATTTAAGATCCCGAAAACATAGAAAAAACGTACAAACATGCTGACGATGAGTGTTCAAATCTGGAGACATCCTGATACACAATGACACAAACGTATAGGACAGGGATATGCAATTAGCGGACCTCCAGCTGTTGCAGAACTACAAGTCCCATGAGGCCTAGCAAGACTCTGACAGCCACAAGCATGACACCCAGAGGCAGAGGCATGATGGGACTAATTGCTTATCCATGGTATAGGAGATCAGAGAAAATGTAATTAACAAAGTTATGGGAGATAGCTGGGGCCTTACACAAGCCAAAGGGCATTACAAGATATTCATGGTGTCCGTCTCTGGTGTTAAAAGTGTTTTTCCATTCATCTTCCCCTCGAATCCTAATTAGATTGTATGCTCCACAGAGGTCTAACTTACAGAAAATTAGAGCATCTCGTAGTATGTCAAAAAGTTCAGAAATCAAGGGTAGCGGCTACCGATTCTTAATGGTGGTGACATTGAGACCTCTATAATCAATGCAGAGACAGGGTGTACCATTCTTTTTCCCCACAAAGAAGAAGCCAGCCCCAGCAGGAGAATTTAATTCACAGATAAATCCTCTCTGCAGATTTTCCTAGATGTACGCGAACATGGCTTGAGTCTCAGGGATGGACAGAGGGTAGACTCGACCTCAGGGTGGCATAGTCCCAGGTTGGAGGTTAATTGTACAATCGTAGGGACAATAAGGAGATAAATTGTCAGCAGCTTTTTTACAAAAAACATCTTGGAAGGCTTGATAATGCAGAAAGAGCATCAGAGAGGTAGTGACTTCTGTCACAGGTACACGGAGAGGTGGGCACACTTTAGGGAGACAAGTCTGATGGCATTGCGACTCCCAAGATAACATTCACCCTATCCAGATATGGTGAGTGTTTCTGCAACCATGGAAGTCCAAGAATGATGGGGCTATAGGACTTAAGAAGGATCAGGAAGGAGACTTCTTCACAATGAAGTACACTGACATGCATAGTTATTGGGGCAGTTCAAAACCGTAGGGGTCCTAAGGCCAATGCAGAGCCATCCACTGCAGTTACTGATAGAGGCATTGCCAATGGAGCAAGAGGAATTCCCAATTGAGTGGCCAAGGACTGCTCAATGAAAGTCCACATATGCAGAAACTTGATACGAGTTCCAGGCCCAATGAATGGAGACAGGTATGATGAGTCAAGGGCAAGTGGTGAAATTCTGGTTCTGGTCTAGATCACCTCCCTCTAAGTGACCTAGACCGGATAGTTTCCTGGACGGACAGGACGTGACTTTTTTATATGACCATCAGCTCTACAGTAAAGACATAGGCCAAGTCTCAGGCGATGTGACTGATCTTGTGGAGTGAGGCGTGTCTGGCCTAATTTCATTGGTTCTTGGAGCAGCAGGGGCTGAAACAGAAGCCAGAATGGGGTGGTGAGGAAGTGGCCACCACCTGAAGCTGATCCAAATGGGGGGGAAGTTCCTGCAGACACTGCATAATCCATTCTTGATAGGCCTGCTGGACTTCAATCTCTGCGCCAAACACTGAAGTTGATCCAGAAGAGGCTGGGGTGAATCAGAGGAGCTCATGGCCTGAGCAAAATAACAGGAGTCTGTGGTAGTGAGCTCTTGTAGATTGCCAACTCAGAGTTCCCCAGGGTGTGAAGTCTAAGCCCCAGCCTGCTTCTTCGCCAGGGCCCCTGATGGTGGGGATGGACTTGCAGCAAGCTGGAACCAGGTTGCAGTCCACAAGGACCCCTAGCCGAGGATGTGGAGACCACTCAACAATGCAGAGTATAAGCAGCAGGCAAAAGGGAATCCAGTAGACAAGCCGAGATCAGGGTGGGTAGTGAACAAGCACAGGCAGTAAACAAAGCCGGGGTCTGTACACAGGTAGTCCGATACAGTATGAACAAAAGTTATGCAAACAGGAGCTCAGAGAACTATGAAGTTGCTCAGGCAATGTGGGTTACACTGAGCATATCTTATATAGACAAGCAAACTAGGAGGCGGGCCAGGAAGTGATGGAAGGGAAGGAAATAAAGGTCCACAGAATAGAAGATAATGCCCATAGGTGAACACAGCCAAGTCACACATGTGAAGGAACCAGGTAGAGAAGCACTGCAGTAAGGAGGTAATAGTACACACGTAGGAAACTGCAAGCTAACTTGTGACACACATTAACCCCTTCACTACCTCCTCTTTCTGTGTATGTCCTTTATGTCCTCTATTTAGTGCACCATTACCAATTGGATGTTTCATGCAAAAAAAATGGCAAAAATGGGGTGTCTCCTTAGCAGTTTTGGCTTTTTTTCTGTATATAGTAAAAATCCAGCATTTATTAAGCACCAACAAAAGAAACCTCTATCTGTAGGAAAAAAAATATATACTTTTTTATCATAATATTTATAGAGTTTCACATTATACAAAATATAAATACTTTGCTCATAAAAACAAATCTCATTTATAACCATTCCTAAAAATTCCCATTACCTCCTCCCTTCCTCCCCCCTCTCCTCCCTGTCCCCTCTCTCATGTTTCAAGATTTTCCTTCATCTATTCCTCTATTATCTCCAGTTCTCTTCTTCCCCTTTCATATTTCAACTATCTCAGGGTATCTCTTTGTCTTCCTGAATTCTATCCAATTTCCCCAAGTTTTTACAAATTTTCCTATTCTGTCATCTCCATAATAATATAGTTCCTTCAGGAGACCCACTCTTTTAATATTGGACCCTCTGGAGTTTGCCAGTATTTTGGAATCAAATACTTTGCTGCGTTTATTAGATGGGGTGTCAGCATTTTCTTATTGTGCTTTATTGTAAAGTTGGTATTATGCAATAGATAAGTTTCTGGCTCCTTAGACCTATGCAATCCCTAATTTCCTGAATCTGTTGCATCACTTCTTGCCAAAATTTCTGTATTTTTACACATTCCCACCATATATGTATAATTGTTCCTCTTTTGCGACATCCTCTCCAACAAAGTGGGGATTTCTCTGGTGGGTATTTATGTACTTTAGTAGGTGTTATGTACCATCTTGACTAAGCCCTTTTACACACGGTCGGACATTCCAATGGACAATGTCCGATAGGATCGTGTTGTTGGATAATCCGACAGTGTGTGGGCTCCATCGGACTGTTTCCGTCGGAGTATCCGACGGACCAAGTTTTCCAGCTGAGCTATAAAATTTTCCGACAACATGATCCGATCGGACTTTGTCCAATCATGTGTAGAGAATTCTGATCAGGCAAAGTGCCACGCATGCTCAGATCAAATTCCTAGACCAAAGCTATTGGCTACTAGCCTGAACGTAGTCCCGCCCTAACGAAATAACGTCATCACGTTAAGTACGATCAGATTTTCTGACAACTTTGTCCGACTGTGTGTATGCAACAGTTTCGGACAAAATCCGTCGGACAAAATCTTTTGGTTGTCAGAATGTCCGACCGTGTGTACAAGGGCATATTTCCCTTGTATTTATATCTATTGCTACTCCCTTTGCCAACTTCAGTATTTTCTCTGTCTCTTGCTCACTTGAGTGAACACCAAGGTCCACTTCCCATTTTCTTAAAAAAGGTGATATTAATGGCTCCACCATTAAGAAACCTATATATCTTGGAGATACAGTGTTTTGGTGCCTCTTATAGATTGAGCAATTTTTCAAATGGTAATACGTTTTCCCCTGATCTTATTGGGTGTGGCAGTGTCTTTATAAAGAATCTCAACTGATAATATCATACATTGTCTATAACTAAAAAGTCTCTTTTATTCCCTAATTCCTGCATTGTGCATAGCTCTCCCTCTTTCATAATATCCCCTAATTGTGCATTTGTATCCTTTATCCATCTTCCAAATAGTGTCTCATTCCCTGGTAAATAACAATTTGTCCCTGAAAGTGGTATTAGGCCCCATTCACACCTGAGCATAGCGTTTTCAGGCAGAAAGTCGTGTGATTTCACCGTGATTTTGCAGTGGTTTTTATCACAATTTTGCAGCGTTTTTTACTGCATTTTGCCACGATTTTGTGCAGGGCAAAAGATCACCAATGTAAAAAGAAGAAAAACTCCCAAATCTGCCCGATTCGACTGATAAAAAAGGGTCCAGAACTTGTCTGAGCTTCAGGCGAATTGGAGTGGAGATGTGAACCATCTCCATTGAGAATAATAGATTTTTTCCCCTCCAGTCTTTTGTAGCTTCAGGCTTCAAGCTACAAAACGCTCAGAATGGGGCCTAAATTGTATTAATTAATTAATTAATTGATGAATTTATGGTATTAATGCATTCCCATTTACTTTGTTTGTGTATTAAATCCCACACCCTAAATACATTCATTGTTAATCCATTTGTGTCCTCAGAAAAGTTACGAAACTGTTGTGGTAATCATATCACCTTATTTAATTATGTCTGTCCGATGTACTTAGTCTGGCGGACTTCCCGCCAGACTGTCCGTCGGACTTTCCGAACGGGCTACTTGCCCACACACGGCACTTTTTCAGTGGACTAATACAGCGTACTAAGTCCGCCGTACTATCCGCCCTACTTTTGAAATGAACGGACTGGCCCACACACGCGGAGGAAAGTCCGCTCATTTTGAGCGCGTCTCCAGGTAGGCGGGGCCCGCGAAGGAGACGTGCATCAAATGAATTATATTCCACTATTAAATGAGATCAAGGAATAAATAAGAAAAATCTCAATGAGACCACTCTCATAGACAGGGAGGATGAATAGAATTAAGATGGGAATTCTCCCAAAAGTACTTTTCAAGATGCTCCCAATATATGTACCACAAGAGTATTTTAAGATATTAAAGAACATGAGAATTACGTTTATATGGCAACACAATAAGACAAGAATACAATCAGCAGTTCTAAGTAAAGATAAAATACATGGAGGTCTGGCTGTTCCAGATTTCAAAAGATATTATAAGGCAGTGTTGTTAAAACGAATTGTAGATTGGACATTTAATTCACGAGAAAAAAGTTGGGTGAAAATGGAAAACATGTTAAGTAATGCCGCGTACACATGATCAAACAAGCGGGTGGAAAAGTCCAGCAAACTGAAGTCCGCCAAACAATCCCCCTGTGTGTAGCCTCCGGCATACTTTTTTGACCCGAAAGTACGGCGGACTTAGAATGTAGTTTTACACTCCAATCTTCCCGCCGGACTCGCATTTCGGCGGACAATCCGGCCGTGTGTATGCCAGTCCGCCGTACTTTTGAAATGAGCGGACTTTTCCCGCCTGGAGAAAAGTCCGCTCATTTCGAACGGGTCTCCAGGTAGGCGGGGCCCGCGAAGGAGACGTCGCCGGCCCCGCCGCCTATTATGGACTTAAAGGGGAACCCCAACGCCGGCGTGGGGGTCCCCCCAGGTCCACATCAGACCCTTGTCCGAGCACGCTACCCGGCTGGCCAGGAAAGGGGGGGGACGAGCGAGCGCCCCCCCCCCCCCCCCCTGAGCCGCACCAGGCTGTGTGCCCTCAACATGGGGGTGCCTTGGGAAAGGGGGGCGTGGCCCCCCCACCCCAAAGCACCTTGTCCCCATGTTGATGAGGACAAGGGCCTCTTCCCGACAACCCTGGCCGTTGGTTGTCGGGGTCTGCGGGCGGGGGGCTTATCGGAATCCGGGAGCCCCCTTTAATAAGGGGGCCCCGGATACCGGCCCCCACCCTATGTGAATGAGTATGGGGTACAATGTACCCCTACCCATTCACCTGTAAAATAAAGTACAAAAAAAACACAACACACAAGATAAAATAGTTTATTGCACAGCTCCGGGGGTCTTCCGTCTTCGGGGGTCTTCTCGCCGGACTCCTCCGCTATCTTCTTGTAGCTCTTTTACTAGCGAAGGAGTCCGGCTTTCTTCCTCGCCGCCGCCCTCTTCTTCCGACTTCGGGGGTCTTGTCCCCCTCTTCGGTTCTTCTGCCGGGCCACCGCGCCTTCTTCTAGCTCTTTTACAGGCGGTGGCCCGGTCTTCTGTCGCCGCCGCTGTCGCCACCGCTGTCGCCGCCGCTGTCGCCGCCGCCGCCGCCTTCCGTTCTTCTGTTCTTCTCTTCTTCTTCTTCTTCTTCAGATGTTGCCATGTTGAGGGCACGCAGCCTGGTGCAGCTCGGGGGGGGGGGGGTCTGATGTGGACCTGGGGGGACCCCCACGCCGATTTTTTTCGCCGTTGGGGTTCCCCTTTAAGTCCATACCAGGCGGCGGGGCCGGCGACGTCTCCTTCGCGGGCCCCGCCTACCTGGAGACCCGTTCGAAATGAGCGGACTTTTCTCCGGGCGGGAAAAGTCCGCTCATTTCAAAAGTACGACGGACTGGCATACACACGGCCGGATTGTCCGCAGAAATGCGAGTCCGGCGGGAAGATTGGAGTGTAAAACTACATTCTAAGTCCGCCGTACTTTCGGGTCAAAAAAGTATGCCGGAGGCTACACACGGGGGGATTGTTTGGCAGACTTCAGTTTGCCGGACTTTTCCACCCGCTTGTTTGATCGTGTGTACGCGCCATTACTTAACGTGTTTTCCATTTTCACCCAACTTTTTTCTCGTGAATTAAATGTCCAATCTACAATTCGTTTTAACAACACTGCCTTATAATATCTTTTGAAATCTGGAACAGCCAGACCTCCATGTATTTTATCTTTACTTAGAACTGCTGATTGTATTCTTGTCTTATTGTGTTGCCATATAAACGTAATTCTCATGTTCTTTAATATCTTAAAATACTCTTGTGGTACATATATTGGGAGCATCTTGAAAAGTACTTTTGGGAGAATTCCCTTCTTAATTATATTCATCCTCCCTGTCTATGAGAGTGGTCTCATTGAGATTTTTCTTATTTATTCCTTGATCTCATTTAATAGTGGAATATAATTCATTTGATGCAGATCTTTTAAGGATGCCATTAGTTTTATCCATGTTTATGTTTAAGATTTCTGAATTTAAAGGATTTATTTTTAGATTTGATAACTCTCCATAATATTTCATGAATATTTTATGTATTATGAAACAAAATAATGTAACATTAATTGGGGTACAGAGTTTCTTGACCAAATAATTCTCATTTAATGTATCACAACACTGCAAACTGAAAAATGGCCTAGTGATGAGGGGGTATAACATACTGGTACTCAAGTTGTTAAAATTGCACAGGTCCAAATAATCCGGGGGAGGGGTGATTATGGTGTTGGGTTGTTTTTCAGGGGTTGGGCTTGGCCCCTTAGTTGCAGTGAACTCTTAAGGCATCAGCATACCAAGACATTTTGAACAATTTCATGCTTCCAACTTCGTGTGAACAGTTTGGGGATGACCCCTTCTTGTTCCAAAATTACTACACACCAGTGCACAAAGCAAGGTCCATAAAGACATGGATGGGCTAGTTTGGGGTGGAGGAACTTGAGTGGCCTGCACAGAGTCCTGACCTTAACCCGACAGAACACTTTTGGGATGAATTAGAGCGGAGATTGCGAGCCAGGCCTTCTGACCTCACAAATTCGCTTTTGGAAGAATGGTCAAACATTCCCATAGACACACTCCTAAACCTTGTGGACAGCCTTGCCAGAAGAGTTGAAGCTGTTATAGATGCAAAGGATGGATCAACTCAATATCGAACCCTACGGACTAAGACCGGTATGTAATTAAAATTTATGTGCGTGTAAAGGCAGGCGTTCCAATACGTTTGACAATATAGTGTATAACATTTTAGTTCTTGGGTTGAGATACACTTTTACTTTGATGGGGTGTTTTTTTTTTATTGTAGAGCCAAATTTATATTATATATTTCCCGGATAAATATCACAAGTAAGTAGCATAATGCAACGTAAAATGAATTTCCCACTATGAATTCTAAAGCAGCCAATGATCTATGCACTACATTGAAGGAACAGTTCACTATAATCTGGATAAAGGGGATTAGTGGGGAACATGTATTTATTCCCTATCACTGCTGATTAGATTTACATTTGTTATGTTGTCTTTAATCTACACAAAGCTTACAAGGCATAGAAATATAAATGTTATTCGGCTGCTCAATGCAGCTGTATCAGACCTGTCAGGAGCCACTAAAATAAAGTCAATGATAAAAATAAAGAATTAGAAGCTTTTCTTTATCCTTCTGCAGAGAACAATGAAACAGCATATTTCAATATTCTTGCGAGGACCTTTAAAATGAAATAAGAGTAGTTCTTGAATGTAAAATAGATTAAACATTGAACTGACCCATCACCCTATGCCAATGTGCGCAGCTTGTTGTAATCATGCAGTTATATTTAGACTCCCAGTTTTATTATCATCCATTTGCAAATGGGTCATCTGAGGCACCAGGGGGATAAAGTGATTTGACGAAGATCACAGTATCTGTAAAGTAATTTAATAAAGAGAAAAATGTAAAATAAACCATTTCTGTGTGGCTGGACCTTAACGATTTTATTTGTGCAATGCGGTGGAAAAGCCAGTGACAGTTTTTCATTACATTTAGGGATGACATATTGCACACTCATGTGTTGCTAACATACCATATTTGAAGGAGATCACACAGTCAGTGCAAATAGATCAATCAAAGTGACTAAGCCATTTAAAAACTCGGATGTGTTGGCAACACTTGAGTTGAAGTGTTTTGTTGTCAGTAAAATCAAATACTGAACATTGCAACACACAAAAGGTGTATTATACAACATATATTCGTAAATCAGGTTTCATTTACACAAAGATTTAGTAAATAAATACTGCATATCAGGGAATTTTTTTACGTTGGGAATAGTTAGTATTGACAGCACAATTGTGTATAATTGAAGTAAAATGCAGTGGCGGCTGGTGCTCCAATTTTTTTGAAGGGGGGTGCAAACAAACCACACGCCACTCCCCCCGTTTGGTCGGTTGGTGAGTCAGTCAAACCCCCCCCCATTCAGTCATTCCATCTATCCATCAGTCACACCCCCCAAACCCTCCAATCGGTCAAAAAGCAAACCCCCCACCACCACCCCCACTGCTTGTCTGTCCGCCCACCAGCCCCACACTTAACCCATCTAGGTCGTGGGTAGCTTCAGCATCTTCTCCCTGCACCTCCTTCTTGGTGGAAAATACAGTTGCTTCTCCTCTTGGCCAATCAGGTCTTAAGACTCCCTTCCTGATTGGCCAGGACAAGACAATAGCGAATATTATTTTTCTTTGTTACACAACTGGGTGCACTCACTGCGCAGTGCTCTGCCCCCCGAGCCCACCCGTTATTGAAGCCAATTAGAGCCTCAGGCTGTAATCACGTGCTTAAAAAAAAAAACATTGAAATCCATACGTCCGACGCCCTGCATGTATGTAAATTAGGAGCGGCTGCTATTAGTAAATTGAAGTGTGTATGTCAGGTATTAAATGTTAAAGTGACTCTGTCAGGTGACACATATGGAAGCTGCCATTGCGGGCCTTCTTTTAAAAATGCTAGTGGCTAGTTAAGTCCAATTGAAGTACATTTTGGTTCACAGACCTGGAATAAGCATGCTGTAAAAGAGTGTCTGGAAGGTGTCAGAATACCATATAACTATACCAGTTATGTCCACGTCAGAGGCTCAGACAGCACTGAAGCCAAAGCATCAATATGCCAGCCATGAAACTTTAATTCTAATCAGGAGATTTCAGCAATGTCAGCCTCCATAATCTCTCATGGCAGTATTCTTTTAAAGTAATTCTGCCTATAAAAAATATTATACAGGTAAAAAATGAAGGCACTTACCTGCAGCAGCCTCCAAAACCAAAGCCTATCGTGGTAAAAGCTGTGCTGAAGCTTGTTCTCCCCTTCCTGCACCCTGTACATTCCTATTGGCAGCCTATTATTATGGCGGGCCAATAGAAATATGAGGGGAAACAGCAAGCTCCAATACGTAAATATTGGAGCTTTGTCTCCCAGAATGGCTGTGATTCAGCCTTAAAGTGGTTGTAAACCCTTACAAACCACTTTGACCTACAGGTAAGCCTAGATTAAGGCTTACCTGTATAGGTCCAGGAGAAATATCTCCTAAACCTATACAGTTTAGGAGATATTTACAAAAAGACCGACACCGCTGTCTACGGCGCATGCGCTGTAGACAGCGGCGCGCAGGTGCACTGGGCAGGTCGAAGGAGGAGAAATATCTCCTAAACCTATACAGTTTAGGAGATATTTACAAAAAGACCGACACCTCTGTCTACGGCGCATGCGCTGTAGACAGCAGCGCGCAGGCGCACTGGGCAGGTCGCAGATCGCGGCGATATGCAGCTCATGTCGGCTCCCGTGCGCTTGCGCGGGAGTGACATCATCGCGGCTCCGACGAATCACAGCGCCGGAGCAGCGAGACCCGGAAATCGCTCTGGGATACATGGCAGCGGTGAAGAGGAAGACGGAGGATCGCTTCGGGGGCTTCGTTCTCAGGTAAGTTATTCATAATGAGCTAGTATGCTATGCATACTAGCTCATTGTGCCTTTGGCTTACAGGGTGTTTTTTTTTTATATTGTCTTTACTTCCTCTTTAACAGCAGGTTCTAGAGAACAAGCACCTTTAAGTGACAGAATCACCGTAAGGCAACCCTCATGTGGGAAATGATTTTGGTTTGCATTGTCCTCATAGAATAAAAGCCAAGCAAAGGCATTGCTTTACAGAACATCTCAGTGTGGCCTATATCTGGATTTAAAGTCAGAACATAGAAAATCTATAAATCTGAAAAGACAGTTTCTGTTTTTGGCTGATCAGCAGATGATCTTATAACTGTGGGGGGAGACAGATACTGGCCAAGCTATCTTGAGCAAAGACAGACTGAGGCAAAATGGGGCCTTCAAAGTGAAATAGAAACTTTGGCCCAAATGTACTTTGACTGACATTCCTAAGGATTCAGATTTTCCTAAGAAAATCCATTTGATTTACAATACTTTTACTGGCATGGCCCACACCATTAGATACCAGTTGCTTACAAGTGCATCCTCCTTCATGAAAAGACAGACAGGTATACAGCTTTGACCAGTTGCTCTATCCCCCTGCTTTACTGCGTGATAATGAAGGTTTTAGCTGCATAGTCCCCCCTGGACATCCACAGGGCCCTAGCCTCCTGCCTAGAATACCTTGTGGATGATCTGACTGTGCTCTTGGGAAGAAACATTTTACCCTTGCCCTTGACTATGTGGCACTGATGTCTATGCTACTTTCTTTCACCCCTAAATCTCTATGTTGATTTGACCAAGCCAAATGTTCATGTATATTGTAGCTGTCGATGTCATGCTTACTCCAAGTGTTTATAGGTAGGCACTTGTGTTCTTCACCTATAGCAGCCTCCTTTCCAATAAGGCAAGCAGGCCTACTGGTACTTAGTTGTCCCCAGGTCTTTTACACAATTCTTTTGCCCCTTGCTATCATGCCAGGGCAGGCACAAGCTAAACACAGCAAACAGGTTCTTGCGGTTGGCAGACAGGCAGAGTGGTTCAATGGAAGCCTAGGTTCAGGACAACTTTCAAGCAGTAGTCAGGATCAAATCCGTGGTCAAAAGGCAGGCTGAGTTCAGAGAGTAGTCCAAAATCCAATTCAAAGTCAATAACAAGGAAAGCCAAACCAGCTGGCAGGGGGATCAGGTGAAGATAAAGTTCAAGGCATGGAAGTAAGGCAGACAAACAGGGAGCTTTAAGTACTTGTTGCAAACACTATCACAAGCATGACACTAAGGGCTTGGCAGGCTTAAAACAGGTTTGGGCTTCACCCAGCTGTGTCTACATCATTCACCCTGCAAATATATGGTCAGATGGGGAGAGTGCAGCTCAGCCAAAACCAGCAAGATACAATGAGACCAGTAGCTGCCAAGGAACTAGAGTGTTACACACTCCTGACAGCAGCTTAGAGATGTCTCGGGGAGATCAGATTATACCTTCATGGTCAATGGACCTCCTATATCTCTGTACAGACTATGCTTGTTTTATTAAAGAAAGAATGTGAAAAACTGCGCTAAGGTAAAAGAAAAAGTGTAAATTATATGTACTCTAAAGTGATACCTGTGGGAATGAACGTTTAGCTGCGGCTTTGCTGTGTCACATAAATACAGAAAAAATGAAAAAATATACTACTAAGCCGCGCTTAACTTATGCAGACAACTGATTGTGCACAAAAAAATTATAAATTGAAAACACAGTATAATAACCATATATAAATTAGTGAACATGTGTGCATAATGTAAAGCACATATAGAGAACTTTGAACATAAAAATGAACCCTTACAACATAAATTTCCGTTATGTGGGCCTCTATCGGCATAAAAGAAAATAAAACAAAAACATCCAGTATTTAAACAGTGAGTCCATATACATAAACCACAAAAACGATTATTATAAAGTGTGAAGATGAAGTCCTTCCAAAACTAAACCACCATATTCATGGAAAAAACAGCCACTTAGTCCAATGAGAGGGTAAGCGTTCAATCCGCCACCAACATGTGATAAAAATTTGCCGCTTACCAGAAAAACATGACCCCCCACTACAGAGGGTCACACGAGACTTGTAAGAATGACTTCCGACCAAAAGGGGATCCTCACTTTGCTCCTGGTTCCACTACTCCAGTGGGGATTGGGAAGAAGACCTGTTCCCAAGCGTATTCCTCAAAGACCCAAAGAAGGACTCAAAAGAAGGGACATCGGGACCATAAAGGGAAGATAAAGCTCCAAATAGTGTAAAACCCTTTATTTCTCAAAATAAAAAAAGTAAAAATGCACTTACAAATGTGTAGAAGAAAATAAGCCTTAAGTCCGTTGCGCCGGCCGGACGCACACAGACAGACCCGTTCTCCTGGGAACCGTCACAAACAAGAGGTGATCTATAGCGTACCACTCATCCCTACGCGTTTCGCAACAAATTGCGTCATCCAGGGGCACGAGCTTGTTTTATATAGGGGAGCTTTAAAGCAGAGGAATACTTATCTTATTACTCATTCGCCTCCTCTCCTCCGCTCCCCTGATCTTCTGTGGGCAGGCTCTTGACATCAAAACAGAGCATCTTCACATGACTAGTTGTATGGCAGTGGGGAAGGCTTTGAAGTTAGCCAACTATTTCTGCTTGTTTCCTACCTTCCAGGATAATCTAGCATTGCTATATGTGGAAGACACAACATACTGATATTTTTTTGCTGAATACTTTTCAGATAGCAATAATAACTTGCCACAAATTTGTGGCAGTGTTGAAATGTAAAACTCCCTGCACATTTACACTAGCAGGTTGTACACAAGTTCTAGTTGGCACTTTTCCCAATTCAGCCACAGTGAGCCCTATGGTGGGATGACTATTGCACAGAAGGGATGAGTCAAACACCCCCTCGGTTTGGTTAGCACCAGAACATGCGAACAGGCATAAAATTTGTGCGAACATGCAAACACTGTTAAAGTCTATGGAACACGAACATGAAAAAACAGAAGTGGATCCTTATCTACCGCCATCCGCCCTCATCGGGCCAGTTCTCGGCCGGCGGCTGACTCAGCGTTGTCAGTAGACACCAGCGGGACGTGACAGGAGCGTTTTGGCCGCAATCTTTACCCACGGGCCCCGCGATCAGGCTTGCGGCCTACTCTGCACTCCGAGCCCCGGCCGCCATCTTGAGGCCTGCGGAGGCGCCGGAGCCTCCGCCCTGGAGTACCGCACATCGCGCACAATACGGCAATCGTTTCGCCGCGGACAGACGAGGACCCCTGCGGCCTGAGGCCCGAAAACGGAGGTGCCAGCCCAACCCTACTGGGAAGCAAGCCAAGGAAGAGCAAAATCAGAGGCAGAGGTAGGCGGCCATCTTGGTACACCCTTCATACCACTGCAGGCACTCTATGCTCCCTGGGCTGGGACCAGCCCCCCTCCCCAGCAACCTCCAGCAAACTACAGCACCCAATGTATGTCAGTGTCCCTGGAGGGCCCTGAGAGTGACTGACAAACTTGTGTGGGGGTGTATGTACAGACGCTAGGAGGATGACAGTGTAGTCCCTTAGTGTCGCGCCGTCGGAAAATACCACTTGGCATATAAGGCATACCCAGTTATGTTTCACTGCCACTACTGCCCTGGCCGTGCGCTACTGAGCAAGCGGTGGGTATGTATAATACGTCCAGTAATCGCCCCCGCAACAGATCACAACAGAAAGCATCTCCAGTCCGTGGGAAGGCGAAAGGCAACCCAACATTCGGACGATAGTCTGTCACAATTCCCCTTGAATTTAACAAGCCCGGTGGACACCGGCTCGGAGGCCCTGCTTCAGAAATTCCGCACTATAGTGAGAGACGAGATCAACGCAGCTTCCCGCAAACTATCTGAGGACTCTGAAAACAGGGCCCGCAGGGGCAACCTGCACATCCGCGGCCTCCCAGAGACCATTATAGACCTCCAGGGAACAGCAAAGGCATTCTTTCAGGAGCTCGCACCAGATATCCCGACGAGCGCCTTGAATTCGATCGCATACACAGGTCCCTCGCTTCTACAGAACCAAAGAGCGACTCCTTCAAGCCGCCAGGGAATTACCTGACATATCGTTTCAAGGAAACTCCCTTCAACTGTTTGCGGATCTTTCCCGGTCACTATCGCTAAGAGGCGGAATATGAAGCCCTATCTGCAAATCTTACAAAACAGGAACATTCGCTATCGGTGGGGATTGCCCTTTAAACTTTCTTTTTACCACCTGGGACGTCAGTTTCACGCTTCTTCCTTGCCAGACCTGCGACGGCAATTCCAGGAACTTCAGTTTGATCTTCCTTCCTCTCAACCTGAGGCTGCTGTGGCCCGCCCGGGTCATTCCAGAGCCCCACTGCGATCCTCACAATCCTCTCAGAATGGATCTCAAGCCCTCCGTTCTCTCAAGGATCAGAAATTCCAAGAGGCTTCCTCGGGTGGACATAGCTAAAAGTCAGTAAGAATCCCGTTTTCCTGCTTTGACTTGTTTGACTGCCTTTTTTCTAACCGCTGCCGGAACGCATCCTGCGGGCCGGTAGCAAGAGAGTCTGCCGCAACTTGGGCGCCCAGGCAAAAAGAATGTATCCTTTTTTATGACTCAAGTGGGAGCCACACTGAGCCCCCCCCTTTACACCTTAGACTAGGGCTACCCAAAACTCCGGTCTACTATAGCCCATCATTTCCATGAACACTGGTTTCACTCAAGGAATGACTGCCTTCTCCCCCCCCCCCCCCAGCAACAAAAGCCCAATCCAAATTTTTTCTTTTTGAGATTTTTGTCCAACGCCTTACCCTATTTTTTTCACATATAGCCTCAGGTCTATCTACTACCCTTCTAGAAGTATATATCTGTATTTTTATAAACCCCCCTCTTTTTTTATTCCCCCCCCTTTTTATTTTTTTGGTTGTTGTTTTGCTTTGTTTTGTTTTTCCTGTTTTGCCCCTCAAAGAAATGGGCGGTTGTAATCCATGATTCACGACCTCACGAAACAGGGCCACCCATTGCTACCCAGGAATTACTAGTCCAGGGGGTCTATTACCGTGACCATCTGAGGACTATCATCCTGCTCTTACGCTCTCACTTTATGGGCCTATAGGTAGACTGTTTCATTCCAGACAGGGCGCGGCCCTCGGCCCGTCCCAAGGTTTTTTTTGCTTCACGGGTTCATATGTTTTTAATGCCTGACTTAGATGGTACTAGCTTCAGGTTGCTTGTTTTTTTTTTTGGAACAGGGACTTACCTTCTAACCAAAGCAATTTTTCAGGCCTCAGCATACGGGTTCTATGTTCCTTATACCAGAATTATTTTCTTTTTTTTTATTCTTATTGCTGTTCGTATTATGGTTTATGCAGATATGCCACTTTTGTCATGTTCTTTGACATTTGCAATAATTGTTAATGCTAAGTCAGGTGGTTTCCGATGGACCACCGCTCCCCCATGTGTTGGTTCTTGGCTCGAGCCAACTCCCAACCGCGCAGTGGGTTTTATATCCCACGACCGATAGCAATCATGCTGTGTAATAATTATTGGTACCTAGCATTGCATGTCTCTACTATCCCTGCTATAATGATGTTCTCTATCCCTTCTCCACCCCCCTTTTTACTTCTTTCCTTTTTCCCTGTCTCCTTTGGGCGCACGGGGTGTGAATTTTCTGCTACTCTATCAATGACGATTAAGTGGTTGTCCCTGAATGTTCAGGGAATGAATTCCCCCCACAAGAGAGTTAAAGTATTTAAGTACCTTCGCAGACAACACATTGATATTTCTTGCTTACAGGAGACGCATTTTTCTGAGACCTCTCATCCTAAGTACTTTGATGCTCAATTTCCTCAAGTCTTTTTGGCGAATGCCCCAACTACACAACGAGGGGTTCTCGTGGCGTTCCACAAATCAGTTCTATTTAGATGTGCTAAACAGATAGCTGATCCTGACAGCAGATATTTACTGCTTCAAGGCACTATCCATGACACGGAAGTGACTATACTGACGTACTACGCCCCCAAAGTGAGCCCGGGACCCTTTCTGACCCATGTCTGCGCACTGCTGGCTTCCCATGGCAAGGACACCCTTCTACTGGCAGGAGACTCCAACCTAATCCTTAACCCTAAATTAGACAAACACCCGCCAGAGAAAAACGGCCCGACGTCGAGCGCCAAATCATTCACCTGCGCCCTACAATCTCATGACCTAGTTGACCTATGGAGGGAATGTCATCCACAGGACAGAGAATATACCCATTATTCCCCCCCCCCCCCCACCAGGTTCATTCATGGATTGACCACATGTTTATGCTTAGACGACACCTACCACTGGTGGTAGCGGCCTCAATCTTGGCCGTACCGTGGTCTGACCACGACCCTGTCTTGATTGTTTGCCATTCTATCCAGGATAGACCCTGACTTTCTCCCTGGATCATGAACGACTCGCTCCTTTCTCATGTAGAAACTACAGAGAAAATTATTAAGGCCTCTGAGGACTACTTTCGCGAAAACCTGGGCTCAGTAACCTCGCCGGTGGTCCTCTGGGAGGCTTATAAAGCAGTTTTGCACAGACGTATAATCGGCCTAGCCTCGGTCCATAAGAAAACTAGAGAGAAAAACAAAAGGAGATTGAGTCCCTGATTGGCAGAGATATCCGAGAGGTTTAAGCAGTTTCCTACCCCGAGTAACCGCAAACTACTAGAATGAACCAGATCTGAGCTTGACTTGTGCCTAACTGAAGGGGCTGAGCGGGTATTCCGCTGGTCCCATCAGCGATGGTACCAGAGAGCAAATAAACCAACTCGCATGATGGCCAACAGACTCCAAACATTTGCCCCCAAAATAACCCCAATTACGCTGAGAGATCGTAACAATGTCCTAACCGGGAACCCAAAGCATGTTCTAGAAGAGTTTGGGTTTCACCTAGTGAAGCTGTATATGGCATCAGAGGGGGCTTCAACTCAAAGAACGGCAGACTTTCTTGCGCGCCTTTCGCTCCCATACTTGACGGGGGCCCATGTCACCCTTATGGATAGGGACATTCAACCCTCAGAAGTTCTACAAGCTATAAAAGAACTTAAGGTGGGCAAGCGACCCGGGCCTGACGGCTATACCACGCTATATTATAGGAAACTGGCATCAGTAGTGACACCCCATCTGGTGGCTATGTACAACTCGGTAAAGAGAGGCTGTCCTCTTACCCCGGATCTTCTGACGGCAAATGTAGTAATGATAAACCTGACCGTGTTTACTCATCTTGGGCCAATTTCAGGCCTATCTCACTTATCAACATCGATATGAAGCTCCTGACAAAAATCTTGGCGACACGCCTAAACTCGTTTCTCCCTCGTCTGATAAAAAAAAGCCCCAGAGACAGGCTGGCGACGCAATCCGCCATATAGTGCAACTCCAACACCTAGCTCACACTCGAGCTCTCGAATCTATGCTTCTCTCCCTCGATATGACTAAGGCCTTTGATACCTTGTCATGGCCCTATCTTATGTCGGTTCTGCAGCGTTTTGGCTTCGGGTCCCCGTTTATGTTCTGGATGTTGGCGCTATACGACTCCCCCAGAGCAAAAATAAAATATTATGGGTTTGAATCCCCCATCTTTGACATTCGAAGAGGGACCCGCCAGGGATGCCCGTTATCACTCCTTATTTTTGTACTGGTGCTGGAACCCCTGGCGAATTTACATGCCCTACTACGGACTTTTGCATCACTCTCAGGGCTTCAGATCAACCCGTCAAAATTGAAGGCATTGTCGACCAACCTGTCCCAGGAACTATTGAGGGACTTGCAATCGGCCTTTCCCTATCAATGGGTTTCCTCCCTACCTTATTTGGGAATTTGCATCACCTCCACATATCAGGCCCTATATCAGGCCAACTACCCATCCCTGTTCAAGCAGTTATCAGATATGCTGACATCGTGGTCATCTTTACCCCTCTCTTGGTTCGGGAGAATATCAGCCATCAGAATGGCATATCTCCCGAAGCTACTATATTACTTTCCGGTCCTTCCAATCCCGGTTCCTTCGCATATGCTCAATATTCATCAGCGTAGGGTCCTACAATTTATCTGGGGGTCGTCTCGCCCCTGTATCAACAGACAAATCATGTTCGCTAAAAGAGCGAATGGAGGCCTTGCGGTCCCAAATCTAAGAAACTACTATATAGCACCCCTCTCTCATCTCCACGAGACATATCAGCTCCCATTGTGGGCTGCTATCGACCTACTCGAAGTGGACCCCATCCCCATTTCCTCCTTACCCTGGCTCCTGCCAAAACACCGCCCAACAATTATGGGGCCCTGCATGCTCCACACTTTGAGAGTTTGGGACTCAGTGAAGTATTCTGCAGGGTTGGCTTCTCCCCATCTCCCGCTGCTGCGACTCCTTCGTTGCCCTCTTTTCCCCCCCGGGTCTTGATAACTCTGCACAATTCAATTGATGGACCCTGAATGGTTTCGTAGACGTTCATTCATTACTTACTCCTACTAGAATACTACCATTTGCAGCCTTGCGCTCGTCTCACGATATACCCTTAAGGGAGTATTTTAGATATCTCCAGATCCATCACTTCCTCCAAAGCCTTATCAAATCAGAGGACACCCCATACAGGTTGTCACCGTTCTAAAGCATCTGCAGATCCAGGCCTCACTCTCCTGGTCTGATATCTTTAATATATTCAGCCTTGATCTCCATGAAGAAACCCCCAGTGCGATCCTATCACCTGCAGCGGGAGAAGGATCTGGGGAAGAAGCTGGATCTGGAGGATTCGCAGGCAATGACCCTAACCCTGTCAAAATGCTCATGCAATGTCACGATCCTAGAGAACGCCTACAAGGTCCTATACCGGTGGTATTACACCCCGACACGCTTAGCCCGCTTCGTTCCCACCTGCTCCTCTCTCTGTTTCAGGGGGTGCGACCAGGAGGGCACAATGGCCCATATTTGGTGGACGTGCCCGAAGGTGTGCAGACTATGGGTCAGGGTTTACACGTTACTTCTCAGTCTACTCCGGGTGAACCTAAAAAAGGATCCATTCGAGGCTCTTCTCGGCAAAGCAATACCAGAACTACTACGGCCAGAATGACAGTTGGCACAGCATCTTTTTACCGCAACTAAGCTGACAATAGCGCGAGCATGGAGAAGCCCGGCCCTTAGCTTTGAGGCAATCAAAAACCGTCTGAACGATGTCATGGTTAATGAAAAACCGTCTTCTGTTCTCTCTGACATTCATACCAAATTTCTTAGAGTCACCCCTTTGGCATTTTTTGTGTTTTGTTGCCTCACAACCTGGAATTAACATGATTTGTTTGAGGATTTGCATCATTTAATTTACAGAACATGCCCACAACCTTGAATATTTTTTTTTTATTGTGAAGCAAATAATAACCTAACCCTTTTTAGAACCTAACCCTGACTTGTGCTTCTCAACAACATTGTCCCTTACTTGTTTAGAGAGTTCCTTGGCCTTCATGGCAGTGTTTGGTTCGTGTTGCCTCTTGCTTAGATGTTGGGCCTTTCAGAAAGGTGTGTATATGTAATGACAGGTCATGTGACACAGGTGGACATCATTTCACTAATTATGTGACTTCTGAAGGTAATTGGTTGCACCAGAGCTTTTAATGAGCTTCATAACAAAGGGGGTGAATACATACGCACATGCCAATTATTAGTTTTTTATTTCTGAAAAATAGTTTTATGTATATATTTTTCTAATTTTACTTCACCAACTTAGACTTTGTGTTCTGATCCATCACATACAATTCAGATTATAAAAAAAAAAAACATTGAACTAAAGGCTGTAATGTAACAAAATAGGTAAAAAGCAGAGCAGGGTGAATACTTTTGCAAGGCACTGTATATATACAGTATCTCACAATAGTGCGTACACCCCTCAAATTTTTGTAAATATTTTATTAAATCTTTTCATGTGACAACACTGAAGAAATTACACTTTGCTACAATGTAAAGTAGTGAGTGTACAGCTTGTATAACCGTGTAAATGGCAACAAAAGTGAGTACACCCCTAAATGAAAATGTCCAAATTGGGCCCAAAGTGTCAATATGTGTGGCCACCATTATTTCCCAGCACTGCCTTAACCCTCTTAGGCATGGAGTTCACCAGAGCTTTACAGGTTGCCACTGGAGTCCTCTTCCACTCCTCCATAATGACATTATGGAGCTGGTGGATGTTGGAGACCTTGTGTTCCTCCACCTTCTGTTTCAGGATACCCCACAGATGTTCAATAGGTTTTAGGTCTGGAGACATGCTTGGCCAGTCCATCACTTTTACCCTCAGCTTTTCTACCAAGGCCGTGGTCATCTTGGATGCGTGTCTTGGGTCATTATCATGTTGGAATACTGCCCTGCGGCCCAGTCTCCAAAAGGAGGGGATCATGCTCTGATTCAGTATGTCACAGTACATGTTGGCATTCATGGTTCCTCAATGAACTGTAGCTCCCCAGTGTCGCCAGCACTCATGCAGCCCCAGACCACGACACTCAAACCACCATGCTTGACTGTAGGCAAGACACACTTGTCTTTGTACTTCTCACCTGGTTGCTGCCACACACACATCTGAACCAAATAAGTTTATCTTGGTCTCATCAGACCACAGAAGATGGCTCCAGTAAACCATGTCCTTAGTCTGCTTATCTTCAGAAAACTGCGGGATTTATTGTGCATCACCATTATAAGAGGCATCCTTCTGGGACGACAGCCATGCAGACCAATTTGATGCAGTGTGCTGCGTATGGTCTGGGCACTTACAGGCTGACCGCCAGCCCTTCAACCTCTGCAGAAATGCTATCAGCACTCATACATCTATTTCCCAAAGACAACCTCTGGATATGATGCTGAGCACGTGCACTAAACTTCTTTGGTCAACCATGGAGAGGCCTGTTCTGAGTGGAACCTGTCCTGTAAAAACAACTATATGGTCTTGGCCACCATGCTGCAGCTCAGTTTTTGGTCTTGGCAATCTTCTTATAGCCTAGGCCATCTTTATATAGAGCAACAATTCTTTTTTTCAGATCCTTAGAGAGCTCTTAGCCATAAGCTGCCATGTTGAACTTTCAGTGACCAGTATGAGAGAGTGAGAGAGATAACACCAGATTTAACACACCTGCTCCCCATTCACACCTGAGACCTTGTAACACTAATGAGTCACATAACACCGGGGAGGGAAAATGGCTAATTGGGCCCAACTTGGACATTTTCACTTAGATGTGTACTCAATTTTGTTGCCAGTGGTTTAGACATTAATGGCCATGTGTTGAGTTATTTTGAGGGGACAGCAAATTTACACTGCTATACAAGCTGTACACTCACTTCTTTACATTGTAGAAAAGTGTCATTTTTTCAGTGTTGTCATTAAAATATTTACAAAAATGTGAGGGGTGTGCTCACTTTTGTGAGATACTGCATGTGCGTGAATACACTGCCTGCACTGACATAGTATATATATATATATATATATATATATATATATATATATATATATATAAAATAGACTGCCTGCATGCCACTAACTAACCTGCCCACCTAATCTAGCTCAATCTATCTCTGTCCACACACACTATACACGGCCTCTATGTAAGCATTTTTATATAGTGTGGGATGTGGACTCAGTCCCCCTGATCCATGATTGGCCAAGGGCACCCTGTCTTTGCCCAATTATGGCTCTCGCTGCATGCTTTGGCCAATCATCAGAAGTCAATGCACTGCGATCTCGCAGTGCAATATGGGGCGTTCCGCGGTACTCTAATTTCCCACGAACGCCCCATATGTTTGGTTTGTTTGCGAGCAAACAACCAATGTTTGAGTCAAACTTTTGTTCTGACGCAACCTGCGGGCTCATCCCTATTCCACAACACAACTGAACCAGCACTTGGAGCAGACTTGCAGAATGTTTGCAAAGAAAGTTGATCTGGAGTCATGCAGTGCAGACTTGTGAAGCCTGGCAAGTCTAGCAATAGCTTAGCAAGCCATTTTCAAACTTTAAGCTCAATTTCTTGCTATCTGGGAGGGAGACAGAGAGAGTCCTCCACTGCTGTATATTGCTCATGGGATGAAGGGGCTTTCACCGAAAACACTTTTAGGAGGGATGTTGTTTTTTTGGGACTGTACCCCAGACCCAATAATATTTTTAAACATTACTTGAAGGTATGTTCTTGGTTAAACTGTATATTAAACCTTAACATGTACACGGAGCATAGCCTACAACATAGCTCCCAACTGTCCCTGATTTTGAGGGACTGTTCCTGATTTGAAGCAATGTCCCTCTATCCCTCTTTCCCCCTCATTTGTCCATCATTTTGGTCTGCTCTATAGAGTTGTATATAAAATGCACCTTTTATCTTTCAAAAAGTGTTTCCCAGTGCTAAATCTTTCATCCAAATTCTAAATTGCTGCATTTTTTAAATTTTAAAAGCCAATCTAAAAAATAGTAGTGGTTAAAAAAAAAACCCTTGTGGATTTAATTAACCTTTTTTGGTTAACTCTCCTTTAAGGGGGTGTGGGAGGGGGCGTGTCTTATGCCTACATACATTTTCTAGTAGGTGTCCCTCATTCCCATCTCAAAATGTTAAGAAATATGCCTACAAGCCAAGTTTTTATTCTTGTAATCCTGGACCACATTTGCTGATGCTAATGGAATATTTTACTTACTGGATCTCACGTACAGAAATCTGCTGGTCTGAATGTGATTAGTGATGCAGGAAGTGAGAATGTTACACACAGAGGCTTCAGGGAATGTGCTCCTATTACCCTTTTTCAGACCCTCTATGGACCTGTATGATATTCTCCAGGTGATTACATGGAATTTTGAAAAAAGTTAATATTCTAGCTTTAGTACCATTGCTAAGTTTACTTGATAGCATTCCTAGCCCACCTCCTTTTTTCTGGCTGGATTTGCATTTTAACCCCTCCATAAACCCACTTTTAATCTATGGTTGTTACACATTTTACAGTTTTCTAAGCATATGAATTTTAATATCCTCATTTTGTAATCATGTTTCCAGTAATGTTTTAACATATGTTCCTATGATGCAAATGATCAGTATTTACCTGAATAGCTCTATATTAAGCAGATGAGTAATTCTCAGCTGACACAGTGTGACTTCGTATTCTATCACATAATGTGTAATGGATGAATGACAAATTTGCAAGATGTTAAAAATATATCTCTGAATTCAAGCTCTGTCTTTCATTCTACTGCTTATATAAAGGTAGAGCTGGATTACACATTCATCTGTCACATTTAACAAGTCTGAGGAACATGAATAATCATTCATATACATTGTTTTTTTCTTTTTTAACTTTACAGATTTGTCTCTGTCTGTCTGCCAATCCCACTCTCTTTCTCTCTGTCTCTGAAATGTGACATGGATGAATGGTGATGTCCTTGCTTAGAATTAGAGAGTAATGTTCCAGTTGTAAAAATGATCCCTGTAAATGTCATAACTGGCAGTGTAATAGAAAAATAGTTAATTTGAAGCATACATGAAAAAAGGGTCACAAGACCACCCCCCATCGCCCCCCCCCCCCCCGAAAATGAAGACACTTATATGTCTATTTAAAATTATTATGTTCAATTCATGCAGACAAATGATTGTTGGACAATCGTCCATCTTTATGTAGCACCCTGGAGTTTAGTCAGAGAGCTTCTCACAAATTTGCTTGCCAAGAGTAGTTATCTTGGTCGATTGATAGGGGTCTATTGATTTCTCCCTAAGTTTGGCCTTGTTGCACTTTTCTCTTCTACCACTGGGTGGCCGGGCACTTGGCGGTACTAGATACAAGAAGGGCAACCCAAGGCCAGGTTAATGGTATGTGGGTATCTCAGCCAATGGGCAGGGGTTTTCTTGATCCCCTTGGCCTGCTGGAGGAGCCTAAATATTCGGTTGAGGTCAGGTGATCTAGGTTCTGTGCCACCTGGACTGCCGTCTGGGTGGACGTGTGTGTCGTCTGCCCCAGGCTGCTAGGCCAGAGATTGGGCCTATTCTGGGGGCATCTGGCTGCTAGGCTGTGTGAGGGCCTATCCAGAAGTAGGATAGCAGCGCAGGGTTGGGATTGCGGCTTGCAGTCCAACCAATTGTGACGGTTCTGCCGGCCAGAGAACCTGTCAGTGGTCTGAGGTAGAAAGGAAAGCTGTCGCCACGAAGGGTCCAATCACCTTTACCAGGGAGTGGGACCACAGTGAGTAAATGAAGCAAGTACAGGAAACCATATTCTCACCGAAAAGGCATGGTGGAGAATCGGGAAACTTCAGGCAGTGATCAAGTCAAGGACCCAACCAGTGGAGGATACGTTTGCAGAGCAGCCTTTTGTGATAAGCCAGGGGCCGAGCTGGTTAGCAGGGGTGAAGCTTGAGATGTATCTGGAGTGCCAAGCTAGGGACCCAGCAGAGAAGCGGGGATGACGCTTGAGGAGATACCACTGCAAACCTTGGAGGTGCTCAAGGGATTCATAGTCAGAGAATCAGAGGGTCTAGTGAGAGACCAGGAGCTTAGCATTGAAGAACTACAAGGAGCAGTTGTAGTGGAGCTGAAAGAACTGTTATGTTTGAGTTAGGAACTGTTAAAGGACTGTTACCATAGGAGAAAGCATTCCTGCAAGTGCAGACGTTTCTTGCTGGGGCCTTTCCCTCCTATTGAAGTCTTGGAGTCTGCCAATTGAGTTTGCAACTATCTACAGGTGTCCTGGCCCTAACTCTCTTTCCCCTAAAAATATATAAAAAGGACTGTCAAAAAATAAATAAAACCTCTTGTACATCCAAGAAGTGTCTGGTGCCTAATGACTTTCACTATCTATGCACCCACTATGTCTCACAACCCACCACATATTGAAGGATGTCAGCTATATTTGGCCTTGGAGGTCCTCATTAGACCAAAAGAGATAAAAGACTCTGCTACATTTATTTTTCAGGTATCAATTTCAAAAAATATTCCAAATATTTAAAAAAAATAGTCTGCCTATCCTTGATAAAGAGAACTCATCTATCAGCATACAAATTGCAAAATTCAGCAGTCACATTTAAAAGCAAACAAGGTCCACCCATTTGCATCAGCATAAAACATAATAGAGGTATTTCAATAGCAAACACGATTTGACCATCACATAAAAATGTTAAATGTATGGATAGAATGAGGAAGGAGGTGGAAGGAACCTGTTTGGTGTCTATGGTGCTCCTTTGGAGAAATTTACCTTAATTTCCTGTTCTGCTGACAACAGTTTCACCAGACAAAAAAAATGAGGAAAAATCTGCAATGGGGACATAGATAGAAAAGGAAATCTGACAGAGATACTAGCCTTGCCTTACACCACTAAATTAAGTATTTTTATTTCTGTCTGTGTTGCTGTTGGAGAGTTACTTCATATCGGGTAACATAATGGCAGAAAGACAGGAAGTGAGGGAAAATCTCTTTGGATAGCCATAATAACCAGAGATGGGTTGTATTCCTTTCTAACTTAATCTAAAACTAAAGCCGCGTACACACGGGCGGACTGTCTGGCCTACTTAGTCCGCCGAAACACATTTCAGCGGACAGTCCGCTCGTGTGTGGGCTTCAGCGGACTTTTTCAGCGTGCAGTCTGGCGGACTAAGTATTTCGGAATTTCCGTAATACAGTCCATCGGACTCGCATTTCGGCGGACAATCCGCCCGTGTGTGTGCCAGTCCGCAGTACTTTTGAAATGAGCGGACTTTTCCCGCCCGGAGAAAAGTCCGCTCATTTCGAGCGGTTATCCAGGTAGGCGGGGCCCGCGACGGAGACGTCGCTGGCCCGTCGCCTGGTATGGACTTAAAGGGGAACCCCAACGCCGAAAAAAATCGGCGTGGGGGTCCCCCCCAAGTCCACAACAGACCCTTGTCCGAGCACGCTACCCGGCCGGCCAGGAAAGGGGGGCGAGCGAGCGCCCCCCCTCCTGAGCCGTACCAGGCCGCGTGCCCTCAAAATGGGGGGGTGCCTTGGGGAGGGGGGGGCCGCGCGGCACCCCCATCCCAAAGCACCTTGTCCCCATGTTGATGAGGACAAGGGCCTCTTCCCAACAACCCTGGCCGTTGGTTGTCGGGGTCTGCAGGTGGGGGGCTTATCGGAATCCCCTTTAATAAGGGGGCCCCCGGATACCGGCCCCCCACCCTATGTGAATGAGTATGGGGTACAATGTACCCCTACCCATTCACCTGTGAAAAAAAGTACAAAAAAAACACAACACAGGGTTAAAATATTTTATTGCACAGCTCCGGGGGTCTTCCGTCTTCGGGGGTCTTCTCGCCGGACTCCTCCGCTATCTTCTTGTAGCTCTTTTGCTAGCGGAGGAGTCCGGCTTTCTTCCTCGCCGCCGGCCTCTTCTCCCGACTTCGGGGGTCTTGTCCCCCTCTTCGGTTCTTCTGCCGGGCCACCGCGCCTTCTTCTAGCTCTTTTACAGGCGGTGGCCCGGTCTTCTGTCGCCGCCGTCGCCGCCGTCGCCGCCGCCTTCCGTCTCCTTCGCGGGCCCCGCCTACCTGGAGACGTGCTCGAAATGAGCGGACTTTCCTCCGCGTGTGTGGGCGAGTCCGTTCATTTCAAAAGTAGGGCGGATAGTATGGCGGACTTAGTCCGCCGTATTAGTCTGCTCAAAAAGTGCCGTGTGTGGGCAAGTCCGTTCATTTGAAAGTATGACGGACTGTCCGTCGGGTTGTCTGACGGACTAAGTTGGCCAGACAGTCCGCCACGTGTGTTCGCGGCTTAAGAAAAAAAGATTGGGCTATAAGAGCAGATGCTTTTTTTTGCCTTGGTGTTTACCAGCGCATGCACGTCCAACATATTTTCTTAAAGCTGAATCTATTTATCTTTTCTTTCCAAAATGAGGACAGAAACATATCTAAAGTGCACAGTAATATATCCTGAATACAATCTACATCTACTCCATGTACAGTGTTACTGTATATTTCTGTAAAGTATGATGTAGTACTCAGGATCACATTGACTTATAAGGGCTTGAAACCATTCCTGGAATGCTTCCCGCTTGGCCTTGATGTTTCACTAATAAAAATTCTTCAATTCTCAGAGTTCATAAAAAAGCTGGATAATTTTCCTTAATAAGAAGATAGCAAGCACTCTTATTTTCTAGGTTCATAAATATCTCTGCATTGGAGCATATATATAATCCTGATCAAAGCAAACTGTTTCACCTTCAGAAAACAGGTCTAAAATATATCAGTATGCTAAAAAGTAGGTGAACCACATTAATTATATGTACAAAATGTATTATTTTAGTTTAGTTTACCAATTCATGGACATTTTGACACAATCCAGGCAAAATGGTGATGCATACAGGGGACACAACCTATTCCATTCTGGCAGCAGTTCAGAGGTACCCAACCTGCCTCTTACTGCTATACCACTTGTACTCCAACATCCCCATTTCTTACCCTTCTAAAATGATGAGACCACACCTTAATTTTGGAGTATTAATGGCCATAGCAGCCTATTTATTATTCACACCTAAGGATGAGCCGAACACCTCCTGGTTCGGTTTGCACCAGAACCTGCGAACAGACCTAAACTTCGTGTGAACTTTAGAACCCTATTAAAGTCTATGGGACTCGAACGTTCCAAATCTAAAGTGATAATTTTAAAGGCTAACATCCAAGTTACTGTCCTAAAAAGTGTTTGGGAACCTAGGTCCTGCCCCAGGGGACATGTATCAATGCAAAACAAAGTTTTAAAAACTGCAGTTTTTTCGGGAGCAGTGGTTTTTATAATGGTTAAAGTGAAACAATAAAAGTGTAATATTCCTTTAAATTTCGTACCTGGGGGGTGTCTATAGTATGCCTGTGAAGGGGCACATGTTTCCCGTGCTTAGAACTGTCCCTGCACAAAGTGTCATTTCTGCAGGAAAAAAAGTCATTTAAAATCACTCGCGGCTATAATGAATTGTCGACTCCTGTAATACAGAGAACACTCATTGAAAGTCATTGATGAAAAAAAAAAAAGCGTGGGGTTTCCCCAAATTCAATTACCAGGCCCTTCATGTCTGGTATGGATATTAAGGGGAAGCCCGCGACAAATAAAAAAATACATAAATGACGTGAGGTTCCCCCTAATATCCATTCCAGACCCTTTAGGTCTGGTATGGATATTAAGGGGAACCCCGCGTCAAAGTAAAAAAAAAAGACTTGGGGTTCCCCCTAAAAATCCATACCAGACCCTTTATCCGAGCACACAACCTGGCATCCATAAAAAGTAAAGTAATTAAGAAAAACTTTTTTTTTTAAAGCACCTCTTCCTGCTGTGCTCGCATGCAGAAGCGAACGCATACGTAAGTTGCGGCCGCATATGTAAACAGTGTTAAAACCACACATGTGAGGTGAAGTATCGCCTCGATCGTTAGAGAGAGAGCAATAATTCTAGCAAAAGAACTTCTCTGAAAACTCAAAACTGATAATCTGTAGAGATTTTTAAACATCACCTATGGAAATTTTTAAGAGTCAAAGTTTGTCGCCATTCCACGAGCGGGTGCAATTTTGAAGCATGACATGTTGGGTATCAATTTACTCGGCATACCATTATCTTTCACAATCTAAAAAAAATGCGCTAACTTTACTGTTTTTACTTGTAAACAAAAAGTTTGAAAAATAGGCCTGGTCCTTCAATGGTTAAGGATAGATCACATCCCGACTGCTGACACATGCAGAGTGACGAAGGAAGCAGCTGTGATAGTGCTGATTATTGTGTTCTGTTCCCCACTGACTCCTTCTCCCCTCCTGTCCATCCCAGGTGCTTGTTTGTGACATCACATGGGATGGACAAGAGAGGAAAGGCCAGGGAAGAACAGTGCACCAAGAGAGGACACATCAAAGCTGCTTCAGTGCATTGCCATGTACTGTGCCCTGGCTGTGTGCCCCACTCCCATGTAATGTGTGCTGCTGTGTGACCCATAATGTGCCCTGCCCCCATGTGAAGTGCTGTTATATTGATTTCAAAAGTATTCACACCCCTTTAAATTTTCCACATTTTGTCATGTTACAACCAAAAACGTAAATGTATTTAATTGGGATTTTATGTGATAGACCAACACAAAGTGGCACATAATTGTGAAGTCGAAGAAAAATGATAAATGGTTTTCCAAATTTTTTACAAATAAATATCTGAAAAGTGTGGCATGCATTTGTATTCAGCTCCCTTTACTCTGATACCCCTTACTAAAATCTAGTGGAACCAATTGCCTTCGGAAGTCACCTAATTAGTAAATAGAATCCACCTGTGTGTAATTTAATCTTGGCATAAAAACAACTGTTCTGTGAAGCCCTCAGAGGTTTGTTAGAGAACCTTAGTGAACAAACAGCATCAGGAAGACAAAGAACCACACCAGACAGGTTGGGGGTAAAGCTGTGGAGGGTTAGGTTATAAAAAATTATCCCAAGCTTTGAACATCTTATAAAGCACTTTTCAATCCATCATCTGAAAATGGAAAGAGTATGGCACAACTGCAAACCTACCAAGACATGGCCGTCCACCTAAACTGACAGGCAAGGAGAGCACTATTCAGAGAAGCAGCCAAGAGGCCCATAGTAACTCTGGAGGAGCTGCAGAGATCCCCAGCTCAGGGGGGAGAATCTGTCCACAGGACAACTAATAGTAATGCACTCCACAAATCTGGCCTTATGGAAGAGGGGCAAGAAGAAAGCCATTGTTGAAAGAAAACCATAAGAAGTCACGTTTGCATTTTGCCAGAAGCCATATGGTGGATACGGCAAATATGTGGAAGAAGGTGCTCTGGTCAGATGAGACTAAAATTGAACTTTTTGGCCTAAAAGCAAAGCGCTATATGAGGCGAAAAACTAACACTGCACATCACCCTGAACACACCATCCCTATCATAGAAAATGGTGGTGCCAACATCATGTTGTGCGGATGCTTTTCCTCAGCAGGGACAGGAAAGCTGGTCAGAGTTGATGGACAGATGGATGGAGCCAAATACAGTGCAATCTTAGAAGAAAACTTGTTAAAGTCTGAAAAAAACTTGAGACTGGGGCGGAGGTTCACCTTCCAGCTGGACAACGACACTCTTCGTCTTGTTGCCTATCTTGTTTGGTGAACCCTAAATGGAGTATTGCCAGTATTGGAGGAAGCAGGAAGAGTCCAGTGTCATCTTATATTGATGCCTTCAGTCACCCTCCACACTACCTTTATTGCTGCACAGTTCTCTGGCAGCATATATGGCAGGGAGAGCACAGTGCATTTGGGTGGTGACTGGGGACTGGTGTACACATTTCTAACACTGAGTGATTTTGAAAGCAAGGGTGTCCCTTATATTCATCAGTTAATAGCAATATTACACTGTAGTGCAGTGTTTCTCAACCTTTTTTTCAGTCAAGGCACCCTTTAAACCAGGGGTGCCCAACCTTTTTAAGAGCGAGGGCCACTTAAGCAACTTGGTAATCAGTCATGGCTACTCTATAGGCCCTTCAATCCGATCCACCCAGATTTTTTTTTTTAGAGGATCGGAGGCAGGCGGGAGTAAATGGACAAAAGTCTGTTTACATCTGCCGCTCTGTAGAAGTGAATTGAGGGTCCAATTGTGAAAAGGGCCTAAGACTTTCCTACTGTGCTGCGGTTTACCCACACCGCGGGTGCAGTGTAGTGCACCTGTGTCTATCCTGCAGGTTAACCAAACTTTGTCATAGACTCAGCTTATGGGGCTCTGCAGCCGCTTTCTTCCTCTACCACCAGCTTCATTCACAACACCGATGCTGCGGTATGACAGGTCGGCAACCTGCGATCTGGGCTTGCTAACCCGCCATTCCAGAGCAGGAGGTCGCGGGCCACATCAGAGGGCTCCGCGGGCCATATGTGGCCCCCGGGCCACTGGTTGGCCACCCCTGCTTTAAACATTATGGACAGTCTCGAGGCACACGATTCTCAAATGTAAAAAGGATTCTAATAGTTTTACATAAGCCACCAACAACCACACAGGTAGGACACCCAAGGTTAGAGGTGATTTACTCTTCCAAAGAAACTACACTTTTGAAAACTGGTACTGACTAAGTATTCTAATGTTTTTTTCCCCCTCAGTTTTTCTCCATTACTCAGCTTATGTGACCCCCACGCTGATGGAAAGGGGCAGAGGAGAGTCAAACAAGGATGCTATGCAGTGGACTGACATCCTCCTTATCAACTGATGATGCCATCGGTTGTAGGCATTTTGCCAAGGCACCCCTGAAGAAACGTCAAGGCATTCTGGTTAAAAAAATGCTGCTATAGTATATATATATATATATATATATATATATATATATATATATAGATAGATATAAATATATATATATATATATATATATATATTATTTTTTGGATGTATCCCGGGTTCCAGCTTTTAAGATACTTGGAATGTAAGACCCACTGGAGGAGATACAAGCGTTTCTAGGATTGTATATTTACATGCTAGTTTGCTGCACTTAATTAAGCAGCCTGTACTTCCGGTGAGTTTAATATCCAGCTGTTTGGAACATTGGACGTTTCTCCAATTTTTCATATATGGATTTTGGGGATTTCACCTGTATGCACTATATTTCCAAAAGTATTGGGACACCTGCCTTTACACACACATGAACTTTCACGGCATCTCAGTCTTAGTCCGTAGGGTTCAATATTGAGTTGGCTGACCCTTTGCAGCTATAACAGCTTCAACTCTTCTGGGAAGGCTGTCCAAAAGGTTTAGGAGTGTGTCTATGGGAGTGTTTGACCATTCTTTCAGAAGTGCATTTGTGAGGTCAGGCACTGATGTGGACGAGAAGGCCTGGCTCCCAGTCTCCGCTCTAATTTATCCCAGAGGTATTCTATCGGGTTGAGGTTAGAACTCCAGGCCAGTTAAGTTCCTTCATTCCAAACTCACTCATCCATGTCTTAAAAGACCTTGCTTTGTGATATTGTCCAAATCATTTGGTGGAGGAGAAATTATGGTGTGAGCTTGTTTTTCAGGGGTTGTGCTTGGCCCTTTAGTTCCAGTGAAGGGAAATCTTAAGGCATCAGCATACCAAGACATTTTAGACAATTTCACGCTCCCATCTTTGTGAGAACAGTTTGGGGATGGCCCCTTGCTGTTCCAACGTGACTGTGCACCAGTGATAAAGCAAGGTCCATAAAGACATGGATGTTTGGGGTGGAGGAACTTGACTGGCCTGCACCTCAGCCCAATAGAATACATTTGGGATGAATTAGAGCAGAGACTGCAAGCCAGGCCTTCTTGTTCTACCTTAGTACCTGACCTCACAAATGCACTTCTGGAA
This sequence comes from Lithobates pipiens, assembly GCF_037356315.1. NCBI lineage: Eukaryota > Metazoa > Chordata > Amphibia > Anura > Ranidae > Lithobates > Lithobates pipiens. The sequence continues at coordinate 163,023,833 of NW_027507748.1, read as the reverse complement.
GAATGGTCAAACATTCCCATAGACACACTCCTAAACCTTGTGGACAGCCTTCCCAGAAGAGTTGAAGCTGTTGAGGCTGTTATAACTGCAAAGGGTGTGCCAACTCAATATTGAACCCTACGGACTAAGGCTGGATTCACACCTATGCAGTTTTAGTGCCTTTTGCAGATTTGCACTACAGAATGTGTTCCATAGGAAACGATGTTAAATGGACTGTAGTGCAAATCTGCAAAATGCAAAAAGCACTAAAAATGCATAGGTGTGAATCAAGCCGAAGACTGGGATGCTATTAAAGTTCATGTGCGTGTAAAGGCAGGTGTACCAATACTTTTGGTAATATAGTGTATATTATTGTGAGCACATCTTTTTTTTTTGATCACTTAAAGACTGAACATACTTTTTATTTATTTTTTTGCTTGTCAAGAATTTTGATTAAAGGGGATGTAATACCGCATGTTTTTTCAACTTTTCACCATTTTACTTAGCTGACTAATTCCCATGCCGGATGGAGACACGCTGTTCCTCTCTGCACGGGGTCCCTCCTTGAATAGATTGATAGCAGCGCAGCCATTGGCTTCCTCTGCTGTCAATCAAATCCAATGACGCGGGCACCGGGGGGGGCAGGGCCGAGTCAGGCATTCATGTCTATGGACCCAAATGCTGGACTCAGGAGCGTGCCGGCAAGGTAAACCCCGGGGAGAGCGTTCCTAGGGGCTTATCTGAAGTGAGGAGGAGCCGCGAGAGTCGCCTGTAGTAATATCACGACGAGGGACCCCAGAAGTCGAGGAAAATGAGCTGCACAGTGGAGATAAGTATGACATGTTTTTTATTAAAAAAAAAAAAATGTATGATCACTTTAATTATTGTATTGTAAAGCACTGCCATTTTTGTTTTATATATCACAGAGGTACTATATAATTTGGGTTGTGTAGTGCTGACTGTATTAATATATGATTTTACATCTCTACATAAATATAAAGATGTTTTAAAAATGAGCAGATCAGCATTTCTTCTAATAAGCATAAACAATACTTTAGGCAGTGACCTTGAACAAGTATGCACACAGTAAAGTCAAAGTGAGTAAGGACTCATGCTCTACATATTAGTTCCAGGTCAGTGACTGGGGAAGCATTGAAGGCATTGGATCAGCATTACAGGAATTTTTTAAAAAGAGGTTTGCTATGTCAGCGTACAAAGGCCATTGTAAAGTATCTGGTAGCAACCAATCAGTAAGTGTCTTATATATTGTTTAGTAAAGTAATGGGATGATAAATCTGATTGGTTGTTTTGGGTTACTATATTTTTCACTGTAGCTCTTCAAACTATTGTAAAGCCTATATTATTTTTCTGAATAAACAGTTCATTGTACAATGTGGGCAGAGAATAGAGCAACTTCGAAAACTATTTAAACAGAATTCTCCAAGATCTTCTTCTTGCAGTTAGTCATGTGGCCTTGTGCTCTTTGACTTCCGCTAATGAACTGAGCCAGGCGAATGACGTTTGGGAGAACACACAGTTCTTTCGAGCCGAGCAGAAAGACTAAAATACTTCAGTGACGTGATATGCTGCTGGTGCAATAATGACATTTATTGAGAAAATCAAAGCAATAGCCAGCCAAAGATAAAGTAAAAGGCCAATTGTAGAAAGCAGATCATCTTTGAATTAATCGATGTGTCACTTTTTATCTATAGATTAGAAATCACAACAATAAAGAACAACAATAAAACCACAAAATGAAAACATGTTATGAGGGTTTCCTTACTGAAACAAACAACCGCTTAAGTCATTACTCTTTAACATTAAAATTAACCTAATGTGAACTGCCGATGACTATTATTTTTCAGCTTATTTTTCTGCCGTTTTGTTTGCTTAGTAAACAGAATCTAGCAGAATATACGTAATTGCAATAAATTGCTTCCTTTGAAAAAAGCAGGATGCATTGTTTTGGCCAACAAAGGGTTCGTTCACCTCTATGGGTGAATGCAACTGCCATTCAGGAACAATGGGTTAAATATAAGCATGGAAACTGGCAGTCAGAAGATACACAGAAAAGTGACCATAGGTGAGTAGAGCCTCTAGTTTGTGCAGAAAGCCTGTCTAGCTGCCGAGGAAATGTAGAGCAACTAAACAGAGGAGGCGATTTACTGCATAGTAACCAACCAGCTTCTATGCTTTAGCCCTCGTTCACACTAAACTCGCACGATTTCAAACCCGCATTTCATTGCGAGTTCGGGGGCGATTTGAAAGACACCTGTGTGGGTTCATGCACAGATGTCTATTGAAATCGCCCCTGAAGTTGCCAAAAGTAGTGCAGTAACTACTTTTGGGAATCAGTGCAGTGCCACAAAGTCGGCGTCACACTGATTTGGACGGTGCAGTTGACGGCAATAGGCTGTCAAGACGGCCCGATGTGAACGGGGGCTCATTGTCCTATGAAAGACAAGAGAGATACTCTGCCCACAAAGGTCTTGACTCCAGCCGGAGATGTATGGAAGGACGGCCATCCCATCCCATCCCAAGAGATCCTGAAAAGACATAACACAACAACATCCTACTATCGACACACCTTACTAAGTTTTCTTTCAGGAGGGAGTTAGAATCCTGCTGACAAAAATATCAAATATTTAAACCTCATATGTCACTTTAACACATTTTTTTCTTTTTGTTCTGTCGGGAGGGGGTTATGGCCTGATGACAGAAACAATGGGGAAAAACACGCAGCATTAAAGTGATCAGTTCTCTTTGGAGTTCTTGATGGGCCCCTCTCAGACCGACAGGCTCCTTAAAAGAGTTAAAGTAGGGATCAGACCTCACCCAGGTCCATTGAGAGGAAAGGTCCATCTATCAGACACAACACAGGGTGGCAGGCTGGTCTGAACCTGCAAAAGTCAGAGAGAAAGGAACTCAGACTCTGCAACTCTCCAGCAGTCTATGTGGCAACTTCCATGGTGGCTGTACATCTCAACAGTCCTCTTCATGCATAGAAGTGTGGGACAGGCAGTCTCTTCCTACCTCCCCCTTCCTCCCTGATGGATACTGAGTGACTCCTCACAGGCTGTCCCGCCTTCACAATCATCACCCGGTCCTTATGGATTGCTCTTCCCAGCCACCATTCCCTCCAAATGTCCTCAAAGCAGGCCCAGGTCTCCTCACACTCCGGGACCTGCAAAGGCTTTAGGATGTGCAAGTACTCCCACACAAGGTTATCCCCCCACTCAGTTCTCTACAATGTCCATAGTGTCAGGAGGGACATAGGGTTAGTCCAGACCCCACGCCAGAGCAACTCTGTGCTGAACCTCCCTCTGGAACCAGGAAAAGCTGGGCAGTTCTCTGGGCTTTCCTTTCCAGGCAGGACACAAGCATCCGGGGATCTCTTGACCCACTGCCTGTATTCAGCTGCTCTGGTCTGGGTGGTTGAAGGTCTGTTGTGGAAAAGTTGTCTGTTACTGATGGGGGTTCCTGCAACTTCTTCGGTGTTCCCAGTAAAGTCTGGCTCTTCTCCAACATTGGGCTGGACCTCCAGGACCTGGGAAGCTCCTGTCTCATTCCTCTTCCGAGCTGCTGCTAGGAGATGACCACGCTGCTAATCATTTCAGGGACCTGAACTCTGCTAGTAGTCTGGGGGATCCCCAATCTATGGCCCTGCCCTTGCATTCCCCTTCAGGCTCACCTGAGGGTGCACTTCCCTACAGCACTGGCTCTTTCCAGATAGGGATAGGAATGGGCATAGCAGTGACTAGCATTTCAGGGACATTATCTGGCTCCTGCAGGGCAGTGCTTACAGTTAACAGGACCCTGTCTAGGTCGCAGGCCTCGGCCTTCACGTCCTCTTCCCTTATGTCCCTTGTTTTCACAGGGGAGTCCCCAGGCTCAGACACTGAAAGGAACAGTTCTAACACAGTCCCGCCTGCAGGCACCTACAGGCTGACCTTGATCACTCCAGGCAACAGTAGACACTTCCAGACACTGTTTTACTGTTTGAAGCAGGAGTTTGAAGCATAAGTTCAGAATGACCAACATTAGCAGATCGTTGGACATATTTGTAATCCATAGGCGTGATCCACGGGTGACAGCACATGGTAGAAAGTCTCTAAATTGCAGAAATTAGTATAAGTGTCCGTCCCAGCCACGGTTGGGCAACTGGGTATGCAGGGCAGCAATAACTGGACAATTTGCTCCTGCTGGTTGCTATGGACATTCGCACTCGATGCTGTAGTACTGAATGAAGGCAGAGCGCATAAATACGTCCCCTGAGTTACATTCCTCTATTGGTGGAACAATTGCAATTCCCTGGGTCGTTCAACTTCAGTTGCTAGTGGCAACGGCTGGCAGATTACCTGTGAACGAATGTCCCGGATCCCCCAAATGTAGCGGTACCCCTGTAGGGGCTGCTGAATGTAATGCTCTGTCTGTCACCCCCACAACCTCTTCAGGGACTGCCAGCCCTCCTGGCTACAGCTTCCCCCTTCCACTGCTCGTGCCACCACCATCCTCCAGACTGGCTCTGCAGCCATCCCAGAGTGCTGCATCTCAGTCCTCTCAAGCGTGCCTCCCAGTCCTCCCAACTGTGTGTACACTCACTAACCCTCTTGGCTTCACCTCTGTGGAACTCCAGGAGACTTGCCCAGCAGTGTTCTCCCGCTGCCAGCCAAGTCTGGAAATGTACCTGTTCTCAAAGTAAAACTACACTCCTCTTCTAGCACAATAGAGGGTGCTACACTCTCTTATTTTGTCTTGGGGATCTGGCTAGTAGCACACTTCCTGTCTTAAGCTGGATTCACACCTATGCATTTTTAGTGCTTTTTGCATTTTGCAGTCAGTGAATTGGCACGAGCGGAATGTCTGACAGAAAAAGTCTGACAGGAGCTTTTCATCATATATTCCGATCATGTGTATGCCCCATTGGACTTTTTACACCAAAAATTCTGACGGACCTAGAAATAGAACATGTTCTAAATATTTCTGACAGAACCAATTCCTATCGGGAAAGCCGCTTGTCTGTGTGCTGTTCCGACGGACCAAAAACTATGCATGCTCTGAAGCAAGTACGAGAGGGAGGTTATTGGCTACTGGCTATTGAACTTCCTTTTTCTAGTCCCGTCGTACGTGCTGTACATCACCGCGTTCTTGACGGTCAGACTTTGGTGTGATCGCGTTTCAGCGGAACTCCGTCCAAAAAACGTTCAGAGTTTATTCCGACGGGAAAACTGGTCATGTGTGCAGGGCATTAGGGTGCCTCCTCTCTGGATGGATGGAACATAGATACAATTGAACAGTAACATTGCTAATCTGGGTAGAGGTAGTTTTGGATGCTCTAGCATGTTTAGATGACAAAAACGTTAAAGCTGAACTTTGGCTAACACATTTTAAGCAGTTACAGCAATTTTATTTTTTTAAGGATAAAGATTTTACATAAATTAAATAGTTTGTTTCAACCCTCCTTCCACCTTCCCTAAGGCTGGATTCACACCTATGCAGTTTTAGTGCTTTTTGGATTTTGCAGATTTGCACTACAGAACATGTTCCATAGGAAACGATGTTAAATGGACTGTAGTGCAAATCTGCAAAATGCAAAAAGCATTTGGGAATTAGCATGAATGAAAGCATGAGGGAATTTAGGCCATCAGCCGAAAGTGATTGTTGTCCCTTCCAGTCCTCCAAGGTCAATGCTTGGAATGTGGTGTGTGATCCAGGGAGGCTATGCACCAAACTAAACCTTTCACACATGACCTTTTATTATCACATTATTGCTTTAAAACACCAGTATAAAGGATGAAATGATGAATTTTGCTTATTGCTTTTTCTTGCACTATGTCCTTTGACTACACACTTTGTGCTAAAGGGTGTCCTTTTTTCCCCATCTCAGAATGTTGGGAGGTGTGTATGTGCATCTGACTTTCACGTGCATATTCAGTATGTGGATAGGAAGCAGGTAAAAGAGTATGACGGAGATCAACAGCATTGCGATACAAAAAAAGCATAAAAGAAGGTATTTTATGTAAAAAAAAAAAAAAAAAAAACAATGTATAATACACAGTGCTTTGGTAAAACGTCTTACTACAAGATTTTGTTGAGGAGCCATCCAACATATTCCCAAATCATTTGATCAATGCTTTTTTGATCCCATACAGCAAAGCTGAGGATCCAATAACTCTGGTGAGTGGGGACACGAAAGAGGGAGCCACTTCAAAGTTTTGGAGCACCGTTGCACTTTTTATTGAAGAACTTGAGCACTTTTAGATATTGTGTATATCTGTTTTGTTTTTTCTTAACATTGATGCATTAGGCACTGTTTATTAGGATGTATATTGGTTGATGTAGGCTGCTAGCGCTGTTTTATATATATTTTTATGAAGAGGTGTTATAGCCTACGCTTTTATGAACTATTATATTTAAATACTAGAGACCTGCATACAATTCAGACATGCAAAAATATATGGAAATCATTTTTTTGTGTTGAAATACTTAAAAAACTAGGTACAGCATTTTTCTTTTTTAAGTTCCTTCCTTTGGATAACTTATATCTTTGTTATTTTTCACTCTTTTGGCTTCAGTTGGTTATGTATCCAGAAATACTAGGGCTTCATCCTAAATTTAGAATAACTTCCAAGAGCGTAAATCAACACAATTATAGATGAATCCATTTTGGCAGCTTCTCAACATAACAAATCTCCTTTCAGAGAAGCTCAGGAATAGGCTAATTCATTGCAGTAGATTTTAATGTCCAAATCTCAGAAAACGCAGGTGACAGTAGCTATGGTATTTCTAGGAAGGAAGGAAAAAAGAGCAGCATGCCAATTATACCTGTACGGTTGCTAGGACAGATTAGTATGACATTATATGATAAAGTGTTGCTGCAAGGCTTTTACCTTTAACAGAAAAAATCTATTTTTCTTTCTTATTATTTTTTAGCATTCTATCCTATGTTGTACAAACCCAAAAGTAGTCAAGAAAAGCTACACAGAGCATGTCAGTAAGAGTTTTAAAATCTCCAGTGTTCAACCTGTACCAGGAAAATTTTACACTTCCAGACTTCTACCATACATATTTAGGGTTTGGGAGGAGTCACCCCAGAGTATTTTTTTGGAATGTCTGCAGTGTGAGGGGTGTATTATTTCTCACTGTAGGATGGTGCCCCTTGTGCCTTGGGGGAAGCCAGGCAAGGTTCAATGGCAGCTTCCGGCTTAATGTGCCTTTAACAATGAGTAACACCACAGCACCCCTCCTGGAAAAATATGAGAAGTATGCAGTCTTAGTGTACCACTCAGTGACCTAAGTTATGGAAAAGATTATGACGGACTTGTGACGGAACCACTTGCCATCCCGGCTTCGTGCTTTCGTCCGCCAAAGAGTGCCTCCTGCCCTCAAATTTGTTTTTAGCAGACCGAGAGCTAATACCAGCGCTTTTTACCCAAATCATCATACACAGACAATGTGAGGTAAAATCAACAGGAATGACTGTTTATTGAAACTCAGAAACATACTATAGTCTCCTCCTGATCATATTACCCTAACAATACAAACTAGCTATAGTAATTATATTCCTATTTACAAACAACAACCAACATATACTATAAACATTAAGTTAATTAAGCAAATAGCCACCCAGACAATGTTGTGATTAAAGTGGTTGTATACTCTTTTTTTTCACTTTTACCTACAGGAAAGCCTATAATAAGGCTTACCTGTAGGTAAAAAAAATATCTCCTAAACCTGTACGGTTTAGGAGATATTCCCCTCGGTATGCGCCGCTGACTGCAGCGGCGCATGCGCACAAGGGGGATTCTCGGCTGAAAATCCGGCAGTGGCCGACCGGCTGGGATGAAATCTCCCGCACGCATGTGCGGGAGTGGCAATATCGCGGCTCCTGCCACTCACAGCACAGGAGCCACGATACCCGGAAGAAACGCCGAGGGAGCATGTCAGCTCCCTCGGCGTGGATCAGGCCAGATGTCGGGGCCTCGTTCTAAGGTAAGTATTTCATAATGAGCTAGTATGCGGTGCATACTAGCTCATTATGCCTTTTGCTTTGCAGGTGGTAAAAAAAAAAAATCATTAGCGGGTTTACTACCGCTTTAATCAGAGATCTCACTCCAGGTCAGACTTCCCGGCCCCAAGGTCACAACAAAGTACATTACACATAACATCCCACAATAGTTTTCTAGCAGACAGACAGAACAATATGTGAGGTAATTAGCACAATTAACAATAGGTTAAACATACTTGCCAAAATAACACATAACACCTTAATAAACAGACTATAGCAGGAGACCCGAAACAGGTGTCTTTGAGCTGATGACATTAACATCTATGAGTCTCACAGTGCAAAGCAGTCATTGCTAGTAATTGAAGCTAGTAATGTCTAGGCCCTAAACATGGATCCCAGGCCTAGATTCCCAGAGTCTTTGTGTTTTGGGCAGACACGGACTTGAATCCAAAGTAACATTACTCCATTGGTCCTTTAGGCACACATCTCCCAAAGAGAAGTGTTCCCTTAAAAGCCAAGGCCCATAGTCAGTGGGTAGGAGGCTTGCTCTTAATCCTCTCCAAATGCCCCTAGCCTGGCTAGGTCTGTCACATTTCTCCCCCATCAAAAGTGAACTAAAAAGATCCCAGACCTCCACCTGGTCTGGATCTGCGTTAGTCAGGCAGATAGAATCCACATAGGTGATCAACCTGATTTCCATTCTTGGCCGCAGGGAATGGGTTGTGAAAAGGCAAGCTACCGCTTGTGAAACGTCTACCATTGCCTATATTTGTCTGACCCTTTTGACAATAAAGATGACATTGAGATAATTTGGAGTTCCGGTGTGCGTCCAATTCCTTGTTTTGTTCGTCTTCCATGGTGGTGAGCCGAAGTCTGCACCTGTGATCCATCCTGCACCTGATTTTGCCTAGAGTGGTGTGCTTCTCTTTGTTCTTTGCCACAGGGAAGGGTTGCCATCAGTAGGTGTGGGATAGAGATCATGAACCCTCTGTCTGGCTGCTAGCTCTTCAGCTGGGTGTTCTTTACCATTCTGGGGCTTGGTCTGCTGCTGGGGAAGAGGGCTACCTGGAACTTGTTGTCAGTGCTGGGCAGAGGTTTTAGCACCCTGCCCTAACAGTGCTTCTGCTGGGGACCCCACATTGTCCGCTCCAGCTAACTGTGGGGAGGGAGGATGGCTGCCCCCACTCCCAGACTGTGGATCTGCCACTGGAGAGTAAGGATGACCACCTTCTCACTCAAACTGTGTATCTGCTGTTGGGGAGATAAGTGGCTGCTCCATCTCCTGTGTCCTCATCTGGCTACTGGGACAACATTTCTCTGTTAATGTCTCCCAGGTGCATGGATCCTTGTTGGGGAGGGAAGACAATTTCCTCCACCCTCGCTGACTGTTGGGGAGGAAGTACAGCTTACTCCACTCCCAGACTGTTGATATGTTGCTGGGGAGATGAACTGGTTGCCCCATCTCTCAGATTCCTGGACTCACGCTGTGGAACAAGGATGACTTCCTTCGCTCCTGAGTCACTACACTGCCATTGGGGAGGGAAGACCAACACCTCCTCTCCCTTCTCCCCCTGCATCCTGATCTGCTGCTGGGGAGTGCCTGCCACCTTCTCACCCTGGCCCTCCAGAACTGCCCTAGGTGTGGGCCAGAGGTCTTGGATCCTCTGTTCGGTTGCCAGCGCTTCAACTGGAGAAGTTGGTTGTAACTCCACAGATGCTGCTGGCAGGAAATCCCATGTCCCTGTCAGTGGTGTGGGAGAAAGACTGGCTGCCTCTTTTCTCAGGAAGGCTGGAACTGCTGTTGATGCTTGGCAGAGCTCAATGATGTTCTGCCCTGATGCCCACTCTTCTGCTGGGAAGAAAAATAAAAATTCAGTGGCCTCGCACAAATCCTTCAGGGCCACCGATTGTTGTATGCAGAGGTCATCAGCCTTGATGCCAGCCCTTCTGATGGAGGTTCGCTTGGTTTTTCCTCCTCTATGGAAAAGTCCATTAAATCCCCAGTCTCTGGAATTGATGAAAATTCAGGGCACAGGCTGGCGGCACTTGGGCCTAGTGCCAGCACTTTGGCCCAGTGCCAGCACTTTGGCAGGTGACTCATAATCCATAACATCCTCCAATGAAAAGTAAATTAAATCCATGCTTTCTGTAATCTGTGGTTGGGGAATGAGGACGGCTTTCCTCCCTGATAGTTGAACTGCTGCTAGGGAGATGAGCCAACTGCTCCATATCTCATACCCTCATCCGGCTGTTGAACAGGTGCATTCCACCATCCAAGCTAGTCATGTGCATAAACAGGTACGTCAAGGTGAGTTACCACTTGCTGCATCCACCGTAAGAGCTCTGCTTCCATAGCTGCGGGTGGTGGTGGGCAAAGTACGCTGTTACTCTGCCCCATTGCTGATATTTCAGCCAGGATTTCAGAGCTGTTGGCTGGTGCCTCCCCAGGCAAAGGGAGCCCAGACCTGCTGCTGAGCAAAATCTAGCAGCTGTTTGTAGATGGTCTCCAGTTCCCATTCCTGAATGGCTAGGAACTCCAAATCTTCCTGTGCCCTGAGCACTTCCGAGACATTTAGCCTCCATTCTCTGTACTACAAGATTTCCTCCAAATGCCACTCCAAATTGTTCCTAAAGTCAGGGTCCTTGGCCAGCCTCTTAAATAACAGCCCCAGGCCGCCGTAGCCAAAGACTTCCATCGGGCTGTTGTTCACTGTCCATGGCACACTTGGGCTACATACCAGTGGAGGGCACTGTAGCTATCAGCCAACTTAATCTCTGCCTGGACCAGCCTGCCTAACTCAGCAGTCCACTCCTTGTTTGGTTATTTCCTCAAAAACAGCATTTGCACTTCGTACTGTGACCAGTATCTTTCCTGGATGGAGGGGGGAATTTTTCCCTGGTGACGTTGCTCACAGGCTAGCACTTACTTCCAGAGATCCCAGCAGATAGAATCATACCATCTCAGCAGGACCTACACTGACACTGGTCCCCTGTGCTGTATCTACATCTCTCACAACCTTGTTCTGAATTCCTCTTCCATGGTAGCTGGTATCTGTACCTCTCCTCTTCTGCTATCCAGACCTCGGATCCTGGTGGTGGTTTGGATGTCCTAGACTGCAGGAAGCATCCCACCGCTTGCCATTAAATGTGATAGAACTGCTTGGCACCCCAATTAGGTGCTTCTTTCAACCAAAGAGTGCCTCCTGCCCTCCAAACTGTTCAGAGCAGACCAAGAGCTATTACCAGCCCTTCTTACTCCAATCATCATACACAAGCAAAGATGTGAGATAAACTCCAAAGGATTGAAACTCAGACACATACTTTATACCCCACAGGAGGACATTCCCCTCCTGATCATATTACCCTAACAATACAAACTGTAAATCTACAAAAATACTCTCTAGTGCGACTTTAAAGGGCATGAACTCCAAGAAAGTAGGATTTGTAATAAAAAGAACTATGTTTTTTTTCTAAATGTTAACAGACAAAAGGTAATGATGCTGAAATAAAACAATGCAATAGATGTGGTTACAATCGATACATATTGATTACAAATTATTAACCACAGTTCTCTGTCAATTGTTCAACCTAGATAAGAGTGATACCGGGTGTGTTTCGAGAGATTACGTAGCTCCTCTTCTTCAGGGGTAGGCCATTATAATTGCAGAATAGTATTATGTGGATATATGTTCATATCCTGACTTGCCACATCATTTAAAAACAAGGAAAATTGCCACCATGACACACCAAAAGTCCGTGGGGGTGGGGAGTGGTGGGCCCAATTCAAAACTCCCCACAAGGGGCACAAGATCCAACCCCAAAATAATACGCCACAACGTTTGTCAAGGGACCAAAGAATTCTTGGCCTTTAAGCTATGGTAGACTGATTAACTAAACTCCAAGGCACCAAAAGATCTGTGCAGTAATTTTGTTAATAGACTTGAATTAATAACATCAAAAAGACAGATCAAATTAGATGTGTGAGTAAGGTTTCTGATGTATGTGTCCAAAAAGATCTCCAAGTGGATGTTGATAGCCTTATCCACAATGCTGTATCAATAGGTCTGGATGCTCTGGAGGGCAGCTTTGTGAGTTAACCCCCCTGACGGTATTCCCGAGTCCGACTCGGGGTGGATTTTTTATACCAAGAGCGGTATCCCCGAGTCAGACTTGGGACTGCATCGCTGGATCCAGGAGGAGGATTACTTACCTTCTCCCTCGGATCCAGCGTTGTCTCCCCGCTGTACGAGCGAGCCGTGTCTCGCTCGATGCATTACATCGCCGATCTCCGTGCCCTGCGAGCGTTGCGACGCACGGGGACGGAGATCGGCGCCAAATTCAAAAAGTGAAACAAACAGTATACATACAGTATAATGTAATCTTACAGATTACATTGCTGTATGTAAATATTTCACATCCCCGTTGTCCCTAGTGGTCTGCCCAGTGTCCTGCATGCAGTTTTATATAATAAAAACTGTTCTTTATGCCTGGAAACTGGAGATTGCCCATAGCAACCAAAACTGTCATTTTACATCAAAAATGATTTTAGACCAGTTAGAAAACAGCGATAATAAATTAGAATCACTCGCAGAATTGAGCGATAGCGATTTGTGGGGAGATCCGTCATCAAATACTGAAAAGTAATGACAGTGACAATTCTGCAACTGAGCAAATTTCAGTGTTTTTGATTTGATTACATTATTGAATAATTTTTATTATTGTTATATTATTATTTGGTACAATTATTTATAATTATTTATTATATTATAATTTATGATTTAATTTTTCAAACTTTATCATACCCGGGATGTCTGCTAGACTCTGGTTTGGACAGATTTAAGAGAGTTATTCCTAAGAATTGCAGGACTACAATATAAAACGCCAAATTTTCATGCAAAATAATGGTACCGCTTTTAGCACCTAAAATCCGAAATAATCGTACCGCCAGGGAGGTTAATTAGCACAATTAACAGTAGGTGAAACATACTCAGCAGAATAACACGTAACCCCTTAACAAACAGACTATAGCAGGAGACTCCAGGCAGGGGGCTTATAGCTGATGACATAAACATCTGCTATGAGTCTCACAGTGTAAAGCAGTCATTGCTAGTAATGGGGCATCTAGGCCCTAAACATGGATCCTGGACCTAGATTCCCAGAAATTGTGGGTTTTGGGGAGACATGGACTTTACATGGATTGTAAAGTAATTTTTTTTTTTAAAATAACAAACATGTTATACTTCCTCCACTGTGCAGCTCGTTTTGCACAGAGTGGCCCCAAACCTGCTCTTCTGGGGTCCCTCAGCGGCTGTCTCTGCTTCCTCCCGCAGGTACTTCTCACGCTCATGCGAGCTCCCTCGCATGGTGAGAAGCACCTGTGGGCGCGCTCCCGTGATACAGCCGGTGGCTATATACGCTCGCTGTATCACACAGCCCCGCCCTCCGGCGCTCCGCGTCAGTGGATGTGATTGACAGCAGCGCGAGCCAATGGCTGCGCTGCTTTCCATCCATCCACTCCAGCCAATCAGCTGCCAGGCTGAGTGGTGAAGAGGACGGCGGGGCCGAGCGCGGGATTTTCGAGAGGTCAAGTAAGTAAAATGGGGGGGGGGCTCGGGGCGCAAGGTGAAAAAAACCTTTACCTTTACAACCCCTTTAAATCTAAAGTGACATTACTCCAATGGTCCCTCAGGCACACACCTCCGAAGGAGCAGTGCTCCTTTAAAAGCCAGGGCCCATAGTCAGGGGGTAAAGGGCTTGCTCCTAGTCCTCTCCAAAAAGCCCCTGTCCTGGTTAGGCCTGTCACAATACTCTTACCTTTTTCCCATATATTCTGGACTGTTTAATTTATTATTGCACTGAAGATATGGCATACTATGGATGATTGTAACCTGTGTGAATGAATGTAACATGTTACTAGAGACAGTGTATCCTTATTACTGGAATCAGAAAAGCCATTATATTAAAGATTCTGTAGGGTGGGAATTTACTAAAACTGGAGACAGAATCTGGGCAGCTGTGTGCAGTAATCAGCTTCTAGCTTCAGTTTTATCAGTTAAAGTGGAATTTAACCTCCTCGCGCCCGCCCTATAGCCGAATGACGGCCGTAGAGCAGGCGCGTTCGTTCGGGCGGTCGTCCCTGGACGGCCTGATGTTTACTTCCGCAATGCGCGCCGCCGCGGGCGCGCATCGCGGAAGTTCTGTGTTCGCCGTGTCCCCCGGGGACAGGCAAACACAGATCGCTGTAAACGGCCAATCACAGCGGCCGTTTACAGCGTGATCGGCGTGTCCAATGGGAGATGATCTCATATGTAAACATATGAGATCATCTCGCAGCGCCGCTCTCCTTCCTCGCACAGACAGTGCAAGAGGGGAGAGATGAACGGCTGCAGCGGCAGCCGTTCTGATTGTGGAAAAAAAATAAATTAAAAAAATGAAATAAAAAGTGCCATCCGCCCCCAGCAGTGCCATCCGCCCCCAGCAGTGCCATCTGCCCCAGTGCCATCCACCCCAGTGCTACCTGCCCCCAGTGCCATCCACCCCAGTGCTACCTGCCCCCAGTGCCATCCACCCCAGTGCTACCTGCCCCTAGTGCCATCCACCCCAGTGCTACCTGCCCCTAGTGCCATCCACCCCAGTGCTACCTGCCCCCAGTGCCATCCACCCCAGTGCTACCTGCCCCCAGTGCCATCCACCCCAGTGCTACCTGCCCCCAGTGCCACCTGCCGTCAGTGCCACCTGCCGTCAGTGCCACCTGCCCCCAGTGCCACCTGCCCCCAGTGCCACCTGCCGTCAGTGCCACCTGCCGTCAGTGCCACGTGTCATCAGTGCCACATAGTGTCATCTGTCATCAGTGCCACGTATCAGTGCCATTTGTCATCAGTGCCACCTGTCAGTGTCACGTGCCATCTGTTGTCAGTGTCACGTGTCATCAATGCCACTTATCAGTGCCATCTGTCATCAGTGTCACGCGTCATCGGTGCCATGTATTAGTGCCATCTGTCATCGGTGGCACATATTAGTGCCACGTATTAGTGCCATCTGTCATCGGTGCCACGTTTCAGTGCCACGTGTCATCAGTGCCACGTATTAGTGCCACGTGTCATCAGTGCCACGTATAAGTGCCACGCGTCATCAGTGCCACATATTAGTGCCATCTGTCATCAGTGCCACATATTAGTGCCATCTGTCATCAGTGCCACCTGTCATCATTGCCACGTATCAGTGCCATCTGTCATCAGTGTCACGTGTCATTGTCCTGGT
The DNA here is from genome assembly GCF_037356315.1 of Lithobates pipiens. Taxonomy (NCBI): domain Eukaryota; kingdom Metazoa; phylum Chordata; class Amphibia; order Anura; family Ranidae; genus Lithobates; species Lithobates pipiens. Next base: position 163,008,586 of record NW_027507748.1, on the reverse strand, counting down.
GCTTCAAAAGTGTAATAAATAGTCAACAAGTTAGATGTGTAACTTATGTTCCTAGAACACATGATGGCGCTACCTGCATGTTGGGCCTCTCTATGTGGCCAGGCTGTGAAAAAGTCCCACACATGTGGTATTGTAATACTCAGGAGGAGTAGCAGAATTTTTTGGGGGGTGTCATTTGTGGTATACACATGCCACGTGAGAGAAATAACCTATTACAATGACAATTTTGTGGAGAAAAAAAAAAATGAAAAATCTTAATTTTGCAAAGAATTGTGGGAAAAAAATGACAACATCAAAAAGCTCACTATACCTCTTACTAAATACCTTGGAATGTCTACTTTCCAAAAAGGGGTCATTTGGGGGGTATTTGTACTTTCCTGGCTTGTTCGGGTCACAAGAAGCGAGATAGGCCACCAGTACATCAGATGTGATCAATTTTGTGCGATTCGCACCACAGCTTGTAGACTCTCTAACTTTCACAAAGACCAAATAATATCCACTAATTTGGGTTATTTTTACCAAAGACATGTAGCAGTATAAATTGTGACCAAAATTTATGAAGAAAAATTAATAATTTGCATAATTCTGTCACAGAAACAAAGAAATATGCGTTTTTTTTCTAAATTTTCGGTCTTTTTTCATTTATAGCGCAAAAAATAAAAACCCCAGAGGTGATCAAATACCACCAAAAGAAAGCTCTATTTGTGGGAAAAAAGGACAAAAAATTCATTTGGGTACAGTGTTGCATGACTGAGTAATTGTCATTCAAATTGTGAGAGCACCGAAAGCTGAAAATTGGTCTGGGCAGGAAGGTGTTTAAGTGCCCTGTAAGCAAGTGGTTAAGTTATTGGTAACAGACTGTGAGCAGGGTGGCTATTATTGCAGAAGAAACATGCAATAAAATGGCTTTTCTGAATTCAGTAATAAGGATGTGCTGTCTCTGGTAACATGTAACTGGTTACTGGTAACATACATAGTTAGTAAGGTTGAATAAAGACACCAGTCCATTCAATTAAACCTGAGTACACACTCACATTGGTCCCTCCTCTCAAGGAGCCCACAATCCAAGGTCCCCAACTCACATTCATATACTAGGGCCAATTTTTGGACAGAAGCCAATTAACCTACCAGCATGTCTTTGGAGTGTGGAAGGAAAACGGAGTACACAGAGGAAACCCACGCAGGCACAGGGAGAACATGCAAACTCCAGGCATGTAGTGTTGGGGTTGGCATGTTACTGCTGTATGTTGGAAAGCTGCTAAAGATATGATTCTTACCAGTTAGATGTTGTTGGACACATGGCTGAGCCCTTCTTGATTTTTAGGTAAACTGACAGGAAATGACATTACATCATAATCAGGTAGTTCTGCTAGGAATAAATGTACATTAAACATGACATATACATCTAATGGCATAACTAGTAATAGTAACTAATAAGTATTCCAAATCCCTAATAATACCTAGCTCCTTTACCCATTCAGATACAGTTGAGATCTCTAATGATGAGGGATGACAACCATTCCTGCCATCATGGTGAAGCGCATCTTTTTTTTTTTTTTTAAACTGCTCTAATAGGTCCAGATGGATAAAATAGGTACTTGGGGATTTGATTATATACATATGTCTGTTATTTTATAATACACGTTTAGTATAGCTTCCCAGAGTCCTTTTAAAAGGGAGCATGTTGCCCAAATGTCAGTCATGTTGCCCACTGAATCTTGACACCTCCAACATGTATTTTGGAGGGTCAGATTGAAACTGTCAAGGACACCTGGGCATCGCGCAATAATTTCTCAAAAAGAGTAGGGTGAGAGGTCCACCCGCATCTGTCTGACAAACACTGGACAAAAGAGGTAAGCTGTTGGTTTAGGAACCAGCTCTGTGATCTAAATGAATAAGAGGTGGTATTAAAAGGGCCAGATGGGAAGTAGACAGAAGGAAATATTGATGCTAAGCTCCAAGGATCAATTATTAGTCTATGCAACCAATAGGGAAAGAAGGATTGTCAAATAAATGTCCCATTGAACCTACATATCCGGAAATGTTAAAAGTAGCAATCAACCTGTCACACGGGATAAGAATTTGGTCCATGAGTGGCAACATGGGACCCACATCCTTCCACTGTTTTGGTAAGATCCATGGGAGATCCTGGAGATCAAGCGAGTATAAAGACTTTTCGATATGGACTCACAACTTGAATGGAACATTATGGAACCAGTTGAGAAGCCTAACCAGGACCATATCTTTAGGAAGATAAAGTATTTTGAAATTCAGTTGAGGTTCTCTTGAACCCCAAACAAAAGTGGTAAATTATTTCTGAAATTTGAAAAAAAATGAAGACAGAACCCGGATTGGAATAGTTTGGAAAAGGTACAAAAATATAAGAATGATGTCAATTTTAAGAGCATATATCCTTCTGAACCAGGACAACATCTTTATTTTATGATTTATGAGGTCAGAAGCAGTCTTGCAGAAGAGTGGTTTGATATTAAGAGAAAAGTGTCAGGGCAGATCCAATGAAATGAGTACCCCCAAGTGTTTCAAGGATGGAGAGCAGATCTGGAATTATAATTAGTTTTGAGGAGCTGACCGGTTCATTTAGGAATTTTAGAATTAAAATGTTAACTTTAAAGTTGCTCAGCAAGTCAAAATTGTTAAATTCTTGAAGAATATAAGGCATAGCTATATGTGGCCGAGAATCATGTAAAAGAAGGTCATCTACAAACAAAGATAGTATATTTCGAGTTGACCCAACAGAAATTCCAGGAATAGTTTTATTATCTCCTAAATCAGCCATAAGGTTTCTTATGAGGTGCCTTGGCAAAATGCCTAAAAATTGCCCAAAAATGTATACAAGCTAGCCTTTTAGTTACACAAAGCCACAGGTTTTCATTATGCACCATTTCAACCTTCCAGCTTCCGGCATCCTAACAACCAGTGATGTCATCAGTCAAGAAGGGTGTTGCTCTCCTGCACAGCATCCTTGTTTGACCCTCCCCTGCCCCTTTCCATCAACACTAGGGTCAGATTATCTGAGTGATGGAGAGAAACTGAGGGAGAGGAGAAACACTAGTAGGTAATAGTGTGCAAAAGTGTATTTGCTTTGCAAGAATAAATCACCTTTAATGTTGGGTGTCCTGCTTGTGTCGATGCTGCCATATTATGTAAAACTACTAGAATAATTTTTTAGGATTGGGTGCCTTGAGACTCTATCATTTTAAAGCATGCCATAATATTATCCATAATTATATACGTATACTTGAGCATGTTGTATATTGAGTTTAGGTCTCATTACCGAGATTTCAAGCATAATGGCTGGAGTAGGAGCATTTTCATGAGTGGTTTCAAAAGCCTGCAATCAGTCTAGGGTTATAGATATAATTGTCGACCTTTCATTCTTTAAACTGGAACCCTGTTGGGTAAATACATGGGAATATTTAAGTGACAGGTCCATTCTTTTAAAGGAATATGTGGTACCATCAGTTTAAAGAAAATTGGGGAGTGATCCGACCATATCATTGCATCAATGTTCCATATCAGATTCCTCTTAAACAGATTGTGACTATCCTTCCGGAATTGTACTATGGAATCAGCTTGGAAAATACATGTTATGGCAAGGGGGAATATGATCAGTCTGAAAATGGGTTTCCTGGAACAAAACAAATTGTACCTTGGGACCCTTTCAGACCTGCGGATCCATATTTAGCCACCCGCTTGCTCAGCGGGGATTGCTCCGCTCCGTTGATCCCTGCTGAGCCAATGGATGACAGGTCCGTCTCTCTGCACACTGTGCAGGGACGGACCTGTCAGAGAGACTGCTCTCCTCTATGGGGGGGGGGGGGGGGTAAGATTACGGACCGCTTGTCCATTTTCATCCGATCTGATCCGCCAGATGGATGTAAAATAGGAAATCAATCTGTCTGGATTTTGTGGAGCGGGGAGGATCGGATGTCAGCGGACATGTCAGCGCTGACATCCGTTGCACCATAGAGATGTGGAGCGACCGTTCAGATCCGCCTGAAAAAACTGGCAGGCAGATCTGAAGAGTCCGCACATGTGAAAGGGGCCTTAGATGTATGGAGATTGTGCAGTATCTGTCCCTTTTTAGAGGGTAAAGTGAAACCTTTCACATTAAAAGAACATAGTTTACCCACTTGTGGACTGCCCACTGTACATATACTGCAACAGGGTGACTGATCTGTGACAGCTCATGTGCCTAGTATGTGATATGACACTTCTGGGTCTGTAGAGGTTATAACTTTTGAGCAAATCAATCAATATACGCTTATTGGGATTTTTTTTACCAAAAATATGTAACAGAATACATATTGGCCTAAATTGATAAAAAAATGTGATTTTTTTTTCTTTGTGGGGAGTATGTTTCATAGCAGAAAGTAAAACATATTTTTAGTTTGTTGTCAGTCCTTTTTTGTTCATAGCGCAAAAAATAAAAGTGGCAGAAGTGATCAAATACCACCAAAAGAAAGCTCTATTTGTGGGAAAAGAGGGATAAACATGTTATTTGGGTATAGTGTCGCATGACCACCCAATTGTCAGTTAAGTTAACGCAGTGCCATATCACAAAAAATGGGGGGTAAATCAGCCGGAGGTTAAATGGTTAAGGTCCGGTGAGCTAGTAGTTGTGGTGACAATGGCAGAGGCTGAAAACAAAACACACACACAATATATCATAGAAGAAAGGAAAATAAAGTGATAACCTATGTGGAGATAACTAACCATGGTTCACTTAGCTGGTGGTGCCACTCCTGCGCATCTGGTGCAGGAGGGCTGTAGATGCAGGGCAGAGGGTGCAGGTTAGCAGGTGCAGGTATGCTGTGGATGCTGGGCAGTGGATGCAGGTCAGCAGATGCAGGTATGCTGCAGATGCAGAGCAGTGGATGCAGGTCAGCAGATACAGGTATGCTGTGGATGCAGAGCAGCAGATGCAGGTCAGCAGATGCAAGTATGCTGCGGATGCAGAGCAGCGTATGCAGGACAGCGGGCTGGAGCCAGGTCATATACAGAAGAGCAATCAGCATAAACAGCAGGCAGAGAGTAGTCAGACTCCAGGCTGGGTTTTGGCAACAGGTGATCAGGCCGGCAGACAGGAGGAAGCAGGGTCAAACAAACCAAAGGTCAGGACTGGAGATATAAGCATGGTCAGGAAGCCGGGTCAAACACTGGAACAGGATACAAGCACAGAGTCAGATTTCAGGGAACAGCTGTAGATGAAACCGCAAGGACCTAGTGCCCCTGGAGCATCTTTTATAGGACACTAGGCACCAAAGCATGTCTAACGTGTGCGGGCATGTGCACATTCCTGCCCAATGTCCGTGATTTGCTTGTTTGGGGACCCGTGTCCTGCCCCAGGGGACATGAATCAGTGCAAAAAAGAGTTTTAAAAATTGAAGTTTTTTCGGGAGCAGTGATTTTAATAATGCTTAAAGTGAAATATTCCTTTAAATATTGTGCCTGGGGGGTGTCTATAGTATGCCTTTAAAGTGGCACATGTTTCCCGTGTTTAGAATAGTCCCTGCACAAAATGACATTTCTAAAGAAAAAAAAGTAATTCAAAACTGCTTATGGCTGTAATGTAATGTTGCCCCCCCCCCGCCCATTACTGGGCCCTTTGTGTCTGGTATGGATATTAAGGGGAACTCCTGCACCCAAATTAAAAAAAGGGCGTGAACAGCAGTATACAGGCGGTCCTAGGGTTACAAACAAGATAGCGACTGTAGGTTTGTTGTTAAGTTGAATCTGTTTGTAATTTGGAACAGGTACCTTTTTTAAGTGTAGCTCCAGCCCAAAAATCTATTTTTAAGCTTTTTGGATAATATAGGGCAGGGTAATAACCCCTGTAACATTTTTTTGCTGTCTGTGCCTATATTTAGAAGATTTTACCTCACTTTCTGTCCCAATGACAATTGGATTTTGAAAATCTGGGGTTATTAGGGAAACAAGGATTGGTGATAAAGCATCAGTGGGATGTAAGTGGGATGCTTACCAAAGCTTAAATGAACAAGCTGGGGTTAGAAGCTCATTGGTTTCTATGCAGAAGTGAGCCTGATTTTGCACTTTCCAGCTTTAGTAAATAAACCCTATTGTGTACTTAAAAGTGGGGTATGCCTTTAACAACTATGGGTGTACTGTATTGTATACACCACCAGAAAAGTAGTAGCAACTGCACTATGGGAGCACGTTATTGTGTACACCACCAGAAGTCTAATAGCAACTATGGGTGCACTGTATGTATTGTGTACTGTGTACACCACCGGAAAAGTAGTAGCAACTGCAATAGGGGTGCACGGTACTGTGTACACCAACAGAAGTGTAATAACAACTATGGGTGTACTGTATTGTGTACACCACCAGAAAAGTAGTAGCAACTGCACTATGGGTGCACGGTATTGTGTACATCACCAGAAGTCTAATAGCAACTATGGGTGCACTGTATGTATTGTGTACTGTGTACACCACCAGAAAAGTAGAAGCAACTGCACTATGGGTGCACGATATTATGTATACCACCAGAAGTCTAATATCAACTATGGGTGCACTGTATGTATTGTGTACTGTGTACACCACCAGAAAAGTAGTAGCAACTGAACTAGGGGTGCACGGTACTGTGTATTGTGTACACCGCCTGAAGTGTATTAGAAACAGTACACCAGGAACGGCCTGCAGTGAGATATAGCTAAACTGTATGCAGTGGATATAAATATATACAAGACTATCTGTATATATATATATATATATATATATATATATATATATTAAATACACTGCAGCTAACTGAATCACCTAAATACATGCCGTCCTGTGAGTTAGTGCCTATTCCATCCCGTGTGACATGATAGATGGGAAGAACCTCCGCTAAGGTTCATGGACCGTAGGCAGATGTTCGCTCCGTCCGTATCATGTGGTCATCACGTTCACACATGATGTTGGCGTGGACACGCCCCAGGCCTAGGATACATGGACCGGGAACAGTCGGCGGTTCACTCCACATATCCCAACATGAGGAGAGGTTCTATGGCTCCATTCACACCAGGTAACCTGGTTGGCCCTACTCTTGGACCAAAACAATACACACGCGCACACGCACACACACCGTGGTCCTTATCTCAGGATCACACTCACTCCGCGCACACATCTATACACCCAATTTATCACAACTTTATTATTGCATTGGCCAAACTGTGGGTTTTCTTCTCCTTTTTTACCACTCTAAGCCCTTGTACACACGGTCGGAGAATCCGTCGGAATGTGTCCTATCGGATCGTGTCGTCGGATAATCCGACTGTGTGTGGTATGCATCGGACTGATTCAGTCGGAATATCCGTCAGACCCAATTTTCCAACATGTTGGAAATATTTCCCGACCAACTGGGCCGATCGGACATACTCCGATCATGTGTAGAGAATTTTGATCGGACCAAGTGCCACGCATGCTCAGATCAAATTCCTACATCAAAGCTATTGGCTACTAGCCTGAATGTAGTCCCATCGTAACGAAATTACGTCATCACGTTCTGAAAGATCAGATTTTTCGCCAACTTTGTCCGACCGTGTGTATGCAACAGTTTCGGACAAGATCCGACGGACAAAATCCGATGGGCAAAATCCGACGGATTTGGTTGTGGAAATCTCAGACCGTGTGTACAGGAGCTTAGTTGTTTTTCTCACCACCCTTAATTTTTTGGCAAAATATCCTCTATAAGTCCAAGTGTCACCATTGGTAAAACCCTGACATATTTCATTCACATTGAGTGAGTGCACTCATACTACTAATCTAAAAACCACAATTCACAATTTTTACCTAGTGTTGTGATTCCAGTTTACTGTCATCACTCATTCATTTTTTTTCTCTCTTATAGAACCTGATGTGTGTCCCATTTGTACCTACCTCACAATCTGGCACGCTGTTGTGGCTATCCGAATCTTTCCTTGGTCTTTGTTTCCCGGCACCCTCTCTCTGGTTCTCCTCATGTGTTGGAGTATCTCCAGCTGGGGGAGAGGTAGGGAGGTCTGTCCACGCCTCAACCCCAGGTGAAACAGCGCATTTGGGACTACCACCCTACTCCAATATATGGATTACTGGGCTACACATGAGACTTGATTGACCAATTTATCCACTTATTTCATTCTATTTTTTATCCATTATCAATGCATCTCACTCCTGATGATTGGCTTTAAGCGCCATGAAACACATTGAGTCTATACTCAGGGATGCCAAATCAAGATTGCCCAATTATCAACATCATGAACTGTTTTTAATGTTTACATTTATTAGGATAATAATGTTTCACTTGATTTGTATGTTCATTTAACTTATTAACTGTGATTGCTTGTATCAATATGCTTATCTAATATAAATTGAAGTTTGTTAATATGATTATCATTACTTACATTATGCCTGTGATTTGCATGATTTATGTACAATATCATGATACATTAGATAATTAAATTATTCATTGATTGAAACTTAATTTATTGGATTCATCAACCAGCAATTCCCAGTGGTTATTTGGATTTCCCCTCCAGGAACTGTGACAATCAATAAAGTTCAGGTATCCTAGAAAACAATTCATACATAGTCTTGTATATATATATATATATATATATATATATATATATATATATATACACACACACACACACACACACATATATATATATATATATATATATATATATATATATATATGTACACAGTATATATATATATATATATATATATATATATATATATATATATATATATATATATATATATTACCTAACCTGCCTACAGTATATTAGAAACGGTACTCCAGGAATGGCCTGCAGTGAGATAAACTGTATGCAGTCGATATATATATATATATATATATATATATATATATATATATATATATAGTATATTAGAAACAGTACACCCGGAATGGACTGCAGTCAGATTTAGCTAAACTGGTTATATATATATATATATATATATATATATGTATATATATATATATATATATATATATATATATATATATATATATATATATATATATATATATATATACTGTATATATATACATACTTACCTGCTCAACCTATATGAGACTCTCTCTCTGTCCATGCCAACAACACACTACACAAGGCCAACGTGCAGGCAGCCTTATATAGTGTGGGTCATATTCTTGGTCCCCCTGAGCCATGATTGGTGAAAAGCACCCTGCCTTTGGCCAATTATGGCTCTCTTAGCTGAGGGCGCTGTGATTGGCCAAAGCATACAGGCCATGGTGCAGGCTCTGGCCAATCATCATACAGCAATGCACTGCGCTCCCGAAGTGCATTATGGGCCATTATGTGCCGCTCTAATTTGGCGCGAACAGCCCATAATGTTCGGTTTTCGATGCACGGGTGAACAACCAATGTTTGAGTCGAACTCATGTTCGACCCAAACAGAAAGCTCATCCCTAATCGGGAACAGCTATCTCTGTCATGTCCCAGGCAGTTCCTCCCCCTCTACAGTTAGAACACGCTGAGGGAACACATTTGACCCCTTGACCGCCCCCTAGTGTTAACTCCTTCCCTGCCACTGTCATTTATACATTGATCAGTGCATTTTTATAGCACTGATCAATGCAATAATGTAACTGATCCCTAAAAAGTGTAATTTGGGGCCATATTGTCGCAGTCCCACTAACAATCGCAGATCGCTGCATTACCATTAAAAACAATAAAAAAAAAACTGTAAGTCCCTAAATATTTCCCCTAGTTTGTAGATGCAATAACTTATTTCCGCAAAGCAATCAATATACGCCTATTGCGATTTTACCAAAAATATGTAGAAGAATACATATTGGCCTAAACTGATGATTAAATTTGTTTTTTATTTATTTTTTGGATATGTATTATAGCAAAAAGTAAAAACAATTGTTTTGTCAAAATTGTCACTCTTTTTTTTGCTTATAAAAATTGCAGAGGTGATCAAATACCACCAAAAAAAGCTCTATTTGTGGGGAAAAAAAAGGACATATATTTTGTTTGGGTACAATGTTAAATCAACGCAGTGCCACATCGCAAATAATGGCCTGGTCATAAAGGGGAAAATCCTTCCCGGGCTGAAGTGGTTAATGTTGTTATTCAATGAGGTGTTTAATCCTATAAGACATCTGGGTAATATTCTTTTTAATCAATCGTTTTTATTAAAGTTTACATTTTTATCAAGACAAATGACAGAAATTATGACTAAATAACAGATCAATTACAGTATTTAGATACATAGATAATAGTATCCAAAAATAATAAAAAATATAATATAAAGAAAACTATATTAATTATCTCAATTATAATCGGGATAATAAAGATAACGATCGGGAGGTTATTAATACATCCATTGTGGAGACAATACACAAAAGTAATATAAATATTATCTTCATATATTTATATACTGCCAATTTAAGTAATTCAAAGATGATGAACCTAAATATATTCCCGAACACCCCTATGGGTGCTAAACTGTGTTCGGGACAGTAATAGTAACCTGTCATTTAATAGATAAATAACAAAGATTAAAATATTAGAGCGGGGTAAGTAATTTTTTAATTCAAGTTATCTAGGAACAAAGAACTCGTGCAATGTTTTGGGGACTAGCCCATTTTAACCATGGCTGCCATATTTTATGAGTATGTTCTTTTTTGAGAGGCCGAAGAGCTAGAATTGATTCATAAATGTAATGAGTTTGAGTCGATTCTATCACTTCTTTCTTTTCAAATGTTTTTATTGAGATTTTTAGCAGAGTTAGTTACAAGGGTTACAAAAAAATAATAATATATAGTAACAAAAGTAACATAACACAGTATAATGTAGTGACAGGGTTTTCTCAGCACAATATAGCATAGTAACAAATAGTCCACAATAAAGAATAAAGTAGTATTCCCAAGTATCTAATATTCATAGTCATAAAGGGACTCGAACAAGAGTACGTCTCTTAGAACTTGTATAATAAAGTCCGTAATATAATTATTGTAAGATTTATAAATAGCGATATGGATAACGGCCACTTCTGGACCCCAAGACACCCCTCACAGGGATCTATCTGTGTCATGGAGTACCTAGGCCAACATCCTAAAGGAAATTCAAACACGGTAGTTATCTTTTATGAAGGAAAATAAAGATCTATTCTTACTTCGCAGCTCAATTCAGATAAACAGACATGTGATATATTTGTCACTTTGCTATGAAATTATTTTTAAAGCCATCCAAAAAATATTAAAACGCACAGGAGTTCTTTCTTCTATATGATTAAAGAATCAGCATTATCTAAATTGTGGAAGTATAATTTTTGTACCATGTACTCCAAGGTTCCCATAGTTGTTGTTCCTTAATATATAGGGATTTGTCATTAGGAAATAACAATTCCTAAGAGTGGTGGAGTTGGGTTAATTCTATAACTTCTGTCATAGTAGGAAGAGAGTCAGTTTTCCATTTTCTAGTTATGGATAGTCTCGCAGCTAAAAGTATATGTGTTACTACTTTACGATATTGTTTGGGAATCGTATGTAAATTCATATTCAGAATGGCTAGTTCTGGTGAAAGTTGAAGGACAACACCTGTTACGGAAGTGAGTAAATGGGAGATTGCCTGCCAGTAGTTATGTAAGCTTGGGCAGTCCCACATAATATGAAATAGGGTCCCCAATTGGGTACAATTTCTCCAGCAATTAGGTGACGAGTTCCCCTTGAATTTTGCTAGGATATGTGGAGTCAGGTATTGTTTTTGAACAATTTTTTGTGCCAATTCCCATAGTGTAACACATGCAGTGGCCCTATGTATGCTTCATAGGGAAGCCATCCATTGTTTAATTGAAAAGTCTTGCCCCAAATCTTGTTCCCATTTAAGGAAGGTAGTTTGCTGGGTATGTTTTTTTCCCCTAGAATTGGGTATATTGTAGCTACTCCTTTCTGTGAGGTGGCATGGTTATTGAGGAAAGACCATATTTTAACCGGGATTGAAGCTCTGAGTTGTGGATTGTGTAGCAGACACTTTTCTATTTGAATATATGTAGATTGTTCAGATTTCGGAAACTGTAATTCATTACTTAACTGAGAAAAAGACTTTAATGAGCCCTGTTGGAAGAAGGAACCAAGTTTGATATCCCGAACCAAATTCCAATCGTGTATTTGTACGCCAGGAATTAATGTTGGTATGATTGTTAGAGGAGGGTTTAACATTGTGATTGGAGTTTTATCTCATTTGTATGTGATGATTCTCTGCCAAGAGTGTAGCGTCGCTTTCACAGTTGGTGGGTATTGAGCTGTAATTGTGGACTTAATTTTCCTACTAAGTAACCAGAATTGCATATTAGGCTGTAGCATGATGTCTTTCTCAATTTGTCCCCATAAAGTTTTAGGAGTAGGCAAGAACCGTTCTTGCAATTGTTGAGTTGCGTCATAATAATCCTGTAGTCCAGGTACGGTCGCACCACCTATATTTCTATGTTTAATTAGTATATGGTATGCGCAACGGGATTTTTTGCCATTCCATATATATTTTCCCAAACTGCTTTGTAAGGATTTAAAGTAGTATTTAGGGATACATATTGGAAGGGACCTGAATTGATATAATAATTTTGGTAAGGTCATCATTTTGAAAGCTGCCAGGCGACCAGCCCATGTAAATTTGAATTTACTGTGTTGTCAGATCTGTTTCAAAATGTTTCTTAAATGGTAAAAAGTTTGTTTTAAATAACTGTTTTGTTTTGTTAGTGAGAGTGATTCCTAAGTAAGAAATACCCTCGTCTTTCCAGTGGTAGGGTTATTTATTAGACAATAACTGCCTGGTTGTGTTATCTAATCCTAGGTCTAAAATATGGGACTTGGTTTCATTGATTTTATAATATGATGCTGCTCCAAATGTCGTTAGTATATTTTGGAGATTCGGGAGAGATGAAATAGGATCAGACACTATAAGCACTATGTCATCTGCGAACAGACTTATTTTATTATCTATTTGCCCAATTTTTATACCAGATAGTTTTGTGTCAGATCGTATACGTTCTGCTTCGGTTCAATGGCTAAATTAAATATTAAAGGAGATAAGGGGCAACCTTGTCTTGTTCCATTCGAGATGCCAAAGGGCCTAGACATCATATCATTTGTGTATACTCTCACTGAGGGGCCCTTATACAGTGCAAAAATTGCCGATAAAATATTTCCATGAAAGCCGAATTTTTAAAGCACTGTAAATAGCCCCAATGGACCCTATCAAACGCCTTCTCTGCATCCAAAGAAAGGAGCAGAGAAGGCGTTTGATGTCTCTCAGTGAAGTGTATAATATCAATCAGACGTCTTGTTGCATCTGAAGATTGTCGACCTTTAGTAAAGCCAGATTGATCTTTGTGAATGAGGACTGGTATGTAGTTCATCAGTCGATTCGCTATTGCTTTGGCGTATATTTTGATGTCAATGTTCAATAATGAAATCGGTCTGAAATTTTGGGGAGCGTTGGGATCTTTGCCTGGTTTCGGCAGTGTTATGATCAAGGCCTGAAGCATCTCAGCCGGAAATTCTGATTTGGATGCCGCTTCGTTAAAAAGTGAGCGAGTGGGGAGCCAGTATATCTCGAAGTAATTTATAGTATTCTCCTATCATTCTATCTGGGCCCGGAGATTTATTGTTGGGCAGGGAGTCTATAGTTCTAGCAATTTCTTCCACTGAAAATAGGACGTTAAGATCAGAGATTTGATCAGTAGTTAATGATGGGAGACTAATAGTATCTAAGAAATCACTTATTATCTTTGGGGTAGGTGTGGGAGTTTGAGAATCATCTTTAAGATTGTAAAGGGAGCTATAATAACAGCTAAATGCATTCGCTATGTCTTGGGGGTCTTGCAATTTTTCTCTAGTAATAGGGTGGTATAGATATGGAATCTTTGATTTGGAATATCTGCCTTTGATCCGAAGTGCCATGTTTTTTCCTGCTTTGTTGCTAGTATGGTAATATTTAGCTTTAAGTTTTCTAGTATGTTTTTCAAATGTATCCAATAAAGTCGTTCTGAGTTCCTGTCGTAATATTTGTAGTTTAGTTTTCAGTTGTTGTGATGGGTGAGATTGGTTTTGGGAATCTAATGTTTTAATGTCAGCAGTAAGTTTCTCAATGAGTTTCGTTTTATTTTTCCTGAATTGAGCATTCACTTGCATTAGGATTCCCCTACTAAATGCTTTATGAGCACCCCATAGGGTGGCGGAGTCTGACATCGATCCCACATTATATTTAAAGAATTCAGTTATCTGGTTTTGTATAGCTGTAGCATAGGTAGGCATTTTGATAAGATATGCATTTGTTCTCCATAGAAAATGGGTCGTTTGAGAGTGTTTAGGTAGAATAGTCATACTAATTGGGGCATGATCAGTCCAAGTGATGGGTGCAATGTCAGACTCCCTCACCCGCTGCAATAACCACTTATCCGTAAAAATATAATCGATACGAGTATAGGTATTATGTACCAGGGAATGATATGTGTATTCACGATCTCCAGGATGATGGCATCTCCATACATCATAGAGTTCGCTTTTATTCAAAAAATGTTTAAGTGCACAGTCGGTTCTGGTTTTGGGATTAGAAGTGTCTAGTTCTTGTTCATGTATTGTGTTGAAGTCTCCACAAATTATTAAGGCACCTTTTCGGCATTTACCTATTTTTCTCATCAGGCCATTCAGAAAATGGGATTGCCTTTTATTAGGCGCATACACATTTACCAATGTAGTAAGTGTATTATCAATGGTACATATTAATATGAGGTATCGTCCATTGGTATCTACAATAGATTCATGTAATTGAAAATTAACTGAATGATATATGGCAAAAAGTACTCCTCTTTTTTTCTGTTGGCCTGAGGCTGTAAATATGTGAGGAAAGTTCTTATGGGTGCAAGTGGGAATAGCGCCTGTTTTGAAATGGGTTTCTTGTATACACAATATTTGACATCGCTGGGTGTTTCTATCACTTCTTTTATGGAAGGAGGATCAGGATTTTTCCAGTTCCTCGTTATACTGATCCTGGCTGACAGCAAAATATGTGTAAACACATTTCTAAACTGGATAGGATATCGATCAAGATCAATGGATAATAGAGCCAGTGAGGGATTTGGAGGAATGACTGTTTTGGTAATTTCAGACATAACTTGAAAGATTTGTTCCCAATACTTCCCAAGTTTAGGGCATGTCCAAAATGTATGCAACATATCACCTTTTTTGCCGCACAATCTCCAACATTTGTCGTCAAATGTGCCGTTGAATTTAGATATTTTCTCAGGAGTAAGATACCAGCGTTGAGTCAATTTAATGGATACTTCCCATAATGTAGAGCAGCATGTGGCTTTATATGTGGTGTTACAAGCTTTTTCCCATTGGTCAACTGTATAGGTGTATCCTAAGTCTTCTTCCCATCTAATTAAAGGGATAGTCTTTGTAAACACACTTTTTTGTTGAAGAAGATTATAGAAAAGAGAGATCCTTTTTGTTGTATGGGGATCTTAAGGAAGGACCAAGCTGATTGGGGAACATTATAGGTCCATGATGGGAGGTTGGAAATGCAATTCTTAGTTCGGCTGTAGAGGAATAAATCTGAATTTGGCAATTGAAATTTCTTTTGAAGTGTAGGAAATGGTTTGATCACCCCATTATCAAGTAGATCAGATAGATATTTAATTCCCTTCTCTATCCATGGTGTAAATGAGGTTGTCTTCATGAAATTATGTAGAGTATTTAGCGGAATTTGGACTTTGGTAGGAAGAAGGTGTGAGGAAGTTAGATGCAGAAATCGAACCCAGGATTTAAGTGTTGCTAATATTGTTGGGGAGATGCGAGAAGGTATCTTGACTCCAAGTGCCATGGAAGGAATCCATATTGATAGATTATTTCCTGGGATCTTAGCAGTTTCCATCTTTCCCCAAATTGTAGATGGAGGAGATAGAAACCATTCCTTAGACTGTGTAAGAACCAAGGCTAAATAATAATCTTGGAAATCCACATACCCTGTTCCGCCAGCTTGACGTTTCTTCACTAAGTTTGAATGAGCACATCTAGATTTTTTACCCTGCCAGATGAATCTAGAAAACAGAGTCTGAAGGGATTGGAAATATTTTAACGGAATTGGAATCGGGAGAGTTCTAAAAAAGTATAACATTTGTGGAAGGTGAAGCATTTTAAATGCTGCCAAACGTCCCATCCATGAAAATTCATGGGATGCTAGTTTAGTGAGATTTTCTTGTAATGCATTACGAAGTGGAATATAATTATATTGGAACAGTGTTTTACATGAATTTGATAATTGAATACCCAAATATTTAATTTTACTTTCAGTCCATGTATAAGGGAATTTTAATTTAAGATGTTTAGTAGTATTTTCATCTATCCCCAAGTTCAATATACAAGATTTATTCGCGTTAAGCCTGTAATAGGAAACTTTGCTGAACATATTTAGTGTTTTCTGAATTTCCGGTAAGGATTTCACAGGATCAGTAATCATAAGAACAACATCATCTGCAAAAAGGTTGATTTTATGTTCTTGTTCAGCAATGGTAACTCCTAGAATTTTTTTGTTGGACCTAATACTCTCAGCTAGGGGTTCAATAACAAGGTTAAAAATTAGGGGGGATAAGGGGCATCCTTGCCGTGTACCATTTGTTATTAGGAATGGAGATGATAAAGAATCCGTAGTATACACTCGAGCCGAGGGGACAGAGTACAGGGCTAATATTGCTTTGTTGATTTGACCTGTTAAGCCAAATTTAGTCAGAACGGATGACAGGTATCCCCAATGAACTCTATCAAATGCTTTTTCAGCATCAAGCGACAGAAACAGGGATGGCGATTTGGTGAGTTCTACATGGTGTATTATATTTATCATTCTTCTAGTAGCATCCGATGCTTGTCTTCCTTTGGTGAAACCCAATTGATCTCTATGGATAAGAGAGGATAACAAACTATCTAGTCTTTTGGCTATAAGTTTCGCATACATTTTAACATCTAAATTGAGTAAGGAAATTGGTCTAAAATTTTTAGGTGAAGATGGTTCCTTATTTGGTTTTGGAAGAGTTACAACAAGAGCATTCAGAATTTCATTGGGAAATTATGAAGAATTGGCTGCTAAATTATAAATGTCACTTAGTATAGGTGCTAGAGTACTTTGAATTTTTTTTAAATATTCCCCTGTAAAGCCATCTGGACCAGGTGATTTCAAGTTAGGAAGAATACGGATAGTTTGTAGAATTTCAGGGATAGTAAAGGGAGAATTGAGAAATTCTAATTGTTGTGGGGAAATAGATGGAAGTTTGACACTCTCCAAAAAGGTGTCAATCTCCTCCTGAGAAGGTTGATGGGTATCGCCATCGTTCTTAATGTTATATAAATCATTATAATATTAGCTAAATGCTTCAGCTATTGAAAAAGGCTTAAGCAATTTTTCATTAGTGTGAGGATGGTAGAGGAATGGAATTTTAGTCTTAGATCGATAACCTTTAATGCGTAATACCATTGTTTTCCCTGCTTTGTTCCCTGTTGCATAAGTGGTAGCTCTGAATTTTTTTATAGGATTTCTCATGTGTCTCTAGAAGTAGGGTTCTTAATTCATTACGTAACTGGAAAATTTGTGTTTTAATGAAAGGAGAAGGATCATTTTTATTGTGTTCCTCAGCTTTGGCTATCTCCTTAGTAAGTTCATCCATTCTCTGAGTTCTCTTTCTTTTAGCTTTAGAACCTAATTGCATAAACACCCCTCTCATAACAGCTTTATGAGCATTCCATAATATCATTGGGTCAGATATAGACGTCAAATTAATTGAAAAGAATTCAGTAAGGTGTTGTTGGAGTGTTGTGGAGTCATTTTCATTTTGGAGAATATAGTTATTAGCTCTCCATATATATGAATTTGGTTGGGATGATGTGGTTGTTATAGACATGCTAATGGGAGCGTGATCTGACCACGTGGCCGTATGTATATGGGAGGATGAAATCTTGTCAAGCAGCCATTTATCTGTCAAGAATAAGTCAATTCTGGAGTAGGTATTGTGCCGTGGTGACAAATATGTGAAATCCCTTTCATTAGCATGTCCACATCTCCACACATCAAATAAGTCGTTTGAAGTTATGAACCTATCAAGGGGAGAAGCATAGCGTTTGGACTTAGCAGAAGAATCCATATCATTGTTTGGAATCAAATTGAAATTTCCACATATCAGGAGGTGTTCTTTTTGAACTTTCTTCGCCTCCTCTATAGTTTTTTTTATGAAATGCATTTGCCTCATATTCGGAGCATAAATAGATACAAGGGTGTATTGAATATTGTTAATGGTACAAATCAAAAAAATATAGCGACCTTCAGGGTCAGTGATACAATTATCTAATTGAAATGTAATAGTATCTCTAATAGCTATTAACACCCCTCTTTGTTTTTTGGAGAATTTTGTTTGAAAAATATGAGGAAAATGTTTATGTTGACATTTGGGAGATGCATCTTTAGCAAAATGTGTCTCTTGAACACATAATATGTCACAATTAAAGGATAAGGCAGACCTCCACATAGAGGTTCGTTTCGCTGGGTGATTCAGTCCCCTTGCATTTAGGGACAATATTTTGAAAGACATATTAATATATATCAAAATGAGATGTTACTATAATTCTATATGTTCCTAAAAGAATATTCTCTAGTCTCTATAACGCTTAAACTAAATATCTAAGTATTTCTTATATGATCAGTTCACAGTTACTATTAAATCATGCACATGTAGATTTTTTTTTTTCAAACCTATGAAAAAACGACTTATTACTCTATTAGTAGTTATTTGGCAATATATATTGCAAGAGGAAAAAAATAAAAAAAAAAATAAAAAAAATTAATTAATTAAAAAAAAAAATCAAAAAAAGGAGAAAAAATAAAAATAAAAGAGTAAAGAAAAAAATATTTTCCAAGAGTCAGCAGTAATCCACTCAAAGGAATGCTGACCAAGATAGGGGGTGAAGTTCAAGTAGTAAGGTATTGAGCATCAAACCAGACCGTATATGTCAGTAATGCATTTAACAGGCAGTAGTAGTTCATTTGTATTTAATTCTATTTTGTTCACGTTTTTGTCCAAAGTGGAACAAATTATTTTTTTCCTTCAAGGCAGGGGTGTTATGTGGAAGATCAACTATAATACCCCATGTTTGAAGTAATCGCATGCCATCTTCAATGGTAGATATAGCAAAATGTTTCCCGTTGTAAGTGGTCAAGATAGTGGCTGGATGTCTCCATTTGTATGTGATTTTATGATTAGATAATGCCTTTGTTACAGTTTTGAGCTGTCTTCTCATTTGTAGTGTAAATTGCGAGCGATCGGCGAATAATTGTATATCTGAGTATGGTGGTGGCAGAGTAGTTAGCTCCCTCGCTTTGGAGAGAATTTGCTCTTTAGCTTGATAAAAATGAATTCGCAGAATAACATCTCTGGGAATTGATTCTTCTAGATGTTTTGGTTTGGGAATTCTATGAATATGATCGATTGTAAGTTCAATCGGCGATAATTCTGGCGATAATGTAGAAAATAGTGTATTTGCATAGTTACGTAAGTCCATAGGTAGAACTGACTCTGGTATTCCTCTCATTTTAATGTTGTTTCGACGTGAGTGGTCCTTGAGATCTGCCAATTTCATCTTAACCCACATGGAATCATCTTTTTGTTCTGTATATGCATCCACTAGCTCATTCACTGTTTCAGTGCATTCCCCCATTTTGTTTTCAACGTATTGAAGTCTACCATCCATATGTTTCATATCAAGAGAGAATTTATGAATCATGGAGGATAGATTAGATATAATAGATGATTGTAATGACACAAGCATTTCTTTCATTGTGGTATCTAGTACTGGCTGACCTGATGTTGGGAAAGCAGCTATAGATTTCTGTAATTATCACTATGCAGAGCTGTGTTCACAGTATCAGCTGCATGACAAGATGAATCCAGCTTCATCCGCGATTTTGCGGGTCCCTGAGATGTTGGGGATAGATGAGAGGAGCCATTAGAATATGAGGGTGATAATTCCTCATCCATTTCAGGTGGATGGCTAGCAGAAAGGTTTGTGTGAGTTTTATTATTTTTCCTCACAGCTCCGGCGGTGCCATCTTGGATTTTAGTCAGCTCACTGCTCTGTTTAAATGTAAATGATGACAGCTTTTTTGGTCCCCTTTCTTGTCCTCTTTTGCAAGACATTATTGCCCCTACTGTCCCAGGAGTACTGCAGAGTATTTAGGTATGTTTTTAGAGGAAAATACCTGCCTGTATTTTGCTGTTAAACGGTGGAGAGCTCTAGGCTTAAGCAGCCATCTTCTTCAGCGTGCAAGCCACGCCCCCCTGGGTAATATTCTTAATCACCACAAGATGGTGCAATATCATTTGGATCAGTCATCAGTCATCCTTTAAGCCTTCACTAGAGGCAGTGTGTCTCATAGATCCAGCTAAGATTTTTTGAACATCGAAATCTAAATTTAAGAACTTAACTTTAATATAGTATATTAAAGGTAGATAATATGTCAAATATCATTAGGCATACTTCAGGAGTTTTTAAATTATCAATCTGAAGGATTGACTCAGATTGGATAGTCTCAGATGGGAGGTAGTAAGTATGTATGTATGTATGTGACGTGTCATGTGACCCCTGATGATGTCAGACGTGCTGACGAAATGTGTTGGTTTGACCGAGTGTGATACATCATTTCCGCCCAGTAGAACGCAAGAGAAGTGCAGTTAGTGTCCCTGCTTCCACTTTGATCAATTTTAATGTATGTTCTGCTAAGTGCTACTCTAGCGCTATTTTTAAATACATTACTACAGATTTCACTATGGGAGGCTCTTCTCTTCCTTTTAATGCCTTGTTGATGACCGGACATCTGGCGGCTTAAGCCAACCTGCTTTTGGAAGCTTCTTTTGCCAAATCGCCTGTATGTGACTCTTGTAATGGGAGTCATATTAGTTCTGGGGAGTAGGCTGTGTAACAGGTGTTGGTGGAGGAAGACCCATGGTCACTTTTTGCTGGATTAGGACAACTTTATGCACCTTTGGAAATCATATGATGGAAGTCTATGGACACTACTTTATATAATTTATATGATTGTTTTGGACACTGCACTATATTTTGTTTGAATGCCTTCTGGGGGCAGTAACATTTATTCATTTGTTTGCACTTTTGCACTATAAAGTATATATTTGCACATTTATATGTACATTTTTATGTTCATCCACTAGAGATATTTAGTGGTCCTTCATGATATTACATTTAAATTTGCACTTTTATTTTATTTGGCTTTATCATAGGGTGCTTGGTTTTATTACAAATCACACACGCATAGAATTACACCTTTGCAACTAGCAGCCCCTATAAACAATATAATAATAATAATAATAATTTAATTAATCTTTGCACAGGTAAGGGAATTAGACACAATCCAATACCCTCTTTTTATCATTAATAATATTAATAAAACAAACAAGCTTTCAAAGAAAGGCATGGAGTACATAGTATCAATTTACATAATATTAACCAGCCGGTCACACTCCCGGGGCCAACAGACATGTTACTCACAGAGTAACTACCTGAAGGGTAATGTAAACATTGCAATGTGTACTGTAAATATAGACCAGGGGAGATGACATGGCTAAGGACCTAAGCAGTAGAGGACACAGTTAATATAGAAATCATTCTTTGTGATAAAGCAGATAAAGAAACTCACAAGTCACCCTTAAGACCCTATTTGGAAAAGCTGTATCCTGTCCAGCTGAGAGAAAAACCTACAACAAGAAAAAAAAAATTAAAGGGGAATTTTAGCTGGAGGACTGGTGGTCTGAATGCCACAAGACAGCATCAAAGTAAATCTCAAAAATGTCTGCTAGCTAAACATTAATCTGCCACAGGAGTTTTATAAGAGAATAACAAAGATTACAGCCAGTCAGGTCACCAGCCCGACCCTCAGAAAACAACATAAATAGGTGTTCACCTTGTGCTAGTGTCAAGAAACAGCACTCCATAGATGTAATAAATGGAGTAGGCTTGACTTTCAAAAGAACAGAACATACTCTGCTACGAGTTCTACAAAATAAATTAAACAAGCTTTCAAAAGAATGTATTTTAAAACAGGGAGTAGATAATAATAATTTACACAATAACAACCAGCCCATCACCTCCCCAGGGCCAATTCATATATTACTCTCAGAGTAACTACCCGGGGATTTGTGTAAATGCTACCATAGGTAAAAGTGGACCCAGGAGAAATGGCATAGCTAAGAACATGAGACCCAGTGGGAGAAGACACAGCTAATAAAAAAATCACTCTTTGCAATAAGGCTGGTAAGAAAAAGCCCTAGCTTCAGATAGAGGATTCAGCCAATTTGAAATTGGGATAGGATCTTATCCCAAAAAAAAGCAAAAGCAGCTGGTAATTTGCTTCAGGGAGGACAACACGAATTGCTCAGCGCCTGTCAGGAAAGGGTCCGTCTGCTGGTAAGATCCATCATTTGGCGTGCAGTACTGAGGTCCACCAGCAGGTGTCTCCTGGCAGTTTGTAACTGTCAGGAGAGACTTTCCCCGCTGGTGTTATGTCATCATTGGGCCGCAGTACTGGCATCCACCAGCGGATGGATCCTGGCAGTGTGGAGCAGTCAGCACCTCTTGCAATCAGGTGTCATTTGAGACCAATTACAGGCATATAAATACCCGGCAAACACTCACATTTTTGCCTTGGTATTGTCCTTGCGCCCTGACCTGCTGCTGTGTGTCCTGATCCTGATCCTGATTCTGATCCTTTTCCCTGTCCTGTTCCCTATCCTGTCCCACCTGTTACTGTCATCCCTGCCCTGGAGTCTGTTCCGTCCATCCTCTCCCTGTCCTGTGTTCCTTACCCCATCTGCTGATCTCCCTGTGTATGACCTTGGCCTGGCTTGTGTCTCTGATTCTGGAACTGCCCTTTGTTTATCTACTGATCCTCTGTGCATGACCCTGGCCTGGCTATCATTTATGATTGTGTTATTTCCCATTTATTGTACATATTTGTCTGTTGTTATTTGGGGTTCTCTGTCTGTTGGTTAATTTATTTATCTATTTATTTATTTTTTCTTTGCCACTTCAGCAAACTTCATTTGAGAGACTTAGATTAGCTTATCCATTAATTTCCCTTCTCTTATTCATATCACCGTGGCATTTATCGTTGCTTTAACATAGTTATATAATTTAATTAACCAATCTCTTTAAAATTCTATTACATTACCCTCCCGGTTCTTATATTAATTCTAAAGGCTTGTGGAGCCTCCCAATTATGACAATATCTTTTCTCATCCCTACCTCCCCCCTTCTCACTTCCTTCCCAACCTCTGTGGATAAGATCCCTACTCCTTTCTCCTATTACACTGATGTTAATCTATCGCCTCAATCCTTCCGCATAGCTCCATGTTTTTTTAAACTCTCTCCAAGACTCCCTTTTTTCTTTTAACCCCACACTATTTTCTTCCATTTCATATCTCAAGCCTTCCATCCTATATGTTTCTTTGACTTCATCTATCCACTCCCATATTGGTGGGCTTTCTATTTCTCGCCACTTTTTGGGTATGAGTCTCTTTGTTGCATTTAACAGGTGCGGTGTCAACGACTTCCCATATTGTTCGGCCCCTCGTTTAGTTCCATGCAGCAAAATCGCCCAAGGGTCTTCCATTAATTCTTCCCTAGCAATCTCTCCTATCATGTTTAAGATCTCTCGCCACTATTTTTAGATTTTAGGGCAGTTCCACCATATATGGGCCACTGTCCCTAGCTCCTTGCATCCTCACCAGCACTCTGTCGTTTTGCTGGGTTGGAATCTACTTATTTTACCTGGGGTAGCGCACCATCTACTTAAGCATTTATAGTTCATTTCAGCGGTCTTAGCATCTACTGCTGAGTTATGAGTCAGTTTAAATATTTTTTCAATAATATTTTTATCTCCCTGTGTTCCCAATTCCCCTTCCCACTTAGTAATATATGGCAGGATCTCCAGTTCGTCTGCCTTCATTACTAATTTATAGAGCTTTGATATTATGCCTTTTGTATTTTTGGCTGTCAACAACCATTCCAGCGGGGTCAAATCTTCACCCGAACTTATTGGTTGTGGTAAATTTTTAACAAAGTGGCTCAACTGGAGGTACCGCCATTCATTTATCACAAATAATTCCCTATTACCTTTTAAATCTGGAAATGTCGAAATATTTCCCTTTTCTATTATGTATCTTAATTGTGCCCTGTCAGCCTTTATCCAATTCACTCCTAATTTTATTTTCCCTGGTGTAAAATAATAGTTTTCTTTTAATGCTATTAATGGTCAATTATATTCCCCATTACGTTTTTTTATATATCTTATCCCATAGTTTTAGTGTGTTCAGTGTCAATTCATGAGTGTTTACATCTAGTGCTCTGTAGTGTGGGGGATTCCAAATTATATTCCCCAATCTTACTTTACTAAGTGTATTTTCTAATTTCACCCATCTTTTTTCTTTTTTATCCCTAACCCATTCCGCTACTCTTGAGAGTACCACTGCCTCATAATATTTTTGGATATTGGGAATTGCTAAACCCCCTCTTTTTTTCTCCTGTTTTAATATTTGAAAAGAGACTCTAGGTTTTTTGTTTTTCCAGACAAAGTTCATCACTATTGATTTAAATTTTCTGAGATATGGTTGGGTTAAAGCAGTATCATTTGGAACTTATATGTAATCTTGGGGAGCAGGGTCATTTTCAAAGTATTAATTCGCCCTATCCATGATAATAGTCTGAGCTAAATTTCTACATTCTGTTTTAATTTAATCTAGTAGGGGTATATAGTTTTTTTTTGTACATTTTTTTCATGGAATTTGCTAGCTTTATTCCGAAATAATTAAGTTCTTTTCGACAGGGAAATTTAAATTCACTTTGTAATGTTTGTTCATCTTGCTTATTTATATTTATATTTAGGATCTCAGATTTTACAGGATTTATTTTAACCACTTAAAGCGGGATTCCACCCTAAAGTGGAACCTCCGCTGATCGGATCCATCCCCCCCTCCGGTGTCACAATTGACACCTTTCAGGGGGGAGGGGGGGTGGAGATACCTGTCAAAGACAGGTATTTACACCCACTTCCGGGCATAGACTCCCGTGGGAGTCTACGCCATTTCCTGCCCTGCCGCGCTGTCTGCTGGGACACACACGGGTCCCAGTGACAGCGCGGAGATTTCCTATTGCGCGGCGCAACTCGCGCATGCGCAGTAGGGAACCGGGAAGTGAAGCCGATTCGCTTCACTTCCTGATTCCCTCACCTAGAATGGTGGCGGCAGCAGCCGAGGTCCGAGCGATCGATCGGCCTCGGCTGCCGGCATCGCTGGAACCCGGGACAGGTGAGTGTCCATTTATTAAAAGTCAGCAGCTGTAGTATTTATAGCTGCTGGCTTTTAATATATTTTTTTTTGGTGGAATCCCTCTTTAAGCCCCGGACCAATTGTCAGCCTAAGGACCAGAGGTCTTTTTACAATTTCGCACTGCACTGCCTTAACTGGTAATTGCACGGTCATGCAATGTTGTACCTAAACAAAATTTGCGTCCTTTTCTTCCCACAAATAGAGCTTTCTTTTGATGGTATTTGATTGCCTCTGCGATTTTTATTTTTTACGATATAAAAGGAAAATGACTGAAAATTTTGAAAAAAATATATTTTCTACTTTTTGTTATAAGAAAAATCGAATAAACTCAATTTTAGTCATACATTTAGGCCAAAATGTATTCAGCCACATGTCTTTAGTAAAAAAAATGTCAATGAGCATATATTTGTTGGTTTGCGCAAAAGTTATAGCGTCTACAAACTAGAGTACATTTTCTGGAATTTACACAGCTTTTAATTTATGACTGCCTATCTCATTTCTTGAGGTGCTAAAATGGCAGGGCAGTACAAACCCCCCCCAAATGACCCCATTTTGGAAAGTAGACACCCCAAGGAAATTGCTGAGGGGCATGTTGAACCCATTGAATATTTTTTTTTTGTCCCAAGTGATTGAATAATGATAAAAAAAGTTTACAAAAAGTTGTCACTAAATGATATTTCTTGAGCATACATCACGAGACACAGGAGCTTCATTACATAGTGGGTTATATAGGCACCTCTGGTGATTGGACACTGGTTAACCCCAATTAAGGAGAATTCCTCCCCTATATAACCCCTCCCATATGGGAGGCACCTCAGTTTTTTTGCCAGTGTCTATGGTGGTTGCGGGGGCCTAAGGGCTATAACAAACCGGATCCATATCTCGGGCCGATATTTGACTCCCAAGATGGTATGGTACCCGGGCCTCGTCAGCCGAAGAAACGAGGTTTGGCCTGTAGGTCCTCTCCTATTGGAAGACTGGGCTCTGGGAAAACCAGACTTGGTGTACTGTTTACACAGAGCGCACGAAAGTTTCTGGCAGAGTCTTTTACAAGGTCCAGGTAGGAGGCTCTTCCGAGAAAGAGCCCCAGATAAACCTGAAGGTTGGCTAACACTCCCCGCCGTGATGGGTGAAGGCTGGAATTTGTCTGTTTCAGCAATTCCTGCGGCGGGACAGGTAAGGGAAGTTAATCCTATATATATAATTATATGATGGATTTCGTCATTTTGAGTAGTTGTATGTCTTACCTGGTTTCCACCACTAGAGGGAGTAAGAGCAGCCTGATGCATACTTACATGCCTTTCAGTACACATGCTCAGTGAAGCCTGGTTCTCCAGCTGTTTCACGTCTCCACTGCAGTCCCTGCCATAATAGAGGTAATACAGGGGTCCCACGTAGTCTGGGGGTCCCATGCAGCTCCGATGGAGTTTTCCTTTCCCCCCTGGATTCCGCGGTCCTCGTGCACGTGCGCTGGGCGCGTTCCCGGCCTAATGGAGGAGGGGGGAGTGTGTTTGTGAGCCGTGCACTTCAGTGTGCACGGCGCTGTACTGCGCAGGTGCCAGGCGGCAGTTTTAAAAAGCCCAGAGCGTCAGGGGGCTGTAAGTGGAGACACAGGAGCTGTGGGCAGTAAGCATCTGAGGGGATTGGATCCAGGCAAACCTTAGACACCTACTCAGCATCAGGTTGTGCAGTTTAAGCATATATATTGATTGTGAGACTTTAAGCACAACAGTGATTGCACTTTGTACTAGTACCTCTGCTTTGTAGCTTAGGACTATGTCTCCTCGTAAGAGGGTCTCAAGGGGAGGTAACAAGAGCACTGGTAAATCACCGCCTAGGTCCAGGGGTTCTAAAAGTGCCTGTAAGTTACCATCCCCTCCTGCAAGACTGGAGCCAGCCTCTCAGGATGAGTCAGTGCCCCTGTCAGGTTTTGCAGCCTCTCCTAATATCCCAGCCCCGGTTTATGTCACTGAGGACTCCCTTAGGGCTACATTGGAGGGTTTTGAAGGGAGAATAATGAATTTTATTTCTGCTTCCCTGAAAGATAGCAGGAAAAGGGGTAGATCCCCTCCCTCTGCTGAAATTCCTCTCTCAGATGATTCTTCTGACAATGAGAAGAGATCCCTATCTTGGGACAGGGATCATGAGCTGTCGGATGAAGCAGAGGAGGAGGAGAGAGTCCCCTCCTCCCAGGCGCTCAGAAAACAGGTGCAGTATTATAATGAATTGGTGCGTACCACATTCAGAATGCCTGCTGCTGAAGTCGCTACGTCCTCTGTTTCTTCCCTGGGAATCAGGAAAGCCCCACAGACTGCCTATTCCTTCCCAATTCATCCCTTAATGGATGAATTGTTGTATGAGGATTGGGGACATCCCGCTAAACTGTTTGCTCCTCCTAAAAGGTTTTCTATGCATTATCCTCTGGAGGAAAGTTTCACCAAGTGGGGGGTCCCATCTGTTGATGCGGCTGTTTCTTGCGTGAATAAAAACCTGACTTGTCCCTTGGATTTAAAGATATTTAAAGGTATTTAAAGATCCAATTGATAAGAAGCTGGAAACCTTATTAAAAGCCTCCTTTTCCATGACTAGCGCTGTAGTGCAACCTACAGTCGCAGCCGTGGGGTTGTGTCAGTTCCTCAAGGAACAAGTTAAGCAGATGCTTGGGCTCCTTCCCAGTGAGGAAGTAGAAAATTATGCAGAATTGCCTCATATTCTATGTTTCATGATTGATGCGACTTTGGATTCTGTCCAACAAGCATCACGTTCGTCTCTCATGTTGGTACACACGCGAAGGGCCCTATGGCTAAAGAATTGGGCAGCTGAGCTGTCATGTAAGAAGCATTTGATTGGGTTCCCATATAAAGGGGAACGTTTGTTTGGGGAAGAATTAGACAAATTCGTCCAAAAAATTTCAGGAGGTAAATCTACTCTCCTTCCAGTCAAAAGGAGCAAGCGTCCTTCATTTAGGCGTGCTCTCTCTCCCGGAGCATCAAGCTCTAAGCAGTGGTGACGGCCTTCTCAACCCTCCTCTACAGGAAAGGCTCAGGGCCGAGCCCAGGGGCAGAAAAAGACTTGGGGGCAGAAGCCTGCCAAGCAGAGCCCAAAAGCTTCCTTGTGAAGGGGCGCCCCCGCTCGGCAGTTTGCAGGAGCCTGGCGGGAAGAGATCCGGGACAAGTGGGTGATCTCTTCGGTATCTCTGGGCTACAGGCTAGAGTTTCAGGAGATTCCACCTTCTCGCTTTCTAAGGTCAAGGATCCCCAGGGATCCAGTAAAGCAAAAAACGCTATTTCTGGCCTTAGATCACTTACTATCCCAGGGGGTGATAGTAGAAGTGGACCCAAAAGACCAGGGTTCAGGGTTTTACTCGAATCTCTTCACCGTTCCGAAACCAAATGGAAGTGTCAGACCTATCCTAGATCTGAAGGATCTGAACTGGTTTTTACGCATCCGGTCCTTCCGAATGCAGTCAATCCGCACTGTGGTCTCCTCCCTGCAAGGGGGAGAGTTTATGGCATCAATAGACATCAAAGATGCATATCTCCATGTGCCAATTTTTCCCGCACACCAAAAATTTCTAAGGTTCGCGGTAGAGCGGCGCCATTTTCAATTTGTGGCCTTACCGTTCGGGCTTGCTACGGCCCCTCGAGTCTTCACAAAGATTCTGGACCCTCTCTTGGCAAACCTAAGAGCTCAGGGTATAGCCGTCATGGCTTATCTAGACGATTTACTTCTCATGGAGAAAACAGTAGCGTTCCTGAACCACAGCGTTACCAGAACGCTAGAACACCTGGAACGCCTAGGTTGGATTATAAACCTAGAAAAGTCATCCCTACAGCCTGCCACCAGGTTGGAATACCTGGGTATGATCATCGACACCGCTCAGGGCAAGGTGTTTCTTCCAAGGCCAAAAGCCTTGGCCATTGGGGATCTGGTGTGCCTAATTCTGGGCAGGAGATCATCCCCCATTCGATTGTGCATGAGACTGTTAGGAAAAATGGTCGCCTCCTTCGAGGCCGTCCCATTTGCTCAGTTCCACTCAAGGCCTCTGCAAAGATGCATCCTTGCGGCTTGGAACAGGAAGCCCCAATCCTTGGATCTTCCTATGTGTCTATCCCCAGGGACACGCAAGAGTCTCGTCTGGTGGTTACAAACCAAGAATTTGCTGAAGGGCAAAACTTTTCTTCCTCTTCCATGGAAAATTATCACGACAGATGCCAGCCTGACAGGCTGGGAAGCAGTGTTGGAGGAGATGTGCTCGCAGGGGAAATGGTCTGCGATCGAGAAGCTATTGCCCATAAATGTCCTGGAGATCCGGTTCAACAGGAAACTGGACAATTTTGTGTCAAGGACAAGAGATGCACTTGCTCAGGGGTCAGATGCTCTGACAGTTCCCTGGGATCAGTACAATCTGTACAATCTGATCTATGCCTTCCCCCCGGGCCCGCTTCTGTCTCGGTTCCTGGGAAGAGTCAAGAGGGAGACAAAATCTGTCCTTTTAGTGGCCCCGGCTTGGCCCAGGCGACCGTGGTACGCAGAGATCATGAAGTTGGCAGTAGGCAGGCCATGGATCCTCCCTCTCCGGCCAAATCTGCTCTCACAGGGTCCAATTTACCATCCTGCTTTACACAGTCTAAATTTGATGGTTTGGCTGCTGAGACCCACATTCTGAGAGACCGTGGCCTTTCGGGGCCAGTCCTTTCTACTCCAGGCTTATTTATTACAAAATATGGAGGGCATATGTTTCCTGGTGTGAACTCAGGAAATGGCATCCTAGAAAGTATGTCATTAGCAGGATCCTGGCCTTTCTCCAGTCAGACCTAGAAATTAATTTTCATCCAGAGTTGATGTTTTTTCTTGTTGTGCCTTTCACCAACAGTGCAAACCCAAGTTCTAAGTGAGATGAGGGGACAGTCTCTTCTTCAGATAATCTTATTATGTTGTGGGTCTGCTACACACACACCTTGTTTTTGGTAACTAATGTATGTAGTGCATTACTGACCCAAATCGTGCTCATTTTCAGCACCATGGCAGGAAAATGGCATGATTGGGAAAATTAACACATCACTGTGGGTGTTATTTACTAAAGGCACATCCACTATGCACTACAAGTGCACTGCAAAAGTGTACCTGAAACTGCACTTGGAGTGCAAAGTGGAGTTACCTTTAGTAAATAACACCCATTGTCACCGAAAACAACAATTTTACTCCAAATACATCTTTTGCGCAATGAAAAAGGAAGCCACACATTGTTGATAATTTAACTTTTTAATCCAAGCACATTCACATGTGCATTTAGAAAAGGGTTTTTACAACAAACCAACAAATTGGGTGTATCAAAAACAGTCTTTCATGTAATTTTTTTAAACTTTGTGTTTTTGTGTAAACAGGCATGTATCAAAGCTTAACATACAGAACACAGGAACTTACAAAGTTCAACTTTGAAAAGTGAGGACAATATCAGACATGAGTATGTACAAACTGGGCTGATATTGCCTTCATCACATGGGGTGTCACCCCTGGAAAATCCAAATTTGGAAGATGCACACAGTGTGTCAACATGTGCTATCTGCCATCATGGGGGATCAATGTCCTTTTTTTGGGGCTGCAACCCCTTCATCTCAGCCACTTTCCACAAAACACGTACATTGATCCCCCATGATGGGAGATAGCGCATGTTGACACACTCTGTGCATATTCCAAATTTCGATTTT
Organism: Lithobates pipiens; assembly: GCF_037356315.1. Lineage (NCBI taxonomy): Eukaryota > Metazoa > Chordata > Amphibia > Anura > Ranidae > Lithobates > Lithobates pipiens. The sequence goes on along the minus strand of NW_027507748.1, from coordinate 162,977,450 downwards.
CAAAAAATACAAAAGTTGTGGTTTGAAAGCCAAAAAATAAAACCCTAGCTAGTTTTGGCTGTTTCACACTCTCCCCAAAACATCAATGATGTTCTTCTGAAACATTGCTTGGAAGTGTTGTACAATTGTGTTTTTTGGCCGAGTTCCAAGGTGAGATCATTATTGTGGACACTTTGTTAAGCTGGAATACTTACCTGCAGAAGGATATTTCTTACGAACGAATGAAACCATAAACTTGAAAGTGGTCATTTTAAAATGCACAACATGAAATCAAAGCACATAGAGCATGTATGCAAGCAAGAATAGTCATATAAACACACAAGAACTACTTACTTTTTTCAAGAACACGCTTGATCCTTATGTACTGCTCCCTCAGTTTCAGGTCTGACCAGCGTTTTCTCAGTTGATCCATGGATCGGCGTACCCCAAAATTCTTCTGAAGACTCTTCACAACTTTATTCATGATCTTGGCCTTTCTGATATTTGGGTTTGGGTAAGGTCCATACTTCCCATCATAGTCGGTCCTGTTCAATATGTCCACCATCTCCAACATCTCTCCAAAAGACATATTTGAGACCTTAAATCTTCTCTTCCTGGATCGGGACATTTCAGGCTCTGGGCTTTCCTCACCCTCCTCCTCGTTAGAACACCTGTGTTCTCTCCGCCATGTGCTCTCCCCACTGCGCCGAAAGCGAAGGGGCGGGGAATAGTCTAGAAAGAACGCCAGGGGCGGGCGGAGTTTCACGCATGCGCACTATATATAAAGCGCAACATGCATGTGTCGTCCGTACGATCTGTGAACAGAGGGAGAAGCTGAGGCGACGAACGTGCAAACGAAGGTAAAATTTTGAACTTGGTACATCACTAGGCTATACTGCTTCTAGATTGAGGCCTGCATTAGTGGAGTTTAGCCTGACATTAGGGTTTGTCTTGTGTTGTGTCTTGCAGACATTATGGACGGGTTCAATGATCATAGCTTCCACCCTCTGTTCATCGATAAATACAGGGAGATGCCCTGGCTGTGGCAAGCGACACACCCTCAGTATAGTAACAGACAAAAGAGGCAGGCAGCAATGGAGAAACTGGTTGAGTTTGTGAAGCCGGTGGTCCCCAGAGCAGACGTCAACTATTTAAAAATGAAAATCGGTGGCCTGAGGAGTACATACAGTGGTGTGAAAAAGTGTTTGCCCCCTTCCTCATTTCCTGTTCCTTTGCATGTTTGTCACACTTAAGTGTTTCGGAACATCAAACCAATTTAAACAATAGTCAAGGACAACACAAGTAAACACAAAATGCAATTTGTAAATGAAGGTGTTTATTATTAAAGGTGAAAAAAAATCCAAACCATCATGGCCCTGTGTGAAAAAGTGTTTGCCCTCTAAACCTAATAACTGGTTGGGCCACCCTTAGCAGCAACAACTGCAACCAAGCGTTTGCGATAACGTGCAATGAGGCTTTTACAGCGTCCTGGAGGAATTTTGGCCCACTCATCTTTGCAGTATTGTCCTAATTCAGTTACATTAGAGGGTTTTCGAGCATGAACGGCCTTTTTAAGGTCATACCACAACATCTCAATAGGATTCAGGTCAGGACTTTGGCTAGGCCACTCCAAAGTCTTCATTTTGTTTTTCTTCAGCCATTCGGTGGTGGACTTGCTGGTGTGTTTAGGATCATTGTCCTGCTGCAGAACCCAAGTTCGTTTCAGCTTGAGTACACGAACAGATGGTCGGACATTCTCCTTCAGGATCTCTTGGTAGACAGCAGAATTCAAAGTTCCTTTTATCACGGCAAGTCTTCCAGGTCCTGAAGCAGCAAAACAGCCCCAGACCATCACACTACCACCACCATATTTTACTGTTGGTATAATGTTCTTTTTATGAAATGCAGTGTTCCTTCTACGCCAGATATACTTGGACACACACCTTCCAAAGAGTTCCACTTTTGTCTCATCGGTCCACAGAATGTTGTCCCAAAAGTCTTGGGGATCATCAAGATGTGTTGTGGAGAAATTGAGATGAGCTTTGATGTTCTTTTTGCTCAGCAGTGGTTTTCTCCTTGGAACTCTGCCATGCAGGCCATTTTTGCCCAGTCTTTTCCTGATGGTGGAGGCATGAACGCTGACCTTAACTGAGGCAAGTGAGGCCTGCAGTTCCTTGGACGTTGTTGTGGGGTCTTTTGTGACCTCTTGGATGAGTCTTCGCTGCGCTCTTGGGGTAATTTTGGGCGGCCGGCCACTCCTGGGAAGGTTCACCACTGTTCCATGTCTTCGCCATTTGTGGATAATGGCTCTCACTGTGGTTCGCTGGATTCCCAAAGTTTTGGAAATGGCTTTATAACCCTTTCCAGACTGATAGATCTCAATTACTTTCTTTCTCAATTGTTCCTGAATTTCTTTGGGTCTCGGCATGATGTGTAGCTTTTAAGGATCTTCTGGTGGACCTTACTGTGTCAAGCAGCTCCTATTTAAGTGATGCCTTGATTGTGAACAGGTGTGGCAATAATCAGGCCTGGGTGTGGCTAGAGAAATTGAACTCAGGTGTGGACAACCACAGTTATAGTATGTTTTAACAAGGGGGGCAATCACTTTTTCACACAGGGCCATGATGGTTTGGATTTTTTTCACCTTTAATAATAAACACCTTCATTTACAAATTGCATTTTGTGTTTACTTGTGTTGTCCTTGACTATTGTTTAAATTGGTTTGATGTTCCGAAACACTTAAGTGTGACAAACATGCAAAGGAACAGGAAATGAGGAAGGGGGCAAACACTTTTTCACACCACTGTATCTGAAGGAGAGGAAGAAGGTGCTGTAGTCCATGCAATCTGGAGCTTCAGCAGATGACGTTTATTTCCCCACCCTGTGGTATTATGACAGGATGCATTTTCTGTCAGACCAGGCTGAGGCCAGAGAATCACTCTCTACTCTTCCTTCCACGCGTCCTATGCTACATTCCATACCCACTGAGTCTTCCGACGCCCAACCTGGGCCTTCCACTCAGGAAGAACTGGGGGAGCCCAGCTTGAGCCAGGTATAGTATTGTTCTACATATTAGATTATAAATGAATGATGTTAACTTAATTTTTGCTCACTAATTGCTGATTTTAGAAAGTGTTTCACATATCAATAGACAGTAGTGGCCAAAACCTTGGGGACAAGAAAGAAAAATGCTGGGCTCAGAATGATAGTCTTTTCTATTGGTTAACAATTTGCAACAGTCTTGATGTGAAAATTGTGTGTGTTTGATGAACCAAAAACTAAAACTATGTCCCTTTCTCATACACAGGAAGACATCAGCCAGGAAGCCAGGAGGAGGATGTGGAATGCAGCAGCCAGGAGGTGGCTGTGGAAAGTGGCAGCCAGGAGGAGGCGGGGGTAAGCGGGAGCCAGGCGATGGGCGAGCAAAGGAGCCTGACAGAATCCCAGGTCCCTCCCCTCCGCCTTCCACGCAAAATGGTTAGAAGGGGGGGGGGGGATGTGGAGGGGGCCCTGAGGCTGATTGGGGAGGCATCAGCAGCACTCCAAGCCAAACCCACCTATCAAGAGGCCTTTGCCGTCCTGGCTGCGTGCAAGCTTGAGAAAATGGAGCAGGGGCAACAGCTCTTGTGTGAGGAGGTAATTATACACACCCTCAACAAGGGTCTGTTGGGCCAAATGACAGAAACAACACACTTGTGTGGTTTGGCCCATGCCCCTCCTCCTCCTCCTTCTGCCACACCTCCAGCACCACATCCACAGCCTGGAAGGAAGACCAGAGTGTGATGACCTGGGTTCAGTCTGGTCTGACAGAAGATGCAGCCTGTCGTAGTATCACAGCCTGGGAACATAGATGTCATCTACTGCTGTTCCAGGTTTCTTGGACTTCAGGACCAGACTTCTCTCCCTCAGACATGTACTCCTCAGGCCACCATGTTTTGCATTTAAATAGTTGATGTGTGCCCTGGGGGCCAAAGGCTTCGCTAATCTCCCCAGTTTCTCCATCGCTATCTCCCTCTTTATCTGTTACTGACACCTAAATAAAGTTTTTTTTTTGTTTGAAGAAATACTTGCGTATGTGTTTTACTTCAAAAAGTCCAGTTTATTTGTGAGCAGGCAGGTACATTTCAAAAAAACAAAGTGAAATGAACAACAAGGGGCACCAACACTAAACAACCTCCTGTAGATTAAAAAAGAAAAAGAAAATATAAAAAATCTACTAATGTTGTTGTGGTAAGTTTACACACAAAACACACCCCAAAAAATGGAAAGATGAGCAAACTGTCAAAAAAGGAGATGTTAATGAAAAAAAACAAACACAAAATTCCCTCCAAAAAAATTAACAAAAAATAAAATTGTGTAGATGTGTCGAATTCAAAAATTGTAGTGCTGAAATTAGTAAAAAAGAGTCAGGAAATACGTTCGGGAGAAGTGTGTGTGACTATGAGCATCAAAAGAAGTTCCTTCTTGCAGCATTATAAAGAACAAGAGAATGCTCTTCATGAAAGAATTTTTAACATTGCAGCATGACGAATGTGCTATATCGATTACGAGCAGTAGTTTTACCTGAGCGAGCGCTTCCGTGTCCGAATTGGATTGTGAGCATGCGTGGCACCTTGTCCGTCGGAGTAGGCTACACATGATCGGAGTATGTCCGATCGGAGCATTTTGTCGGAAAATATTTCCGGCAAGTTGGAAAAGTTGGTCCGTCAGATATTCAGACGGAAACAGTCCGATGCAGACCACACACAGTCGGAATATCCGACAAAACGCTCCGATAGGAAACTTTCCAACGGAATCTCCGACCGTGTGTACAAGGGCTTAGCGATCCGAGGGATCAGGCCTGACTCTGCGAATGCTGCAGTTATGTGTTTAGTGTTTTGTAAGTGACAGTGATCGATCGATACTGCACTTGGGTGGGCTGGGCGAAGGGGCAAAACGCAGGTGCTAGCAGGTATCTGGACTGATCCCGCTAACAATGTGTTTTTTACCTATGTGTACCTACATGTCAGTGTAGTGTTGGTGCACACTTACTATGTCTTCTCTCCTCGCCGTCCGGTCAAAAAGACCTCCCCGAGAAGAGTGACATCACTTCCTCCTGCCTGTGTTTACACTATATAGGCAGGGGAAGCTTCTCATTCGCCAGGAGCGACAGTGTGCCTATGTGTACCTACATGTCAGTGTAGTGTTGGTGCACACTTACTATGTCTTCTCTTCTCGCCGTCCAGTCAAAAAGACCTCCCCGAGAAGAGTGACATCACTTCCTCCTGCCTGTGTTTACACTATATAGGCAGGGGAAGCTTCTCATTCGCCAGGAGCGATCGAGAGGGGATGGCCAGAAACCAACGGCCATCCCCTCATCATGGATCGCTCCTGAAGCAAAACGGACTGCCGCAGCCAGCGGGAGGGGATCCGATCGGACCCCCCACCCGCTGGAAGTCAGGCACATACGGGTACGTGCTTGTGCCCGTCCGTACCATTCTGCCGACGTATAATTACATGCGACAGTCCTTAAGTGGTTAAAGTTTGATAATTCTCCATATTGTTTTAAGATCTTTAACAGATTAGGTATTGTGATCCGTGGGTTCCCTATATAGAACAGTACATCGTCCGCGAATGCTGCCATTTTATGTTCATCTTCTCCCACTTTAATTCTTCTTATATCTGGGTTGTTACGGATAGTGGCCAGTAATGGCTCCAAAGATATTACAAACAGTAACAGGGACAAGGGACAACGTTTATTTTTATTAATGCTGATGGACATTTATACAGTGTTTTAATCCACTGTAGTATCCTTGGCCCTATTCCCATGGTTTCCAAGCTCTGCGTCATAAGTCCCCAGTCTACCCTGTCGAAAGCTTTCTCAACATCTATCGTCAGGAATAGACCTGGGGACCCGCTTTCTTTAATTTTCTGGAGAAGGGACAATGTTCTCACCCCATTGTCCATCCCCTCCCTTCCCGGGACAAAACCCACCTGATCAGGATGCACCAAGGTGTTCATCAGGCCTTTCAACCGCCCTGCCAATACTTTTGCATACAACTTAACGTCAGCGTTTAGCGGTGATATTGGCCTATAACTAGAACACAGTGATACACCCTTTCCCTCCTTCGGGATTAATTGTAATTGTCGCAGTCAGGGCTTCTCTACTCATTTCATAGTCTGTCCCCCAACCGCTCATATAACGGCATAACTTTGGAATTAAAAATTCTCTACATTTTTTAATAATAATATGCTGTAAAGCCGTCCGGGTCGGGGCTCTTTCCTGAGGAAGTTTCTTTCAGGGCTTTATTTATTTCTTCTATTGTTATCAGTGTTTCTAATAGCTCTCTATCGTCCTCTGTAATCCTTGGCAGTTTTGCATTTTTAAAAAATTTGTTTATTTTCCCCCTTCTCTCCTCTGACTGCCCCCCCCCCCTCTTCTGTTCCATTGAGTTTGTGACGGACTGGGGTTTATATGGTCACAAAACAGACACCCCTAAGCAAAGTACATATTCAGTTTTTTTTTCTAAATATGTCTTTTCTATTCTATTAATAACCAGTAGATGGCAGAGAAGGTACACAAACAGAGTCTATATAAGGCCACACACCATGTGACTGTAAATTAAACTACTTCCAGACATAAAGTCAGTGCTCATATATCATGCTGTTTGTGTGATTCTTTGCAGGTATGTACTCTAAATTGTTCCTAATCTGTATTAACCTGTGATAGAAAGATTCCTAAACATCTTGAGCAGATGCAGAAAAAGTCTCAGCAGATTTTATGCTATAGTTTTGCTGTTTTGCTGTAATTAGAAGTTTAGAACAGCATGTGTGAGAAACAAGTGAAACGTGCATAAGAACATGAAAATACTGCATTAGTCAGAACAAAAATGTCTATTATAAGCACTAAACCGTTCTAAATAAGTATATTTAAACCTGATTTATTGAAAATTGCATAGATTATAAAGCACATGGTTTCTGTTATTAATATAGAAAAAAAACTATTGTATGTAAAGCTTATGCAGTGCATCATACAGACATGCAATGTGCACCATCTAGTGGTTAAAAAAGAGTACTACCATGATAATATTTGTATTAAAGCAATGCATTGCCAGTATGATTATTGCACACTTAAAGTGTCCCAGAGAGATAAAGATAATTATCTATAACACTGAATAACAGATATATATATATATATTATTAACCCCTTCCCACCCGGCCAATGCATATATACGGCCGGGTGGGAGCCGTCTACTCCTGATAGGCCGTTCAGGAACGTCCTTCAGGAGTAGCGGGATCGCACGCGCGCGCGCTCGCGCAGCGGCGCGATCCCGATGTGCTCGTGTCACCCGGACACGGCACATCTCAGATCGGCAGGAGGGCTCTGTGATTGGCCCTCCTGATCACATGACGGCCGTGTCCAATCACGGCCGTCATGTGATGTAAACAAACAGCCGGTTGCTAGGCAATCGGCTCTCCTCTCCTCACACGGAAGTCACCGCTGAGGAGAGGAGAGCAGAACGCTGCAGCCGGCTGATGATCAGCGAGTATGGGCTGCTTTTTACAGCTTTTTACTCACTGATCATCAGTGTAGTGTAAACACACAACACACCACACAGTACAAACACAGTCCCCACATATGTCCCCAAAACACACATGTCCCCAAAACATACATGTCCCCAAATAATAAAAACACATGTCCCTAATAATAAAAACATGTCCCCCACATATGTCCCACTAAAATCACATGTCCCAATGATTATCTGCACACATATGTACGTGATCACCTGCACACATATGTACATGATCATTTGCGTACATATGTCTGTGATCACACAAACCAATTATTATACACTTAACGGAATTTTTTTTACCAAAAACATGTAGCAGAATACATTTTGGCTTAAATTTATGACAAAATTTGATTTTATTGGATTTCTTTTCAAATAGAAAAAAGAAAATATTGTTTTTTTTCCAAATTTCCGCTATTTTTGCGCTTATATCGCAAAAAAAAAAAAAACGGAGTCGTGAATAAATAACACCAAAATAAAGCTCTATTTGTGCGAACAAAATGATAACAATTTCATTTGGGTACAGTGTAGCATGACCACGCAATTGTCACTGAAAGCACTAGAGCGCTGAAAGCTGAAAATTGGGCTGGGAAGGAAGGGGGTGAAAGTGCCCTGTATTGTAGTGGTTAAAATATAATAATGTTCATTGTTGTAACTACGTTTTAAAATACTTTAGTTAAATTAATATATTTATTATTAATGGTTATAAACATGTGACTATAAAAATGTAAAAGATGTATTGTTATGTAAAAATTAAACTACTTCCAGACATAAAGTCAGTGGTCATATCTCATGCTGTTTGTGTGATTCTTTGCAGTCCACGCCAAGCTGATCACCTTATATCATCGCGTCTACAATCATCGGCTCTCTTAATTCACATTTTGAGGCTGGTAACAAGTACAACTCCTTATAATAATTTTTAAATATTTCCGCTATCTCTTTTGTATTATGCACCATTGCCCCTTCCTTATTTGTATTTTATCTATATAGTTTCTGGATTTCTTTTTTTGTAATATTCTAGCTAGATGTTTGCTCGCTTTATTTCCCCATTGATATCTTTCCCTGGCTATTCTGTTAAATGTTTTTTTGTTTCTTGTTCCTTAAGCTCCTTTAATTCATCTCTTTTCATTACTAGTTTTTTTTATATAATTCTGGGTGTTTGTAAAAAGGAAAAAAACACAATGAGGGAGCCCCCAAAGCTGCATAACCCATAAGTATAAAAAAAACACAGGAAATTTCCCCAGGGTTTTTTTTAGCAGCAAAGATTTGGTATGAGAATAATTGATGTAAATTTTTTTTTATTTATTTAACAGCTTTTTTGTTTTCACTTTCACACCTCTTTTGCCCCCCCCCCCCTGGGACTTGTATATCTAAATTATTGCAAAATCCTCTCAGTTCCTCTGGAAATCTTAGTCTAGCTGACCGTCCGTTTTTCGTACCAATCAAGCATGCTGGAAAACCCCAATTATATTTAATATTCGATGTCCGCAACTGCTCCAACAGGGGTTTCAACAGCCTTCTTCTTGCTAATATTTGTGCAGCCAAATCTGTAAAAATCTGTATTTTAGATCCTGTTGGTTAGTTTATTGCACTGTGTGGTTGTATTTATATTATTCACTTCCCTTAATAAATCTTTATATTTCAGTTATACACGTTTGGGTTTCCTCTGTTGCAGTCTACACAGTTCTGGTCTTATCTGGTACGTGACAGAATACCAAGGCCATCCCTGACCAGAAGTGGCTACACAGAGGAACCATCTTGGTTCAGGTTGCTTTGCTGAAATGAATTTGGATATGATTTGTTACTGCTAGCGTCTGAGAGTAGTGAATATCTCTGCCAGACACTAAAAGAGTGGACCAGTGATCAGCTGTTGGAAACCATTCGTTTAGCTCCCACCTGGGTTGATCAGGGCTGTATGCTGTTTGAGGATGTTCAGCCTTTAATTCAAATCTGCACAGAGCTGGCCCTGCCCTGCATCCCAGAGGGCCATGATGCTTTTTCTCCCCCTTTCAGTATTAATCAAGTCACATCACTGGTATGGCTTCTGGAAGATGATTCCCCTTACTTTTTTGAGCATTACACAGCCTGTTCCAAACAGATGATAATAGAATTTGTTGATTCTGTACAATCCCTTATCAGACAGACAGTATGTAACCTGCAGTTTGTACAACCACTACTTTTAGCATGGTCTGGTATTTTTCAATCAGCTGCAGCCAGTCCCCAACAAACCATCTCTAGACACCTGCCTGCCCAAGAGTCTTTTCCTCCATCACCCATGGCAACCTCAGTTTCAGCCCAATATACTCTACTCCCCACCAAATAACAATACCCTGTTTCTTCCTGCTGTACATACCCTGACTTTAATCCACCTGCCTCTTTTCCGCTGCCTACAATCCCTCAAGAATTACTGTTACCTCTTCCTTGCCATATTCCAACCTTCCTCTCCAGTCTGCTTCATCCCCTACCTACATGACTTCAGTAGCTAAACCTAAAGAGATACGGAAGTTCCTTCCTACCCATTTGATCCTGCCAGTAATGCAACCTGCCTCCACACCAACTAACCTGCTCCAGTCTGCTTGCATGCCAGCTGAACCTGATAACCCACCTGATTCTGCCAAACCTCTGCCTCCTATCCAGCCAGTGTCTCCACCTGAAGTTCCTGTGCCCCAGTCTTATGTTCCTGTTGTGCCATTGCCTGCTATCCAGTCTGACACCCCAGTTCCTGTATGCCAGCCCGAGGTTCCTGTATACCATTCCGAGATTCCTGTATGCCAGCCCAAAGTCCAGATGCCAGTGTTCCAGTCTGATGTGCCTGCCTTCAAATCTGATGTGCCAGCCTTCCAGCCTGATGTGCCCTCTTTTCAGCCTGATGTGCCCGCTTTCCAGCCTGATGTGCACACCTTTCAGCCTGATATCTCGGTGCTTGCCTTCCAGCCTGATGTCTCGGTGCTTCCCTTCCAGCTTGATGCCTCTGCTTCCCAGTCTGATGTGCCCGCTCTCCAGTCTGATGTCCTGGTACCCGCTTTCCAGCCTGATGTGCCCACTTTCCAGCCTGATGTGCACACCTTGCAGCCTGATGTCTCGGTGCTTGCCTTCCAGCCTGATGTCTCGGTGCTTCCCTTCCAGCTTGATGTCTCTACTTCTCAGTCTGATGTGCCCGCTTTCCAGTCTGATGTCCTGGTACCTGCTTTCCAGCCTGATGTGCCCGGTTTCCAGCCTGATGTGCACGCCTTGTAGCCTGATGTCTTGGCGCTTGCCTTCCAGCCTGATGTCTCGGTGCTTTCCTTCCAGCTTGATGTCTCTGCTTCCCAGTCTGATGTGCCCGCTTTCCAATCTGATGTCCTGGTACCCGCTTTCCAGCCTGATGTGCCCACTTTCCAGCCTGATGTGCCCACTTTCCAGCCTGATGTGCCCACCTTCCAGCCTGATGTGCCCACTTTCCAGCCTGATGTCTCGGTGCTTGCCTTCCAGCCTGATGTCTCGGTGCCTGCTTCCCAGTCTGATGTGCCTGCTTCCCAGTCTGATGTGTCAGCTTCCCAGTCTGATGTGCCAGTCTTCCAGTCTGATATCCCTGCTTTCCAGTCTGATGTCCCTGTTTCCCAGTCTGATGTACCAGCTTCCCAGTCTGATGTGCCAGCCTTCCAGTTTGATGTCCCTGCTTCCCAGCCTGATGTGCCAGTCTTCCGGTCTGATGTGCCAGCTTTCCAGTCTGATGTGCCAGTCTTCCAATCTGATGTATGGACAATGATATAGCGCTCTATTCAAAACAAACAAAATATATATATAAAAAAAGTTCATAAACAAAAATATGGTGAATGGCTTCAAAATACGATATCCTCAGATATGGTGATCACATCCAAAGGCAGAAGAAGGAATAGTCATAATCCATTTCATACGCAGAGGAGGAGGGGAACCGTCACCAACACCCAAAAACACTGACTCTTACCATAGATGTACAGATAAAAACGCATGTAGTAAATCACCAAGGGGGAGGCAGTTTTCTATGCTGATTTCCCTTCGTCTACAGAAGCGCAATCATCTCAATGGGAGTCGTCCAATGGGAAAAGAGGATTCCTATTTCTGTTTAGTAGGCACTTCACTTCCCAGGAACTGCTTAAATCTCCAGACCAACAATCCTCCCAAAAACCATAGAAAACATAAAACAAAGTGGCCTCATTGCGCAGGTATACTGATAAACCAATAATCTTTTTATTCTCTAAAACCGTAGTTGAACTCACATTTAAGATGAGATATACAGGCATCAAATGACAATCGGCTACAGATGGAAAGAACGAATGAAGACCACTCCTGTGCTCCTTCTGATGTCACCAGGTCCCAAAAAACGCCCGACGTTTCGCCACCAACGTGCGTCCTCATGCCCCTGAGGACGCACGTTGGTGGCGAAACGTCGGGCGTTTTTTGGGACCTGGTGACATCAGAAGGAGCACAGGAGTGGTCTTCATTCGTTCTTTCCATCTGTAGCCGATTGTCATTTGATGCCTGTATATCTCATCTTAAATGTGAGTTCAACTACGGTTTTAGAGAATAAAAAGATTATTGGTTTATCAGTATACCTGCGCAATGAGGCCACTTTGTTTTATGTTTTCTATGGTTTTTGGGAGGATTGTTGGTCTGGAGATTTAAGCAGTTCCTGGGAAGTGAAGTGCCTACTAAACAGAAATAGGAATCCTCTTTTCCCATTGGACGACTCCCATTGAGATGATTGCGCTTCTGTAGACGAAGGGAAATCAGCATAGAAAACTGCCTCCCCCTTGGTGATTTACTACATGCGTTTTTATCTGTACATCTATGGTAAGAGTCAGTGTTTTTGGGTGTTGGTGACGGTTCCCCTCCTCCTCTGCGTATGAAATGGATTATGACTATTCCTTCTTCTGCCTTTGGATGTGATCACCATATCTGAGGATATCGTATTTTGAAGCCATTCACCATATTTTTGTTTATGAACTTTTTTTATATATATATTTTGTTTGTTTTGAATAGAGCGCTATATCATTGTCCATATATCTTTATATATTGTTTCCAGCAATATTTGTGTTAGCAGCTATTTTTGTTTTATATAGATTGATTTTGCTTTTTAGCGCAACAAATTTTTTCACTTTTCCAATCTGATGTGCCAGCTTTCCAGCCTGATGTTTTGATATTGGTGTTCCAGTCTGAAGTCCCAGTGTCTCAGCCTGAAGTTTCAATGCCCGTGTCACAGCCTGAAGTTTCAGTGCCCGTGTCTCAGCCTAAAGTTTTGGTGCCTGCTACCCAGTCTCCAGAACCGGTGCCCTCTACCCAGTCTGCGGAACCGGCGCCCACTACCCAGTCTGCTAAACCGGAGTCCGTTACGTTGCCTGTTAAGCCAGTGCCTGTTATTTGGCTTGCCGGACCAGTGCCTGGTGTCCAGCTTGCTGAACCGGGGCCCATCACTGAGCCTGCTGGGCTGGGGCCCGTTACTCAGCTCGCTGAGCCGGTGCCTGTGATCCAGCCTGCCCTTATGGTACTTGCTGTTGGACCTAATGTCCCAGTGCCTGTTGTCCAGCTCGACGAGACGGAACCTGCTTCCCAGCTCGACAACACAGAGCCTGGTGCCCAGCCTGACGACCCAGAGCCTGCTGCCAAGCCTGATTACCCGGAGCCTACTGCCCAGCCCGACGAATCAGAGCCTGCCACCCAGCCTGACGACCCAGAGCCTGCTGCTCAGCCTGAAGTACCCATGCCTGCTGCCCAGCTTGATGACCCAGAGCCCGCGGTTTGCTCTGATGTGCCCACTGTCTGCCCTGATGTAACTGATGCCCTGCCCGAAGCAACTGATGCCCTGCCTGAAGGGCCTGTTGCCCAGCCTGAAATACCCTCATCCATTGTTCTGCTTGACGCCATAGACTATGGACAATTTCAGCCAGTTGGAGCATCCGGAGGCCGCTCCTTTGAGGGGGGATACTGTCAAGAAAGGGTCTGTCCGCTGGTAACATCCATCATTTGGTGTGCAGTACTGAGGTCCACCAGCGGATGGATCCTGGCAGTGTGGAGCAGTCAGCACCTCTTGCAATCAGGTGTCACTTGAGACCAATTACAGGCATATAAATACCAGGCAAACACTCACATGTTTGCCTTGGTATTGTCCTTGCGCCCTGACCTGCTGCTGTGTGATCTGATACTAATTCTGAACCTGTTTCTGTGCCCTGAACCTGTGACCCATGTTTCTGATCCTGTTTCCCTGTCCTGGTCCCTATCCTGTCCCACCTGTTACCATCATCCTTGCCCTGCAGTCTGATCTGTCCATTCTCTCCCTGTTCTGTGTTCCTTACCCCATCTGCTGATCTCCCCGTGTATGACCTTGGCCTGGCTTGTGTCTCTGATTCAGGAACTGCCCTATGTTTATCTACTGATCCTCTGTGCATAACTCTGGCCTGGCTATTGTTTATGATTGTGTTATTTCCTATTTATTGTACATATCTCTCTGTTGTTATTTGGGGGTCTCTGTCTGTTGGTTTATTGCACTGTGCCGTTGGCTTTCCTCTGTTGCAGTCCACACAGTTCTTGTCTTATCTGGTACGTGACAGCGCCCTTCCTAATCTGGACACTGAAGCGGTGACCCCAATTGTAAGAAGCTCAAGCTTTCCAGATAATATCCAATAGGGGTTGCAGAACCCTGCTCATATAAAAGGTCATACAGGATTAGTCAGGGAGCAACTGCATGTATATCTATTTAAACTCAACAGGACCTGACCTCCAGGCCCTTTGAAGAAGTTCTTCTTTAAGAACATAGAAGTGTATTATACATAACACATCATGAGGAGCACCCTAAGGGCCAGGCACTCAATGCACATGATCTAGCACAGTCTCTTATTTGGGGTCCTTTCCAAGAACCATATTGAGTATCGCAAGAACTGTTGGTCTTAGCCCCTGTACACACGGTCGGACATTCTGCCAACCAAACCCGTTGGATTTTGTCCGACGGATTTTGTCCGACGGATTGTGTCCGAAACTGCTGCATACACATGGTTGGACCAAGTTGTCGGAAAATCCGATCGTTCAGAACGTGATGACGTTATTTCGTTAGGACGGGACTACGTTCAGGCTAGTAGCCAATAGCTTTGATGTAGGAATTTGATCTGAGCATGCGTGGCACTTTGTCCGATCGGAATTCTCTACACATGATCGGAGTATGTCCGATCGGACCAGTTTGTCGGAAAATATTTCCAACAAGTTGGAAAATTGGGTCCGACGGATATTCCGACGGAATCAGTCCAATGCATACCACACACAGTCGGATTATTCGACAACATAGGATAGGACACATTCCGATGGATTCTCCGACCGTGTGTACAAGGGCTAAGACAGGTCCCGATGTCACCTCAGGCATTTTCCTGAGGCGATTGTTATTATGCATGCTGTGAGCTCACTATCCCCCACTCTTAATTGTTGAGGTCGCAGATGGATTAAATAACTGGTGTTAGATTGCTCAAGAGCCATTATGTGTGCTTTTTATGTAGAGGAAGAGTGAGATAGGGTGGTGAGCATGACGTCAGATTGTGCCATCCTTTGTCTCAATTCTTTTACTTCTTCCCGCAGAACCTCCTCCAGCCATGTGTCAAAACCAACTCTAAAGTCTGCAAGTATATCATAAATACTTGAGCCACTCACTCCAGAGAGCTCATCAGATGTTTGGATAGGAGCAGGGAGATCACTTCTGATGTTTGAGCTGGCTGCTCCAGTGTAGGAGGGGAAATGGAGGTAGAGGAATCCTTCCTCTGCAACAGAGAAGAGGAGGTAGCTGGCTGTCTGCTGGAGACATGACTTTGGTTGTGGTTTTCTTACACATGTCCAGAAAAGTGACATGGCAGCTCATATCTCTGGATATGTGGTGGTTGGAATGTATAAAAGTGCCCCTAATTCTTGTCCATTGTTAGATAGAAAACCTTCTGCTTCCATGTTTAGGTAAATTGGTTCTATGGACGTACTTAAACCTTTGCATTATAGCTTGGAGCTGGTTGAAAGGCATCATCTCTCCTTTTACAGCTTTTCTCCACTCTTTGACATGAACAGGTAGCCTTTGCATTTTAATTTATTTTCTGTGTGAGGTTGCAGGTGGTGTAGCTTCTTCCTTTTCAGTGGATAAATCGTAGATGCCTTTTTCAATTTCATTGTTGTCTGTGGTAATTTTCCTGTAGTACTGCTTCATGGCTTTTGACACGTAGGTATTCCAAAAATAAATGCACTTCTGCCGATTGTTATCCTACTGGTGTCTGGATTCAGAATTGTGTCACCCTTTTGAAACTCATTGTAGCCTACAAAGTTCTCATTTTGTATGCTTTTCTTTAGGAACATGTACATATGCTTTGTTTCCAAAGATTGTGATGTTTTAGGTCAGGTTTTTTTTTTTCAAATTCCTTAGCTCGTATGGAGTTTTCTCTATTGCTTTTGAGTGATTTTGGAAATAGCAGTCTGTTATAAATACCTCTGCTCCTCTCATTGTTGCCATATCTGGATAAAGATGCATGCTTCTGGCTGCCACTTTAACATAAAGTGATGTTTATTCATCCTGCCAAACTAATTTGTTCTCAACTATATGCTGCAGTAGTCTGGAACATAATTCCATGCTTGTGTTTTACCATCTTGTGCTATGATGCTTAGAATTTAGGCATTTGTTAACTACTTAAGCCCGGGATCATTTTGCTGGCTTAAGACCAGAGCACTTTTTGCGATTCTGCACTGAGACAATTTAACTGACAATTGCGCGATCATGCGAAGTTGCTCCCAAACAAAATTGACGTCTTTTTTTCCCACAAATAGAGCTTTCTTTTGGTGGTATTTGATCACCACTGCATTTTTTATTTTTTGCGCTATAAAGAAAAAAAGAGCAGCTTTTTGAAAAAAACACATTATTTTTTACTTTTTGCTATAATAAATATCCCCAAAAATATATAAAAAATGTATTTTTTCCTCAGTTTAGGTTGATACGTATTCTTCTACATATTTTTGGTAAAAAAATCCCAATAAGCGATTATTGATTGGTTTGCGTAAAAGTTATAGCATTTACAAAATAGGGGATAGTTTTATGGCATTTTTATTAATATTTTTTTTTTTTACTAGTAATGGCGGCGATCAGCAATTTTTATTGTGACTGCAACATTATGGCGGACACATCGGACATTTTTGACACATTTTTGGGACCATTGTCATTTATACAGCAATCAGTGCTATACAAATTCACTGATTCCTATGTAAATGACACTGGCAGTGAAGGGGTTAACCAGGAGGTGACAGTGTAGGGGTTAAGTGTGTCCTAGGGGCGTTTTTCTAACTGTGGGGGGCGTGGCTGTGATTTACAGATCACTGATCTCTGCTCCAATCACTGGGAGCAGAGATCAGTGTCACTTGTTGCGAGGCAGAGTGGGGAGATGCTGTTTACATTGGCATCTCCCCGTTCTCCCTCCCCGTGAGACGATAGCAGGTATCCCCACCACGATCGAGTCCGCGGGATCCATGGTTGGACTCATGGGGGTCCCGACTGGCACACGCGATGGTAAGGTGACAATTTTAAATGGACGTACCTGTACGCCAATTTGCCTGTCAGTGCCATTCTGTCGACGTACATCATCGTGTGCCTGTCGGGAAGCGGTTAAATGTGCTAGTTACGTGGGCAAAATATATTCATACGTTTATCTGGAATTTCTTGGCTGTATAACAGGTAAAGCACAGTATTGCTGTATTAGTAATTAATGAATGTTAGAAAAAAAAGTTTTCTTTCTGGAATGTGATCTTTCATGGGACCACATAGATCTGAGTGAATTAAAGTGTTACTAAATCTACAACAGTAAACTAAAATCAGTCTGTATATGCAGTAATGCATGCTTGTTATACTAACTGTGGAATCTAAGGGGTATTGTGTAAAAAATATGTTCGATCCTGTCTTCTCTGTTCATCCCTTCTTCCACAGTCCCCAAACCATCTCCTGGTAAAACAGAGGGGACAAGCTGCACATGTTTAATTTGGTGTGTATTGCTAGAGTTTTTTTTTTTTTTGGAGGGTGCATGTGATCAGCACAGGGCCTATCAATCAGCACTGTCCAGACAGAGGATCAGGGGTCCTACAGCCTTATAGGACAGTCAGAGCTCTTCTGTAGGTGGGTTTTCTCTGGGCTCTTGTACTGTATACTAGGGATGGGCCGAATAAACCCCTGTTCAGTTCCCACCAGCACTTTTGAACACCGTGAAAGTTCGAACCCGAATAACGAACCCCATTAAAGTCAATGGGACCTGAACGTCAAAAATCAAAAGTGCCCATTTTGGAGGCTTATATGCAAGTAATTGGGCATACAATGGTTACAGGAGTCCAGGTCGTGCGCTGGGGGACATGTATCAATAAAAAAAAAAGTTTGTGAAAAATGTCATTTTTAAATGAGCAGTGATTTTTTGATTTTTAAAGTAAAAGCATAAAAAATGAAACATTATTTCCAATATAGTGCCTGGGGGGTCCCCTTAAGCCCCGTACACACGAGAGGACTTATGTCCGACAGACTTCCGAAGGAGTTCCGTCGGAGTTCTGCTGGAATTCCGACGGAGTTCTGACAGACTTTTCGGCTGAGCGGACTTGGCCACACACGATCACACTAAACTCCGACGGATTCGAACGTGATGACGTACGACTCGGCTCGAATAAGGAAGTTCATAGCCAGTAGCCAATAGCTGCCCTAGCGTCGGTTTTAGTCCGTCGGAGTAGCATACACGCGAGCGGATTTTTCGAAGGGGACCGGGTCTGGCGGAGTTCCTTCGGAAAAATTTGAAGCATGTTCCATATTCTAAAGTCCTTCGGACTTTGGCGAGTCAAAAGTCCGTTGCAGCCCACACACGATCGGATAGTCTGACGGACTCAGTCCTTCGGACTTTGGATGTTGAAAAGTCCGCTCGTGTGTACGCGGCATTAGTCTACCTGTAAAGTGGAAGATCTGTAACATGTCTAGAATCTGCTGCAGCAATAATTGCATTTATAAAGCCAAAGAAAAATACATTTTCCCTGCAAGCTACCTTTATTTTGCTCAGCAACAGCTGGGGGAGCCAGTGTGTATGATGAGGCCACAAGGTAGTGCACTGGGAACAAGATTAGAGATTTTTTGGATACATTCTGGTGTCAATTTGACTTAGGATAGAAGTAACGTGTGCGTAAAATTGGTCTTCGAGTGTCGGTGGCGCCTTCCCACCATAACCCTATAGATGTAACTTTGATGAAAGCAAGAATTGGCCTTACTGTAAAAATTGCAATGATATGCACCTGTCAAACAGGTGCAGAAAAATTGGTCTTTGGGTGTTGGCGGTGCCTTCCCACAGTAACCCTATAGAGGTACTCTTGATGAAAGCAAGAATTGGCCTTGCTGTAAAAAATTGCAATGATATGCACCTGTCAAACAGATGCTGAAAAAATGGTCTTTGGGTGTTGGGAGCGCCTTCCCACCATAACCATATAGAGGTACTCTTGATGAAAACAAGAATTGGCCTTGCTGTAAAAAATTGCAATGATATGCAACTGTCAAACAGGTGCTGAAAAATTGTTCTTTGGGTATCGTGGCACCTTCACACCATAACCCTATAGAGGTACTCTTGATGAAAGCAAGAATTTGGCCTTGTAAAAAATTGCAATGCTATGCTCCTGTCAAACAGGTGCTGAAAAATTGGTCTTTGGGTGTTGGTGGCACCTTCACACCATAACCCTATAGAGGTATTCTTGATGAAAGCCAGAATTTGCCTTGCTGTAAAAAATTGCAATGATTAGCACTTGTCAAACAGGTGCAGAAAAATTACTCTTTGGGTGTCGGGGGAGCCCTCCCACTGTAACCCTATAGAAGTACTCTTGATGAAAGCAAGAATTGGCCTTGCTGGAAAAAATTGCACTGATATGCACCTGTCAAACAGGTGCTGAAGAATTGGTCTTTGGGTGTTAATTGTGCCCATGAAACCTATACCAAAAACATTCTTCCAAATGAAATGATTGAACACCCTTGAAGCTAGGCAGCTTTGAAGTCCTGCAGAGATTCCACATCCCAAAAAGACTTGATCAGTGACATCGACATGAGGGGCTTCATAGCTGGTAATCCAGGACTATCCATGGAGTCTCTGGACAGACGCAGTCTAAGATCAGTAACGAAACCTCCTGCACCGCTGAATACCCATTCTGAAAGCACGCTGGATGTAGGGTAGCCCAACAAGTGGGTTATTCTCATGACCCAGTAAGTCAGTGGATAGTCAACTGGAAAGCTCTCAGTCTCTATTTTGGCCCAGAGGTAATTGTCCACCATGTGATGCAGATGCTGCCGATGGGATGTGGAAGCTTACAGCCATAGGCGGAGAGGACTAAAATAATTCCAAAATGCCTCACTTAGGCGGACGCCTTCTCCAACGCTCCTCTCTTGACCAACAGAAGACTCACAACTGGCATTTTCCATGACACTGTAATGATGGTGTCTGGATAAAGTGGGCCTTGAGAGGAAAGAAAGTTCTCCTCTTCTTCCTGCTGCTCTGCCTCCATTGCCCTGTCCATGATGCCACGCAGAGTCTGTTCCAGCAGGAACACAACAGGGATTGTGTCACTGATGCATGCATTGTCACTGCTCACCATCCTTGTGACCTCCTCAAATAGTGAAAATACAGTGCATGCATCCTTAATGATCAGCCATTGGCGTGGGGGAAAAAAAAAAGAGACGGCATGTCGTCGTGCCATACTGGCACAGGTACTCGTTGACACTGATATTCATAGAAGAATTCTGCAGAGGAGGGCATGGAGGTGGCAGAGGATGAGAAGGAGGGAGGAGGGGGTAGACCCCACAGGTCTGGCATCATCACCACCAGCTGTATGGAGATGTGCCCCATAAAGCTGCAAGCTGCAGCATCAAGCCCTGTCCTGCATCCTTTCGAGTTGCAAGCAACGTTGCCCAGTGTGCTCTGAAAGAAATATATCGTCCCTGCCCATATTTGCTGGACCACATGTCAGCAGTAAGGTTGATTTTATGGCTGACTGCCTTGTCCAATGATGCCAGAGCATTCCCTTCCAGGTGATGGTAGAGTAATGGAATGGCCTTACGTGAAAAGTAGCAGCGACTGGGAACCTGTCATTGTGGTACAGAACTTGTGCGAATTCACGGAAGGGGGCAGAATTCACCAGGCTGAAAGGCAGAAGTAGGAGAGCCAACAGCTCTGACAAGCTTGCATTCAGATGCTGGGCATGTGGGTGGCAGGGACTGTATTTTTTTTCTGCTGCAGCAGATGGGGCAGAAAAATTTGCCAGTTACAGTCTACAGCTGGTGGTGTGCTGCTGGCAGATGTGCTGCTAGGACCTGGGACACCCTGTGGTATACCTTCATCCCTGTCAGTGGAGGCTGCTGAAAGGTAATGACTTGTGCCCCTTTTGTGTGGCTTTTAGATGCTCTTGCCAACGGGCTGAGCGGTTGGACGTTAAATGCCTTGTTAAGCATGTGTTACCCAAATGGTTGTTGTTTTTTTCACGTTTGATGTGCGTGAGACACAGTTTACAGATAGCAACAGTGCGATCTACTGCAGATGTGCTGAACATCACCCAGATAGCTGAGCTTTGGGGAATGGGCTGGGAGATAACAGTTGCAGAATGTGATGGAATAGGGTCGCTGCTCACTACTCTTTCTTGATGTCGGCCTCCTTGGGGTTGTGCCACCTCACCTTCAGTTTCCTCCTCTCCTCTATCTGGCACCCAAGTCGCATCAGTGACCTGATCATCATCATCATCTCCATCTCCTTCATCTTCATCATTACCACTGGAGACAACTTGGCAATATGCTGTGGCTTGGGGAACATGAATGCCAATTTGTCTACCAGTGTTCCTCCCTCTCTCTAGGCTCATGTTCCTGTCATCCTCAACCTCAGAACCAACATCTGAATCCAGTAATGGCTGGGCATCATCAAGGTGCAAGTGGCTGACGCTGTGGTCAAATAACTCAGCTGACTCCTCAATGGCTGATGTTGGGGCTATGGTGGGAATACATGTGGACAAGTAGGCAGGTTTATCCACTCTGGCAACTGCAGGGGACTACACACTTGTCTCTTCTTGTGTGACAGAGGATAAGGAGGACGAGGAAGGTTTAGTAAGCCAGTCCACCGTCTCCCATTGCATGCTGTGGCTGGATAGCACGGGCAAACTCACTAAACAGAGGAAATGATGCCCTGCCTGAGGACTAGCCACCACATCCACCTTTGCCTATGGACACATTTTTTGCTGGCCCCCTTACAGTGCCAAGGGAACGTGTGCTTCTCCTTGTCCTCCCAGTCATTATTGGACGGGAGGGGGCGGTGCTTATAAGAAAATGTAAAGAAGAAGTTGAAATTTATACATATATGCACTTTAATCAATGTAAAGAGGTGTTTGGTGCACTTTAATTTGAGTACTCCCACTACACAGACACACTCCATGGATACATTAAATATACTGCAATATAATGCACCAAACGTACAGTGACCCACAGAACTATATGCCGTTAAACTGGCAGTAACGTATGCAAAACGATATGGCGTTAAACTGGCAGTAACGCACACAGAACTATATGACATTAAACTGGCAGTAATGCATACAGAACTATATGGCGTTAAACTGTCAGTAATGCATGCAAAACTATATAGCGTTAAACTGGTAGTAACGCACGCAAAATGATATGGCGTTAAACTGACAGTAACGTACACAGAAGTAAATGGCGTTAAACTGGCAGTAACGTATGCAAAACTATATGGCATTAAACTGGCAGTAACGCACACAGAACTATATGACATTAACCTGGCAGTAATGCATACAGAACTATATGGCGTTAAACTGTCAGTAATGCATGCAAAACTATATAGCGTTAAACTGGTAGTAACGCACGCAAAATGATATGGCGTTAAACTGACAGTAACGTACACAGAAGTAAATGGCATTAAACTGGCAGTAACGCAATCAAATAGTCTCACTACACTACACTGAAACTATATGAGCTGTCCCTACTCTACACTAATGTGTGTATGAATGACAGTCTCACTACACTACAGTGAAACCATGTGAGCTACTCTAGCTGCACACTACGCAAAGCTGAATGATGGTCCTCCTCATTACACTCACACTATCCCTAGACTGACACTAAACTAATATTCTACACTGACAAATAACAATATGTGTTCCAGTGTCCGTGCTATATAAAAAGATGCAGATTTTTACCTTAAATCAGAGTGTCTGCCGGCGCTCACATGACTACTCATCTCTCTCCTCTCCCGGGCTGACAACTACAGTGGGAGGGGTCAAGAACTCCCGCTGACGTCAGCCGGGAGGAGAGGAGGAGAGACACGAGCAGTCACATGACCACCAGGAGATGCTCCAATATAAGGTAGAAATCGGCATCTTTTTTATACAGCACGGACACTGGGACACATATCATTATTTAACAGATGGGATGGTATGAATATAGAATAGTTATAATAACAGCAGGAAGTGAAGGGACAGGGAGCAGAGCAACACTGGTAAGAGCTGACAGGCAGAGAGGAAGGGGGAGATGAGCACAGAGGAGAGCTGCTGCTGACTGAGGCATGTAAACTGACCATGGCGTCGGGGCTCAGCAGCCATGATATACCGTGGTTAGTTTATAGGAGGAGGACAGAACCAGGCAGGATGAGCCATGTATTTCAGGTGATAAAAAGGGCCAAATTGCACAGCACAAGCACTGTGCTGTATAACATGCTTCAAAGGAACAGGATAAATTTTTTTTATTTATTTTAGGGTAACAAACACTTTAATTATTAGCATGCTGTTTATGAAGACATAGGTGCAACAACCATTTTCATATTTTATACTGTGATTTCTAGTTATGCGACTAGATGGCAGTATCATGTTGAGTGTAACAGTCTTTGTAGTGGAATTACATGGTCATGATGTAGTTTCCTGCCTCTGTTTTTCTACTGTTTTCCAGTAAAACAAGAATGGCTCAGTCATTTGTCAAGCATCATCAGACTGGTAATATTTGCAGCAGCTTTCCAATAGTTTATGGACTCGGCCACAATCAAAATACTAAATATTACTGCAGATGCAGATCTCTTATGAAGTAAAAGGTCAGAAAGCATATACGATGGCTAAAAACAGTGTAGTCTCAAAGCTTTCAGTTGCTAATCTGAAAAACAAGAACTACTAGTTCGAGAAGTCTAGAATGAGAATGCTGCTGATAAGAGAGGACACATGAGAGGGTATACAGTAGGGATGAGTGAACCTTTTGGCCTGAGCATAAGTTCGAGCTGAACTTTTATTGTTCGATCATTGAGCAAACAGCCGAACGAACAGGTCGTTCGACCATTTGTTCGCCCCCCGAACCAACCACAATGCATTGCGGTGCTGAACAGTGCATTGCAAGCCCTGATTGGCTGAAGTAGTGAAAGCTTCAGCCAATCAGGGCACAGAGCACTGTCAGTGTCATGATTGGACAACGCCATCATGACCTTATCCAAGCATGACTCATTCCCTCCCCACAATATAAAAGTATTCTTTTAATGACAGCCATTTTCAGTGTGATTTTGGCATACATAGATAGAGAGCTCTGTTCAGTACTATTAGTTAGCTAGTGTGCTATACTGTGCTTTTTTGCTTCAGTTAACAGATATGATGGTATGATGATAATATAGTGGTTTTACAACCACGTTAAGTATAGTTAAGGATCTTTTACATATTCAGTGGTTCCCCCATATCTGAGTTTCTGCATGTTAATCATCCTTCCAGTTCGCTTTTTGGCTGCCCCATTATCAAATCTAGCTGCTGAAAAGGAGGGCAGTTGAAGGAGTAACATTACAGTGCAGTGAGTGACATTGCCAACATGCAGGAATTCACTTTCACTTTTTTTCAGAAGTATTCAGGTGTTGAGGATTATGAAAATTCAACCAGTCTGGGTGCTATTTGAACAACAGTGGACTGTTACTAAATCTTTAAGTGGCTGTCCTAAGTTACATTTTACAAATCAGAAACAGCCAATACCAGAAATTTGTGGATTGGTTGTTTTGTTATTTATTGCTGCTTAAATTATTTTTTAATGATTGCTTTTATTAATTTTCTATGTTTTCAGAGGAAGTGGTGATGAGTAAATACATGTCAGTGATGAGTGAGGGATCTAGTGGATTTTTTTACCAACTGCAATTTACGACTCCATTGAGGGACCTATTGTGGGAGTAATGCAGTAGTCCGAGATCAAACATTGGTTCTTTCACAGGGTAACCAATCTCCCGCTGATGTGTTGGATTCATATGGAATAAACATGTTTCATGCTAATCGGTGAGCTCTACCTCCTAAAAAGCAGATACAATCATATGGAGCTTGTTTATTTAGCCATTATTGACATGGTTAATATGTGTGCTAACAAAAAACAGATTTGCATGGCACACTCCAGATAGGGCTGTACCCTTAAATAATATAATTTTGTGACATACTGAAACAGTCTTAATTAGTCCATAGTGGTATTTAGTCCATGGATGAAAGAACAAATAGCTATCCTTAGTGGCTGCCAGCTTGAAGAAGAGCTAGAAGAGACTCTGGGATATAGAGAGAGACAAATAGCAGTGCCATCTAAGTGTAGCAATAAGACATTTTAATAATAAAAACGTAACAGTTACACTCAGAAGAGGGAAATAAAAACCAGCATGTCCCTTAAATACTACATGCTGTTATTATTTCCTCTTGTGAGTGTACTTTCTTTGTGTGTATTATATTTGTATCACCTGTGCTAACATGAATATGTCACCTCTCAACCGGCTCTGCAGCCCCGGCCATCAGTGCTCCTTGTATCTGTGATGCCACGTACACACGACCGGACTTCCCAGCAGACTAGGTCTGACAGAATCAGTGCGCCGGACATTCCGATCGTGTGTGGGCTAATCCGATCATTTTTCATTTTAAAAAAATCAGACGTACCTAGAAATAGAACATGTTTCAAATCTGTCCGACTGACTCAATTCCTATCGGGAAAACCATTCGTCTGTATGCTGGTCCGACGGACCAAATATGACGCAAGGGAAGCTATTGGCTACTGGATAGTGAACTTCCTTTTTTAGTCCCGTCTTATGTCATCACATTCAAAATGAACGGACTTTCGAATGGACTTAGTCCGTTCATGTGTGGTCCGTCGGAAGTCCGCCGAAAGTCCGCCGGAAAGTCTGGTTGTGTGTTACGCGGCATTACACTCAGAATAGAGTCACGAGGAGTGACAAAACTATTAGGAGGGACCTGAGAGGCCGACAAATGTGGAGCCAGGAAGTACCACTCTGAGTGTAACAGACGCAAGGAGCACTGATGGCCAGATGAGAGGTGAAATATTCGTCTTAGCACTGTTGATACAAGTATAATACGCACAGGCTTGTTTTACATTTCAAAACATGAGTGCACATTTGTTATGACCTTTTCGAATATAATAAAAAAAATTAAAAATTCTAAAGCACTATTGCCAGATCTGATTGCTTTGCATGTGGTTGATTTATTGGGAGTTCACGAGCAGCAGCAAGGAGGTTTAACCCTTTTATTGACCGATGTTACTGGAGTTTATGGGCAGCTTATAAGGAAAAGGAATACTATAAAAAGCATTTCAAAGGATTAGTAATTTCTAAAGGCGCATTTAAAAAGCCTATAAGATGAGGGCACAACTGGTGGAGGGAGCACTAGGAGTTTGAGAAACACATATACGGGTGGATAATTGTGGAGAGATTGTTTATTCACTGTGCATATAATGGATTGGCACGATTTTTTTCACCATCGATTGATTTTCATAAGGACACTTTATGGACAATATCTGCACATTGCACTTTATCATATTGTTTGATTTATATAAGAACAAATTGTGAAAATTTGCATATTGTACTTTATTTATAACATTGTTTATTGAATGTGCTATAAATCACTCAGGGCATACTTTGTTTTTAGCGCTGCACTTATTCTGATTCTAGTTTCTAATATTGCGTCCCTATAACAGTGAACTAATGTTTACACTTCATTTATTGTTTATTGGGTCTGATACTTGATATGGCGTGTTTTCATTAAGAGGTGTTAACTGACCATATGGCTGTGTGTTAACTTTATGTATACAGTGTATAATTAGGTTGATGTATTTATGGCTTTTCTACATAGTAATCCATTTTAATGGAATCTTTCTACAATTTTTTAGTATTTTTGGTGGGAGTAATACAGTGACCTGAGTTCAAACACTGGAGCTTATACAGGAACCAAGCCCAGTTTTAGCCCCTTTTTGTTTTGGATAGTGTAAGCCCTTGTACACACGGTCGGACATTCCGACAACCAAATCCGTTGGATTTTGTCCGATGGATTTTGTCCGAAACTGTTGCATACACACGGTCGGACAAAGTTGTCAGAAAATCCGATAGTTCAGAACGTGATGACGTTATTTCGTTATGACTGGACTACGGGGCTAGTAGCCAATAGCTTTGGTCTAGGAATTTGATCTGAGCATGCGTGGCACTTTGTCCGATCGGAATTCTCTACACATGATCAGACTATGTCCGATCGGAGCATGTTGTCAGAAAATTTTATCGACAAGTTGGAAAACTTGGTCCGTCGGATACTCCGACAGGAAACAGTCCGATGGAGACCACACACGGTCGGATTATCCGACAACATGGTCCGATCGGACATTTTCTGTCGGAATGTCTGACCGTGTGTACAAGGGCTAAGGAATATCTAGGACCCCTGTCTGGTTTTATAGCAGCCTATAATGCTTGATGAGATTTCCTCTGAAGCCTACATCACCACAAGGGATCAGATGGACATGAAGTATTGGGAAATTTTGCCCATGAGGATTAAGGCTTTAGAAAACACATTTTTAGTAGCATTGTAAAAATGTATTTCAGGTTTTTATTACTGTCTGCGCCTTCTTGTCCCAACAATTTAAATTTCCGTCATTCCTTGTCCTGAAGTCACAGAGATAAGGAGTAAGAAGACATTTCTGTGGTGAATGCTTCAGGACCATGGACAACACATAACAAACAAAGCACCCTTCAGTAATATAGCTAGTGTTGCTGATCACCACACACCAATGCTAAGGTAAAAATCTTAGAAAACTTGATATACAGCTACATTGCAGTGGTACTGTGGTATTGCAGTGGTACTGCGGTGTGCAAGTTTCTGACAAGGTCCTTCAAATCAACCAAGCATAACAAGTGCATGTGCCTAGACTATGGGCAATAAAAGCGGTTCCATAATAAAAACAATGGTGTTAGGGGTGAACTAACACTTTAAGCATAGGAAGGTTTTATGTAATAATAGCTGTAAGAAATTGTATAGATAGATAGGACCCCCTGTATTGAAAAGTTTAATGAGAGAGAAAGCGAGACTAAAGCTGCATTTTTTAATACTGTTCTTGTGATTTGTGTGGAACCATCCTGGGGCACATTTTTTGGCATGTGATAAAAAAGGAGATAAACATATTGGTAAAAATACATAATTTCTTTTAATTGGAATTTAAAAACAAAATATGTCTGTGAGTGTCACATTGTCTACATCCAGCACACTGACAAAAAAAAATACTTTTTGTTCAAATCCTGTCTGCTCTCGCATTAAGGAGTAAAATATAAATGATTTGTGATTCATCTTCTGAGAAAATTGAATCGTATTAAAACAGACTGCTCGGCTCACTCCATGCCAAGAAATTTAGAAAGCAATTTCCCATTCCCCTGCTGTTGTACAAATGTATTTAGTTTACTGAATATTTACTGAATATCAGTAAATGGGGAACAGCATGTGTATTTAGATGATGATACAGCTGGTGAAACATAGCATCAATGTCCAGAATTTCTAATAATGTATATTATGCTGCCAAAATCAATGATTTAAAAAAAACATTTTCTATACTATTTTGACACTTTACAGGGTTCGTTTTAAAAGATAGAGAAAACAATAGAGGAGCAGGAGCCTATGGTTTCTAATTGTAACCAACCTGATTTTTTCTGTCCTTTTTTAGTGCAGCGTGAATAGTGAATACTGAAATCTGGTTGATTATTATAAACAGTCTGGTTTCCTCTCCACTGAGGTCATTCACCAATTAAAGGTTTTTTGCATTTTTTTCAAGCTGAACTTCAGCCTTACTTTTGGTCTTGCACAGTTATACAGGCTGCTCTTCTGTTCTAAAATTGCTGTGATTTCACTGCACACTGGGGTTTATTTACTAAAACTGATGAGAGTAAAATCTGGTGCAGCTCTGCATAGAAATCAATAAGCTTCCAGGTTTTTTCAAAGCAAAGGTCAAAGCTTAATTGCGGAAGTAAGAGGCTAAGTGGGTACCATGCACAGCTGCACAAAATTTTGCACTCTCCAGTTTTAGTAAATCAACCCCTTTGTGAGGTTGTACAATGTGAATTGGAAGCCTAGCAAGTAAAATAGAGCCTGCATTATTTCCTAGCTGGTAGACATCTAGCATCATATATTCCTCTCCTCCCCAGACTTACTATCACTGGCCAACCAAATTTCAAATTCATTGGATTTCAGTTCTTTCATTCATGATGGTTTAGCATCACATGTGGACATTACCTAGGGCAGCCTATTTGCAGATGCAGCCTGCCTAGGAATGCCCACTTCTCCAGACTGATAGCATTTTCATATGTTTATATAACTACTTCAAAGCACCAGCCCACAGCTCACATCATGTCTGAGAGGTCTTCAGAGGATTACAGAGATGTTGTGATGTTTGTAGAAAGTTATGTAGAGCACCCTATCGGCCGCATCAGCCATGATCTGCCTGCATTGCATAGAGTAGCAATGTGATGACATCAGTGGGTCTAAAATAAGGTCTAAAATAAGGTATGTAATGAAAATGGAAAAACTGTATTTAAAAATGCCATTAGCATGTTGATTAAGGGGAAAGGAGGAAACAAGGAAGGCAAAACACAAGCAAAATAAACTTCAGTTTTAACCACTTGAGACAGATGGAGCTTTTCAGTGGTAGATATATTGTGCAGGTCATACGCAGAGGGATGAGAAAGTAAAGGGGCTAATATACAGTTCACATACAGTGGCAAGATAGAGATGGAGGAGTTTATGTATAGTTGTGTAGGATAAAGGAGATGACGGATTAATATATAGGTCTATAGAGAGACATGCTGGAGATCATGTGTGTAGGAAAAGCATAAATAGGGTTATAGTATGAAACAAATGAATGGATCTGCAGGTGCTGCTGCTGATCTATTCATGTTTTTCCCATTTGCGATCACTACAGCCTTTTGCCTTCCCTTGTTGCAAAGGAAGGATCAGCACTGTAAACAATAGCATGCAATTGCTGCAGTGACTAATCACAGCGATCACATTGTACTCAAGTCCTTGGATTGACTCAGTACAATGTCTACTGATGGTTTGGTACTCAGGGAAGGATTAGAACTCCCATTGGTTTGAAATTACTGTTTGTTTCCCCACTAGGAAGGTTTACGCTCACCATTTGTCCTGGTGATTATAGTTGCCAGGACTGAAAGTGAGAGAAGTCGCACAATTTTAGGTTTTTACCAGAGCAGGAATAGAAGTGATGCTTTCCTTATTCCAATCACATCTGCTGAGAAGTTATTTTCATAATCCTTACTTTCTCTTTTGTCTACAAAATTGGAAATTAAGGGAAGCCCGGAAGTAAACCCTGATGGGTTTACTTCCTCTTTGTTTCCCTGCAAAGGTAAAGCATAATGGACTACTATGCATCGCATAGTAGCCCATTATGTGTCACTTACCTGACACAGGAGCCAGAGATGTCCCCGATTTCCTCGCCGGCTCGAAGAGTCCATCTTCCTTCCGGGGACACGGACTCCGCCTCTGTGACTGTCCGGAGTCGCGTGACATCACTCCCGCGCGTGCGCACGGGAGCCGCCAGTCACGGCATGTTGTTTAATGAAAATGGCAAGCCGTGACCCTTTTAAAGAAGAAATCCTTGTACAGGGAATTGTAAAGATAAAGATATTTGCAGCACCTACAGGTAAGCCTTAATCAAGGCTTAAATGTAGGTTAAAGTGTGTTGTAAGGGTTTACAACCACTTTAAGGCCACAGATAGCGAAAAAAATTGTCAAGGGTATAAATCGTTTCATGCTCAATCCAAAATGAACAAAAAAAAGTTATGGCTTTCAATTTATCTTAAAACTGTACAAGTATTTCAATATACAAAAAACACTGTAAGTCTAAACAGACATATAGAACAAATAATTAAAACCTTTGGAACTAAACAATTTAAAATTAAATCAACTATATTGTTTTAAAACATCAAAGGTTTTAAACCACAGGACTGTAAACCGAATTTAAAAAACTCCAAAAAAGAAGGATGCACAATTAAAGAACAGATAAGGTTTTACATTTTTATATCTGAGTGGTAGACTTTACTTCTTTGGTCTCTATGACTGTGCTCTTAGTTAGATCTAATCTTACCTATCCCACAGCATCTTCAGTGTCACTTACAATTCTACTTCCTCATCTTCCTTTCTCCGTGGGGGTCCCCTAAGGTTCTGTTCTTGGACCTCTCCTATTCTCAATTTACACCTCCTCCTTGAGTCAGCCTTCCATGGCTTTTAATATAATTTCTATGCTGACACCCAATTATATCTCTCCATCTCTCAGCTCACTCCATTGGTCTCCTTCGGCATCACTAATTTACTCACAAACGTATCAGGCTGGATTTCACACCACTTCCTCAAATTCAACATGACCAAAATCAAGCTCATAATATTTCCTCCACTACATGCCCCTTCCCCTGACTTTTCTATCAACAACAATGGCACAACCAACAACCCATCCCTGCATCTTTTGGCTCCACATTCAATCACTTTCCAAAACTCGCCACCTCAACCTCCGTAACATCTACAAAATACACTCCTCCCTTACCAATGACACCACAAAGTTTCTAATTCACTCCCTGGTTACCTCTCTCTTCAACTACTGCAACACCCTTGTCATTGCCTCTCCAATCCTTTGGAATTCCCTACCCCAATTTGTCCGACTATCTCCTGCTCTATCCACTTTTAGGCAATCCCTGAAAGCTTTTATTTTTAGAAGCCTACTCTGCCCCACCTAACAACTGTACTTTTATTTTCTTCATCAGCTCATCCCCCACAATTATTACCTTTTGTATCACTTGACCCTCCCTTTTAGATTGTAAACTCTAACGAGCAGGGCCCTCTGATTCCTCTTGCATTAAATTGTATTATAACTGTACTGTTTACCCTAACTTTGTAAAGCGCTGCACAAACTGTTGGCGCTATATAAATCCTATATATAATAATAAATAGACATTGACATAAAGACTTCTTCATCAAATATATGGTTTGTGGTACAGATCTGAGTTATTCTGAAAGACGTCATCTTCCAAAAATATAAATGCAAAGGCTGTGTATGTTTGCTGTTGCTTGTTTATTGCTTGATATGAGTGGTCAATCATCTACGGCTTCTGGGAATTGCTCATCCAAAAGGAAACATATTAGCTGTGTTGTGTGGAGCATGCCTTTTGCATATCAGCACTTAGCCACTTCAATAAATATTTGATCAGTGGATAAGATGGTAGTTGAATATTAAATATGCTAAATATAAATTACAGACTTTGTTTTAAATAATGATACATTAGGCATACTAATTATTATATGAACTCTATAAAGAGCTATAAACTTTAGATTGTCATATTTAGAAATAACAATGCAATTGAATTTGATATTTCTAATGCAAAATAAATATGAGTACATTGCAGACAATTATTTAGAAAAAATGCAAGCTAAATATGATAAAGGTATTTGTTTTGCTGGGGTCTTGACTTCCACTTAGAAACATACACTGTAGCTTTTATTGAATCAGTAAAACAAATGTTTTTGAAAGTCTTATGACAGTATATTCAGCAACTTCTGAATCTGGAGACCTTTAATAATCTGACCTGCTTTTACACCGATTTTAAGCTTAAAGTGGTTCTAAAGGCTAAAGTTTTTTTTCTATCTTCATGCATTCTATAATTGACAACACTGTAAGCACATTCCCAAATTTCAGTGCGTCCTCCAAGGGAGTCACCAGGCCCTTCTGAGAGATCAGCCTTCTTCTTGACTCTCTTCAGCATGATGCCTCCCCTGGGTCTTCTCCTTGGCATACCTTCCTCCAGACCAGGCAGGACAGCTTCAGGATCACTTCAGCTAATGCTGGGCCCCAAAACAGGCTATTGGGCCTAACAGCAGAACTTCATCCAGCAGCACTTCCCTAGGCCTCAGTCTAGAGAAAGAGAGCAAGCACATGGCCTGTCCCAAATATGTATGGCCTCCCCCAGCATGCACCAATGGTATACACACCCTACTGGATTGGCTGAAGAAAATATAAATATTCACAACTTAGTTTTGTTTATTAAATATTATACTATCATCAGTGATACCAGTGACATCTACTAGTGACAGTGGGTAATCACGAGCCCACTTAAGCTTAGGGTAAAACAAGGCAAAAAACTATACAGTCTGAGCTAACTACAGCCCAGTCAAAAATGTAATTGATATAGTAGCCCCTGTTTAGAACAAGTGAGCTACACATACATTTTTGAAAAGCATAGGACAGGTAGAATAAAAAGAATTTGCGACTGATTTTGTAGGTCCGGTGATAGCAGCGCAAATGTTTATCAAAAGCAAATTTTTTTAATAAAAAACACACTAAAACCTTTATTAGGGCTCCCAAATACAACATTGTTTACAAAAATCCCTACTACATATAGTAGCTAAAACTGCATTGAACTAATAAATAACCAATATTTGTAGATTTGAAATTATGTCTTTTTGCAAAATAGTGAAAATTGAAGGTGTGCAAATCAGTACCTAAGCAATTTATTTTGAGGGGAGAGCAAATTTACACTGTTATACAAGCTGTACACTCACTACTTTACATTGCAACAAAGTTTAATTCTTCTTCTTCAGATATAATAAAATATTTATAAAAATGTGAGGGGTGTAATCACTTTTGTGAGATGTACTTTTTGCTATAATAAATATCCCCCCAAAAAATGTCTTCATCAGTTTAGGGCGATATATATTCTTGTACATATTTTTGGAAAAAAAAAATCACAATAAGCAGAACGCTGCAAACGCCGGCTTTCTTTATCAGGGCCGATTACCCTTAATAATCACCTACTACACATGCCGGGTGCCACTATAAGGCACTTTTAAATGTGAATGGAACTATTTTAATCTGTGTATTCAATAAATCAGGTTTTTTGGTAGTGCGCAATGAAGGTTTTTCTTTGTCATTTCCATCTATACTTATGAGGTGCACTCTTTCAAGAGATGTTATTTCAACAGGCTCCCTAGGGGTATCCCCACATGCCTAAAATTCCATACTAGCGATAGTTCATCAACATCCAGGGTGAGTGTACATCTATGTGGGGCACCCAGTCTGAACACCATTGCACAGGAGATGTCAATTTAAGCACAAGCACTTTATTTCATAACCTAATGGAACTTTATTAACCTTTTGTGTGCTCTGCAATATTTTTGCATGTTCTGCATGTTTTATATGAATTTGATCGACCTTAAGTGCAGCAAATCGTTTTTAACCATTTCAATACCAGGTACTTAGACACCTTCCCACCCAAGCCAATTTTGTGCTTTCAGCACTTTCGCAATTTGTATGACAATTGCGCGGTCATGCTACACTGTACCCAAACTAATTTTTTATAATTTCATTCACACAAATAGAGCTTTTTTTGGTGATATTTGATCACCTCTGCGATTTTTATTTTTTGCGCAACAAATAAAAAAAGAACATTTTGAAAAAAACGTTTTTCTTTGTTTCTGTTCATTTTTTTTGTAAATAAGTATGTTTTCTTCTTCAATGACGGGCACTGATATGGCTGCACTGACAGGCACTGATGGGCACTGATGAGGTGGCACTGATGGGCACTGATGATGGGCACTGATGATGGGCACTGGTAGGCAGCACTGATGGGCACTCATAGGTGGCACTGATGGGCACTCATAGGCGACACTGATTGGCACTTGTAGGGTGGCACTGGTGGGTACTTATGGGTGGCACTGATAGGTGGCATGGATGGGCACTGATAGGTGGGCACTGATGGTCACAGATGGGTACTGATCAGTGGCACTGATGGACACTGATGGGTGGCACTAATGACACTGATGGGTGGCATTGCTGAACATTACTCAATTCATCTATTACTCTATGGTGCCAGTCAGTGCCCATTGTTGGGCACTGATTGGCACAGATTGGGCATATTGGGCACATGTCGATGGCCATGGGGGATGTACCTGGCCATCCACATGTTAGGGGCTTCCCTGGTGGTCCTGGCGGCTTCCCTGGTGGTCCAGTGTGGGCATCCGAGGGGGGGCTGCACTGATAAACAAGCATCACAGACCCCCCAATCAGGAGAGCCGCTGATTGGCTCTCCTCTACTTGCGTCTGTCATCTGCGCCTGCCGATCAACAGCTTTTCCTGTTTACATCGTGATCAGCCATGATTGGACGCAGCTGATCACGGCTGATCACATGGTAAAGAGCCTCCGTCGGATTACTGTATAAATGTCACTGGCAGGGAAGGGGTTAACACTAGGGGGCGACCAAGGGGTTAACTATGTTCCCTAAGTGTGTTCTAACTGTAGGGAGGATGGGACTGACTAGAGGAGGAGACAGATCGTGTGTTCGCACTAAGTATGAACAAACAATCTGCCTCCTCTCCCCTGAGAGAACCAGGATTTGTGTGTTTACACACACAGATCCCGGTTATCGCTCTGTCATGAGTGATCGCGTGTGCCCGGCAGTCATCGCATCCACCGGGCGCGCATGTGCCTCAGCCTGCTGCAAATTCTTAAAGGAGCAACGTACAGCTACGGCGATTTGTGCAGCCGTGCCAACCTGTCGCAGTATAACTGCGGCGGCTGGTCGGCTAGCGGTTAATAAATAGAAAACCACTTACAAATATGCTGCACCCACATTTAGTACCCCAGAATGAATTTGCTTTAAATGTTGCATTGTCCCCTTAAGATAAGGATTCAGCATCACATTTACAAAAAACACCTCACTAAGGCCGCGTACACACGGGCGGACTGTTCGCTCAACTTTGTCCGCTGAACAGTGTTTCAGCGGACAGTCCGCCCGTGTGTGGGCTTTCAGCGGACAGTTTCAGCGGACAGTTTGACGAACAAAGTTTTTCGGAAATTCCGAAAAACTGTCCGCTGAAACTTGGTTTGAGCGAACAGTCCGCCCGTGTGTAGGCTACTTTCGAAATGAGCAAACTGTTCCCGCTCGGAGGAAAGTGTGCTCATTTCGAGCGCGTGTGAAGGTAGGCGGGGCCCGCGAGGGAGACTTCGCGGGCCCCGCCGCCTGGTATGGACTTAAAGGGGAACCCCAACGCCGAAAAAAATCGGCGTGGGGGTCCCCCCAAAGTCCACAACAGACCCTTGTCCGAGCACGCTACCCGGCCGGCCAGGAAACCCATTACCCATTCACCTGTAAAATAAAAGTACCCAAAAAAAAACACAACACACGAGATAAAATATTTTATTGCACAGCTCCGGGGGTCTTCCATCTTCGGGGGTCTTGTCCCCCTCTTCGGTTCTTCTGCCAGGCCACCGCGCCTTCTTATAGCTCTTTTGCAGGCGGTGGCCCGGTCTTCTGTCGCCGCCGCCTTCCGTTCTTCTGTCGCCGCCTTCGGTTCTTCTGCCGGGCCACCGCGCCTTCTTATAGC
The DNA here is from genome assembly GCF_037356315.1 of Lithobates pipiens. Lineage (NCBI taxonomy): Eukaryota > Metazoa > Chordata > Amphibia > Anura > Ranidae > Lithobates > Lithobates pipiens. The sequence continues at coordinate 162,941,216 of NW_027507748.1, read as the reverse complement.
TCTTTTGCAGGCGGTGGCCCGGTCTTCTGTCGCCGCTGTCGCCGCCTTCCGTTCTTCTTCTTCTTCTTGTTCTTCTTCTTCTTCTCCAGGAGATGTTGACACGTCGCTCTCTCCGGCCGGAATGCCAGAGCCGCGCTGTGCGGTCACTTATATAGTGACAATGGGGCGGTGTCACATGGTATATGTCACATGGGTTGGTCACATGGTGACCCCGCCCCCTTACGATGTCATAGTCCCCATGTGACATCAACCCATGTGACCAACCCATGTGACATATACCGTGTGACACCGCCCCATTGTCACTATATAAGTGGCCGCACAGCGCGGCTCTGGCATTCCGGCCGGAGAGAGCGACGTGTCAACATCTCCTGGAGAAGAAGAAGAAGAACAAGAAGAAGAAGAAGAAGAACGGAAGGCGGCGACAGCGGCGACAGAAGACCGGGCCACCGCCTGCAAAAGAGCTATAAGAAGGCGCGGTGGCCCGGCAGAAGAACCGAAGGCGGCGACAGAAGAACGGAAGGCGGCGGCGACAGAAGACCGGGCCACCGCCTGCAAAAGAGCTATAAGAAGGCGCGGTGGCCCGGCAGAAGAACCGAAGAGGGGGACAAGACCCCCGAAGACGGAAGACCCCGGAGCTGTGCAATAAAATATTTTATCTCGTGTGTTGTGTTTTTTTTTGGGTACTTTTATTTTACAGGTGAATGGGTAGGGGTACATTGTACCCCATACTCATTCACATAGGGTGGGGGGCCGGTATCCGGGGGCCCCCTTATTAAAGGGGGCTCCCGGATTCCGATAAGCCCCCCGCCCGCAGACCCCGACAACCAACGGCCAGGGTTGTCGGGAAGAGGCCCTTGTCCTCATCAACATGGGGACAAGGTGCTTTGGGGTGGGGGGGGCCGCGCGGCCCCCCCTTCCCCAAGGCACCCCCCATGTTGAGGGCACACGGCCTGGTACGGCTCAGGAGGGGGGGCGCGCTCGCTCGCCCCCCTTTCCTGGCCGGCCGGGTAGCGTGCTCGGACAAGGGTCTGTTGTGGACATTGGGGGGACCCCCACGCCGATTTTTTTCGGCGTTGGGGTTCCCCTTTAAGTCCATTCCAGGCGGCGGAGCCCACGACGTCTCCGTCGCGGGCCCCGCCTACCTTCACACGCGCTCGAAATGAGCGAACTGTTGCCTCGTGTGTGGGCTTTCAAAAGTTGCGCGGACTTAGTACGACGAACTAAGTCCGCTCAAAAAAAGTGCCGTGTGTGGGCAAGTTCCTTCATTCAAAAGTTTGAGCGGACTGTTTGACGAACTTAGTTTCGGCAAACAGTCCCCGCGTGTGTACGCGGCCTTACAGTTCCGGATGTATGCGTGATGATGTCACGTAGCTATGCCCCTTCTGACCTTGGTGTCCTGGTCCACCTTATCTAGATTTTTATTAGTTTCTGTGGTTAGCATTCTGAATTCCTGAAGTTCCTTGAATGGCTCCAATCTTTCTTTGTAATCTTTTATTTGTTTTTCCACAATTTTCATCTTTCTTTGTTTCCTTTTCAACAGAAAATGTACTACATCTAATCCTTTTTTATTGAAAAATGTAAAACCATTAGTTTATAGATTCATCATCAATGAGCCCATCATTGATGGGAAGGTCCCACCTTAATTTTTTTGGGGACAATCTCTTCCTTTACAGTATATATCTTTCAAAGGTGACCAGGTCCCTCCATAATGTAACCCTTTTCTCTAATAGCATCCCTAGTTTTTTCTTAGAGCCTTTTAAATTTCCACTGGCATCTTTTTTTCGTGTTGAAAAACTAGGGCAGCACAGTGGTGTAGTGGTTAGCACTTTCACCTAGCAGCAATAGGGTTGCTGGTTCAAATCCCAACCACGACACTATCTGCCTGGAGTTTGCATGTTCTCCCTGTGCCTGCGTGGGTTTCCTCCGGGTTCTCCGGTTTCCTCCCACACTCCAAAGACATGCTGGTAGGTTAATTAGACCATGTCCAAAAAAAAAAAAAGAATTGGCCATAATATGTGTATGTCAATGTTGTAAGTGTGTCAGGACTCTACAGGTTAAAGGACTGCATAAATAGCTGCAGATGGACACTGGTGGCAAGAAAAAGCGCCCAGAGGCGATTCAGTTCGTATAGGTAGCGCTATATAAGTCATTCATTCAACTAATCTAAACCAACATTCCTATTTTCAAGATAACCAAATAAATCCATGGCAGCAGCAGTGAATCTATGTAAGTAAAAAGAAAATCAAATGAAACCTTAACACAAGCTGCCTGCATCCCAGGCCAATAGATTACAGGTAATTGCTACACAAGTGGTTACATGCAATTGACCACGCATATCTGCAGGTGCTATCAGGCGCTCTTTGCATTCAGTAAGGCTTCTAGCCACCATCTAATTGCAGGAACCCTGCTGGATCCACAGGGAACCCCAATAATCGCAAAGCTCAATTCACAAGTGTGAAATGAACCTAAAAATGCAGTGCACCACAATGCATGGTAATATGTTATCATGTGATGTTGTATGCTGCACCAACATGTGTGAAAAAGGTGTGTGGGGGTGGCATTAATAATGAATGGCACCGCATTTCACTAATGAGAAAAACTTTTTTGTGCTGCAGAAATGTGCACAATGGTCCCAGTAATCTTGCATCACACCAATGAATAGGGACTTGTTTTGTTTTTTTGTACATACATTATTATTATTGTTAATAATATATTTTTTAAATTATTGAGTTTGGAGCTTCAGTGGAATTTCTCCTGAGCAAACCCCTCATCTTTTACTTTTGAACTATATGAAGAAGTTCGAGAATAGAGTCCTTAAAGTGATATTAATTAAAGGCTTTTTTTTTCATAAATAACAAACATGTCAAACTCATCCACTCTGTGCAGTTGTTTTCCACAGAGCAGCCCCGATCCTCCTTTTCTCTGGTCCCTCGCCCAGTGCTCTTGGTCCCTCCTCCCTGCCAAAGTGCCCCCAGAGCAAGCAGCTTGCAATGGGGGCACCCAAGCAGTGCCCGCCCCCTCTCTCTCTTCATTGGTTCACTGGCTGGTAAAAAGCCTTGAGCCTTTACAGCCACTGTAATCATTTAGATAGGCAAAGGATTGGTAAATATGGCCCTCCGGATCCGCTGGTGCTCTTCTCTCCTGTACATCTCTCTGTCTCTGCCGCCAGAAGCAGGGAAAAGAAGAGACAGTGGGTTGTGCAGGGGAACGCAGAATGTAGCTGTATACTGTTGCCGGCCTGTCACAGGATCCTCCCCAATGGGCACTGGCTGCTTCTCTCCTGTACAAACATGCTGTCTCCCTTGCTACAGGTTGGTTAGAGAAGCTGGGTGGATCGAAGGATACAAAAAGGTGATTTGAACTGTGAAGGGGAAACAACATTTATTTTTTGCCAGCACCCAGCAGGGAGGGTCCATTCTGTCAGAATATTGGGTCTCAGCAGGTGTGGGCAGTGGTTGCAGTGGGGGAGGGTCATTTTGTGAATGCATTTCTACAATCAGCAGTTGGCTAGCCACTGACTATAGCTATTCTTTCAATCCAGGAGAGTCAGGAGGACCATGTTTATGTAAGTTCATGGTGCTAAAGTTGTCATGAACTTATAGCAGAGTGGGAAATGCTGCTGATGTAAGGTACAGTTACCTAGTTAGTTGGAAGCAGTTCTGTACGGTTGCATGCCTTACATCAGTGGCAGTGTAAGGGTTAATGCGGTGCACGACAATTCAAGTCCGTTGTAGGGCTCTGCAGTGCGAGCCCATTAGCACCCACTGTACTTACACTTTGGGGTGGCATTCTAATTGAGTGCCTTGTGTTACTGTTGCAATAAAATGCACATTACAAAAGTGCATAGGTCTGAAGGGGACCTAAAGGCTAACCATACTTTAAAATAATTTAATCCTAATTAGTTCCCTCCCCATGATAACTAAACCTTCTTGCACTTACCTTAGATCAGTGAGTGATTGGATCCAGGAGCCTACACCATATTGGATGAAGGCGGTGGGTCTGGGACTGATTGGAAAAGCCTACTTACAAGGTCCCAAGTAGACAGCTTCTACATTTATACTTATCAAGAACCCCTGGCACTCTGCACCCTGACATTGCATCTCCATTCCCCCCAGCACTCTTGACACTGCACCCTGACTTCCCAGATGCTGCACCTTATTGGCAGCTAGTAACTCTGCTCTTACATACCACTGTTCCCCTTGTCACTGCTTCCCCTTGTCACCTTTGACGGGACATATGGAACAAAGGCAGCCCACCTCCTCCTCCTGTTGTAATTCTTTTCAGATATGATAGATGTAGAAGGTTTTAGCTGGAGGCAACAGTCGGCCCAATGACATAAGTGTTCTCCTGACAGACTTTTAATGCTCTCAATAAAATAAATTTGTTAATACTAATAACATAAGTTACTCTGATTTTTGGAGCCTCCATCACACATCTTTTCGTTTTTTAATTATCCTTCTCATCCACTTGATGTGGGTTCCCTACAATCTTACTGTCACCCTCACCACCAGCAAACATTGAATGTGATTCCTAAATAGAGGTTGAAATTGTTGTTGCAGTCTCCTCTACAGACATTGAGTGAGAATCCCTAAATAGAGGTAAAAATTGTTGTTACATTGTCGGGGCCTGAATTTGAACCCAGGACCTAGATGTAAGTTTGCTGCTGTTTTAATAAACTATTTTATTGGATTACTTCACTATGGAGATCTCTTTATATTCCATGTGAGCTTTTAAGAGTTGTGGATATTAAGTGAAGTGAAAATTCAGTGAAAATTCCTTTCCAAGATATACCCGATGCTTCAAGGAAAAGAGCCTGGATACTTGAGATATTCAACAACAGAAACACTACTAGACCTGTAGGGGACTTTATTTGAGATGAGAGGCTGGGGCTCATCATCGGTGAACGGATAGTGGACGCTGATCACTATATGAACTGAAATTTTGCACTGAAGTCATATTTGAATATATATTTTGCACATGCACTTTAATATTCATCTTTGCTATTTTTAGACTGTTCACGTTTTTTATATTAGTACTTTATTTGGGATTGATCATAATTTTTTTTATCTATTAGCATTGTTGCACATTTTTTTCATTATTATTGCATTGTCACTTTCGAAGCTGTTGCACTCTATATTATTTATATTGAGTAAGCGCCACATTTATATATTTTATGATTTATTTGCATTGCGTGGGAACACTATTTCATGTCAGCAGCCACTCAGTGACCTAAACATTTTGGTTTGCACATTAGTACTCTACTAGTATTTATTGAAATGTTGGAAAGACTCAGTTCTGCCAAAATCTTTACAAAACTAGACGTACGGGGGGCATATGACAAGCACATTGGTCTCTATTCTACTCCAGGTTCTATTTTTTTGCCTGGTATTGACCTAGATCGAACAATGGTAAGGCCGATGCCCTGTCAAGGATGTTTCCTGAGCCTCTCCAGGTTGGCGATTCCAAATTGTACACTCCTACCTCCAAAAGGATCTCCTAGGGGCCACAAGTTCCCAAACATTCTTGAGTCTCCTCAAAGAGGGATATGAGAATGACCCACTCTTTAATCATTCTTCTAAGGACATTAATCTTGAATATAAGAATGGTTTTTGGACTCAAGCACATCATCTCTATGTACTTGAATCTGCTCAAGTTGAAGCCCTTAGGTTAGTTCATCAGGCAGGGCCTTTTGGGGTTTCTAAGACAGAAAAACTTTTTAGTGGCCTTTTTATAAGAAAGATGTCAAAAGCTATATAGCCTCGTGCCTGATTTGTGCATGCAATAAAATACACTGAGCTATTCCTTTTGAACTGCTCCAGCCACTCCCTGTTCCATCAAGACCATGAGGGTCAGTTGCTATGGACTTTGTGGTCGATTTACCTCCCTCAAAAGAAATGACCACTATCTTGGTAGTCGTTGACCTTCTCACTAAGATGGCTCATTTTATACCTGTTAAAGTGATTGTAAAGTCAGATTTTTTATTTACCTTAATGCATTCTGTTCATTAAGATTTAAAAAAAAACGGGGGGGGGCGTGGCCTGCAGCGGAGTCGGATGGTCGCATAGATCCAGAGCTCTGGCGCTTCAGGGATTAAGCGGCTATTAGCAAACCATCCGACCACCGATTTCACTCCAAAAACCGGCAATTTAGCTTGGGCAACAGTCGTGATCATGCCTAGCAAACGGCGGAACCCGAGGCGCCCGCACCGCTTAACGGACTTCTTCCACATGAAAGCTATGGAGGGTAAGCAAGATGGCGCTGAGGCCTACTCCGTCCCTGCAGCCCCAGCAGCAAGACATCACACTAAAACAGGGAATCCTGCTAAAATGACACTTTCACCCAATTCCCGGCCCTCCTCCCCGCCTTCCCCAGCAACCCGGAGCCCAGTTAAGTCCAGACCCAGGCTGGATGGCAACGGATTGCACACATTGGATAGCCCAGGCCCCCGAGTCCGGAGATGACACGAGAGACATGCCGGAATCGATCGAATCTTTCCCTACACAGAATCAGCCTGTGATGGACACTGTGTTAAAAGACATGCTGCTGTCCCTTAGAAGTACCATACAATCAGATATGGCGTCCTGCATGCACACGTTTAATCGGGATATTCAAGAACTGGGTGACAGGGTAGATCACATTGAGGTGAAAATGGGCGAATACGCCGATACGATTAACGATCTGGTCGATGTGTATGAGGAAAAAGAAAGTGACACTGCATGGGTTAAGGCGAAATTGGCCGATTTGGAAGACAGGTCTAGGAGAAACAACCTGAAAATAAGGGGTATCCCCGAATCAGTGCAACAATCTGACCTGAACTCCTATGCTACAACGCTCTTTAAAACCCTCATTCCTGAGCTTACGGATCTTGATGTTATCATTGATAGAATACACCGGCTACCTAAGCCTTCCCATTTGTCTGAGCAAATACCACGGGATGTTCTCCTACGCCTACACTTCTTTCACGTTAAAGAAAGCCTCATGTTGTACATGAGAAAGCAGGAGGTCATTCCCCCACAGTATCAAAACTTGCAGTTTTTTTGCGGATCTGTCCCAATACACCCTACAGAAAAGGAGGAACCTGAACACTGTTACAAAAGTTCTCCGAAACCACAAAGTTACATACAAATGGGGCCATCCCACGAAGCTTGTAGTGACACGTGATAATCGCACATATGCGATCTCTTCTTTAGAGGAGGGCATTGCTCTCCTGCGAGAATGGGATATTCTTCCTGAGGATGTGATTACCTCCTCATCCACCAGCACACCCAGACAAGTTGACAGGGACTGGAAAGAGGTCACTGGCAAAAATGCGCATTCTCATACATGAGCCTATCGGATGGTCATAAGAAACTCTGTATCCCTGGAGTGTAGGGCCGTGACTTGTACAGTCAGACTAAACCCCCACAAATAGCAGCAGTTGCCCGCTGACTGTGGGTGACTTGTTATTCACTTAGAGGAGCACTCTGTTTGGTGCTCAGCTGCACTGGACTATGTTTCTTTTTTACGTTTTTACATGTTTACTTCCTTTCTTTTTTCCTAATATGTTCCGTTTCTTTTCCACGAGATGTCTACCTGCAACAGAAGCAGGTCTCTTTGCAAACCTTCAGGAGACCAGGATGACAGAAAACCCAGACCACTGGCATCTCACTTCTCTGAGTCCTTCAGGCGGACCCTATGTCTCTATGATCGGCAATGTGAGTACACCTTTTTTGTTACTGGCTATGGAACTTTCTTCATTGGTGCACCCCCAATCCCCCCTGACGTTTGCACCGCCACCTCAGATCCTTACCAACGCTACATCTTAGCACGTAGACCCCAGAACACATGGCTTTAAGGATCCTCACTATCAACGCTAGGGGTCTCAACCATCCCGCAAAGCGGAAATCCTTTTGGCGGGAAGCTTTACTCCATAACAGTGATATTGTCTGCGCTCAGGAGACACACTTTAAATCCTCGGCTCCCCCCAAATGCTCACATAGCAACTATCTCTATGTCTTTACAGCCAACGCGGACTCCAAGTCTAGAGGTGTTCTCATGGCTATTAGAGATACAGTGGCGTTTAAGCTACACCTAGAGGTTAAAGATCCAAAAGGCAGATTCTTGATCCTGGTCTGTGAAGTGAATTCTTCCACCTACACGATCGCCACCGTATACTCCCCTAATGTGCACCAAGTGCATTTTTTCAACAAGCTTATTAGAAAAATCCGGAAGATCCAAAAAGGTTTATTAGTGATATGCAGAGACTTTAACGCTACTCCAGATCCGACGTGCGATTCCACCTCGACTTCCTACCAGAAGGCGGCTAAACTACTACCCTCCATTCACAACAACAATTTGTATGATGCTTGGCGCTGCTTCCATGCGACTGAACGGGATTTCACTTTTTTCTCTTCACCCCACCGGGTCTACACACGAATAGACCTGTTTTTAGTTGATCAAAGAGTATTATTATTGTTGAAATCTGTCTCCATTGGCACAATATCTTGGGCGTACCATGCCCCCGGTGGTGTTGTCCATTGCCAATCCAACGGCGGTGCAGAGGAGTCCATTATGGAAACTTAACTCTTATCTTCTTCAACAGAAGGACTCTAGAGACACTGTACATACCCGCCTTCGGGAATTTTTCATAATGATGGTTCAGTTGGAGATAACTGTGTATTATGGAATGCCCATAAGGCATTTATACAGGGAATTCTGGTACAGCTGGGAGCGAGGGCAAAGAGGCAGAGGCTGCAGCGATTAAACGAGCTAACTACAGCAATTGCTGACACAGAGGCACAAAACAAACTCCACACCACACCGTCCTTATCCGTAAGACTGACCCAACTCAGACACGATCTTAGGCTCCTGCTCCTAGAAGAATTTGAAAAAACATCCAAACGAGTGAAAATGAACTACTATGTACACGGCAACAGAGCAGGCAAACTCCTAGCGCACAACTTGAGGGGCGACAGACACAAATCTAAAATTCCTTACATAATTCACCCTGTGACTAAGCAAAAAGTGTATCACCCCCAACAAATAGCTGATGCATTTAGCTCATATTACGAATCCTTATACAACATCCTTATACAACCTTAAAAAGGACCCTTCGACGCACCAACCACAATTGGGTACGATTAACGACTTCCTGTCCTCCATCTCCATTCCCCGCCTGACGGCCGACCAACTACAATCACTTAACAAACCATTTACTGATACTGACATCCACAAAGTTATTGCCACTTTACCACTAAATAAATCTCCGGGACCGGACGGATTTGGGGGGGAATATAACAAAGAATTTGCTCCAATACTGACCCCTTATTTAGTGAAAGTTTTTAAAGATGCGGCCGCCTCTGCCTCTTTCCCTCCTGAAATGTTAGAAGCAATAATTGTTACTATACCCAAGCCAGGGAAGACTCCCGACTCCCCCTCTAATTTTAGGCCAATATCGCTCCTCAATACGGACGTGAAACTATATACTAAGCTGATTGCTCAGCGCCTAGTCGAAATAATCCCTACAATTGTCCATCCGGATCAAACGGGGTTTACCTTGGGCAGACAGACGTCGGATGCCACTCGCAGAATGATTAATATCATTCACATGGCCGAAAGGCAGAAAAGGCCTTCTCTGCTTCTGACTTTGGACGCAGAGAAGGCCTTTGATCGCATACACTGGCAATATACTCACGGCTATTTTAGCTCTATATTCTAACCCCTCGGCTAGAGTGAATGCATCCGGGGTTCTGTCCACCCCTTTTGCAATTTCTAATGGCACAAGGAAGGGGTGTCCGTTATCCCTGTTAATATTTAACCTGTTAATGGAACCCCTGGCTATATATATCAGAAGCCATCCTGCAATTAGAGGCTTCCCAGTTGGCGCAGACAGTCATACTATCAGTTTATTTGCTGACGACATAATCTTGTTTGTGACAGAGGTGGAATCTTCCCTGGCTGCGATTTCTGATACTTTGACTATGTTCAACCGAATATCTTACTATAAGGTTAATGAAAACAAATCCCACATTCTTGGCCTGGGCATCAACCCTGCCGTCCAAGCTCGCCTAGAGGAAACCTACAACTGCTTTTGGAACGCCAATGGGATACAGTATCTAGGCATTACACTAACGGCTACGACTGCACAACTAGCTGAGGCAAATTACACAGCATTTCTTCAACATTTAGAACCCAAACTACACTCTTTATCTAAAGTAGAACTAACGTGGTCCGGTCGACTGGCAGCCCTTAAAATGACAATACTCCCCCAATTTATATATCTGTTTCGCACTCTCCCTATTCCAACCCCAAACATTTACTTTACTAAAGCTCAATCCATGCTGAATAATTTTCTATGGCAGGGGAAAAAAGCTAGGTGCGCATTTCACAAACTCATCAAGTCCATATTAGTAGGAGGTATAGGACATATCGCTCTAAAAGACTACTATCTGGCAGCGTGTTTGGCCCAGCTCAGACAGTGGTTTCTGAGCGGGGCGAAGGCTAGATGGATTGAATTGGAAGTCCACCAATGTCCTTACAGGAATCCACTGGATCTACTCTTAGCAGCTAGATTTATGTCAACACTACCCCCTAACATTTCTCCGCCTATGGTGGCAGCCATAGAGGCTTGGAGAGTCCTACTTCACACTCCATCGGACGATGATCCTTCAAAATCCATTCCACTAACCCTATCTAGTCTTCAACTCCTGATCCCAAACTTAAAAAGCAAACACTGGTTGGCCAAAGGTGTCACTGCAGTTACTGCATTGCAAATAGGACCAGCCACGAAAACCTTTAGAACATTACAATTGGAATTCGGATTGCAACCGGACAACATTTTTACTTATAATCAAATCTCCCACTTACTTTCGACACTTCCCGACCCATCCACCGTTTTACCGTGGAGGGTCTAACTTTACTTCAACAACCCTACCACATCTATCAAGGGAATCTCGTTAATGTATAGCCCTCTACAGCAGAAAACAACATTTATTAAAACCCCTTCCATGCGGTCGCGGGAATTGGACCTGTCCAAGTCTTACACCGACGATCAATGGCGTATTGCCATATCTTCTACCTACAAGACCACCAGAAGCGCCAACTTGTGGGAACTTTACCAGAAGTTGTTGTTGCGGTGGTACCTTACACCCTCGAGGATAGCTTGCTATACCCCACAAGCCTCGCCATTGTGCTGGAGGAACTGCGGCTATAGAGGCACTCTCATTCATATCTTTTGGGAATGCCCAGTGATTCAACATCTATGGACTGCCGTATTTAACACAATATCCATACTTTCAAGCATCCTTGTGCACCCATGCCCAGGTCTAGCTATACTATCTCTAGGCATAGAAATATTACCTCCTCGTTTAATAAAAATTGTAACCCATATTCTCCTGAGTGTACGCCTGGAGTTGGCCAGGGGGTGGAGGTCGATGGTAGCACCTTTACACTCGGTAATTCTCCAGACAACGCACTTACACATTTCTTATGAACTGATGTTTGCCTCTTCCTTAGGCAAATATGGGCAGGCTTGCACAGAATGGGAACTGTGGCTGAACTGGTATAAGGGACATAAAGTATAACTGCATATCCCTATTATGTAGCTTAATAGTCCTTAGGTACCGCTAGTTACCCGAGAGTGGAGAAATCCATGGCCCGTAACATGGGGAGGTGCGGCCCACTGGCTCGGGTGCAGTTAGATCCCAGAAGGGACGCCCGGGTCGGAGAGTCGCAAACTCCCTATCTAACTGCTTCTCCTCTACTCTTTGAGGACTACCCAGTAGTTATTCTACACACACATATCTAGATCGGTGTTGCTCCCATCTTGATCTACTATTTTATATCATCCAGTATGTACCACATATTTTTGCTTTGGCAGGTCCCGGGTCTCCTTTAGAGTTACATTTGCTTTGGCAGGTCTCTGGTCTCCATTAGAGTAATGTTGAACTTTACGTACTTATTGTTTCATGTGCTGACTTTATATTGCTTATGACTATACTCTGTATTACAGTTTGAGCATGTGTATGCTGTTGAATATCCTTTGCTGCTATTCTTGTGGAAATTTTTCAATAAAAATATATTGTTATAAAAAGTATAAAAAAAAACCTTCTTTATTCAGCAGCCCCCTTCAGCCCCCCTAATACTTACCTGAACTCCATCTAGAGCCAGCGATGTTGTAGTATTGTCTTAGCTGCCCAAGACTCCTGTCCTCATTGGCTAAGACAGCAGTGCTGCGCTATTGGCTCCCGCTGCTCTCAAAGTCAGTCAGCCAATGAGGAGAGAAAGGGGGAAAGCCAGGCCACAGCTCCATGTCTGAATGGACACAGGGAGCTGTGGCATGGCTTGGGTGTCTCCATAGCAAGCTGCTTGCTGTGGGGGCACTCAACAGGAGGGAGGGGCCAGGAGCACCGAAGAGGGACCTAAGAAGAGAAGGATCAGTGCTGCTCTGCGCAAACCCCCTGCTCAAAGCAGGTAAGTATAACATGTTTGTAAAGTTGTTTTTTTAGTTAAAAATAACAATCACTTTAAGGGGGTACCTTCTGCTAAACAAACTGCAGAGTTAGAGACCTAGACCTGGTACTAACACAGAACTAAACTCATTCCCATCATCAGGTGCTCTGGTGAACAGCGGTCAGTACTTAGACTCCACACCTCAAGTGAGCCTGTGTTATTTGCCAGGGTGACATGCTTGTATACAAATCCTGCTGATCGATAGGAGTCCCCCCACTACTATAGCTACTGGTCTCCGAGCCTTACCCCAGGCCATGGCATGCATTCTAACAGGTAAGAATCAATCATACCTGGGTTCAGTTTGAGGCAGGTTCTGCAAACATTACAGATAAGACCTGAATGTTAAGACCAATAATGTCCATTTTCTTGGCTAGACAGCAAGGAGTTGTCAAAAAATAAAATGGGGGTGGGGTGAGGGGCTAGGCACTGTCTTTGGTGACATGTACCAAAGTAAAAACATTTTTTCTAATTACTTTTGTTGGGGAGCAGTAAATTTAATAATGCTTAAATAGCAACATTGTAAGAAATTATGAAACAAACTGAGACAGAAGTACAGGTAAATCACACTTGTTTAATAATAATAATAATAATAATAATAATAATAATAATAATAAAAAGGTAATCAGAGTAAACGTAATCAAAACATAGCCAGAGTTCAGGAACTAAAACGGATAGTCAGATAAGCCAAAATGTCAGGGAGCCAGAGATGAGCGTAGTAGAACAGCAAGCAGGATCTGGAGCCAGAGGGAATGTCAGCTATAGCTACTGGTCTCCGAGCCTTACCCCAGGCCATGGCATGCATTCTAACAGGTAATAATCAATCATACCTGGGTTCAGTTTGAGGCAGGTTCTGCAAACATTACAGATAAGACCTGAATGTTAAGACCAACAATGTCCATTTTCTTGGCTAGACAGCAAGGAGTTGTCAAAAAATAAAATGGGGTGGGGTGAGGGGCTAGGCACTGTCTTTGGCGACATGTACCAAAGTAAAAACATTTTTTTAAATTCCTTTTGTTGGGGAGCAGTAATTTTAATAATGCTTAAATAGCAACATTGTAAGAAATTATGAAACAAACTGAGACAGAAGTACAGGTAAATCACACTTGTTTAATAATAATAATAATAATAATAAAAAGGTAATCAGAGTAAACGTAATCAAAACATAGCCAGAGTTCAGGAACTAAAACGGATAGTCAGATAAGCCAAAATGTCAGGGAGCCAGAGATGAGCGTAGTAGAACAGCAAGCAGGATCTGGAGCCAGAGGGAATGTCAGTCAAGCAAGCCTTTAACAGGAACACAGGAGAGCGTCTCTAGGGATGTGACCAAGGCGAAGGGCTGGATGGCTTAAGTAGGCAGGACTGATGAGCAGGATATCACCAGCAGGTGAGTCACTATGGAGAGAAAGGAGCTGGCAATTAGCCAACAGCTAAGCAGCCAACTTTGAGATGGAAGGGCTGAGCCCAGCCCTGACAAACATTAAAATGCAAAATTCATTAAATTAACATACCTGGTGGATACCTGGACCAAGACAGTATACAGTCTGACACAAAACTGAGATTCACAAAGAAAGAAAAGAAAATTCTTAAATTGCTGATAAATGGCCACATTACCTCTGTTTGCAAAAAATTGTCCATGGATTCTCCTCATCTATAGCAGACCCCTAGCCTATATGAAAAAAAAAATAAAAAGTAATGGGGTTCCATCTAAAAATTTCTACTAGACCCTTATTCTTGATGAGGATGTGGTATGGATGTCAAGGGGGACCCATTCAAAAAAAAAAACGGCATTGGTTCTCCACAAAATTAATTTGTTTACTGAGATTTTAAAAGGAACTCCATGTTCAAATATAAAATTTATTTAGGGGAACATCAGAAAACATCTAAAAAAATCCAGAATAAAATAATCCTCACCAGACTCTTACCTGAAAATGCTGCTTGGCAGGCCAGGAAAGGGGTAAACAAGTGTGCGCCCCCCCCCCCCACCCCGATTAAGCTCAATGTGGGTGAAACATGTCAGAGGGGCATGACCAATGAGTCAGCTGAAGCCTGTTCATAGAGGAGTTGAATACACTGTGCGTTGGTACTTAAATGCTAAATTCTTTTCCGGTAGTGTCCTGGCTGAGATTCCAACTGAGGATTTACAGGTTTCTTCCTACCTGAACTCTGTGACTGGGAACCAGCAGACTGATGAGATAATCTCTTGAACACTCTGCTTTCTCTTCTTATCAGCAGTCTCTTAGCGGCGGCAGAAGGGCACGTACAGGCAGATTAACGTACCTGTATGTTGCCTTTCAAAAGGCAGCTTGCAGGCCCACGCATGCCCACCAGGAGCTCCGTGACCGTGATCGTGGGTCCCGCGGACTTGATGTCTACGGGCATACCCGCGATCGTCTCACGGTGAGGAAGAACGGGGAGATGCTAATGTAAATAAGCATCTCCCCATTCTCCGTGTTCAAATATAAAATTTATTGAGGGGAACATCAGAAAACATCTCAAAAAATCCAGAATAAAATAATCCTCACCAGACTCTTACCTGAGAATGCTGCTTGGCAGGACAGGAAAGGTGGAGACGAGTGTGCTTCCACTTAAATGCTAAATTCTATTCAGGTAGTGTCCTGGCTGAGATTCCAACTGAGGACTTAGCCCTTGTACACACGGTCGGAGATTCCTACAGAATGTATCCTATCTGACCGCTTTGTCGGATATTCCGACTGTGTGTGGTCTCCATCAGACTGTTTCTGTCGGCATATCTGACGGACAAACTTTTCCAACTTGCCGGTAAAATTTTCCAACAAAATGCTCCAATCGGACATAGTCCGATCATGTGTAGCCTACTCCGACGGACAAGGTGCCATGCATGCTCACAATTAAATTTGGACACGGAAGCGCTCGCTCAGGTAAAACTACTGCTCGTAATCGATATAGCACATTTGTCACGCTGCAATGTTAAAAATTCTTTCATGAAGCGCATTCTCTTGTTCTTTACAATGCTGCAAGAATGAACTTCTTTTGATGCTCATAGTCACACACACTTCTCCCGAACGTATTTCTTGAGTCTTTTTACTCATTTCAGCAATACAATATTTTAAATCGTCACATCTACAAAAAAATTTTTTTTGGGGGAATTTTGTGGTTGGTTTTTTCATCAACATCTCCTTTTTTGTCATTTTGCTCATCTTTGCATTTTTTAGGGTGTGTTTTGTGTGTCAACTTACCACAACACCATTATTATCTTTTTTGTATTTTCTTTTTCTTTTTTAATCTACAGGAGGTTGTTTAGTGTTGGTGACCCTTGTTATTCATTTCCCTTTGTATTTTTGAAATGTACCTGCCTGCTCACAAATAAACTGTCCTTTTTGAAGTCAAACACATACGCAAGTATTTCTTCAAACAAAAAAAACATTTATTTAGGTGTCATTAACAAATAAAGAGGTAGGCAGCACTGTAGAAGGGAGATTAGCGGAGCCTTTGGCCCCCAGGGCACACATCAACTATTTAAATGCAAAAATTGGTGGCCTGACGAGAACATATCTGAGGGAGAGAAGTCTGGTCCTGAAGGCCAAGAAACCCGGAACAGCAGCAGATGACATCTATGTTCCCAGGCTGTGGACCTACAAGAGGCTGCATCTTCTGTCAGACCAGACTGAACCCAGGTTCTCACACTCTGGTTTTCCATCCACGCTTCCTTCCAGGCTGTGGCTGTGGTGCTGGAGGTGTGGCAGAAGGAGGAGGAGGAGGAGGGGCATGGGCCAAATCCCACAAGTGTGTTGCTTGTGTGATTTGGCCCAACAGATCCTTGTTGAGGGTGTGGAGAATTAGCTCCTCGCACAAGATCTTTTGCCCCTCCTCCATTTGCTTGAGTTTACATGCAGCCAAGGCGGCAAAGGCCTCTTGATAGGTGGGGGTGGCTTTGAGGGCCGCTGATGCCTCCCTGATGAGCCTCAGAGCCGACTCCTCCACATTCCCCCCCTTTCTCGCCCTTTTGTGTGGAAGATGGAAGGGAGGGACCTGGGATTCTGTCAGGCTCCTCCGCCTGCCCACCGCCTGGCTGCCGCTTACCCCTGCCTCCTTCTGGCTGTCACTTTCCACAGCCACCTCCTGGCTGCTGCATTCCACACCCTCCTCCTGGCTGATGTCTTCCTGTGTCCTGTGTATGAAAAAGGGACATAGTTTTAGCTTTTGGTTCATTAAACACACACAATTTTCACATCAAGACTGTTGCAAATTGTTAACCAATAGAAAAGACTATCATTCTGAGCCCAGCATTTTTCATTCTTGGCCCAAAGGTTTTGGCCACTACTGTGTATTGATATGTGAAACACTTTCTAAAATCAGCAATTAGTGAGCAAAAATCAAGTTAACATCATTCATTTTTACTCCCAAAATATGTACAACAATACTATACCTGGCTCAAGCTGGGCTCCTCCAGTTCTTCCTCAGTAGAAGGCCCAGGTTGGGGGTCGGAAGACTCAGCGGGTGTGGAATGTAGCATAGAAGAACGCGTGGAAGGAAGGGTATAGAGTGATTCCCTCACATCAGCCTGGTCTGACAGAAAATGCATCCTGTCATAATAACACAGCCTGGGGACATAAACATCATCTGCTGCAGCTCCAGATTGCATGGACTGCAGCACCTTCTTCCTCTCCTTCAGATATGTACTCCTGAGGCCACCAATTTTCACTTTTAAATAGTTGACGTCTGCCCTGGGGACCACCGGCTTCACAAACTCAAACAGTTTCTCCAGCGCTGCCTGCCTCTTTAGTTTGTTTTTGTATTGAGGGTGCGTTGATTGCGTTAAACTCCACTAATTTAGGCCTCAATCTAGAAGCACTATAGGCTAGTGATGTATCAAGTTCAAAATGTTACTTTCGTTTGCACGATCGTCGTGTCAGCTTCTCCCTCTGTTCACAGATCGTACGTACAACACACGTGTGTTGCGTTTTATATACAGTGAAACTCCGCCCGCCCCTGACGTTCTTTCTAGACTATTCCCCGCCCCTTCTCTTTCGGCGCAGTGGGGAGAGCACATGGCGGAGAGAATGCAGGTGCGCAATCAGAGTTCCACTAACGAGGAGGAGGGTGAGGAAAGCCCAGAACCTGAAACGTCCCGATCCAGGAAGAGAAGATTAAGGCCTCAAATATGTCTTTTGGAGAGATGTTGGAGATGGTGGACATATTGAACAGGACCGAGTATGAAGTATGGACCTCACCCAAACCCAAATATCAGAAAGGTCAAGATCATGACTAAAGTTATGAAGAGTCTTCAGAAGAATTTTGAGGTACGACGATCCAAGGATCAACTGAAAAAACGCTGGTCAGACCTGAGGGAGCACGATCAGTACAGAAGGATCAAGTGTGTTCTTCAAAAAAGTAAGTAGTTGTCGTGTGTTCATATGATTATTCTTTCTTGCATACTGCTCCATGTGCTTTGATTTCATGTTGTACAGTTTAAAATGGCCACTTTCAAGTTCATGGGTTCAGTCATTCGTAAGAAACATCGTTCTGCAGGTAAGTATTCCAGCTTAACAAAGTGTCCACAATAATGTTCTCACCTTTGAACTTGGCCAAAAAACACAATTGTACCACACTTCAAAAAAATGTTTCATATTCCTATTTCTGCCCTCTGTGTGCTAAGTATTACTTTTTTACATTCTCCTAGGGGAGAGAAGACTCAGGAAGTCTGAGGACACCAGGGACCCCCCCCCCAAAGAAGGCGAAATTCCAACACCAGAAGCAGAGGAGCAGGAGGAGGAGGAAGGAGAGATTGTTGAAGTTGGACAAATTGTCACCACAACAGGTGAGTGTCGGAGACCACAGCTTCCGGTAAGCTAATCAATGTATGTTGGCATATTTATAATACATGGTGTGTTTTTTTGCTTTTTTTGTAGGTGATGTGGAAGAAGAATCACATTTTACCAGTGAAAGTGCCCAGATCCTGATTGGGGAAATAATGGGGTGCAATCGGGATTTAGAAAATATACAGCAAAACATCAATGTTCAAAATAAAATGAAGAACATCATTGATGTTTTGGGGAGAGTCTGAAACACCCCAAACTAGCTAGGGTTTAAGTTTTGTGCTTTTACTAAACAACTTTTGTATTTTACAAAAAGCCAAATTTGGAAGATGCACACAGTGTGTCAACATGCCCTATCTCCCATCATGGGGGATCAATGTACGTGTTTTGTGGAAAGTGGCTGAGATGAAGGGGTTGCAGCCCCAAAACATGTACATTGATCCCCCATGATGGGAGATAGCACATGTTGACACACTGTGTGCATCTTCCAAATTTGGCTTTTCCAGGGGTGACACCCCATGTAATGAAGGCAATATCAGCCCAGTTTGCACATACTCATGTCTGATATTGTCTTCACTTTTCAAAGTTGCACTTTGTAAGTTCCTGTGTTCTTTATGTTATGCTTTGATACATGCTTGTTTACACAAAAACACCAAGTTACAAAAAAATTACCTTAAATAATGTTTTTGATACACCCAATATGTTGGTTTGTTGTAAAACCCTTTTCTAAACGCACATGTGAATGTGCTTTGATTAAAAAGTTAAATTATCACAAATGTGTGGCTTCCTTTTTCAATGCGCAAAAGCAGTATTTGGAATAAAATTGTTGTTTTCGGTGACAATGGGTGTTATTTACTATAGGCAACTCCACTTTGCACTCCAAGTGCAGTTTCAGGTGTCCTTTTGCAGTGCACTTGTAGTGCATAGTGGATGTGCCTTTAGTAAATAACACCCATAGTGATGTGTTCATTTTCACAATCATTTGTGAGCCATTTTCCTGACCCCACATATTTCTGCCATGATGCTGAAAATTAGCAAGATTTTTGTCAGTAATGCACTACATATATTAGTTAACAAAAACAAGGTGTGTGTGTAGCAGACCCACAACATAATAAGATTATCTGAAGAAGAGACTGGCACCTCATCTCGCTCAGAACTTGGGTTTGCACTATTGTAGAAAAAGGCACAACAACAAAAATCTAAAATTTACCTAGGAGACACCTAAAACCAAGCCAAGCAGTAAATGAAAACAAAGATGATTGTTTCAAAGAAAAATGTATTAAAAAATGCCTCTCAGACATTGTCTGGCATATCAATGGCCCCCCTACCCACAAAGTACTCCATGTATTGGGTTCGGACCTCACGGGCGAGTCTGCATCTTGGCCAACTGAGACCACATAGTTAGCTGAATTTCTTTTTAAGAAATTGTGCAGAACACAGCAGGCAAGCACTATGTGATTGATTTTATATTCCGCCATGTGGATAGGCGTTAAAAAAGGCAGAACCAGCTGGCCAGTATTCCAAAAGTGTTCTCCACCACTCTTCTGGCTCTGGCCAGCTGGAAATCAAAGATACTCTGATCCGGGGTGAGGGTCCTCATCGGGAAAAGTCGCATCAGATGGTTTGCCAGGGCAAACGCGTCATCCGCGACGAAGACGAACGGGAGTCCTTCCTGATTCTCCTCTGGGAGTGGCAAGCCCAGACTGCCACTCTGGAGACGCCAGTAGAATTCCGTCCGTGAGAACACTCCATCATCTGACATCCAGCCATTTTGCCCCACATACAGGAAGTCATAGGTCGCTGACACCACCGCCAACATCACAATACTATTAAACCCCTTGTAATTATAATAGTACGACCCCGAGTTGGGGGGTGGGACGATGCGGACGTGTTTCCCATGAATTGCACCTCCACAATTGGGAAAGTCCCAACGACTGGCAAAGTGGGAGGCCATAGTCTGCCATTCCTGTGGTGTTGAAGGAAACTGTGGAGTGAAACAAGACAAAAAATTAGTAATTTTGCTAATCAACATTGCAAGCAGATTAGACACCAACATTTTTGGCCAAGATCCGTATAACATTTTGGAAAAAGAGTATTTAAAGCCTAAAGTATAAGGTCCCCTTATCAGAGTCATCACCCCCCCCCATCCCCCCCCCATCTGATGGGCTCTTGCAAAAAATGAGGGGGGGGGGGTGTTTTGGACAGGTAACCCTCTCCACTTGATTGAGAGCTGAATGCCTAAATAATGTGTGATACTTTGGGAAGCCCCTCCTTACTTACACTATTGGCAGCCCACCAGACAGGTAAGAAGTGTCATAATACCAAAACTAAAACAAAATGGAAGCACATTTTGACATTCTGCTATTACCTATCAAGATAATAATAGGGTAAAAAAAATAAAAAATATAGCATTTGAAAGTATTGAGGCAGGCCCTTGCACTACATGCTTTGGTGAATTCGTCCATAAATGTGACCATAAAAAAGGTAAGTAGAGTGTGTATTGGGTTAAGTAAAGTCAGCAGATAGAGGATTGCTATCAGCTGAGCTAGCAGTTGGGAGGAGGGGGGTTCCTAAGGAGTTTGGCCCAACCAAAAAAAAAAAATGAATTGAAGCACACACATAACATTTGTAGACATTTTAGGGGGTGTTTAGGGGAAAGCCATACTATGGAGCTGACAAAAGACATTGCTAAGTGACTAGACTATAGTTTTATGGGCCCAGAAGAGCATGGTGTGGAAGTTAGTGAAGGCAAATATGCATGAAGGACAAACGAGGAACTTGAAAATCTTCCAGCATGCATGAGGACAAAGGGGCAGATCATATCAATTAGAGCATATTGCAATCATGGTAATTAGGGAATGAGGAAAGAAATCCAATACATTAGCAATCATTAAATACATAGAATGTGATGTTAAAGGAGAAAACTTACCTTCATATAGTCCTTCTGCAGGACCTGAATGATGGCAGAACAGGTCTCTGGAATAATGATCCCCAGAGCTTGGGGGGAGATGCCTGTGGAGAACTGGAGGTCCTGAAGGCTTCTCCCTGTCGCCAAGTAGCGCAACGTGGCGATGAGCCTCTGCTCCAGAGTGATGGCTTGTCGCATGCAGGTATCCTGCCTGGTGATATAAGGGGACAGCAAAGCCAGCAGATGGTGAAAAAGGGGTCCATCATCCGGAGATAATTCCTGAAATCATCAGGATTATTCTCCCGGATCTCACGGAGCAAAGGCATGTGCGAGAACTGGTCACACTGGTGCAACCAATTCTTGGTCCACAAACGCCTCCTCGCCCTGTTCATGGACTGGGCTTGTGTGAAAGCTAAAAGCCCAACACCAAGCCCCTGCACATCACAAATTCTACGACGAGCACGTACACGAAACATGGTTTGAAAACGGTCGGCTGGTCAGAACGGACAACAGAAAGCACCGATAAACAGCAATGCCTGAAAGAACGACCTGAAAAGCAGAAGCAAGCAGACAATAAGCAATGCAAATCAAAGTGTACTATACCAAGATATAGTCCACAATGAGAAACAAATGCTTACTGACTACACGCACTAATAATCAGATACGCAAAGACAAGCAGAAACTGAAGAGTAGTACCGAACTGAAGCACAAATCTGAAAAGCGCAAATGGTCTCTCACCAAACTTCTACTAACACGCGATAGACACGAGATCAGCAGAAAGAGCCCAAAGGGTAAAATTTATGTCACTTTTTTTCCCACAAATAGAGATTTCCTTTGGTGGTATTTGATTACCACAGTGTATTTTATATTTTTTGCTCTATAAACAAAAAAGGACTACAATTTTGAAAAAAAAATAAAAAAGAATAATTTTTTTTAACTTTCTGCTATAAAATATATCCAATAAAAAAATAAAAAGAAAAAAAATTGAATTTCTTCATAAATTTAGGCTAAAAATATGTATTGTCACTGCACTATTAACACTGACTGGAAAGAGATTAACATTTAGGCCAATCAAAACGTTAACTGTGTGCCTAGCCAGTGTTTGTGTTTACTATGTGTGCTGCTTTTACTTGCAGCAGCACAGAATCCATGTCTTCCCCCCTTGTCCGAATGGAACTCTACCTTGTTTACATAGACAGCTCTGTTAGGAGTCTTTGCCCGACAATCGGTGGGTGCAAACAGACATCAAATGTCCAGCACCCGCAGATCAGCTTCTGCTTTGAATAATCACAGCAGTAGCAACGTGCACCCCCTGCAGGCAGAAGTGCGGAATCGTGTATATATACGTGATTTGGTGCACAGCTGCCACCCTGTAGAAGGAAAACTGCTACAGGGTGGTCAGCAAGTAGTTAATATCAACTCAGGCCCCTTGACTGCATAAGCTATTTTCTGGAAAAGGTGAACTCAGCCTTTAAGTTCTGCTCATTGCATCCAAACGCCAAATGCAATCTTATCACATGTTTGATGTGCTTTATGTGAATAGTTCCAAGTAAATTATATGGTGCTGCAGTGCAGGCATGCCTTTGAGCCCCTGCCAGACCTAGTGATTACACAGACAAGAATTCAAAACTGGTCAAATTGGGCAATCATATTCCTGTAAAGTTTGCCAAAGTACTATTTTAAGTTTGTGTGTTCTTCTAAATAACACTCAACTCAGTCTTTGCTAAATCCTTCTGGGGGAAATAGACAATTATTGATTCCTCTTTGTAGTGTTGTTCTATCTGCTGCAAATAAGCAGGTTTAAACTAAATCCTGTCTAGGAACAATTTTGTTATATTATCTAAACTAATTTTAAAATGTCATGTCATTACATAAGAGTGATTTCTTGCTAATTGCTTCATCACAGGATTAATATTTTACAAAGGTTATGCTGCAGTTTAAATAGCATTACACTGTTATGCTTAATCATCTGATCATCCTGATGACTGATAATAAAATATCATGGTGTTTTAATCAATAGTGTTATGTAGGAATCAGGAGGAAACATTTAGTTCTGTTGGGGACAATGTGAAACTAGGATTAGCAACAATAGAAAGAAGCAGAAGTACGTAAATAATGTCAGTATTAACAAATGTGTTTGGGAAAAATTATTTAGATACATTTATTTTATATGTGTAAGAGTTAACAGTCCCTAATTTAGCACTGACCGGCTAGGCATGGAAAAATGTGGAAGCTGCCATTGCTAACCACATTTAAAAAAATGCTAGTTATCTGCCTCCCACTGACATAAGAACTTCCTGAGAGACTTAATCAGAACAAACATTCAGTAAGTAAATCGGAGTGTAATTAGAATTCAAACTTGTTCCAGGTCATTGGAATATTGAAGTTATTGAAACAGAAGAACAGTCAGGCAAATGGCATTTCCAAATGTAGAGGGCATCAGTTGCAGCCTACAGATTCCTTAAATAGAAGTTTTCTTACCTGAATTACTTTAGGTGCAGATGCCTACCTACTGTATATGCATACCTGGATGACCTTGCACCGTAGCTCCTACATCTTGCCTCATTCAGCTTAATTTTTTATTTTAAAGGATTTCTTCCATCCTACACAGCCCCTTAGTGTACCTTACGGTGTTATATATTTCGTTTATCAGCTGTTTAGTTTGAGTCTCTTCAGTCTCAATTTTTACAAGCAGAAAACTATTGGGGCCTTAGGTAAATCTCATTTTAACTTCTTTTTTTTTTTAAATCAAAAAGGTGTTTATTAACCACTTGCCGAACGCCACATGTACATTTACATCGGCAGAATGACACAGCTGGGCAAATGGGCGTACAGGTATGTCCCTTTGAATTTGCCGCGTGTGGTCACATGGGCGCTGCCGGCGGTGCGCGTGTGACCCTGCTGGGAGCTCCGTGAGTCAGAACGCGATCGTCTCACGGAGCTGAAGAACGGGGAGATGCTTATGTAAACAAGCATCCACACGTTCTGCCTAGTGACGCTGTTACTGATCATAGCTCCTTGTGATCGGGAGCTATGATCAGTGAAGTGTCTTTTGTAGCCCATCCCCCTAACAGTTATAAACTCTCCCCAGGACACAATTAACCCTTTCCTAGTCCCCTAGTGGTTAACTCCTTCACTGCCAGTGTAATCTTTACAGTAAGCAATGCAATTTTATAGCCGTAAAAATGACAATGGTCCCAAAAATGTGTCAAAATTATCCAAAGTGTCTGCCATAATATCACAGTCTCCATAAAAATGGCAGATCACCGCCATTACTATAAAAAAAAATTATTAATAAAAATGCCATAAAACTAACCCCTATTTCGTAGACGCTATAACTTTTGCACAAACCAATCAATAAACGCTTATTGTGATTTTTTTTTTACCAAAAATATGTAAAAGAATACGTATCGGCCTAAACTGAGGAAAAAAAATTTTTTATTTATTTTTTGGGGATATTTATTATAGCAAAAGGTAAAAAATAATACGTTCTTTTCAAAATTGTCGCTCTATTTTTGTTTATAGTACAAAATGTAAAACCATAGAGGTGATCAAATACCACCAAAAGAAAGCTCTATTTGTGGTAAAAAAAGGACATCAAGTTTGTTTGGGAGCCATGTGGCACGACTGCGCAATTGTCAGTCAAAGCGACGCAGTGCCGAATCGCAAAACGTGCTCTGGCCAGAAAAATGGTCCGGGCTTATGTGGTTAAACAAGTTTAGACAATTTCCAATGTACAAACAATGCCATCACATAAGATTACAATCTCTTTTCTTATGCATCTCAACGTTCTTTTACATTTCTCCTATCATCACTGTCTTCATTTTAACCACATATTAAAGTACATTCAGCCATACATTTTAACTGGTGCCGTGCACTGCAAACTTACTGGGCTCCTCCCGCAGGGCCTTATAAAATTCTAGACATCACCAATTCCTTGGGGCTCAGTCTGGGGGTGTCTAACCATGGCGCCTATATTCTTTCAAATCTACCCGGGCTTCCCCTGTGTTGGTAAATGTATTTTTCCATGGTCAAGGTGTTCCCCATGTGTGTTATCCATGAGGCTACTGTAGGCAGTGAGATGGATTTCCATCCCATCAGGATGAGTTTACGGCCTTGGAATAATGCTCTAGAAAATGCTGTTCTCACCATTTCCTCTGGAATTACCGCTTCCAAAATTCCTAAAATACAGTGAATTGGGTCCATGGGGACTATTGTCCAGAACACCTGATTGGGCGTCCCAAGCACTGCCCTCCAGTACCTGTGGAGGTTTGGGCATCCCCACAGTAGATAAATTAAGTCTCCCTGGTGTTGCCTACACCTGTCACACAGGGAGTCTGGCCTCCTACCCATCCTAAGTACTTTAAGCAGAGTATAATGCGCCCGAAGCACTATGTATAGTTGGGAAACTTTTTGGCCTACATTCAGAGAGCATGTATTAATTGATTGCAGGGCTTCCTCCCATTGGTCTCCAGTAAGTGAGCCTACGTCATTTTCCCATAGGGACGGTGCCTTAGTGGGGTGGTCCTGTAAATGGTGTGTCAATAACATTTGGTATCAGTTGGAAATGATCCCTTTGGTTTCAGTGCTTGTTTGTAGGAGGTGAAAGATGGGGGTATTGGACATAGTCCAATGGATAGTATTTCCATACACGCCTACAGTGTGTCTAAGCTGGAGATAGGAGTAGTACATGTTAGAGGGCAACTTAAATCTATTTTGCAGTTCTGAAAAGGAAAACAGCTTACCGTCTTGAATTATTTGTGACAACAAAGTTATACAAAAGGATCTCCACTTAGGTCCCTGCTACAACTTTGCTAGTTTACCATAAGAAAGGTTTCCCCATATCGGGCTATATTCAATAAATCCTAGCACCTCCTGCATCTGTCTACCCTTGTTCCAGATTTTCTGAATTAAAGTGAAGGTGAGTGTCTGCTTATTGGATTTATGAAACATCTGTGCCTCCAGGCAGAACAGTTTCTGCACCAAATCCGATCAGCATCAATCACGCTGATGAAGCCTCCGAACCAAGGGCCATGGACCCAGTCAGATGCTGCATCTGGGCTGCAATGTAGTATAGCCAAGGGTTGGGCACTGTCAATCCTCCGTCATCCTGTGGGTGCTGTAGTTGTTCTAATTTGACTCTAGGGGGACTCGTATTCCACAGTAGGCATCTAAAGAGGGTTTTATCCACCCTAAATATTTTCAAATGAATCACCACCGGGGAGTTATGGAGAAAGTATAATAACTGCAGCACCAGTATAATTTTTATTAAGTTGGCTCTATCCACCAATGATAGTTTAAGGTTATTCCAGGTTTTGATCCGACATGCTAAAGGTTGCTTGTGGGGATACATATAGAAGTTTAACCCAAGCTATAGATCGATCTTCGAAACCAAATTTGGTTAGCACCGCCCACAGATATCGTCAGCCTACACTATTGAATGCCTTATTGGCATCAAGGGATAATAGGGCCCTACTACTTCCCCGTGGTCTGCCTGTAGTTGCATGTTGAGAAAAAGGTGTCTGAGATTGGTGGGCGTGGATTTTTGCGGCATAAAACCTGCCTGGTCATGGTGTATGATGGAAGCTATGATCCCATTGACCCGGATTGCCAGAACCTTAGCCAGGATCTTAACATCGCTTTGGAGAAGGGATATGGGCCTATAGGAGCCGGGTCAACTGGATCCTTCCCAGGTTTAAGCAGTAATATCACATTCGCTCTGGCCATTGATGGCGGGAGAAGCCCCCCTCAATGGAGGCGTTGAACACTTTCAGCAATTGTGGCCGTACCCCATTTTGGGTGAGGACCTCCATGGGAAGACCATCCTCCCCTGGGGCCTTACATGTGGGGAAGGAGCACTCTGCCTTCTGTAGCTCCTCCAAAGTCAGTGGCGCCTCCAACAATTGTTTGGCTCCCTCTGACAAGGAGGGTAAGTCAATGCTGGACATATAATTCTCCAGATCAGCATCTGAGTAGTCATCCCTAGCCCTATAGAGATCTGTATAGAAGGATGCCAACTCCGAGATGACCATCTCTGGATCCCTAACCACCCTGCCATTAGATTAGATTGCCCTGATAACCGGGGACTGTTGCTGAGATCTAGCTATCCTCGCCAATAGGCATCCAGTGTTATCCCCTTCTTTGTAAAAAGTACGTTTGATAAAGAATCTCTTACCTTCTTCAGCGGGGGATCTCAGACGATCCAGGGAATCCATGCCTCCCTTACAGAGTCCTTAGGATCTGTAATACATGCAAGTTCCAATCGGTCTCCCTCCTGCTCCAGTAGAGCCAAGGAGTTCAGTTTAATGTTTTTAATTTCAGTAATAAACACCCCTCTAAGGTATGCTTTAAAGGCCTCTCATTTTTGAATCTTATCAGGATACTGACTATGGGATTGGAAAAAACCATTGATTTGTGTTGCTATTCTGTCTGGGGAGGTGAATAATTTTAGCCAGAAGGTGTTGAGTTTCCAGGGGGCCATAAGTAGCGAGGTAGGGGACTGGGTAAGCAGTCACGCGGCCAGGGGAGAGCGATCGGACACTCAACGTGGGAAATATTGCACCTTGAAGGTGCGATCCATTATGTTAGGTGTGCCCACACAGAGATCTATATGTGAAAGGGAATCGTGGGTTTTGGAGAAGCATGAAAATTGTTTTGTGTCAGGGTTGCGTATGCGCCATATATCCGTCCATCCCACCTCAGATAGGAGGAGACTAAGAGCCGTACCTCTGCTGCCCTTGGGGGGGATATCGGAGGGTGCCTATCCATCCTGGGATCTAGATAACAATTAAAATCCCCAATAATTAGTACCAGAGCCTCTGGTTTGCTCGCCAGGTATGACAACAACAACTGCAGCACATCCCTCGAAAACAGAGGAGGGACGTACACAAAAGTTAAAAGCATGGTTATGTGTACAGTTTGAAATATAAAATACATATCTACCAGAGGAGTCCACCAGCTCCTGATAAACCAGTGCTTTGTGTATCAATACACTCACCCCCCGTGAATAGGCCAAGTGAGTGGAGTGATATGCTTTACCCAACCAGGCATACTGTAGAAACCCTGCATCTCCCCCAGGAGATGGGTCTCCTGTAGGCCAATAATGGCTGAATGGAATTTGCACAAACAGGAGGAGATCATGATACTTTTCAGGGGGTCATTCACTCCTTGGACATTCCACGTTACTATAGGTGTGGATACCATTGCAGACACATAGTTACATACTGATCAGGAGGCCCAGGGGAGGTCACTGATACTTTTGTTACCCAACTAATCCAGGCAAATCGATAACCTGGATTGGTCAACAAGAGAAAATGCACTAGGCATAACATTCCCCACAGGGGGTTGTACATTGGAAGAACATTTTGTGCAAGAGGCAGTCAATCTCGCGCAATTCGGTGGCATAAGGGTAGAGGAAAAAACATCCACATATGGTGAAATAAAGGATACCCTGGGTTATGGCCGTGTTTAACCGTATACAGATAAAACTTCCATGGGGCTGTAGAGTGAAAGTTCCAGTTTTTCTATTCGCACCAACAGGGAGCCGACACAACTGCCATGTATCCCATGACTTCTGGTGGCTCACATGCTGCTAATGTGGCAACATCACCCCTGTGGGCCGCTGTCAGTAGTAAAACTAGCAAAAAATGGAAAGGCGGGTAGTCACTCGCTGTGTAGAAACCATAGAGTTAGTTCCTCTATAAAGAAGCAAACTGTATAGGGAACTTCTCGTCCAATTTTCTCCTATTTCTCTAGTGTCAGAGCATGAGCATGAGTCATCACGCCCTCGCCAACTAAGGTCTTTTTGATCCAGCCAGGCAGCCGCATCTTGTGCATTTTCAAAAAACTGGTTCTGGCCCACTGCTGTCACCCTCAACTTGGCTGGGAATAGCATAGCATTGGATAATTGCAGTCTTTGTAGCCTTTTCTTGACATCTGCAAATTTGATAGTCTACGTTGTACTTCCACAGGAAAATCCGGGTATAATGAAATTTTGGTGCCATTATATTGTACAGTGCCCTTCTCCCTGGCCAGACACAGCACTACCTCCCTATCTATGTAATTCACCAGTCTGGCTAGGATCGATCATGGAGTGTCTTTTCTGGGAGCCCCACTATGCAAATGTTATTGCGTCTCAGGCAGTCCTCAATTATGTACATTTTGTTAAGAGCTTGGTATGCTTGCTGAGTAGTCATTCTAACATCCCTGTTAAGGGGGGGCAGCTGGTCTTCCACATCACTCACCCTCTGGACGCTCTGGAACAATTCATATGTACCATGAATAATAATTCTAAAAATATACAACTCACCTGGAATTGTCTTCCTTGATTTCGAGATATCGAGGGAAGGTGATAATTTCCGCCTTTGTAACCATTTTAAGCCAACAGACCGAAACTCTTATATCATTCTGGGGAGTTGCCACCATCGGTCATGGTTATGCAATATCCCCAGATGTCAGTTTATCAGGCTTAGGCAGAATTGCTCCAAAGATGAAGACTTTATGTCCCAATCCCAGGTTCTGGTGACCAGGTTTCAACAAAAGGGGTATGAGAAATCTACCCTTGATGGTGAAGTGGAGCGGGTGAGAGACATACAGAGAAAGGTTCTTGTTGCAGATAAGATCAAGGAGGATAACACCAATGTTGCAAATTTTAAAATGATATTGAACTATAATGTCCAACACAAAAAATTTGAAAATATTGTTCGTAAAAACTGGTCCATCTTGAAACAAGATAAGGTACTTGGTC
Source organism: Lithobates pipiens (assembly GCF_037356315.1). Lineage (NCBI taxonomy): Eukaryota > Metazoa > Chordata > Amphibia > Anura > Ranidae > Lithobates > Lithobates pipiens. Next base: position 162,911,278 of record NW_027507748.1, on the reverse strand, counting down.
CCCATTTACCACAATGGCCATCATTTATATATAAAAAGGCACTGTCCCTATGGGATCGGCTGGCCCCTTGTGTTGTTGATCTCCCTACACAATCAGATAGTCGTCTGTTTTCCTTCTTCTCTGGGTTCTATGCCTGCTGTAAATGTACCGCATGTAAGCATTCAAAGTGCAACATTAAAAAACATAAACACTTTGTATCCTTAGCAACAAATAAAGAATAAAAGATTGAGCAATTGATCACATGTGCTACGAATGGTGTTGTTTACATGCTCGAATGCGAGTGTGGCCTACAATATATTGGTAGGACATCTAGGTCCCTCCACGTGAGATTAGGCGAGCATGTAAACAACATCAAGAAGGGACTTAAAACTCACAATGTCTCCAGACATTTCAAACTTGTCCATAACCAAAACCTTAGGGGTTTGAAGGTCTGGGGAATTAAAAAAGTTGTGAAACATTGGAGAGGCGGCAATTTCATATGCCAGCTTAGTCGGAGAGTCTCATTGGATACATGAAACAAAAGTTCTTGTACCAACAGGCTTGAATGTTGAGTTTGATGTTAATTGTTTTATTTCAGATCGTTAAAATTGTTTTTGATTATATTGCTTTGTATTTTTATTTATTCATATATATTTTTTGATATATACAGTGCCTTGCGAAAGTATTCGGCCCCCTTGAACTTTTCAACCTTTTGCCACATTTCAGGCTTCAAACATAAAGATATAAAATTTTAATTTTTTGTGAAGAATCACCAACAAGTGGGACACAATTGTGAAGTGGAACGAAATCTATTGGATATTTTAAACTTTTTTAGCAAATAAAAAACTGAAAAGTGGTGCGTGCAATATTATTCGGCCCCTTTACTTTCAGTGCAGCAAACTCACTCCAGAAGTTCAGCGAGGATCTCTGAATGATCCAATGTTGTCCTAAATGACTGATGGTAATTAATAGAATCCACCTGTGTGTAATCAAGTCTCTGTATAAATACACCTGCTCTGTGATAGTCTCAGGGTTCTGTTGAAAGCTCAGAGAGCATCATGAAGACCAAGGAACACACCAGGCAGGTCCGTAATACTGTTGTGAAGAAGTTTAAAGCCGGATTTGCATACAAAAAGATTTCCCAAGCTTTAAACATCCCAAGGAGCACTGTGCAAGCGATCATTTTGAAATGGAAGGAGTATCAGACCACTGCAAATCTAGCAAGACCTGGCCGTCCTTCTAAACTTTCAGCTCAGACAAGGAGAAGACTGATCAGAGATGCAGCCAAGAGGCCCATGATCACTCTGGATGAACTGCAGAGAACTACAGCTGAGGTGGGAGAGTCTGTCCATAGGACAACAATCAGTTGTACACTGCACAAATCTGGCCTTTATGGAAGAGTGGCAAGAAGAAAGCCATTTCTCAAAGATATCCATAAAAAGTCTCGTCTAAAGTTTGCCACAAGCCACCTGGGAGACACACCAAACATGCGGAAGAAGGTGCTCTGGTCAGATGAAACCAAAATCGAACTTTTTGCCCACAATGCAAAACGATATGTTTGGTGTAAAAGCAACACAGCTCATCACCCTCAACACACCATCCCCACTGTCAAACATGGTGGTGGCAGCATCATGGTTTGGGCCTGCTTTTCTTTAGCAGGGACAGGGAAGATGGTTAAAATTGAGGGGAAGATGGATGCAGCCGAATACAGGACCATTCTGGATGAAAACCTGTTGGAGTCTGCAAAAGACCTGAAACTGGGACGGAGATTTATCTTCCAACAAGACAATGATCCCAAACATACAGCAAAATCTACAAAGGAATGGTTCACAAATAAACGTATCCAGGTGTTAGAATGGCCAAGTCAAAGTCCAGACCTGAATCCAATCGAGAATCTGTGGAAAGAGCTGAAAACTGCTGTTCACAAACGCTCTCCATCCAACCTCACTGAGCTCCAGCTGTTTTGCAAGGAAGAATGGGCAAGAATTTCAGTCTCTCGATGTGCAAAACTGATAGAGACATACCCCAAGCGACTTGCAGCTGTAATCGCAGCAAAAGGTGGCTCTACAAAGTATTAACGCAAGGGGGCCGAATAATTTTGCACGCCCCACTTTTCATTTTTTTATTAGTTAAAAGAGTTTCAAAAATCCAATAGATTTCGTTCCACTTCACAATTGTGCCCCACTTGTTGGTGATTCTTCAAAAATAATAAAAAATGTATATCTTTATGTTTGAAGCCTGAAATGTGGCAAAAGGTTGAAAAGTTCAAGGGGGCCGAATACTTTTGCAAGGCACAGTAATTCTTTCTGTATGTATTAAATTAATATGTACTTGAGGATGAATGGAGACGTGGTTGGTGACATATAATATTTTTCTTGTGATCCTTCTTATATTGTACGATTATGTAGTAATTAGGCTTGTTGCCTTTTTTATAAATGTAATAATAACATGTAAGTGCTATAGTTGTTTAATAAATTCGTATGTATTTTACTATACGGCGAGCACTATTGTGTACCCTTATTGCCATTTCATGTCCATTCGTTTGGAAACTGGTGGAGCCTACTTCTGGATATATGTGATCTACACTGCCCAGAATTATATCCCTAGCGCTATAGAGGTGAAAGTGGAATATCATATTTGCCCTGTATTAAGGGACTGCTTGTTTGACCCTATTCATGCTGAGGGGTCCATCAGATGAGGTGAGCTGCTAGCACTCTCGATTGGTGGAGGAGATCACTTGGTTGAAGAGAATGTCCTTGTTCATCAATAGGATCACGGACACTTGTTGGTGTTTCTATGGACTTTCTTTTCTTGCAATTATTATACATTATGTCTTTTTGCGCTGCACTGCTTTTTATTTATCACTCACCCTGCCTTCCATTGCTGTGGTTCTCTCCTTCATCTTCTGGAGGTTCTGCTGCAGGAGGGTCTCTGTTTCTCCCAAACTTTTCTTTCAAGTCATCCACAGAGGCAGTGCATTTATGAACTGCATGCAGAATTTCACTAAGCGTGGGCTGGGCACTGTCCTCTAAAGGGGGAGCAAATAGATCATGCATGTGCTCTGCCTGGGATTCTAATGGCGCTGTGTCATCTAGCATGCCTGCTTTCTGTTTAGGGGACTGTGTCTGCTGTTTTAAGGCACTCAAGGTTAGGTCGGCATTACCTAGATTTTCTGTGCATAATAAAGTATGTCTCTTGGCTGCTCTTTGTGCTTCAGGGGCTTGTTGCACTTTCCTCCCTGCTATAATTTCTTCTCTGGGTCTCGTTGTGCCTTAGGAGGCTGGAACTGCCAGGCGCCATCTTGGCCACCTTGGGGCACTGCTGCCAGGCTTCTCCTCGTCCTCCCCCCGGGCCATCATTGGCTCGGTTCTGGGATGCAGTGGGTCCAGGCAGCTCAAGCTGAGTACAGGCAGGTTCTGGGTGAGGATGTGTGTGAGGAGAGGATCGTTGTGAGGATCATCAGCAGGAGCTCCATGCAGCACATCTGCCTTGTTTTAAACTATTTAAATACTATTTTTTTTGTTAATAATTATATCAAATCTTTATTTTACAAATAATAAATTGTATTAATATTTGTATAGGGTACACCCAGGACTCTAGTGTCACAAAGCTTTATGGAGTTTACAAAGAAAGAGCACAGCAGTAGCTGCTTGCTTTCAGACTGCCTGTCAGGACTTGAACCCAGAAACTCTGCTTTATCAGGCAATGTTGCTTCTTGCTGGGACACCTGAATGCTAGACAACTCCCTGGACAATTATTTGAATGATCCTGCCTTGAACCTTGTTTGTCTTGAACCTTGAACTTTTTGCTCCTTCCATGAACTTCCCAATTTAGGCCATGTCTCTGCAATTCCTGTTTGCCAAATTATTGTGCTCTCTCCAGCCAGTATCTCACTTTTTTGTCTTTCCTGCTACCCTCTGTATCTTTACTACCACTCATTACTGACCCTTGGCTTGTTCCTTGACTATGCTTCAGCTTCATCCCAACCTGCAACTACTCGTTACTGACTTTTGGCTTGCTTACTGACTACGTTTTTGTTTGATCATTGATCAACCAGCTAAACTTATCTCCACCATCACAGGCTCTGGTGAACACCAGTTAGTACTTTGACTCTGCACTTCAGCTGAGCCTACGTTTATTGCTAGGGTGATCTGCTTGTATACCAATCCTGCTGGTTGGTGGTAGTCCCTCTACTGCTATAATATACTATATACCACTTAAAAGAATGTCATGAACAGTCATCTATAGGTTTACGCATCTGGGTGATTGAATCAATCCCACCGACTCTCCCTACCGCTGAACGATATAAACGCCTATGCGAAAGAGAGAATTTTTGGATATACAAATTAGACACTTTATCAACAGGGGGCCTAAATGAGGGAATTGAAATTAATATCCTTTGATTATACTATACACTGCTTACCTACCCCCGTGGCCCTTGCCTCATGTGTGTAGATGTATATACCATCATATATATATATATATATATATATATATATATATATATATATATATATATATATATATATAATATATATATATATATATATAGTATGTGGTTTCCAACTTGTTCTAACCTTAAGTCTTATTTTTGTAATTTTTTACCCACACCTCTCGTATAGAAGTGTGCTTTACTACAACTCCTTGCACGGAGAGATGATACATATCGATATATATATGCACTTATATGCATGTATGTGTCCTCTGTCTCCCATAGACTTTCATTTGTTTTACATATTCTATTTCCTCTCCCCATGAGTTCATATTGGCTTGCCTTTTTAGCCTGTTCCCTATCCTTCTATTTTTTTCCCTATCCCACACTTTTTTCCATCTTTACCTTTCCCCCTCCCTCCCCCTTTTCTCCCCCCCCATCTTATTTCCCTCCCCATCCTTCTCCCTAGCCCATTTTCTCTTTCCCCCTCCCGTCCTTAGCATATTACAAACCTTATATTACTATCTACCAACGCATTACCTCGTTGTGCCTATACGTCATCATATTTACCAACATATTTATATATTTTTCATTTACATTTTTATTTTTATTTTGTTCTTTATTTTTATTTATTATTTTTATTATTTTTTTTGCATTATATTTTTTTTCCGTATTTATTTTTTGCATTATTTTTATTATTTTTTGCATTTTTCCCATCAGTCCTTTCTTCCAGACCAATAGAACTTACTGATTCGGCTTCTCTCCAAACATATATATCTTGCCACTCATATGCTTCTTGTTCTGGTCCTTATTTACCCCTCTCCTTTGTAAATTTATTCCCCCATTCCTGTTCCTTCTACTAATCAGAGTATTAGTCACCGTCCCCTGTGAATATTAGTTACCTTCCCGAGTGTTCAACATATCCCCTCTCTCGCACACACACCTATATATATTAGCATAACCTTCCTCCCTGTGTGTATGAAGCTTGTATCCACACACACAGGTACGTGCCAACCCTTTCACTCCCCCTACGATGTCCTACACTACACAATTACGCACGCCCAGTCTCCATGGCTACTGTCACACATCTAGCCCAGCTTCCTTACATGGCCCACCCCCTCCACTCCACTTCCTCCTCTATTTATTCTGTACCACAAGCAATATGGCCACCCATAGAGCCTGAGGAAGGAGCACGCATGCTCCTAAGCGCCGTTCATTCAAGCCCGTTCCCGGAAGTCACGCTATCAACACACAGCGGAGCAGGACGAATACATCAATCGGCTGTGTTCCAACCATCTGGAAGTGCCATGGAATACACCACACCGCCGGCCATTGGCTAGAGAATGGATGCCGACACCTTTGTATATCAGCTCCCACAGTCTGTTCTTCCTAGGGATATACGGATGAACCTTGTAACAATATTGATGTGTCTGTACACCACTCTTTTCATGTGAGTGTTTTTAATCCACATAATAAATCATTTTAGCCTAACTGCTGCACTTAGAGGGCGCCGTCTCTCTCTCTCTCTCCCTCTACTGCTATAACTACTGGTCTCTGATCCTGATCCTGACCGTGACACTGCCTCTCGCTAATGATAACTTTGTGCAGATTCCAGAGAAGTCAGTGTAGGATAAAAAAGTTGCTCCTCTGATCAAAAATCCTCTATTTATTACCCTAAGAGAGGATTTTGTTAAGGAACAAGAAAGGAATGTTAGAATATTTACAAAGTAAACAGACAGATTGTAGGGAACAGCCACATTTTTTTATTTTCATATAACTGTCCTCTTAGTACACACTAAAGCATTTTAACATAATAGCTGATAATAGTTCCATTGGTTAATTAAAATAATGTTATTCAGGGACTGTCACGTTTAATTTTGCCTAATCCTTTTAGGATACAGTGCTGTTTCTCATTCAGTAATAAACTGCCATTTTACCTCTGAACAGATGCACAAAATCTATATTTAGAGACTATAAAAGTGATCTTTAATTAGCTTGACATATTCATCACATTGATAATCACATCCCAGATTGTTTAGTAAAATACTCAAAAATAATACAAATATAATAGGAAAGATTAATAATAGCCCACTGGGACAACTAAATTAAAAAATGACTCACATGGCAACAGAATTTTAATACCAAGGTAAACTAGATTTGGTTTATTTGTATAATTGTATGCTCCAGGTAATATATGTGTGGGTAGAATACAAAATAGCCTGGGGTTTGACATAGTCATAAGCCATTTAAAACCATTTGTGCAAATGACGCTTGTGATACAGGCTCACAAAAGACCAGGCTTTGCGGAGTGAAGAAAAATCACAGGTCACCGTGACTAACCATTTAGAGACTCATCAAAGCTTGGATGTGAGTGGTGCTGCATGCTCGTATTACTCATAGGTTCCTGTAGGAAGAGATAAGATGTGAAGTGTTGTAATTATTCTTGTCTGTCAAACGTCATACTGTGGTTAGCTGATCATAATTTCAAACCAGCCTAGCAACCTGCACAGCCAATTTCCTCGTAGTGATACTTTTAAAGTACTCCTAAGCTAAATAAATAAATACATCAATGAAGGAACTTTTATAAAACCTATTTTATGATGTGTTTAACGGAAGAATAATATGTTAGAACATAAAAATACATAAAATAGGCTCACTTTAGCATAGCTTTTTATTTCTTATACGTTTAAAATATTTAAAGAAGAATTCCAGGTATGGTATATTTTTACATAGTTGCATTAGTCCAGCTTGGACCATTGTAACTATGTACAGTGCTTTGAAAAATTATTAATACCCCTTGACATTTTACTCATTTTGTCATGTTACAACCAAAAACGTAAATGTATTTTATTGGGATTTTATGTGATAGACCAACACAAAGTGGCACATAATTGTGAAGCGAATGATATTTATTTGTAAAAAAAATTGAAAAGCAATTATCTGAAAAGTGTGGCATGCATTTGTTTTCAGCCCCCCTGAGTCAATACTTTGTAGAACCACCTTTCGCTGCAAATACAATGCAAGTCTTTTTAGGCGTGACTCTACCAGCTTTGCACATCTAGAGAGTGAATGTTTTGCCCATTCATCTTTGCAAAATATCTCAAGTTTTGTCAGATTGGATGGAGAGCATTTGTGAACAGCAGTTTTCAAGTCTTATTAAAAGAGAAATGGGGCTTGGACTTTATAGGAACAGTCGACAAATATTTAATACGAAAAATACATTTTATTTTAATAAATCACATAAAAATACATATTCTAAAAAATTCACATTAGCAATATCATACAAGATATATACAATACCGCTACTGCATAGAACCAGATAGATCTACAAGAAGACAAAAGGATGAAATAGAAATCATTCCATATGATATATATATATATATATATATATATATATATATGTATATGTATATATATATATATATATATATATATATATATATATATATATATATATATCCACGAGTATGGTTCAAAGGCAGATAAGTGGTGTGATGATGTAAAAGGTAGTTTTCTCTGCTCTACATGTTGCACGCTGTGTAGTGCTTCTTCAGGAGCATATACATTAGCTATCAAATAGATGGAAGAAAAAGAATATGTATAAGTATAACATTACAACTGCATTAAAATATCAATCACATACGGTATATATAACATAAACATGAGCTGTAATATCTACATCAAAGGCAGCCACTATCCAATCACCTCTAAAGTGGGCCTAAAAGCAACAAACCAACTTGCTATGGGGGCGTGCATAATACAGCAGAAAGTATGACAAAAAAACTGTATATATATTAAATCAGAATAGGCTCTCTTAGACCAAATAAGTGTGATGCAGAACTTATTTTGTACGGCCCTTAAAAGGAACTAACCTCACAAATATTTTCAAATCATTGCAAAAAAATATATAATAACAGACACAAACTTACTTGGTAATGTGGAGTGATTAAACCCATGAAATTTTCAAAAACAGCATGGTATAGCAGCAAAGGGGATGCAGCTAGCCATATGGTGGAAAATTGGCAAAGCTAACGGATCCTGACGGCAGGTAAAGGATAACAAGGGTCTATAAAAACCTAAAATGGAATGTCATACATGACAGACATTAATATAAAAAAGAAAAGAAAGGATCCTATTAGCTTAACAAATTAACTACACTGAATAGATAACACTGGTGATGGTAATTCTCACCAGGTTAATCCAAGATGGCGAATATAGATGCTAAGGGCATAGAGGCAGCCAAAGGAAATTGTAGTAATGGCAAGTATTGCTGAATAATACAAGGAATACCAGGTGGAATAGTATGCACAACCATATAAGTTTGGTCCCAAGTGCTATTCAACTGCCAAAAAATCTATGCCAATCAATAGTGATGTCATTAAAAAGTGGGATCCATAACAAAATGTATACAGGGTTAGTTTAAGGACTCATGTAGTTAAGGCAAGGAAAAAAAGACAATGCAACAAATATATGCAACAAATATAGCAGTTGCATATCCCAAAATGATCTGTAATGTCTACCTACCATGGACAGGACCCCATACTGCATACATCCTCTGTGGAGCTAGTGACCGGGATAACAAATGGCTGGAGGAAGCACTAAGATGTAGTGCTTATATATGCACGTCCCGCTCATAGCCCCACCAGAGCAGTGCCTGCGCAATAGAATGAAATAGTGGCACTCGGCAAGGAGGGGAGGAATGCCGACACTAGACTACAAAGGCCAAGAGGAGGAGACACCTCCAGCTGATCCTTGATGCGTCACGCCACGCACAGCGTGCAAAGACGTGATGCCAGGCGGCCACATAGCACTGGAGAAGTCACCAATCTGCCAATGAGATGCAAGGACAGAGGCCAAACCAGGAAGCAGATACACAGCTCACAATAATCAGAATAAATAGCCAGCAATAATAAAGAAATACATATGTATGAGAAGTATAACTATAATGTTTTTGGTATTATATTATATTTGGTAACATAATAAAGAGCACACAAATGGCTAGGTAGAAGATAATGAGATAAATCCCCTGGATGCAGTCAGACTAATAAGCATAAGGTATTAATATACCAAATAACAAGACTCTATTAGATAAGCATAATTGGCAGATGTTTAATCAAAAAGAGGGCTAAAAGAATGGGTAGATAGACATAACCGAACATAGAAAACATAACATTCAAGCAAGGTAGATGAATTATATTAACACATCCCATATATTTCAGTACCCTAGATCATAGAAAGGGTTTATAAGTCTGGGCCTCGTTGATTCCAGAAGCATAAATCACATTTAAACACTCTATCCAAATAGTCTCCTTGTGGAGAATTTGTTTGTCCCAATCGCCACCTCGTGGGTCTTTATGGACTACAGCTAGGGTGATGAATGAGACCAAAGACACATCAAATTTATGGTACAGGTCAAGATTTTGCCATTTTGCCATTCTTGGAGTAATACATATGGTCTTTAATCCTAGATCAGAATTGTCAGGCAGTTTTTCCAATATAAAAGGTGTTACATTTGAAAGACATCAAATAAACAATGCCTTTTGTTTCACAGTTTGCATGGAAAGCAGGAATAAATATCTCGCCATTGGGGAGCATGAATCTAGTGCCTGTGGTAATCTAGGGGCAAAAAGCACATTTGCCACATCTGGTAATGCCATTCTGCGAACATCTGGATTGTGAATCACCCAAATAATGACTGGATGTGAGCTTGTCTCTCAGAGATCTTGACCTTCTGAAGGTGATTTCATGTTGGGGACTAATATATTTAGTGAGAACAGGATCGGCATGCAAAAGTGGCCAATGATGTGCCAGAATATTGCGTAGTTCTTGATGATGGGAAGAATATCTAGTGATATATTTAACTGTTTGTCTATTGTTAACCATTTTTGTTTTAAATAGTAGTGAATTACGTGATTGACATAGTGCTTTATTGCAAGCACTGAACAATAACGATTTACTGTAGCCCCTTGCTTTTAAACAATCACGTAATAAATTTGCTTGTCTTTTGAATTCCTCAAGGTGTGTACAATTTCATTGTATCCTTAAATACTGAGCATAGGGGAAAATATACTTACAAATTGTAGCATAGATCTATTGAAAGTGTTAATTATTCAGTATCAATCTTAATTAAATACTTTAGATCAAGATATTCTTATGCTACAATATAAAAATGAAAATGTAAAGAATCATACTTAATATTCCAAGTGCTGGCAGGAAATCAAAGACTATGTTACAAGAATTACTAAGGACGTTATTTACAAAAAACAGAACAAGCTTTCCAAAGACAGGCTAGCCTTCTCGGAGGGCTTTGCCTATCGTTGGCAACTTCCCACCCAAAATAGAAGTCCTAGACCTAATTATCATACATCTAAAAACAAAATGAATAACAATTTACAACTGACGATGACACAGAATCTGATTCTTATCTTTTTCCATCACAGTCAGTACAGAGGAAAGGAAACCCCACGTTCCCTCACATTCACCAATGAGCACATAAGTGGGATTATGGTGGTAGGTCTTCTACACCTTCTTTCAAAAAACGTCCCCCTACTTCTTTAAATTATCACAATTCCTTACAGGGGGATTCTCAAACTAATGGTGCTGGTGGATACTCACAGACTAAATACATGGGGGCTATTGCTCAACAAGCTATACATATGCTTAATTATTAATCACAACTCCAGACCCAGTTTCAAACTTCATCTAGATCTATTACAGCTGGTACGGCAATACCGTCAGCTAACACCCTTGCTCCGTCCTGTGTGACTATCCCAGACAATTCACAGCAACATTCTCTCACTTCACTGTTGCAATTACCACCAGTGACACAATTGCAAATGTTCACTAGACAAAGTACTTTGGATTCACCTGTGTCCCAAACTACTTCCTCACAATCAAATTTTCAGATTCCTCCGACTACTCCCCTGCCGGCATAAAGCCAGGCCTTGATGTCATAAACTTGGCCCCTTATTCCTTTAGTAATGAGGAACTGGAGGTCCTAAAACTTGGTTTAAGCTTCTGTCCATCAACTATGATTGATAGATATAAAGCTATTAAAGACATTTATCTTTTTTTCAGGTAATTTAATGTGTCAATTTCTATTTGATGGGGATCGCCCATCAGGAGAAACATATATCAAAACATGTCAAGCACTATACTATGGGGAACTTTTGAGCCCTCCGTGACCTTATGATACTACTGGATGAAAATTACCCCATTGAGGACAATATGAGTCAGACCACCTTAGATTGCCATGTATCTGCTCCTATACCTTCAGTTAAATTTAAATCCAAATCTCAGTGGTTCCATGACCTCATGACCAATCCCAATATTTGGGCCTTTCTGAGGGCACAGTTAATGACATCAAACGTATGGATGTTACTTCTAAACCGAATAATCTTACTCCTCCACAATTACAAGCTATTTTGGGATTACAGAACCATCCCGACTTTGAAATCAAGGTGACAGATAAGGGAGGTAATATTGTCCTAATGACCAAAAAAATGTATGAACAAATGGTTCTAAATATTCTATGTAACAATTGATGTATGAATGTATGAATGTATCAATGTTACCCATATTGCCCAATTTAAAATTGAATTCTTAACCATCATTGGCTTTGCCCATCAGAGAGGCCTTATTGACCAAGATCTTTATAACTATGTTAATATACGGAATCCTAGGGAAGCTATAATGTACGCTTTACCCAAAGTACACAAACATCGGCTTTTACCTCAGGCAGACCCATAGTCTCGGGCATTGGCTCTCTTACCGAAAATGCTAGCCGTCTAGTAGATTCTGTCTTAAACCAGAGATATATTTGACCTTCTTAAGACCATCAAAGGTATGGCTGTCCCTCCCAATGCCCTGCTCGTGACATTGGATGTTGAGGCATTGTACTCTAGCATCCCCCATGAGTAGGGCATCGGGATGGTCTGTACCTTCTTACATGAACAGGATCATCATCGGTGGGACTACTGTGAGTTCATTTTGGAATTATTGCGATTCATATTGACTCGTAATTGTTTTAGATTTAAGGAGTCCCACTACCTCCAGGTACAGGGTGTGGCCATGGGCACGTGTTGTGCACCACCCTACGTCAACCTGTATCTGAGGGGTGGGAGCGTACCGTCTTTTCCGGTGAATCCGCTATATTGACGACATTTTCATCCTATAGACGGGTACTGCTACTCTTTTCAATACATTTGTTACTAATTTTAATCAGAATCAATTTAATCTCAAATTCACAGTTGTTAGTGAAAAAAAATAAAAAATTACATTTTTTAAAGATCATGACAATTGTCTTGCTTCCACACTTTTTAGGAAAGAAACAACAGGGAATACTTTATTAGATGTGGAAAATGTGCTTTTTGCCCCTGGATTACCACAGGCACTAGATTCATGCTCCGCAATGGCGAGATATTTATTCCAGCTTTCCATGCAAACTATGAAACTATGAAACTATGAAACACAAAGCATTTATTTGATGTCTTGCAAATGTATAGCACCTTTTATATTGGAAAAGCTGCCCGTCAATTCTGTTCTAGGATTAAAGACCATATTTATTACTCCAAAAATGGCAAAATGGTCACTGCAGTCAGCAGACATCTTGACCTGTACCACAAATTTGATGTGTCTTTGGTCTCATTCATCGCTCTAGCTGTAGTCCCTAAAGACCCACGAAGCGGTGATTGGGACAAATTCTCCACAAGGAGACTATTTGGATAGAGGGTTTAAATGTGATTTATGCCCCTGGGATCAACGAGGCCCAGACTTATACAGGCATACCCCACTTTTAGGTACACAATTAGGTTTATTTACTTAAGCTGAAAAGTGCAAAATCAGGCTCACTTCTGCATAGAAACCAAAGTGAGATGTGGATGGGGGATGCAGAGGTAGTCAGCTGTGAAAGAAGGCTAAACTCTGTACTCTGTGTGTAGCACACACCTGAATTTTGCATTCTGTATGCATTGGCCCCCTGAACTCTGCACTATGAACGTTGCACCCCCCGAACTCTGTACTTAAGATATACTGTACTATGCACTCCTAGTATTTGATGCCCCTTTAAGACCCTCCCACTGTCAATTAAATTTGACCACACCCAATATTTGATGTGGCTTGGAGGGTGTATCCGTAGGTGGGGGAAGTTTTTTTTTGGGGGGTCACGGTTCAGTTCCTGCACCTTTTTTATGAGAAAAAAAGCCCTGTATAAATAAATAAACACACACACACACACATATATATATATATATATATATATATATATATATATATTTATTTCAGCATTGAATTAGTTTGTGCCATCCCCTTTAGACCTAAATGTTGGACAACAAGTAAAAGCTTTGTTCAATTAAAATGACTGGTTTCTGAGTTTCAACTCATTTGCTTCTATAAACGCATGACAAGGCATCATCAGGTTAATTAAATTCAAGTACATGTTGTAATACATGAGACCTGTAATGATAGAATGACAATGAAATCATTTACTGGCAATGTTATAAAACAATGACATTCTATTTGTTATTTAAGTAATGAGACAAAAACACATTATTCAAACTAAGACATAAAACAATATACAGACTCAACATTAATTAGACACTGGGTAAGCAGAGACATCGCTTAAAGAGGTTATCTAAAGCAGTTGTTCTGGTTTAATGGTCCAGAAAATGGACAACACTGAGACATCATCAGAAATAGGGATAAGCTTCGAGTTCGAGCCAAACTCACGTTCGACTCGAATATTGCCTGTTCGCCCGTTCACTGAGCAGCGAACAATTTGGGGTGTTCGCGGCAAATATGAAAAGCCACGGAACACCCTGTAAAAGTCTATGGGAGAAATCTAAAGTGCTAATTTTAAAGGCTTATATGCAAGTTATTGTCATAAAAAGTGTTTGGGGACCTGGGTCCTGCCCCAGGGGACATGTATCAATGCAAAAGAAAGTTTTAAAAATAGCCGTATTTTCGGGAGCAGTGATTTTAATAATGCTTTAAGTGAAACAATAAAAGTGTAATATTCCTTTAAATTTCGTACCTAGGGGTGTGTATAGTATGCCTGTAAAGGGACGCATGTTTCCTGTGCTTAGAACTGTCCCTACGCAAAGTGTAATTTCTGCAGGAAAAAAAATCATTTAAAAGCACTCGCGGCTATAATGAATTGTCGGCTCCCGTAATACAGAGAACAGTCATTGAAAGTCATTGATAAAAAAAAAAAAAAAAAAATGTGTGGGGTTCCTCCCAAATTCATTTACCAGGACCTTCAGTTCTGGTATGGATATTAAGGGGAACCCCGTGTCAAAAAAAAAAGGAGGTGGTGTTCCCCCCAAAATCCATACCAGACCCTTTATCCGAGCACACAACCGGGCAGGCCGCAGGAAAAGAGGGGGGGAAGAGAGAGAGCCCCCCCTCCTGAACTGTACCGGGCCACATGCCCTCAACATTGGGAGGATGCTTTGGGGGTCTGTGACCCCTCAAAGCACCATGTCCCCATGTTGATGGGAAAAAGGGCCTCATCCCCACAACCCTGGCCGGTGGTTGTGGGTGTCTGCGGGCGGGGGGCTTATCAGAATCTGGAAGCCCCCTTTAACAAGGGGACCCACAGATCCCGCCCCCGTGTTTGAAATGGTAATGGGTACATTGTACCCCTACCATTTCACAAAGAAAGTGTAAAAAATTGTTAAAAAAGACACAGACAACGTTGAGATAAGTCCTTTATTAAAAATAAAAAACATTTTTTTAAAAAGATTCCAGCAGTGGTAATCCACTCTTGGTATCCTACAATGGCTGATCATCTCTACGGGGTCCAGCGACGGGTGATCTCTTCTCCGGGGTCCAGCGATGGGTGATCTCTTCCGATGACATCCAGCGCAGTGCATCCTGTCTCCACTGGAGACACCGCGGGAATCCCGGCAGCCTGACAGGTCTTAGCTGAGGAGGACGGGTCCACCCATCACCTGACCCCGCCCCCCACTGACGCAAGGGGAAACCCGGGCTTCCACAGTGATATAAGGGTGGCCCCGCACCCTCTGATGTAACGCAGGTTTCCATTACATTAAAGGGGGCAGGGTCACATGCACGGGGTGTGCCTGGCTGTGCAGAGTGGGGATGTCAATCTACTTGCGGCTACTTACGGAGTGTGCTACATTTGTGGTCTTTGTCTGGGATATGGCCTACAGCAACCTGCACCACTATTGCTCCAGCAACCACACATTCATCGGGGCGGGGATCTGTCCTTTGCTTCTGAGAGGGTGAGAGGGAGAGAAGGAGAATCTGCTAAAGGTAGGGTTGAGTCTGAGGCTGGTGACTTCCCTGCGAAGACAAGTGACATCAGGGAAGAGAATTATAAGTCTGCTTCGGCCTGCAGCCAAGTCAGGGAGCTGGTACCTGTACTGCCCAGCAAGTGCCAGACACTATCCCTGTAATTCCGGCTGTGCCCTGCACTCTGCCATCTCACCTGGATGGAGCCACTGCAGGAGGGCAATGGGTCCTCAGGTGAGCCAGAGGGAATGTAGCAGTGTTAGTGTCATAAACTGGGGGGTGCCCAGATTCACAGACTGCAGGCACAATTTTGACTCTTGGATGAGGAATTTGAAGAGTGGTCATCACACAGTAGCTTGGAAGAGGAGTGGGGTTGAGGGCACTCTCAGGAGAAGATGTAAGTATTGCCCGAGGTGATGGATGCACAAGACTCATCTGAAAGGACTGAAGGTTCTGTGCAGGTCCCAGTTTGTGTAAGGTGGAATTTATTTAACAAGCCCTTTACCACCCAGACCAGAACAGCTGAAAACAGATAGTGGGTAGTGAGGTCACCCAAAGCCTGCATTTTCCCTGGAAAAGGAAAGCCATAGAAACTGCCAAGGTTTTCAAGGTTCCTGCGGGAGGTGCAGAGGGGAACAGTTTTAGAGCGGGGTCTGGACTACCCCTATGCCCCCGTTGATATCATGGACATCATTGAGGACTCCCAGGGAGAGAGGGAGGATGACCTGGTGTGGGAGTACATGCATGTCCCTAGACCCTTGCGGGGACCGCATAGTGACTAAGCTTGGGCCCGGTTTCAGGACATTCGGCAGGAATGGCAACTGGGAAGAGCTAATTACTAAGACAGGGTGGTGGTTGTTAAAGCTGGACGGCCCACCAAGAGCCACTCTGTCGCTGGTAAAGGAATTGAAGCCAACCTGAGGAGATTACCTAACCCTCAGTACTACCTGTAAAGGCAATGATGTGAGTGGTTCAGTTCACAGGCAGTTTATATGGACAGCAAGGAGAAGATTGCTACCTTTGTTGTTCTCTGTTTATTGACTTGGCCAGCCCAACACCCTGGCCTGTTCCAGATAGAACTTTTGTTCCTGATGAAGAACTTTGGGTGAGGCCTAGTATCCTGCTACTACTCTACTAACTTGGAGGGCTCCTCCTACTATAGAGATTCTGCTTGAAAAATACTGTTGCTATTGTTTGTTTCTGCTAGCAGTCTCATAAACCCCTGCTCACAGAATGTACAGTGAGTTAGTGTTAAGCCGCGTACACACAGGCGGACTGTCTGTCCAACTTAGTCCGCCGAAACACATTTCAGCGGACAGTCCGCTCGTGTGTGGGCTTCAGCTGACTTTTTCAGCGTGCAGTCTGGTGGACTAAGTATTTCGGAATCTCAGTAATATTGTCCGTCCAACTTTGGTTTCAGCGGACAGTCCACTCGTGAGTAGGCTAGTTGGACGGACTAAGTATGGCGCATGCTCAGAAAGGATTTACACGGAGGAAGGTTGCATTGCTGTGTATTGGACGTCCTATTTCTAGTCCCGTCGTACGTGCTGTACACGTCATCGCGCAAGCTTTCAACGGACTGTTTGTTCATCGTGTGTGGTCAAGTCCGTTCATTCGAAAGTAGGACGGACTGTCCGTCGGATTGTCTGACGGACTTAGTTGGCCAGACAGTCCGCCCGTGTGTACGCGGCTTTAGGAATGTGTTTGTTCTGTTCTGCAGGTATTGTTAATGACGGCTGTCCCCCCTGCTTGTTATGGTCTCTGCATAATTTTCTCCAGTTTGCTGGGAATGCTTCCCTCTAGGGGGAGGTGCTTCAGTTGAAGTATATATCTTATACTGTTATGTTAGCTACTGGGACCTGTAATGTTTATATGTAGTGATGGCCGAACGGTTCGCCCGGTGGTCGTTTCACGGCGAATTTCGGCTGTTCGCGGTCCGCCTGTTTGGCGGACTATTGGCGCCGTTCGCCCGGCGGACTTCCGTGTTTACTGTATAAAAGAACTTTGACCTATGATGACACATCCATCATGGGGTACAGGACAGCCAATTGAGACATTACAGCACATGGACACTTGGACATTCCCCCTAACTTATAAATAGACCCGATCCGGCGGCCATTTTACATTCTTTCTTCTGTCACTATAGGGAGAGGTTGCTGTGTGGAGCAGGGAGAGATTGCAGTGACCCAAATCGCTAGCTATTTGGTACACAAAAGTTCTTTTCAGGACTGGTATAGGTTAGGTGTAGTTCAGGATATAGGTTTGCTGTGCTACTGATTGTTGCAGCAGCCTGAGTGTCTTTTGTCAGTTTAGAGAAAGGGACAGGATGGTGTGTCCGCTGTAGGGACAGTCAGTTTAGTCATTAGCTGTTACTATCAGGTCCACAAAAGTGCTATTCCAGTTATTGTTCCAGTAGCCTCTGTTTTGTCAGTTTATATAGGGACAGGCAGGAAGCAGTGTGTGAGGCAGTGAGGGTCAGTTTAATCAGTAGCTGTTACTATATTAGGTCCACAAAGGTTCTTTTAAGGACTGGTATCAGTGGTATGGTAATAGGCTTGTACACATATAATATTCTTTCTTCCAAATATAGAAAGAATATTATACTTGACTGCTGCCCTTCTGCTGCAGTCTGCTAATCATTCACAACCTACTTGTTCCACAAAGGTCCTTATAAGGACTGGTAATAACCTTGTGTAGGGTGCTATAGTACATAGGGTTGAGTGAGGTACAGTCTGCTATTCTATAAGGACTGGTATAGGTCCACAATACATAGGGTTGAGGTGCACTACTGCTGACCGCTGCCCTATACTGCAGCAGTCCTTCATCGGTATAGGGACTGACGAACAGTCTGCTAATCAGTCACACACAACCTACTTGTTCCACAAAGGTCCTTATAAGGACTGGTAACTTGGTCTGTCTAGGTTGCTACAGTACATAGGGTTGAGTGAGGTACAGTCTGCCATTCTATAAGGACTGGTATAGGTCCACAATACATAGGGTTGAGGTGCACTACTGCTGACCGCTGCCCTATACTGCAGCAGTCCTTCATCGGTATAGGGACTGACGTACTGTCTGCTAATCAGTCACACACAACCTACTTGTTCCACAAAGGTCCTTATAAGGACTGGTAAGGTATAGGGCACTACAGTACATAGGGTTGAGTGAGGTACAGTCTGCTATTCTATAAGGACTGGTATAGGTCCACAATACATAGGGTTGAGGTGCAGTACTGCTGACCGCTCCCCTATACTGCAGCAGTCCTTCATCGGTATAGGGACTGACGTACAATCTGCTAATCAGTCACACACAACCTAGTTGTTCCACAAAGGTCCTTATAAGGACTGGTAAGGTATAGGGTACTACAGTACATAGGGTTGAGTGAGGTACAGTCTGCTATTCCTTAAGGACTGGTATAGGTCCACAATACATAGGGTTGAGGTGCACTACTGCTGACCGCTGCCCTATATTGCAGCAGTCCTTCATCGGTATAGGGACTGACATAGTCTGCTAATCAGTCACACACAACCTACATGTTCCACAAAGGTCCTTATAAGGACTGGTAAGGTATAGGGTACTACAGTACATAGGGTTGAGTGAGGTACAGTCTGCTATTCTATAAGGACTGCTATAGGTCCACAATACATAGGGTTGAGGTGCACTACTGCTGACCGCTGCCCTATACTGCAGCAGTCCTTCATCGGTATAGGGACTGACGTACAGTCTGCTAATCAGTCACACACAACCTACTTGTTCCACAAAGGTCCTTATAAGGACTAGTAACTTGGTCTGTCTAGGGTGCTACAGTACATAGGGTTGAATGAGGTACAGTCTGCTATTCTATAAGGACTGGTATAGGTCCACAATACATAGGGTTGAGGTGCACTACTGCTGACCGCTGCCCTATACTGCAGCAGTCCTTCATCGGTATAGGGACTGAGAGTTTTGTCACAGGGTCATTTAAAAAATGACAGGCAGAGGAAGAGGCAGGCCCTTCCGCAGGGGTGGTAGGGGTAGGGCAGGAGCAACAGGCTGGAGCCAAAGTGGGAAGTTGCAGAAGGTGCGTTCAACTACTTTAAA
Source organism: Lithobates pipiens (assembly GCF_037356315.1). Classification (NCBI taxonomy): domain Eukaryota; kingdom Metazoa; phylum Chordata; class Amphibia; order Anura; family Ranidae; genus Lithobates; species Lithobates pipiens. The sequence goes on along the minus strand of NW_027507748.1, from coordinate 162,891,537 downwards.
GGACGCACCAGACTTGGTTGAGTGGCTCACTCAGCCTTACTCTTCTGCACCCTCCTCATCCTCTCGATCTGCACCCTCTTCTTCACTCTCTGCTATGTGCACCCCCAAAGACACTACCACCAACAACACCACCACCACCACATACCTTCCGCTTGAGTCACAGGAATTATTTTCCGATCTATATCAAGACATTTCTGATGTGCAGCCACTCTTGGTATTGGATCAGGAAGAGGAGGTAGCAACAACCGCTACTCAGCAGTCTGATGACAGTACCCAGATCAGCCCAAGGAGGAGGTTGGTCCCCGGTGTTGCTGTCTACTCCGAGATCTCTACTTATAGCGGTGGGGAAGGTGATGTCGATGATGACGTGTCTAGTGATGTCACGTGGGTGCCCACAAGAGAGGAAGAGGAGGGGAGTTCAGAGGGAGATATGGACCAGCAGATAGGGAGGAGAAGCAGGAATAACTTACATTGCACAGGAGATACAAAGCAGACTGCAAATGTATCAGGAGCGAGTCATCGACCATGTACGGTCACATCTGGCGCTCCCAGGACACCAGCACATGGCTCCGCAGTGTGGGCTTTTTTTAATGTGTCCGCTGCTGACAATAGCGTTGCCATCTGCAATCTTTGCAGTCAGCGCATTAGTCGCGGTAAGCCCAACACTCACCTAGGGACGACCGCCTTAAGAAGGCACATGAGCAGCCATCACCGAGCCCAGTGGGAGCAACGGAACACACAAAGCCACACTCCAGGCTCTCACCATCCAGCCTCGTCTTCTACTTCTCCTTCTCCTCTCTCCTCACAATTGTCCTCCACTCCACCTTCCATCACACCAAGCTCACGTTTTTCTGCAAAAAGGCAGGCTTCCGTGGGCCTAATGTTCGAGCTTAAAAAAATGATGACGCCGGATAACCCTCTTGCCCATAGGTTGACGGCTGGCTTGTCAGAACTCATAGCCCGCCAACTACTGCCATATAAACTGGTGGACTCGGAGGCCTTTTCGCAAATTTGTGGCCATTGGAACACCACAATGGAAGGTCCCAGGAAGGAAGTATTTCTCAGAGAAGGGCATCCCAGAGCTATATGGCCATGTTCAGCGGCAAGTGAATGTATCTCTGGCACACAGTGTCGGTGCCAAGATACATCTGACCACAGACACGTGGTCTAGCAAACACGGGCAGGGAAGGTATATCACTTTTACTGCCCACTGGGTGAACCTTCTGACGGCCATCAAGCATGTAACCCGTGGCACCCGTGTAGATTTGGTTTTACCACCACAGATTGCATGCAGGCCTGACTCTTCTTCTCCTCCTCCTCCTACTCCATCCTCCTCCCTCTCCTCCTCGGCTGACTCCTCCTTTTCCGCTGCTAGCGTCTCTTCCGCTGCGCCGCCCAAGCTCCCCAGAACCTATTCGACATGCCAGGTGAGACGTTGCCATGCCGTGCTGCGTCTGTTGTGCCTGGAAGCCAAGAGCCACACTGGCCCGGCACTCCTTTCAGCTTTGCGTTCACAGGCAGATCAGTGGCTAACACCGCTCAATTTGACAGTTGGTAAAGTGGTGTGTGACAACGGTGCCAATCTGCTTAGCGCATTGAAACAGGGCAAAATCACGCACGTGCCATGCATGGCACACGTCTTAAACTTGGTCGTGCAGCGATTCCTTGTCAAATACCCTGGGGTCCAGGACATCTTGCGGCAGGCAAGGAAAATCTCGGCCCATTTCAGAAGATCTTACACGGCCATGGCTCGCCTTGCTGACATTCAGCGGAGACACAATCTGCCGGTCAGACGTCTTGTTTGCGATTGCCCGACGCGATGGAACTCAACCTTCTATATGCTTGATAGGCTGCTCCAGCAGAAACGTGCAGTTAACGTCTACCTGTATGAACTCTGCAGCAGAACAGGTTCTGGGGAGCTGGGGTTTTTTTCACCACGCCAGTGGCTGCTCATGCGCGATGCATGCAGACTTCTGCGCCCATTTGAGGAGATCACCAAACTGGTCAGTCGCAGCCATGGCGCCATCAGTGACATGGTACCTTATGCCTTCTTTATGGAGCGTGCATTGCGTCGTGTCATTGATCAAGCTTTGGAGGAGCAGGAGCGGGAAGATGAGGAAGTCGCAATGCTGGATGAATTCCCAGGGGGGGCTACTCTATCTGAGACAAGTCAACAACAGGAGTCTGAAGAGGAGTCAGAGGAGGATGGTGCCGGGGCGGATGAGCAGGAGCAAGAAGAGCATGCTTTAAACCTTTCTGGGATCCCTGTTGTGCGTGGATGGGGAGAGGAGAATGAAGAGGATGACATTATCCTGGATGATGAGCACGAGCCAGGCCACCACACCGCTTCCACTTTAGTGCAAACGGAGGCCTTCATGCTCCAGTGTTTTAATAGGGACCCCCGTATAAAAAGCATAAGGGTCAAGGACCAGTACTGGGTGGCAACGTACTTAGACCCCCGGTACAAACACAAAATGGCAGAAATGTTACCGCCGTCACAGAGGGCTGGCAGAATGGAGCACTTAAAGGCCTTGCTTCGAGAAATGCTGCATTCTGCCTTTGCGTGCGCTGGCAGAGGAGCAATTCCCACTCCCAGAGAAGGAGTTGCGGGTACCAATCCAACAGCGCCTGCAAGAAGAGGCTGGTTTGAAGATGTGATGGTGACTTCGGATATGAGGTCATTCTTTCAGCCGACCCATCGACAGGTGTCATCCGGATCCAGCATCAGGGAACGCCTAGACCGTCAGGTGTCCGACTACATCGGGTTAACGACCGATGTGGATGCTCTGAGGAGTGATGAACCCCTGGACTACTGGGTGGGCAGGCTTGACCTCTGGCCAGAGCTTGCCCAATTTGCAATCGAACTGTTGGCTTGCCCCTCATCCAGTGTCCTGTCTGAAAGGACGTTCAGCGCAGCAGGGGGGATCGTGACCGATAAGCGTACTCGCCTAGCTCATGACAGTGTTAACGACCTCACATTTCTAAAAATGAATGAGGCATGGATCTCGGAGGAATTCAACACATGTGACCAGTAGACCATGTATATGTCTATAAACAATTTTTTTAATCGAGCACAGAGACCTTCTTTCTTCATTTGGCTCACTTCCTTGTCCAAAAAAAGCACACCGTACTATATGCCCGTACCCTCCTCTTTGAAGAGGTTGAGCGGTGTCATATTTCTACTGGGGCTGCTTATTATGAGGGGCTCCCACCATCCCTGTGCTGTGCATACATCCTCCTGGGGCTGTACCTCTGCTGTGCATATTATGAGGGGCTCCCACCATCCCTGTGCTGTGCTGACTTCCTCCTGGGGCTGTACCTCTGCTGTGCATATTTTGAGGTGCTCCCACCATCCCTGTGCTATGCTCATTATGAGGGGCTCCCACCATCCCTGTGCTGTGCTGACTTCCTCCTGGGGCTGCTTATTATGAGGGGCTCCCACCATCCCTGTGCTCATGTTTTCTGGAACCTTGGGTAGATTCTAGATGTAGTGGGTGGAAGCTAGAAGGGGCTTTTTGGCATATTTATGAGGCCCTCGACCAATCCCCAGCAAAAGGGGCAGGCCACCTCATAAATAAACATGAGTCATGCCAGCAGGAGCAGTTGGGTGGAGGAGGGAGTGCTGAGAAGGCTGTCAGAAGCCCTTGCAGGCACCCCCTATTCTATGGGGTGGTGACCTCAGGGCTGGAACTCAGGTGCTGGAAGATTCCCTCTACAACACATGGAGGAAACCCTTTCTGAAGGCAAGTGAGAGGCCAGCAGGAGCAGGTCAGCATGTCTGGGAGATCTCCTGAGAGTCAGCCGAGTGGGCTTTTAAGTGTCAGTCTGGGGGACTGTGGAGAGAGTGTCAGTCTAGAGCAGTGGTCATCAACCTTGTCCTTAGGGCCCACCAACAGGCCAGGTTTGCAAGATAACTGAAATACATCCCAGGTGATATAATTTGCTGCTCAGTGATTGCAGTATTCTAGTCTAAGGTATTCTAGTCTAAGGTAATACATAAAACCTGGCCTGTTAGTGGGCCCTGAGGACAGGATTGATGACCACTGGTCTAGAGGACTGTGGCAGGTTGGCAGTGACTGAAGGGGTTGTACTGGGATCAGTGACCACAGAGGTGAAGCTTGTTTGAAGTCAAATGGGCATCCCATAACATCCCATCCCTATAAATGTTATATCCCTCAATAAAACCAAAAAAAGTCACGGACGGTGCGCTACAATTAATTTCAGGGATTTGCAGCAAACAGGCACCCATGCATTAGCATAGCTGGGACCTTGATGAGTACAGGTAGAATTTCAGCTGGGCTGCCTAGATGGGAAGCAGCCCTTCTGGCTGGGAACTTCTCCTCCTGTCCAAGAACTGGGCTGTCCTAGATGCCAGCCTATTTATGCACCCCAGAGCCCTTTACTGGACATCCTCCCCCAGGGCAACAAATATTTAGGCTGCTGATTAGAGATGGGCAAATGGTTCAGCCCAAGCAAGAGTTCAGGCTGAAATTTGGCTGTTCAGATATTCTCCAACAACAAAATTATAGTTTTTCGACTGTTTGTTCGGCCCGCTGAACGACCACAATGTACTGCGCCGCCGCACAGTGTATTGAAAGCCCTGATTGGCTGAAGGAAATTAAAGCTTTGCCGAATCAGGGCACAGAGCACTGTCTGAACCATGATTGGACGCTGTCATGATGACTGTATCCAATCATGGCTCATTGCTCTTAATCCCACAGCACACTATAAAAGTATTCTTTACATAGCAGCCATTTCTAGTGTGATAGAGGAATGGAGAGAAATAGAACAGGGCTTTGTTCAGTGCTATTAGACCATTAGTGTACTTTTGTGCGTCGGAATTGTGTACACACACTCGGAATTTCCGACAACAAATCTTGTTGTCATAAAATTTGAGAACCTGCTCTCAAACATTTCGGCTTTCAACCGCCTTCGGCCCTTCTTGTTAGCTTTCATCCGCTTTCGGCCACTTTCGGGCCTTCTCGGCAGTTTTCGGCCGCCGAGAAGGGCCGAAGGTGTCTGAAAGCCGCCGAGAAGTGCCGAAGGTGGCTGAAAGCCGTCCAGAGGCTCAAAACGGTGGGAAATCGGCGTATAGCATGCACCCATAATTTTAAGGGGGGAAAGGTGCGTGTTATACGCCGATAAATACGGTAGTTACTATGCTCTGCTGGCTTCTGAGAGTGGTGAATATCTCCGCCAGACACTTAAGGAGTGGACAAGTGACCAGTTGTTTGAAAGCATGCGTTTAGCTCACTCTCTGGTGGATCAGGGTTGTTTGCTGATTGGGGATGTGGAGCCTTCAATTCACATATGTACAGAGCTGGCCCTGCCCAGTATTCCCAAAGGCCGTGATGACTTTTCTCCACCTTTTAATATTAATCAAGTTGTATCTCTGGTATGGTTTTTGGAGGAAGATCCCACATACTTTTGTGAACACTATTCAGCCTGCTCACAACAAATGATAGCAGAATGTAAATGACAGTTTTTGCAAGCACTACTCTTAGCATGGTCTGATATGCTACAATCAGCCCCAGCCAACCCACAACTAACCACTTCTGCCATCAGATACTTGTCAGCCCAAATCTCTTTTTCCCCTTCACCCATGGCAACTTCAGTTGCAGCTCAGTACACCCTGCTTCCCACCAAATATCAATACCCAGTTTCTACTCCCTGCACCTACCCTGCCTTTAACCCACCTGCCCAGCCTGATGAGCCGGAGGCTCGTCACCCTGGGCAGCAGACAGAGGCTCATCAGGCTGGGCAGCAGATAGGGACACATCAGGCTGGGCAGCAGATAGGGACACATCAGACTGGGCAGCAGACAGAGGCTCATCAGGCTGGGCAGCAGACAGGAACACATCAGGCTGGGCAGCAGACAGGAGCTCATCAGGCTGGGCAGCAAACAGGAGCTCATCAGGCTGGGCAGCAGACAGGAGCTCATTAGGCTGGGCAGCAGACAAGAGCTCATCAGGCTGGGCAGCAGACAGAGGCTCATCAGGCTGGGCAGCAGATAGGCACACATCAGGCTGGGCAGCAGACAAAGGCTCATCAGGCTGGGCAACAGACACAGGCTCAACAGGCTGGGCAGCAGACAGAGGCTCATCAGGCTGGGAAGTAGACAGAGGCTCATAAGTCTTGGCAGCAGACAGAGGCTCATCAGGCTGGGCAGCAGACAGGAACACATCAGGCTGGGCAGCAGACAGGAACACATCAGGCTAGAAGGCAGGTACCAGGACATCAGACTGGAAAGCAGGCACATCAGACTGGAACACTGGCAGTACAACTTCAGGCTGGAACATGGACACAGGGTCATCAGACCGGTAGGTACTGAAACATCAGACTGGGTAGCAGGCACCAGGACGTCAGGCTGGGTAGCAGGCACCGGGACGTCAGGCTGGGTAGCAGGCACCGGGACCTCAGGCTGGGTAGCAGGCACCAGGATGCCAGGCTGGATAACAGGCACCCGGACACCAGGCTGGGTAGCAGGCATCGGGATGCCAGGCTGGGTAGCAGGCATCGAGACATCAGGCTGGGTAGCAGGCACTGAGACATCAGGCTGGGTAGCAGGCACTGGGACGTTAAGCTGTAGTGGATTAGCTGGTGCAGAGGCAGGTTGGGTTACTGGCAGGATAAAATGGGTAGGAAAGAACTTCCATCTCTTTTTAGGTTTAGCTACTGGAGTCCTATAGGTAACTGCAGTACTGTAGGTAGGAAATGAAGCAGACTGGAGAGGAGGGTTGGACTAAGGCAGGGAAGAGGTAACAGTAGCTGGGGGAAGTTCTTGAGGGATTGCAGGTAGGTGAGAAGAGGCAGGTGGGTTAAAGGCAGGGTAGATGCAGGGAGTAGAAACTGGGTATTGATATTTGGTGGGAAGCAGGGTGTACTGAGCTGCGACTGAAGTTGCCATGGGTGAAGGGGAAAAAGAGATTTGGGCTGGCAGGTGTCTGATGGCAAGTTGTTAGTTATGGCTTGGCTGGGGCTGATTGTAGCATATCAGACCATGCTAAGAGTAGTGGTTGCAAAAACTGTAATTTACATTCTGCCTGTCTGACCAGGGACTGAACAGACTCAATGCACTCTGTTATCATTTGTTGTGAGAAGGCTGAATAGTGTTCACAAAAGTATGTGGGATCATCCTCCAAAAACCATACCAGGGATACAACTTGATTAATATTAAAAGGTGGAGAAAGACTTCCGGTTCCGGCGCCGCATGGAGTAGCTGTCCTCTCCCACAGCTCCCGCAAACCGGCCTCTAAATCGGCATTAAAAACTGCGTTTTCGCCCGCACCACCAACCGGCAGCCTTCCCCACACCACTGGCTCCACGATGGACCGGTTTGTGGAAAAAAACGGGCCGCGCTCGTACGCGGCAGCCACCGCGCGGCAGGCCTCACTACAAATCGAGGCCCCGGCTTCGGCCTATACAGCTCCGGCCTGCGCGGCCCATCCGGAGGAGACAGCGCCTGAAATGGAGGTAGGAGATCACACACCAGGCCAGACAGCCTCTAAAGCCACCTCATCCCAGCAATCTCCGGCCCCTCCACACCCGCCTGGGCCTGCGTCACCATTCTCCATGCTGCAACCCCTGTCACCCTCACCTCTGCAGGACCATGATACAGAACTTTTGGCACAGGCTGTGGCTGCTCTCCTCTCCCCTATGATTGCTGCCTCTGTAGAAAAAGCTGTCAGCACAGGCATGCAAAAAATATAAAGCCCAACTAGGGGAACATGCCTCTAGATTAAATGAAGCTGAAAACCGCATCTCTAATTTAGAGGCAGAACTCTATCAAACACAGTCCCTGGAACAAGCCCAAGACAGAACCAACAAATATGTACTGGAAAAGCTCGATGACCTCGAAAATAGGTCCAGGAGGAGCAACCTGCGATTTGTAGGAATCCCTGAATCGCTTCACCAATCCGCTCTGACAGAACTTTGCGCACGCCGCATCCCGGAGGCACTGGGTCTTGGGGGACCCTTTACTGTGGAACGTGCACACCGTGTGGGGGCGTTCAATTCAGACCGTAAATCCCCGCGCCCAATAATTGCCAAATATCTGAACTACTCGGACAAAGCCTCCATTTTACAGCAATACCGACAAACCAGATCCCTCCAGATTGATGGGGCCAAAATCTTAATCTTTGCTGACTATTCAGTTGATGTCTCCAAGAAAAGAAAGGCCTTTCAACACATTTGCACGGAGCTATATCAACGGCAAATGAAATTCACCGGCGGTTCTGCGGATCAAAGCACCCAACGGCCAACAGCTCTCTTTTCAAGATCCTGATGATGCGACTCACTTCCTGAAATCGCTACGATCGGGCCCTCAACTCAGTCCCACACTCCAGTTAATCGTGCCCTGGACCAGAGGAGCCTGCGGAAAGACTCTCCCAAGCGCTTCAGGGCCTCAGGTCCGGCTCAACACACCCTGACCTCACGTTGATGAGCTCCAGTGTCATGCTGCCTCTCTCATTTTCTCTTTCTCCCAGGTACAATGCCCTGCTTGATACCCTTTCTCTCCTGGATGAAGCGACCCGCTTGTGAACTCTCCCCCTCCTGGGCCATTCACGCTTCTCAGATATTATCAGGTCCTCACAATCACATGGTAGTAATACGCTCCAATTATGGCTCCTTTAACGCTTCACCATGCTACAAATAGTCTCGTGGAATGTTAAAGGGCTTCGTTCCCCCAACAAACGAATGAAGGTATTACGGCACCTTAAGAGGCTTAAAACGGACATAGCGTTGTTGCAGGAAACCCATCTTTCTTCACCTGACTTTGATCGGATGAAGAAGCTATGGGTGGGTCCTGTGGTAGGCTCTGAGGCCGTAGGCCGAAAGGTGGGAGTTCTTATTCTCGTCAACAAGAATCTTCCCTGCAAGATCTTATTTACAGACGCAGATCAACAGGGCAGACTCCTTACTATTCGGACCCTTATAGGGAACAAAGAACTTGTGATCTCAAACATCTATGCCCCCAATAGCCCCACAAAACATTTCTTTAGCACGTTAACTAGCTGGCTCCTGCATTTCCCTCATCTTCCACAAATTGTAGGGGGCGATTTTAATTCCACATTTCATCCGCTGGATGATAAATCCTCGTTTCCGCAGCCAGTCTCATCCACAGCCGCTACCAACCCCACGAGCCTTGCGTCGACGATGGAATCCCTCCACCTTCATGACATCTGGCGACTACATCACCCAACCGACCGCAAATTTTCCTTCTACTCTCACCCACATAATGTATTCACTAGGATCGACTAAATATTCTGCTCTAACGACCTAATCTCTATGCTCCCGGGAGCGGAAATTCATGACATAGCTATATCGGATCACGCACCCGTCTCGGTGACCCTGGAGACCCCCGACATTCACCCGAACCCCAAAATATGGCGCTTCCCGTCCTACCTGCAACACAACACAGACTTTCAATCTTACATGACAAAAGAGTGGACACTCTACACACAGACGAACACAATGCATATTGAGAATCCAAACCTATTTTGGGATGCAGATAAGGCGTTCCTCAGGGGACACATTATCTCCTATGCATCTTCGTTCAAGAGACATGCCCTTCTTAACTACAAAGCCTCCAGTTCCAGACTACACCAAGCACAGCGAGCACTCTATACCATAGATTCCCCCGCAAACCGGACAGCCTGGCACATAGCCAAGCAGTCTTTTGACACCTGGACCGAAACCTTGGAAACCACTAAAAGGGCCTACCTTGATGCTACTTTACACAAATTTGGCAATAAAGCCAGCAAGCTTCTTGCCAGATTGTGCAAGGAACCTCACCGCCCGACGGTTATCTCATCACTACGCGACTCCGACGGTACAGTTACGTCCACGCAGAAAGGCATCAATGCAGCTATGTTACGCTACTATTCTGCCCTCTATGCGGCGGACCCTATTGACCGGCTTACGGCACGCGACAAAGTAAAATTGACACAAATATCTCCCTCTCAACTCGATTCGCTAAACGCCCCCACCTCCTCTTCGGAAATATCCGACACAATTCATAAACTAGCCTCCTCCAAAGCCCTGGGCCCGGATGGCCTAACAGGCGAATTCTACAAATCTTTAAACACACTACTAACCCCGACCCTCACTGATGTCTACCAACACATATGGTCTGGCGGCCCCTATCTACCATCAGGTAACCAAGCAATTATAAAACTGCTGGAAAAAAAAGGGAAAGACCCACAAGAGCCTGGGTCATATAGACCCATCTCGCTTTTGAATCTTGATGTCAAGATCCTTTCCAAAATAATAGTTAATAGACTGGCCAACATCATCCCCTCCCTGATTCATCCCGCCCAATCAGGTTTTATCAAGGGCAGAACAGCAACCATTATTATCAGGAAGGTGATGATAGCCCTAGAACACGCTAGATGTAACCCTACCAGTGACCTGGCTATTATCACCCCTGATGCCGAAAAGTCTTTTGACAATATTAATTTTGAGTGGCTGTCCACGGTGTTGGGCGAGATGGGCTTCTCCGGCCCCTTTCTCCACCTGATCAGTTCCATGTACACCTCCCCAGCAGCTAGGCTGGTGGCCGCCAGCCTCCTCTCAGACGAGTTGCGCTTGCACAAGGGAACCAGACAGGGCTGCCCCCTGTCCCCACTCCTTTTTAATATGGCCCTAGAGCCTCTCTCCAGACACTTGACAAACGTGGCTCTGTTACATGGTATCAAAATAGGGTCGTACGAACTAAGAACTTCCCTCTTTGCGGATGATGTTCTGATCTTCTCCGCCAATCCATCCGCAGACATGCCCATGATTAAATCTGTTTTTGACCGCTTCAGACAATGCTCGGGATTGTGTATAAATTATTCCAAAAGCGAAATACTTCCTTTAGGATCCCTTCCACCTCCAGCATGGGCACAACGCTCCATTTTCATGATAGCAAAAACCCATATTACATACCTAGGTATTAAAATAGGGGAACTCCCCTCCTCTCTTTATCACCTGAACTACCCCCCCCCCCTCTTTGCCAAAATTATTCAGGAATTGAATAACTGGATGGATCTGCCTCTTTCGCTTCTGGGAAGGTGTCATCTGGTAAAAATAGTTAGTTTCGCACGCCTCTTGTATCCCCTCCAGACAATACCCTTACTCCTTAGACATAAGGACACCAAACTCCTAAATTCTGCAATTTCCAAATTTATATGGCGAAACAAGAGACCACGCATAGCCTTCCCCAAACTCCACCTTCCCAGAACCGAAGGGGGTATTAGCCTTCCCAACCTAAGAACGTATAACTTAGCCTGTCTATTGAGGGTAGGCCTGGACTGGATAACCCAAAAATCTCGCTGCTCAAACTATCAACTGGAAGCTGCAATGACTCACCCCTATTCCCTAGCAGCCCTTCTCCACTGTAAATGGAAACAACTTGAGCCGTCATTACAATATAACCTTTTACTGAGAGATACAGCTATTGCCTGGAGGGAGGCAAGGAAAAATCTCAAACTGTCCCCCTTCATCTCAAGACATCTCCCGATACAGGGCAACCCGAACTTTACCCGGGACTGGACCATCAACCTTATGAAGCATGGCGACAAAAAGGCCTCAACACCTTCTACTCCCTATGTGACCCGGACTCTGGACGTGCGCTCTCCTTCTGCCTGTTGGCCGACAAGTTCTCTTTGCCAGATTCATCTGCCTTTCATCATGGCCAATGTCTCAGCTTTTTGCAGAAAACCTATAGGGAGGAACGCACAAGATTCCAATCCTTTTTCATTGAAGTACTCCTTCACAAAGACTCCTATGGTATCTCTGATATCTACAAACCCTTACTTCTGAAAACAACGCCTCCTCTGGAATCATCCTCGGTTTCCAACTGGGCAAAAGTTTTTTCAAACGATGACATTGTGGAAAAGATCTTGCACGGCCTCAACTCAGTTTATAATTTGGTTCCAAATGAATCCTGGAGAGAAACCCAATTGAAAATCGCTCACCGAGCACACATACCTTTCATTCCCTCATCACCATCACTTCAATCTACTGCTTCATTATGCCCTCTTTGCCAACAACCTAAACCTTCCCTCACTCACCGCTATTGGTCTTGCATTGCCATTTCCACGTTCTGGGAACAAATATTCTTCGGGATCACGCTCCTAAAGCTCCCTAAAGACCCGCTACTCCTCATCTTTGGGTACTGGGACCCCAAACTACTCCCATGGTTGACTACCCCCGCACCTCTGGGCAAGGAATGGGCCCTGCTTTGCCTATTACTTGCTAGGAGAGCCATCCTAGCCAACTGGACAACCACCGCCAAACCCTCTGTCTCTCAAGTCAGCAGGGACCTCATGCATCTTTTTTTTTTGGGACAAACTGAATACAAATCTGTTTCACGCGAAAGCCCAGACAATGCTTCCACAACAGATGGGATATGTTTATAGCCTCTAAGCTCACCCCACAGGAACGAGCCCACCTTGAGGATCATTCCTTCATCCATAAGGGACACTCGCCAATGGCGATCGTTGTTACAACCTAAAGCCTTAACATACAGGACAGCGGATTCCAAACCCTCTTCCCCTCACATGGGGACATACCATCTTCTACCGACAGTTCGGATCTATGTAGGATCCCCCCCCTGATGCACGAGCAGTCATACCTGCTTCTGATTATCCCCCCTCCCCCCTCTTTCCCCCTTTCCCCCCTCCCCCCGGTCATTTTATTTTTTCTTTCTATGTTATATGTTATCATAGAGCTCCTTTTAAAAGAAACGTCATGGTGCCTTACTAATACCAGATCCATCCAGTTGAGGCCTCCCCTTCTCCTTCCTCCGAGGGGGAATGGTAGGTCTCTCTCAACCACCGTAAAGAGTACTATGTTCCTACTACATTTTATGTTATATAACTGCTCTCACCCAATTTGTATTCTAACATGAGAAAATTCTTGGTCCTTGTGATTTTGTATTCTTTGTTATGTACCCTCTTTTCAATAAAATTTTATTTAAAAAAAAAAAAGGTGGAGAATAGTCATCATGGCCTTTGGGAATACTGGGCAGGGCCAGCTCTGTACATATGGCTCCACATCCCCAAACAGCAAACAACCCTGATCCACCAGAGAGTGAGCTAAATGCATGATTTCAAACAACTGGTCACTCGTCCACTCCTTAAGTGTCTGGCGGAGGTATTCACCACTCTCAGACACCAGCAGAGCATAGTAACTAATAACATCCAAATTAATTTCACCTTAAGTAAACAGAACCAAGATGGCTCCTCTGTGCAGCCACTTCTGGTCAGGAATGGCCTTGGTATACTGTCACGTATCAGGTGTGACCAGAGCTGTGTGGACAGCAACAGAGGAACAAACGCAGGTAAGGTGAAAATATATAATTTATTAAGATAAGTGAATAAATACAACCACCTCCAATATACTACAATGTGCAACCAAACAGCTACCAATAGAAACCCACAAATAATAACAGACAAATATATGCAAGTAAAGGGGAATATCAGAACAATAAACAGGGCCGGGCCAGTGTCGACAATAGGGGATCAGCAGCTGGGGAAAGAAGACAAACAGGACAAGGAGAGGATGGATGGATCACAGGAGGGACAGGTCAGGTACAAGGCTCAGGGTCCAGGGTTCAGGTAACAGACAGGATCAGGTGCAGATGTAGAGCTTCACAGGCTCAAGGTCAGGGCACAAGGAAGATACCAAGGCAAGGCATCAGTGTGTCTGCCGGGTACTTATACACACCTCCTGAAATTACTCAGGTGATGCCTAATTGCAGGCGATGATGTCGGCCCCACACCAGTATTTATCCAAAAAAATCTTTAATCTTGTTTCCAGTGCATTACATTCTGACCTCGTCATACAGACTGGCTCCCAAAGCCGTTGCTTACAAAATAAAGAAAGCTTGCAGGGAAAATGTAATTTTTGGGCTTTACAAATGCAATTATTGCTGCAGCAGCTTCTATACATTATACAGATGTGCCACTTTACAGGTGGACTAAGGGGACCTCCCCAGGCACTATATTAAAAGGAACATTTCATTTTTATACTTTCACTTTAAGCATCAATAAACCACTTCTCATTTAAAAATGACGTTTATACAAACTTTTTTTAATTGATATATGTCCCCCAGGGCAGTACCTGGATACCCATAACCATTGTATTCCCAATTACTTGCATATAAGCCTTCAAAATCTGCACTTTTGATTTTTCACATTCGGGTCCCATAGACTTCAATGAGGTTTGTTATTTGGTTCCGAACTTACGCAATGTTTGAAAAGTTCTGGTGTGAGCCGAAAAGGGGGTTGTTTGGCCCATACCTAATGCTGATTTGCCTCCTCCCAACCCATTATTTTCTGAAATCCTCCAGAATACAAGGAAAAGCAATGAATTTTGCAGCCTATGAAACCAAGAACAGCCCAAAACAATCACAAACTGCTCTGCTGATTAATTCAAAGGGAAGCCGCCCCCCCCCCCCCCCGGCCAAAAAAGAACTACATTTACTTAGCCTATCCAACAACCAACCTAGGAGGGTGCTACATTTGTTTTCCAACTGTATATCCTGTTTGTTACTATTGTATATATGTGTTTGGGGGGGGGGGGGGGGTGTTGCTATTTCCATTTCTCAAGTTGCCACATACAGTATATACTGTATGTATATTGTTACAATAAACATCCCCTCTTCAGCCTTGGTGTGTCAAGGAACAGTGCTGCTTGTACAGTGGTGGGCTCTGGGAACAGAGGACCTGAAGAAACAGCTGCTCCGTCAAGGGTAAGTGCTACATTAATTATGCTGGTATTAGATTTGTTGGGGAAATGCATTTGTATATTCAAATAAAATCATTCAAATCATTTTACTATACTATTTGCATATGCATTTAAATCATAGTTACTGAATAAGGCATTTCCTCTTTCCATTTTGAGTTGGAATATGGCTTTAACACCAAGTCACAGCTAACACTGATATAAAATATCCTAACCATAATACTATAGGGAATTACAGAGTTATTCTTATTAGTAAATTATGTTATAACAGTATGTATATACAGATGACTAAGAAAGTATGTTAATTTGCTCTGCCAATTACACAAAGATGTTCCATTATGTTCAACAGCTAGTTAGACAAATAATGACAGATGCTGATTTTCAGTACTGATTTCTGTGGGACATTCTTTAGAAGTGAGAAGATGGCTATGACACATTATACTTTCAGTGTCAGCGCTAGTTATATCTTAAACGGTAGGAGCCAGACTGAAAAAAATGTTCCAAGTAATTGATTACTGAAGTGCTATGAAAAGTGGATGGTATAGTACACTCAATTACTTAGCATTTTAGAGACAAAATGTAGCAGCGAATATTAATTCATTGATTAAATAATATTTTTGTGTTTTCAGTTCTAGTGGAGTTTGTTAAATTTTAATGATTTTCTTACACAATGCAGTATTTAAATCAATTCTAATGCTCTTAGAATAAGGACTCCAAAGACCTGTCCTATTACCCTCTATTGTGAGTGGCAATTTTGTAGGACACCTGTACTCAATGAAAAATGTAGCTTGACATTTTATTTTAAAATGCTAGTTGCTGGTTATCATGCTAATTCTTTGGTTTAAAGTGGACCTTTCAATAACTACATATCAATTTTTTTTTTTTAAAACAAGCTGTAGCTTTTCGTTTTAAACATTTTTATTATGTTTTCATAAGTTTAAACAGATGTAATATCATATGTGGAAATACAATATTTGACAGAATAGAAAATAGAAAAGACGTTTCATTAGTAATAAACATTAAAATAAGCTACAAGGTAAAAATTAGTAGATAATACAAAGCTACTTGTAATATATATGACTGAAACAATGGATACTTCTTATTTCAGAAATAATTCAATAGAATATTGTACCCATGGTTTTAAGTGAAGAGCCATGTAGTGAAAATATGTATGAGATGGTACATTAGGAGTGTTACAGGACAATCAAGAGAAATAGGTCAGTTCCAGGGCCAAGTTCCTGCTAATTGGCTTGGCATTATCCGGAAATATGAGTAATATTTCCGATTATCCCAAAAGTAATTAGTGTAAAGAGTAGGGGAAGCTTAGATAAGGTTATGATGAAGAGACATTGGGATGTGAAATGGAATATGTCACCAGAGGGGGTCAGTAGACTCAGGAGGTAAAAAATGAATGACTGAAATAAATCACATGACAAATTATAGATCTTTAGCTGTTAAGGGAGTAGTAAAGAGGTGTCAAAGCCCGGTGGTAGGAAATGTTAAATCCATGGTGTCCACAGGGCTTCAAATTTAGATATATTATCAAGATAGATAGCTTCTGCTTTGGCATGGATTAAGGATTGGGTAACTCCTTGTTTGACTAATGATATAGCAAGTGAATCTGTTTTTCAAGCTTTGGCTAGGACCTGTTTTGCTGCTGTTGCTACAAAGAGCATGAGTTTAAATTGACGGTTTGACAAGGCATGTGGTCTACTATTCAGGAGTGCAATGGGTGTATCAGGCAGTAATATAACTTTGAACATTGTGGAAAGACCAAAAGGCTCTGACAATATTACATTCCCATCAGATATGTACCTGAGTACCCGGAGTAGAGCAGCCCCAAAAGCAAAGGCAGGGATATTGTGGAGAGAATTTAGAAATTCTGGCTGGAACTAAGTACCATCTTGTGAGTACCTTATAATTGGTTTCAAGAGCCTCTACATTCTGAGAGGCAGACTTTGGTGTTTGCCAGATTTAAAAACCAATTTATGTCTGCAGATTGTAATTGGAGGTCCTTTTCCCATTTGGTAGTATACGTTGGGGGCGTAGAGGTAATGCGTGATAGTAAACGGGTGTATATGTTGGAAATGAGACCATGTGATTTACAGGCTTGCTTGAATATAGTGAAGCTTGGTGATTTTGTATCAGAGGGTGCATTGTTGTGAAAAAAACTTTTTTATTTGAAGATATCTAAAAGTTTCTGTATGTGGGAGATCATAGTTTTCATGAAGAGTAGGAAATGGTGGGATTAGAAAAGATTTATAGAAATGATGAGAGCAGGTCAAACCAGCTCTTGACCATGCCAAGAATGAGTTTGGGAAGGACCAAGCCAGGTAGAATGAGGGAACATGGAGGAAGGAGAGAAGAGGATTATGTCTAGATTGTAGGTTAAATTTGGTTTTTAACCTATCCCAAATGGATAGGCTGTGTTTGGTATTGGGATTCATTACTGTTCGGCGTTGTATTGGCTTTAGCCAAAGAAGATTTGCGATGGATAGAGGATTACAATCGGCCGATTCTACCGCTACCCAAAGTGGGATTTCCGTCTTAGCATGGTATTTGGAAAGTTGTAAATAATATTTTGTAAAATCTGGCACACCCAGACCACCCTGCATTTTAGGAGCATATGGGGTATGTTTAGGAATTTGAGGTTTTGTCTTACCCCAGATAAAATGTAAGATTTTACGTTATATGATACGTTAAAAGTGTGATGGTATAGATATAGGGAGTACTTGAAAAAGATAGAGTTTTGGGAGGATGAACATTTTTATCACTGTAATTCTTCCTAACTAGGCCAATGGTATGGTTGACCAATTATTGAGAATTTTATTAAGTTGTGAAAGCATAGGTGGGTAATTTGTTGCATAGAGCTCCAGAGGGTTGGCTGTAAATTTAATAATCAAGTAGGAAATAATGTTGTAGACCAGGTGAATGGTAGTGAGTGAAGAAGTTGGGTTTGGATGACAGGTGTCAACAATATAGTTAGAGCTTTAGATTTTTTGGGGTTTAAAGAAAGGCCTGAGACTTGTTCAAATTTAGAAAGGACATTCAGAAGAGTTGGCGCTGAGGTTATGGGTGAAGTAAGGAATATTAAGACATCAGCTGCAAACAGACATAATTTATGTTGATAACCACCAAGTTCGAGTCCTTTTATGTTTGGGTTGCATTGAATGAGTTGGGCCTGGGGTTCAATTATGCAATGCAAAGAGGAGAGGGGATAGGGGGTATGCCTGCCTAGTTCCTCTCTCAACATTAATAGGATCAGATTTAAAACCCGAATAGGAGATATATGCTTTCGGGTGTTGATATAAGGCAGCTATCCATTTCAAGAAATGTGGTCCGAAACTCCAGTGATAAAGAATTGAGTATAGATAAGGCCATAATAATGAATCAAATGCCTTTCTTATATCTGGGAGGAAACAGGAAGGTATATGGCATGAACGAGCTGCATGGGCCAGAAGTGCAGCTCGATGAATATTATTGCCAGCTTGTCTTGAGGGAATAAATCCTGTTTGATCTCTATGAATAAGGTTGTCAATAATTGGATTAAGTCTGGAAGATAATATTTTGGCCAATATTTTAATATCGATATTGAGGATAGATATTGGTCTATAATTAGACCAATGTGTGTCATCTGTATTGGGTTTGGGGATCATGGATATAGAAGCTGTAAGTGATTCCGTACGAAAATTACATTCTTTGAGAAGGGAGTTAAAGGCTTCTACCATAAGGGGTGATAATAAAGATGCAAATCTTTTGTAGTAAGTTGCTGAAAGGCCATCTATGCCTGGGCATTTATGTGATTTGAGTGATTTTATAGCTTGTTGTATTTCAAATTCCCTAATAGGTTTATCAAGCGTATCTTGATGAGATGAGGAAAGGGAGGGGAGATGAATTGAAGATAGGAGTGAGGTCAGTTGAGAATGGTCTAAGGTGTTAGGGTCTTTGTATAAATCAGTTCGTTTTTTTATGAAATTCTTTTTAAATTTGTAGTGGATTACTGGTGTACATATCTTTTTTAATTTTTAGACAAATATGTTTAGGGGTATAGCTGTTCTTCCGCAATGCCAGGGCTAGAAATGTGTTTGGTTTATTAGCTTTCATATAAAAGGTGTGTTTGGATTTACAAAGTGTTTTTTCTGCTGATTCCATCAGAAAGAGGTCCAATTCTAGGCATGCTTTGTCATATATAAGTTTATTCGGCTGTGTGGGTTTTTGTCTGAAAGTCAATCCAAAGCTTTGGAAAATGTGTCTTCAAGTTTTTTTATGAAGTTGTTTTTGTTCTTTAAGGTAGAAAGAGGTGTGGCTAATACAAACCCCTCTAATATAAGGTTTGAGAGCTTCCCAAGGTGTCAGGGGATCTGTGTCAGTGGAATTGTTGGTGATGAGATAATCTTTTATGGCCATTTCCAATCTCTGCTGGAATGAGGAATTTGTAAGTAAACTATCATTAATATACCAAGTACAATGATTGGATCGTGGAACTAGAGATGAGAACTAGAGATGAGAAAGCATTATGATCCGACCATGCACATGGTATAATACATCTATAATTAGTGCTGAAGTTGAAACCATAACAAAAAAGGTGGTCAATACGGGAGAATTGCTTGTGGGGATGGGAATAGTGAATGTATTGTTGTTTAGTAGGACTATGTTCTCGCCAAGTGTATAAAAGAGAATATTGATGCAGGAGTCGTTGATATGAAGGTTTAGGGATATTGGTTGGGACTGGGGATTTGTCAAGGAATGAATATATTACTTGGTTGGAATCACCACCAATAATAAGGGTACCTTGTTTATGTGTTTCAACCACCGTGAAGTGAGAGAGAAATGCCAATGAGTTCTTGTTAGGTGCATAGTAAGAAACTATAGTAACATCATTATCTAGTAATGTACCTGATAAGATCAGGTATCTACATTCGGGTCTTTAAGTTCCTTTTTAATAGTAAATGGTGTTGTGTGGTGGAAAGCAATCAGTTCTCCCCTTTTTTTAGTTGTGGTAGAAGCAGTAAAAACTTGGGGATATCTGCTGCCAAAATATTTTGTTGTGGATTGCTGAACAAAGTGGGTCTCTTGCAAACAAACTACATGAGCTAATAGTTTGGAAAAGAAGGTAAAGGCTTTAGTTATTTTCAAAGGAGAGTTGAGACCTTGTACATTTAATGTTAATACATTTAAGGAAGACATTATAGATTATTGATAAGGCTCAATAAAGAGCTGCTTAATATTTTTCAATAGTCACTTCACTGGAGAAAAGAATACTAATGAGGAATGGGAAATTCAGCGAGGTAGGAGCAGTAGAAGCATATCAATGTAGATTATATACCTTATATTATCAAAGAGGAAAAATTGTATATTCAAGTGAAACTTCAAAAAAGGAAATAAGTTGTAAAAAAGAAAGGGCTCCCTATTGGAGCAAATATCCAGTGGGTGGTGAATAAACACCAACCAGTAGATATGAAATGGTCCAAGGAGTGTCCATATCTAAGTTGGGCACTCGAGGAATGAGTGGAGGTGCAGTGAGCTGTCTCTGGGACTATGACAGCCTGTGTGTTATTTTGTAAAATTATTGAACAAAATGAGTCATAATTATAATTTTAAGGCCCGTACACACGATCAGACTTTTTGACAACAAACATGCAAATTAGCTGTTTTGGAGCAACATCCGACTGTGTGTACGCTCCATCGGACAAACTTTTTCGGTTTTCATCAGACTTTTGTTGGCTGTGCGAACGGACAAACTTTTTGACAACATAAGTCCGATGGAGCAAAGTCCAATCGTGTGTACACAAAACCATTGGACTTTTGTTCAAAGTACAAACACACATGCTCAGAACCAATGCATAAGATCAGACAACAATACAGAAGTTGACCAAAGGTGGCGCTGGAGTGTCTTTTGAAGTGTCGCCAGTACGTTGAAACATCGCTAAGTTCGTGTTTGTTGCCTAAAAAGTCAGATCGTGTGTATGCAATACAAACTTACGGCCAACTCCCTTTGAACAAAAGTCCACGGGAAAGTTTGTACGAAGTCCGATCGCATGTATGAGGCTTTAGTTTAACATAACTGTAAATATAATGCATACTATAATGCAAGGTAGTAGAATTCAGGTTAAGCTCAAACTATATTGAAGTGATTATTAAAAATGATAAAAAAAAAAACTCTAGATAATTCTAATGTTAGAATAAAAATCTTATAAATCTTATAATAACGCTAATATAGAAAATATACCATTAAATCTTGACAAAAAGGGGTACTAATTAGATCACATGAAGTAAAAGAAGTAGAATATGTATAATATGTAAAACTGAGTCAGTCAAAAAAAAAAAAAGGGGGGGGGGGCTTGATATAAGATTGAATTCATAAACATCACCCATATGGTATATATATATATATATATATATATATATATATATATATATATATATATATACATATATATATATATATCTATATATCTATATATATATATATATATACATATATATTGTAGACATGTCACTGGAGAAGTGATCGAGGGGGTGTACATCTCACCTAGGTTGCTACACAGTGTGAGATGGTAAATCCAGGATGGATCAGTTTCTCAGCAGCGATATGCTGCTGAGTTGTTATTTAATTTTGCCGGGCCTGGGTTTATATGGAATGGCAGGTAGGTTTGGTAGAGGGACCTGTCATTCCACATCCCCCGATCCAGTTCTGGGTTTGGGATCAGGTGAGCTTTGATCCTAATTAGCCTGGGAAGCTAAAGGCTCTGCAGGGTCTGCAGGTGATTGCTCTCAGCCAGGGAATGAACAATCTGTGTGTTGAAGGAAGCTGCAAGCACAGCCACTGCTGGAGCTAAAACTCACCCTGCGATATCCAGGCGAAAGACGCTGTGTTTGTAAGTGTCAGATAGGTGAGCAGAACCTGTTAGTAAGCGCCCAGCCGGGCTAGGACTTTTATTTTTGTTGTACTTAGAAAGCACGGTGTTGCTGTATATTTTGTTTGCTGGACTGTTTGTACCACGAATAAACGCCAAGATCTGCTTTATAAATTCCAAGTCTGCTGTGAACTGTGTCCAAACACACCCTACCCCGGGAAGATCCCTTACAATTGGTGGAGGTAGCGGGCAACACGGTTGCTAGGGGCAACGGTGTGGACAGACTTGGCTACAGCTGCTTATGTCTTGGGTGAAAGCTGCAACTACACTCCAAGAACAGTCCAGCAACATGGAGGAGATGCTGAAGCAGTTTATGCAAGTGAGTTTGCAACAACAGCAACGACATGAACAGTCCATGGCTGCACAACAACAACTTATCGAGCACCTGATAGCAATTCGAGAGGCGCCTGTGGTTGCTAATCCACCCACAGTGATGGGAGCCGCTCCAGAGATTTTTTTTGGGAGAAGGACTGTGCAGAAAGCGCTGCAAAAGATGACTGCTGAGGACGATGTTGAGGCCTTTCTAACAGTATTTGAGCGCGTGGCTGAGCGAGAGAAGTTACCAGCCGCTGAGTGGGCAGAGGTAATTGCGCCCTATTTAACAGGTGAACCCCAAAAGGCCTACTATGACCTCAGTGAGCAAGAGGTTAAGGACTATACTCGGCTAAAAGAGGAGATACTTGCCCGACTAGGAGTTACTACTGCAGTCCGTGCCCGGAGGGTACGCAACTGGAGCTACAGTCTGGACAAATCAGCGAGGTCCCAGATGTATGACCTAATCCATTTGGCAAGAAAGTGGTTGGAGCCAGACACTTCTACTCCTGCACAAATCCTAGAGAAGGTCGTGATGGATCGCTACCTCCGAGCACTTCCTACTGACCTGCAACGCTGGGTGGGACAAGGTGATCCTAAGAATGCAAACGAACTTGTCAACCTTGTGGAGAGGTTCCAGGCGACTGAGGACTACCTCCGTGATGTTCCTGCAGCATCTTCACCTCCCCGGAGCGCCAGATCTGTGCCGTCAGCTGGTAAGAGACTTCCATCTATTGGGGGAGTGTGGAGGGGTGCTGATGGAGGGAAAAGGGCTCAAGTGGTGTCTCAGGGACAAAAGACTGGTGATGGTCCCGGGTGGCTAAGGGGCTCTGAAAAGGACTCCTTGCCAAAGAGACCAGGCCCTATCCAGTGTTGGAGATGCCATGAGGCGGGACACGTGTCGGCCCATTGCCCTCTTACCTCTGAACCCATGGAATGTGACGCTAGCCGGCGTCAGTCGCTATTTGCGGAACCATCTTGTGCTGCAGTTCCTGGACTAGAGACTGAACCGCAAATCTGCAACATCACAATCAATGACTTTCCTGTTAAAGCGTTAATGGACTCAGGAAGCCTTGTAACCTTGGTGCATGCTAGCCTGGTGACTGGGGACTTAGAGTCTAAAAAGCATATGAGCGTTGTGTGTATACATGGTGATGCAAAAGTGTACCCTATAGTGCTGGCTAAAGTCGGGACTGAACAAGGCACAGTACAATATGAAGTGGGTGTGGTTAAAAACCTCATGCATAATGTAATATTGGGGCGCGATTTTCCTTTATTCTGGGCTCTCTGGGAAAAAAGAAAAATCACCAAAAGGAGTGAGGATACCTCTAAGGTGGTTGCCTTGTCCACTGTGAATGATAAAAGTGTACAGGATGAAAATGATTGTTTTCCTTTGCAGGTCCTGGCTGGGGAGGAGGAGGCTCCTCCCACTGAGCAAAATATACTAGACTTAGAGGTGTCTAGCGATAATTTTGGGGCTGCACAATTACAGGACCCCACTCTCAAAAATGCGAGAGAGCAGGTTGCTGTTATGAACGGGGTACCTCAGGAACCAGATGCTGAAAAAAGATTTCCACATTTTTCGGTGACTAATGATCTTTTCTATAGAGTTAATAAGGTTAAGGATGAGATTGTGGAACAGCTTCTGGTACCTAAGCCGTACCGGCGTCAGGTGCTTGACATGGCACATAACCATGTTCTTGGGGGACACTTGGGGACTGACAAAACGCGAGAGAGGGTTCTCCAGAGGTTTTTTTGGCCGGCCATATATGATGACATTAAAAAATACTGTGAGTCGTGCCCCACATGTCAGGTTAGTGCCCCAGTGTCACATTTTCGCAGTCCTTTGGTTTCGCTCCCTATTATAGAGGTGCCTTTTGAGCGTATTGCCATGGATTTAGTGGGTCCCATTGTAAAGTCAGCTAGAGGACACCAGTATATTTTGGTAGTCCTGGATTATGCGACCCGCTATCCTGAGGCTGTACCCTTAAGAAACACTGCATCTAAAACAATTGCACGTGAGTTGTTTTATATGTTCTCTAGGACTGGGATCCCCAAAGAAATCCTAACTGACCAAGGTACGCCATTTATGTCGAAAGTAATGAAGGAATTATGCAGACTATTTAAAATCTCACACATCCGTACCTCTGTATACCACCCCCAGACGGACGGATTGGTGGAGAGATTTAATAAAACTTTGAAACATATGTTGAAGAAAGTGGTGGCAAAAGATGGTCGTGACTGGGATAATTTATTACCCTACCTCATGTTTGCTATTAGGGAGGTGCCCCAAGCGTCCACAGGGTTCTCACCATTCGAGTTGGTCTATGGTCATCACCCTAGGGGTCTACTAGACATTGCAAAAGAGACATGGGAGAATGAGTCCACCCCATACAAGAGTGTTATTGAGCATGTAGCACAAATGCAGGACCGTATAGCCACTGTAATGCCCCTGGTAAGGGAACACCTCCAGAGGGCTCAAGAGGCCCAAAGTAGAATTTACAACCGGTCCGCAAGAATCAGGACATTCAACCCAGGCGATAGGGTCCTTATACTAGTCCCCACTGTTGAGAGTAAATTCTTGGCGAAGTGGCAAGGTCCCTATGAAATTGTTGAAAAGGTCAGTGAGGTGAACTACAAGGTGCACCAACCAGGTAGAAGGAAGCCTTTCCAAGTTTATCACATAAACTTGATCAAGCCCTGGAAAGACAGGGAATCCTTGGTGGCGACAAATACTGTTAATAATTTGTCACCACCAATCCCTCCAGTCAAGGTAGGTGATACTCTATCAGTGTCACAGAAACAGGAGGCTCAGGAAATTTTACAGAAAAACAAAAACAAGTTCTCTGACCTCCCAGGGCGTACACACCTCATCCATCATCACATTGAAACTGAGCCTAGAAGCAGAGTAAACCTTAAGCCCTATAGGATACCCGAGGCACGTAGGGAAGCCGTATCTGCCGAGGTAAAACGTATGCTTGCTCTGGGGGTAATTGAGGTGTCACAGAGTGAATGGTCCAGCCCAATTGTGCTAATCCCAAAGCCCAATGGAACTTGGAGGTTCTGTAACGATTTCAGAAAGTTGAATGAGATCTCCAAGTTCGATGCGTATCCTATGCCCAGGGTAGATGAGTTGATTGAGAAGTTGGGTAACGCCAGGTACATAACCACCCTCGATCTCACAAAGGGCTACTGGCAGATTCCACTTTCTGGTGAGGCTAAAGAGAAAACTGCATTCTCCACCCCTGATGGGCTATTCCAGTATGTAGTGATGCCATTCGGGTTACATGGAGCACCTGCGACTTTCCAGAGGTTGATGGACTTGATTCTGCGACCACATCGTGATTACTCAGCTGCCTACCTCGATGATGTGGTCATTTTTAGCCCTGATTGGGAAAGTCACCTCTGTAAGGTACAGGCCGTGTTGGATGCCATAAGTGATGCGGGGTTGACCATAAATGCCGAGAAGTGTGCTCTAGCCCTAGAAGAGGCCAAACATCTAGGCTACATTATTGGGAGAGGGTTGATTAAGCCACAGCTAAATAAAATTGAGGCAATACAGAATTGGCCTAGACCCCTGACAAGGAAACAGGTTAGAGCTTTCCTGGGTATTACGGGGTATTACCGTAGATTTGTGCTGAACTTTGCCTCAGTTGCTGCTCCACTAACTGACTTGACAAAGGGCGGAAAGATAGCAATGGTCACGTGGACCCCAGAGGCCGAGAAGGCTTTCCAAAGCCTTAAGTCTGCCTTGTGCCAACCACCTGTCTTAGTTACCCCCGATTTCAGGCGAGAATTTCTGGTCCAGACAGATGCCTCTAACACAGGCTTAGGTGCAGTACTCTCACAAGTAGTGAATGGTGAGGAGCATCCGGTGACGTACTTGAGTAGAAAACTAACCCCGGCCGAGAAAAATTATGCCATTGTGGAGCGAGAATGTTTGGCAGTAAAGTGGGCCCTAGAATCGTTAAAGTATTACTTGCTAGGCAGGAAATTCAAGTTGGTGACAGACCATGCCCCCCTAACATGGATGAAGTTAAACAAGGAGAGAAATGCAAGAGTGACTAGATGGTTTCTGTCCTTACAAAACTTTAATTTCACTGTGGAACACAGGCCAGGGAAATTACAGGCAAATGCTGACGCATTGTCAAGGGTAAGTTGTCTGTGGGGACAAAAGGCTCAGCCCTCCGGTCTGAAAAAGAGGGGGGGGATATGTAGACATGTCACTGGAGAAGTGATCGAGGGGGTGTACATCTCACCTAGGTTGCTACACAGTGTGAGATGGTAAATCCAGGATGGATCAGTTTCTCAGCAGCGATATGCTGCTGAGTTGTTATTTAATTTTGCCGGGCCTGGGTTTATATGGAATGGCAGGTAGGTTTGGTAGAGGGACCTGTCATTCCACATCCCCCGATCCAGTTCTGGGTTTGGGATCAGGTGAGCTTTGATCCTAATTAGCCTGGGAAGCTAAAGGCTCTGCAGGGTCTGCAGGTGATTGCTCTCAGCCAGGGAATGAACAATCTGTGTGTTGAAGGAAGCTGCAAGCACAGCCACTGCTGGAGCTAAAACTCACCCTGCGATATCCAGGCGAAAGACGCTGTGTTTGTAAGTGTCAGATAGGTGAGCAGAACCTGTTAGTAAGCGCCCAGCCGGGCTAGGACTTTTATTTTTGTTGTACTTAGAAAGCACGGTGTTGCTGTATATTTTGTTTGCTGGACTGTTTGTACCACGAATAAACGCCAAGATCTGCTTTATAAATTCCAAGTCTGCTGTGAACTGTGTCCAAACACACCCTACCCCGGGAAGATCCCTTACAATATATATATCTATATATATATATATATCTATATCTATATATATATATATATATATATATATATATATATATCAGTCTGCAATGTCATATTCTTCAGGCAGTGGTGAAGCAAAGCGACCCTTTTTTATCTGAGGTGCTTGGGAATATCTTGGGTTTGTGAGAGGGATGCTGAATTCAATCATCGTTTGTGACCATCCGTTGTTGTGGAAGATGTTGACAGGCGGAGATCTCTAGCTGTAGAAAGAAGATTATTTGCTGATTTACATACAGTATATATATGAAGTTCCTTTATATGTAGAGTGAAGGAAGAAAGGAAATCCCCAGCGATAATTTATTTGATGATATTTAAGGCCTTGCAAATGTGGTTTCATTTCTTTGCATTTAAAGTGTTCGTTGAGATAAGTCTCGAAAAACTTGGTATTTATAGCCCTGAAAAATTAAAGAGTCTTTGTTTCTTGCAGCTGCCATTATTTGCTTTTTTGTGTGAAAATAATGAACTTTTATAATTATATCTCTAGGGGGCCCATCTTCTTTACGTTCCGATAAGGCTCTGTGTATTTGATCTGTTTCCAATCTTTCTAATGGGATGGATGGAACAAGTTCTTGAAAAAGTGTTGTAACAGTTGATTGTACAGTAGATCCTCTATTTCTTCAGGAATGCCACGGATGCGTAGGTTTGATCGTCTAACCCTGTTCTCAAAATCTTCCTGCCGGGTTTGAAGTGTAGATAAATCCTCTTTAAGGGATTCTAATTTCTCTGAATGAGCTGCGGTAGAGATGTCAATCTCATCTACTCTCTGCTCAAGTATAGATGTGCGTCTGCCTACCTCACGGATCTCCCGCATTAGTTTATCAGTAATAGCATCTGAGGTATGCTGTAATGCTTTATGTAATACCCGTTCAAATTGGGAAAGCAGGTCTGAAGCTATTTGATTATTATGTAGAGTAATAGGACACAAATTCAAGTAATATTCAGTCTCACCACAGTGCGCTGATGAGGGAGACCTGTGATGCTGCTGTGTAACAGTCTGTGAGGAGAGATGTGATGGTACCACTGCCATTTTAGATACCATTCTAGTTAGATTTTTCTGAGGCTTTGTTGTTTTCAGCTTTGCTTTTCTCCTGCTGTACGTGTCACCAAAATGTGCCCACAAGTTTCTGGGATTAATGC
The DNA here is from genome assembly GCF_037356315.1 of Lithobates pipiens. Lineage (NCBI taxonomy): Eukaryota > Metazoa > Chordata > Amphibia > Anura > Ranidae > Lithobates > Lithobates pipiens. Next base: position 162,863,588 of record NW_027507748.1, on the reverse strand, counting down.
TGTGATGGGAGGAGGTTATGGTCCGGTGTGACTCTGCTTAAACAGCTGTCGGGTCGCGGTCAGTGTGGAGCTCTAAACAGACATGTCCTGCTCAGTGGGCTTTGCGCATGCGCCTCCCCAAGCTGTAACTTTTATCTTAAACAAGCAATTTTTGGGCCCCAGTCCAAAGACTTTGCCTAGGCTGAAATTATGCCGACGTGAGCATTTCCTCTTTTTAGTGATCACATTGCAATATCGTAACCTTATACAATTGCACAAGCTGAGGGTTTGTAGCAGGATTTGATCAGCTTCATACATTTGTGAACACAGTTAAAGCGGGATTCCACCCTAAAGTGGAACCTCCGCTGATCGGATCCCTCCCCCCCTCCGGTGTCACAATTGACACCTTTCAGGGGGGAGGGGGGTGGAGATACCTGTCAAAGACAGGTATTTACACCCACTTCCGGGCATAGACTCCCGTGGGAGTCTACGCCATTTCCTGCCCTGCCGCGTTGTCTGCTGGGACACACACGGGTCCCAGTGACAGCGCGGAGATTTCCTATTGCGCGGCGCAACTCGCGCATGCGCAGTAGGGAACCGGGAAGTGAAGCCGATTCGCTTCACTTCCTGATTCCCTCACCTAGAATGGTGGCGGCAGCAGCCGAGGGCCGAGCGGTCGATCGGCCTCGGCTGCCGGCATCGATCGAACCCGGGACAGGTGAGTGTCCATTTATAAAAAGTCAGCAGCTGTAGTATTTATAGCTGCTGGCTTTTAATATTTTTTTTTTTGGTGGAATCCCTCTTTAAGAACTGCACAGATAAAAGCATTTACATGTGTCATCTCTGAGCACGCATCTCCGACGAGGAAGTAGATACTGGCCCTGAAAATACTTGAGTAAAGATGGCTCTGTCATTCTTTAAAAAAAAACAAAAAAAAAACAGATGAAGCCATTACAGGTACTGTATGTGACCCCTGTGAGAAGTATCAACTACCTGTATTTGCAACACATGTACATAACTAGGCTATGTACATGTTACACATGTACAGTTCATAACTAGCAAAGCAGAAGTCTGAACCTGAAGACTGCGAAAATCTAGTGGTTCGAATAAATCACTATGGGGGCAAAAGTTGCTTTTCTACTTTTAATATGCTAATTATTATTATTTATTTTTTATTTTTTGGCTGGTGTTCTGCTTTAACATGAAAATATATATGATGCTATGGTCTCTTTAGGTTCTTTATAGAATGCTGACCTCGGACATGGACATACATCAGGAGTTCTAATTTCTTCTTGACTTTATGAGCTGCATAGATGTACCACATGAAAAAAATCCACAGACCCCAAACATAACACCCAAACCCCATTGAATTATATTCCATCTGAATCTTGCAATTATTTTCTGGCCTTAATCAAGATCTAGTTGATAGGGAGTGGGTCTTTTTCAAAGGTTTAAAGTGCAACATAAAAAATACACAATTCCTTTTAAGCCTTTCGCTGCCACTGATGTATGGCATACGTCAGCAATAGCAGAGGGTTTTACACACAATCCCAGCTGCTACAGCAGCAGAGGATGTGTGCAAATCTGATCAGCCAACTGCCGACTGTCAGATGGAAGTAAATAAGCAGCTGTACAGCTACCTGATCACTTGCACACACCTCAGAAAAATTGCCCCTCCAACCCCCATAAATGCCCCTGCCATTTTCCCCAGGCTTTGTGCTCCCATCAGCAGACCCAGGATAGGCATGGTGGGTGCTGCCAGGTAGAGGGTGAGGGAGACCAAGGAACATCCATTTGCTTAGCTCCCCTACCTAGAAGCAACATGTCACTGCTCTCACTTGATCTGTACTCCATCACCTTCAGTGAAGGGCAGGTGAGACATCAGGGGTCTAAAAGGCCCCTGAGAGAACCTGTCATACCAAAATTATTTCACATAGGGGATTTATTTCTCCTATATGATAAAAAATAAAGTTTAGGGGGAAAAAAAGGGAAGCATAGAAAAAAGTTACACACAAGCCTTTAAACCCCCACCATAAAAGAATTGCAGCCCCCTCCACCCCCCCCCCCCCCCCACATATACTGACAACCCCACAAGGGGGTGCCTATGCACAAAATGTCAATTGTACTGCACAGATTTCATACTGTTGGAGCGAGGCATCATCTGGGGGATGATGCCTTATTAGGATGAAACGTGTCAGGAAGGGCTTTTCTGATGCCACTGCATTGCCAGATTTTATTTACATGCCTTCTCACATGTGAGTGTCCATTTTTATGATTTTCAATATATGTTTTATTATAAACAGTATCACACTATGTGGTCCTATCTTTTCTCCTTTGGTATATGCAATACTGGGAAGAACTACAGTGCATACTGGCCACTACACCTTCAGTGGATATCCACAGAGTCAATCTAGTGATGAATCCTGCCTGTTTTGGTGTATACTGGATGTCGGAATTGCTGTAAATCTCCCTGGGTGTGATTACATCAATAAACCTTTGAGACTCATTAGGCATAAGCCTAGTTGGGTCCATTATATCCGGTAAGTCGCTTTCCATATGGTGGTGAATATCTACAGACAAGTTACACAGTCACCTAATTTTTTCCAGCAGTTTATGGACTTTATTATGCATTTATAGTTTGGTTTCACTTTGACTCTATGGACTTCATTATGCATTTATAGTAGTCACTATTTATTTTCACTTTATGTACTTCATAATGTATGTATAATTGATATAATTTGGTTTCACTTCCATCTTATTTGTCATGGTATACTGAAATAAGTATTTCCATTTTGTTTCACTATATAATTTTCACGTTCTTTGTGTTTTTTTAGGATATTGAGTATGTCCGTTTTGTAGTTTCATTGATTGTGGATTATCTATTCACCGTCATCAGCGCTGCACTTTACCATTTCATATTTGATAAAAAGTAATGTTTTGTGGATTTTACGGAATCTTCAGGCCTAAAATGATTTTTTATAAATGTGTGCAAAAAAATTGCAAAAACATCCTTGACAGCAAAAAGGTTAAAATATTATGCTTCAGGGATGCTGTAAGGTGCATTTCCATTTTTGCAGTCTGAGTAAACCCTGAGATGTTTTTGATGTGTTTGATGTGTTCAAAATTCATAAACCATACCCTAAAAAAAAATGTTTCTCAGCAGAAGGCCCTAATGCAATAATTTCAGAAAAAGTCTCAGCGTGAGTCTGTCCCAATGACTGGTTGAACTTCTTTCCTTACAGTGCATAAAGCCTGCTTCTACTTCATTGAAGAGCTGCACAAAAAAGATCTGGTCTGAATCCCTTACATAAGAGCACCAAGCTTCTTAGTATGGAATTCAAGAGTTTTTTGGACATGCATTTAGCCCTGGTTCACACTGACTGCAGGATTTCATTCCCGCATGTCAGTCCCGACTTCGGGGCGATTTCAGAGACATCTGTGTGGGTTTCTCAATCACCAAAAGTAGTACAGAAACTACTTTTGAGAATTGGTGTGGCACCGCAAATGCGGCCCCACACCGATTTGGACACTGCCATTTCCGGCAATTGCCACCGAATTGGCATGCAATTTGACATGTCAAATCGCATGCCAAATCGCATCAATGTGAACCAGGGCTAAAATGGAGAAATGGAGGTTGAGATTTAATTGATGAAAATTTCTGTCTCCAGCAGGTTAAAACAAATGTGAGGGTTTGTGTTGCTAAGGGCTTAGCTGATGGAGTACTTAATTCAGTTACATTTTCTGGTGCTAAAAATACAGCAGTAGATAGCAAGGCTTGTCATGTCATGTGCACTAATGCTCGTAGTTTAGGCAACAAGCTCTGGGACCTGACAACTCTTATGTCTAGGGACAACATGGACTTTGTTGTGATTACAGAGACATGGTTCGGTCTCTCTGGCACACCTGGTTCATTATAAAATTACTTCAAACACTTTCAAGAATGCAAGTGAAGAAAGTACCAATATCCTGGCTGTGAATATATTATCACGTTTTAAAGCATATGGAAACTTACAACACGTTTAAACCTTGCTGCAAAGAATTCATATTTTAGAAAAGACAGCCTTCAATGCTTAGAAACTGTAAGTATAGAAAAGGCAGTAATATATGTGCCCTTAACACAGGAGCTGAGAGGGAAGAGAGAAGACCGGTCAACTTCTCAGCTCCTTTTGGGCTGCAAACACCCTTGAGAGGCACACATACAAAGAAAAGAATGGGTTACACAAGTACAGTAAGCACAGTTCTGTAAGGTTACAGGTGCTGAGGTGAAGAATTGTAGCGTCTTCTGCTAGCAAACGGTGGGGGGGGGGGGGGCCCGGTTTTAAGAGTAGGTTTAACCACTTTCAGACCGGACCAATTTGCTGGTCAAAGACCAGACCACTTTTTGCGATTCGGCACTGCGTCGCTTTAACTGACAATTGCACGGTCGTGCGACGTGGCTCCCAAACAAAATTTATGTCCTTTTTTTCCCACAAATAGAGCTTTCTTTTGGTGGTATTTGATCACCCCTGCGGTTTTTATTTTTTGCGCTATAAACAAAAATAGAGCGACAATTTTGAAAAAAACGCATTATTTTTTACTTGTTGTTATAATAAATATCCCCCAAAAATATATAAAAAAACATTTTTTTCCCTCAATTTAGGCCGATACGTATTCTTCTACATATTTTTGGTAAAAAAAATCGCAATAAGCGATTATTGATTGGTTTGCGCAAAAGTTATAGCGTTTACAAAATAGGGATAGTTTTATAGCATTTTTATTAATAATTTTTTATTCTTTTTTTTTTTACTAGTAATGGCGGCGATCTGCGATTTTTATTGTGACTGCGACATTGTCGGGGACCCATCGGACATTTTTGACACATTTTTGGGACCATTGTCATTTATACAGTAATCACTGCTATATAAATGCAGTGATTCCTGTGTAAATGACACTGGCAGTGAAAGGGTTAACCTGTGGGTGGCAGTGTAGGGGTTAAGTGTTCCTAGGGGTGTGTTACTAACTGTGGGGGGGTTGGGCTTTCATTTAGTGTACACTGATCTCTGCTCCAATCACATGGAGCAGAGATCAGCGTCACTAGTTGCTAGGCAGAATGGGAAAATGTTGTTTATACAGCATTTCCTCCATTCGGCCGCTCCGTGAGACGATCGCGGGGATGCCCGCGGAAATCGAGTCCACGGGTCCCGCGACCGGACTCACGGGGGTCCCGACCAGCGCGCCAATATGCCTGCCCGTGCCATTCTGTCGACGTACATCGTCGTGCGCTGGTCGGGAAGTGGTTAAACTAGCTAGCATGGACCAGTAATCCTCTACAATGTTCCGTTGGGTAGAAATTTAAAAGGACAAACTACGGTACTAGAGATGGCAACTCCAAACAAGCATCCAGTGACACTAAAAAGGGAAATTGGTGCCTGCATGCAGTGTCAGTATTGTGTCAAGAGGGATGTTGGGTTTACGCCCGCTCACCAGTCCTCTGTGCGATGACACAATGATAATCCCAGGTGCTGGTTCAGGCTCCTGATGCTCCTAGCAATGTTGTAAGGCACTGGATCTCTTGCTGATGGCCGATCGAGATGACTGGTAACAAACTCGCAAGGTGAACAGGCAGCGGCCTACCCAATACCCAGATGGGTATTGCAATCCCTGAAAGGCGTGGGTCGTCTCCGCTGAGCTAAGTGGTGCTGGGCAGCTCAGTAGGGTCCTAGACTGAATAGTAGTGGACCAAGTGGCTGTCTCTGTTCCTGGCTCCCCACAGGCGTTCTCACTCCTCAGTCTTCAGGCAACACTCTCCTGGCAGTCTCTGGAAAAGCTTGGCTTTCTCCCGCTCTGATGCTACCAGAGTCTGTCTCTATCTCTTTGGTGGAGTTGCACCACACAGTCCCATTACCTCATCACACTTGTCCTCTATCTCCTCTCCTCCTGGTAACTCTCAGTAGTCTCCAGAGAATCTCCCCCTCTGTTGGGGCACACAGTCCCTTGGTGTTAGCGTGTGTCTCTCTCCTCACTCTGGCACCTCAGTTCCTTCCCCTCACGCACGCTTCCTCTCCTCACTGTTAAGTGTCACTGTGTCCCAGGAAAGGACTTTATTTTTTTGAGCCATGGTATCTCCCTCTCTTTTAAGCAATCTCCTCTCCTCTGTCTCCTGTTAGCACTCTCTCTATAGTGCTGTATGAAAAACCTGTCTCTCTCTTTCACCTGAGTGCTTTCCTCTCTTCCATCCCCTCAGCACTTCCTGAAACTCCCCTTTTCCCATTGTTCTCTGTCTCTCTCAGTTTTCTGCAAGGACAAGTCAGCAGCTCTCTGTCTCCATCTTGTGGCCAAAAGGATAAATTGCATTACAACATGCCTGCTACACTACTAATACCAGATCTGAAGAAATGATTATTGCCAGATAACTAGGACTGTGTTCCAGACTGGTTGGGTAATGGGGTGAGTTTTGTTTATCATAATTGATTTGGATTTTCATTGCTGGATGGTGTGATTGACAGTGGATTTACATTGTGAAACTTTTTTTTATAAATGAAAGGTCAAAAACAGTGTTTAATTCCCATTTCCCTTTTTATTAAAAATAGTGGCTGCAAAGCACCTGTAAAGTGTCTCTCCTGTCACTCCAGTGTGAAAGCCAGAGGGCTTTTACACTGGAGCGGTGCACTGGCAGGACGCTACAAAAAGTCCTGCAAACAGCATCTTTGAAATCAATGGGCAGCACTGGCAACTCGCCCCACAAGCGGAATAAAAATGCAGTTAGAATGATGGTAAAGTGTCGCTAAAAATAGCGGCGCTTTACTGCTGAGGCCTCAGCACCTCAGTGTAAAAGTGCCCTTAATGTCAGAGTTCAACTATTCATGATAAGGCAGGGATTGGCAGTGCGTGCGAAACACCTGGTCTGACTGATCCAATGGAAACAGGAAAAAGGAAAGAACCTAATGTTAGTAAAGCACATCAGTACCCCTCTGGATTTTATAGGCAGACCAGGTAATGTAGTAAAAAAAAAAAGTATTTTATTGTACATACAGTATGCAAGATAGCAAAAAAGAGATGTATACATTTATATAAAACGATTTGTAAAAAAAAAATGTACTTTGATAAACATATGTATGAAACTCCTGTCCTATAGACACTTTTGGGCTAGCAAGAGCACATACTAGAAATTACGTCTGATATGTTTCGGACCTTGTTGTCCTTCTTTGGAGGCTTATGTCATTTTTCTATAAAGAATCATAGGTATTAAAGATGAACCAATTGGCGGTTAAAAACAAATGAGGGGGGCCCAAGGTGGGTTACCACGGATACATCACAAGACCAAGACCTCGAAAATATGCTAGATGGTAACAGGAGCAGGGTATCCACAGGAAGGGCAAAGGAGCAGGGTGGTAGAAAATGTCCCAGCTGCAAGGACTTCAGGAGTGTGTGGTATACTCCAGCCTAAATCCTTACCACAAAATGCAGGGAGTCCTCATGTAAATTAGGTTCTCTGTGCCAGTGTAAAAATATAAGAAAAATGGGGATATTAAGGGCGCTCAACTATTAAAAACAAGCACGGCAGGAAGGAGCCCGACCGGGAACACTCAGGCCGCGTACACACGGGCGGACTGTTCGCCCAACTTTGTCCGCTGAACAGTGTTTGGGCGAACAGTCCGCTCGTGTGTGGGCTTTCAGCGGACAGTTTCAGCGGACAGTTGGACGGACAAGGTTTTTCGGAAATTCCGAAAAACTGTCCGCTGAAACCTTGTTTGAGCGAACAGTCCGCCCGTGTGTAGGCTTGTTCGTCAAACAAAGTTGCGCGCATGCTCAGAAAGGATTTTCACGCCGAAAGCTATAATGCAGTGTATAGGACGTCGTATTTTTCGTCCCGTCGTACGTGCCGTTCACGTCATCGCGCACGGTTTCAGCAAACTGTTCGTCCGTCGTGTGTGGCCATGTCCGTCCATGCCAAAGTTGGGCGAACAGTCCGCGCGTGTGTACGCGGCCTCAGAAGATGTATCAGTGGTGCTGTGTCTCTCACTCCTAGTCAAACAGCTCTGTCAGCAGGATCAACTCAGAGGCAACAGGTGTCCTTCCAGCATCAAGCTCTCTTCAGCTGTGATAGCAACACACCAATTCTTCTCTGACCAAGTGCCTAATAAGCAGGTCTGAAAGGAAGTACTTGCCCGGTTTAAGTTAACCCTCTCTAGGCTTACTCTCCACAGTATACACTAGAGATCTTGCGAGCTACCAATGATTTATATCTGACATCTATAACATATAGAACCTTTCCGTAGAAATAGACTGTAACCAATAGTGGAAAAATTGTGTAGGGATAAAATTATACTGAAATGTTCAGTTGCTGGCACCAATAACACTCCAATAAGTTGTGCCTAAATAAATTGAACATAATAATATGTACTGAAACAAAATCAACGTCCTTTTATTTCCCCACAAATAGAGCTTTCTTTAAGTGGTATTTGAGCACCTCTGCGGTTTTTATTTTTTGCGCTATAAACAAAAAAAGAGCGACAATTTAAAAAAAAAAAAACATTTTTTTTTACTTTTTGTTATAATAAATATCTCACATTTATTTTTTTTTAATTTAAAATTTCTTCATACTTTTAGGCTGATATGTATTCTTCTACATATTTTTGGAAAAAAAAAAAAAAATCGAATATTTATTGGTCTGCACAAAAATTATAGTGTCTACAAAATAGGGCATTTTTATGGCATTTTTATTATTATTTTTTTTTTACTAGTAATGGCTGTGACCTGCGATTTTCGGGACTGTGGCGGACAGATCGGACACTTTTGACACTTTTTTGGGACCATTGACATATATATATACATATCGATCAGAGCTAAAAATAGCCACCGATTACTGTATAAATGTCACTGAAAGGGAAGGGGTTAATACTAGGGGGTGATCAAGGGGCTAACAGTGCTCCCTATGAGTGTTTCTAACTGGGGGGGTTGGACTTACTGGGAGATGACAGAGATCACTGTTCCCGACCGCTGGGTCCCTGTCATGTCACCGGTCAGAAAGAGGAAATGCCTTGTTTAAATAGACATAAGCAATTGCGGGCCGCCAGAGGACATCGAGTCATCCCGGCCCACACGCCCCCTACCGCAACTGAGCCTACGTGAACCACCGGTACAGCTATTGTCTTAAAGCCGTTAATATTAATTCAATCACTGCTGTTCATAAATTGCTAGAGTGCCAATACCATGCATTGTATATTAGAAATGTAAAAGTTATTAAACATAAACACAAACATTGTTCATAAAAAAACTTGGTGCTTTGTGATGGTGCTTCAAGATAAATTCACAGTGATGTCACACGCGTGCTCCCCCCATGTGATTATGCTCAACTCAGGATGTGTGACCACACAGCTAAGTTTGGTCAAAAATTGAACCACCTCTGGGCTGTAAGTTAAATGGAATCTGAAGGTTCCCAGGTGTTCCAATATTGCTGTCCTCGGATCATATATAAAGAAAGGCTGGATAGTGTAATATCATTTAAACACTGACTTTATTATATAAATATATTGTCAGGTCACCTTGAGGCGAGGTGACAGATGCACACCGTAGGGATCAGGAGTGCACCGCAAGGTTGTGGACCCTATGGCTGACTGCTGCAGAGGGACCCACCCCACTCCTAATTACACCCTCATAAATTCTCATGAAATTACACTTAAATGTTTTATGCAGAATTAAGTTAAAAATCAAAAGATAAAAATAAATATTAACAACAACAACTTTATCCGTGCCCACCAATGCAGGCTGCCTGTGCCCACCAATGCAGCCCATGTCCATCAATGCAGCCTGTGCCCACCAATGCAGCCTTGTGTCCACCAATGCAGCCTTGTGTCTACTATGCAGCCCTGTGCCCACCATGCAGCCTTGTGCCCGCCAATGCAACCTTGTGCCCACCATGCAGTTGTGTGCCCACCAATGCAGCCTTGTGCCCACCATGCATTTCTAAGCCCAACATGCAGCCATGTGCCTACCATGTAGCCTTGTGCCCACCATTCAGCCTGTGTCCATTATGCAGCCTACCTATGCAGGGAAGGAGAGGGGGAGGAGAGGAACAGGAGAGCCGCCAGATGAGCAGGGAGCACAGCAATAACAATTTTCATTTCAACTGCCGTTTTCCCGCCGCTCAACGTCATATACAACCCCAAGTTAGCCAGGGAACTTTGATTGACAGATCACCCGTCACCAGGATTGGATGGGTGATCTGTCTTTCAAAGTCCCGGGACCAGGAGGAGGGGCTGAATCTTACAGCAAGCAGTGGGGCAACTAAAATGAAAACTGTTATCGCTGTGTTCCCTGCGCTGCGCTCTGATAACCTGGGCATATCTCTCTCTCTCTCTCTCTTCCCCTTCATGATCGCTGGGAGAAGGACTCCCATTCCACCCAGCTTGCCGGCGGTGCTTGCGCCCCACTCCCAGGCAGCCATATAGCTCACTATCCCTCAAAATCCACTGCAGAGCAGGCAAGTGGATTATTTTGAGGGCTGGTAAAAGTCTATACTTATTGAAAGTACAATAGACATACTTAAAAAATGATGTAACAAACAGACAACAGGAGAGTTGTCTATATGCGTCACACCAAAAATGTAACAATTTATGGGCCATAACCATTGCTGAATCCAATTGTAACAGTAAATAGAAAACGAAAAATAAAGTGAAAGGGAAAGAAAGCCTTTGCCATCAGAAGGCATAAAGAACTGATAGTGGAAGATAAAGGGTGAGCAGAGTAAAGAAGCGGGAGGGGACATCAAGTCATCCAGGACTGGAATAAGGGGTGCCAAAGCCTATAAGGCAGTGTACCTAGCCTCAGGCATAGAAGGACAGGCATCCACGGTGTCCATACTGCAAAAAATTTAATATGGTTATCTAGGATAACTCTAGTCAGAGTTTTGTCAATGAAGAAGGTATCAATCCCTCTTTCCCCTCTGTTTTCACCTGGTGATCTGGTCAATAACACACCAATCGTATTAGAGTGCCCCCACTCTGGATGAAGGAGCACATGGGGCACCTTTTAACAGCAGCATTGTCAGTCTTGGTGGGGAGTTTTAGATGTGCTACCAGATTTAGATACACTAGCATATTGAAACCAAGCTCAAGCTCACACTGCAGTTACACAAGTAGCTATAGCAACAGATTTTATTTTTAATTTGGGATCAGGGTTTTACATGAATAAATAGAAGTTGATCATTGTGAGGACACATCAACACGTGTTAGTGCACTGGTGCCATGCACATCTGCCAGAAAGGGGCATTGGGATGCCATTGAAATGAATAGTACCACATTGTACCAATGCATATAACATGTGTTGCTGCATGTTGCAGTAAAGCATATGGTTATTACAATCAGAGGTGTGAATGGAGCCTTATAAATCTCTTGCGCAGATGAAACATAAGGAGACTACATTATTTATTTCATATGGCAGAGACTCTAATGGAGTGTAAGTGCTGTGTAACCTACTATAAGCTATTAGTAACCAGGGTTTTAAAGAAAAAATAAAATCATATTTTTCCGTCTTAATTTAACCACTTCAATACAGGGCAATTTCACCCCCTTCCTTCCCAGCCCAATTTTCTGCTTTCATCGCTCTAGCGCTTTCAGTGACAATTGCGCGGTCATGCTACACTGTACCCAAATAACATTTTTATCATTTTGTTCACACAAATAGAGCTTTATTTTGGTGGTATTTATTCACGACTCCGTTTTTTATTTTGCGATATAAGCGCAAAAAAAGTGGAAATTTGGAAAAAAAACAATATTTTCTTTTTTCTATTTTAAAAGAAATCCAATAAAATCTAATTTTGTCATAAATTTAAGCCAAAATGTATTCTGCTACATGTTTTTGGTAAAAAAATTTCCGCTAAGTGTATAATAATTGGTTTGTGTGATCACGGACATATGTACGCAAATGATCATGTACAGATGTGTGCAGGTGATCACGTACATATGTGTGCAGATAATCATTGGGACATGTGATTTTAGTGGGACATATGAAACATAAGGAGACTACATTATTTATTTCATATGGCAGAGACTCTAATGGAGTGTAAGTGCTGTGTAACCTACTATAAGCTATTAGTAACCAGGGTTTTAAAGAAAAAATAAAATCATATTTTTCCGTCTTAATTTAACCACTTCAATACAGGGCACTTTCACCCCCTTCCTTCCCAGCCCAATTTTCAGCTTTCATCGCTCTAGCGCTTTCAGTGACAATTGCGCGGTCATGCTACACTGTATCCAAATAACATTTTTATCATTTTGTTCACACAAATAGAGCTTTATTTTGGTGGTATTTATTCACGACTCCGTTTTTTATTTTGCGATATAAGCGCAAAAAAAGTGGAAATTTGGAAAAAAAACAATATTTTCTTTTTTCTATTTTAAAAGAAATCCAATAAAATCTAATTTTGTCATAAATTTAAGCCAAAATGTATTCTGCTACATGTTTTTGGTAAAAAAATTTCCGTTAAGTGTATAATAATTGGTTTGTGTGATCACGGACATATGTACGCAAATGATCATGTACAGATGTGTGCAGGTGATCACGTACATATGTGTGCAGATAATCATTGGGACATGTGATTTTAGTGGGACATATGTGGGGGACATGTTTTTATTATTAGGGACATGTGTTTTTATTATTTGGGGACATGTGTGTTTTGGGGACATATGTGGGAACTGTGTTTATACTGTGTGGTGTATTGTGTATTACACTAGACTGGTGATCAGTGAGTAAAAAGCTGTAAAAAACAGCTCATACTCACTGATCATCAGCCGGCTGCAGCGATCTGCTCTCCTCTCCTCAGCGATGAGTTCTGTGTGAGGAGAGGAGGAGCCGATTGCCTAGCAACCGGCTGTTTGTTTACATCACATGACGGCCGTGATTGGACACAGCCGTCATGTGATCAGGAGGGCCAATCACAGAGCCCTCCTGCCGATCTGAGATGCGCCGTGTCCGGGTGACACGAGCACATCGGGATCGCGCCGCTGCTTCTGAAGGACGTTCCTGAACGTCCTATCAGAAGTAGACGGCTCCCACCCGGCCGTATATGTGCATTGGACGGGTGGGAAGTGGTTAATTTAGAAATTTTAAAACTGAAACGTATTCGCTGTATATGTTACATAGTTACAGGAGGTTGAAAAAAGACACGAGTGCATCAAGTCCAACCTATGTGTGTGATTATATGTCAGTATTACATTGTAAATCCCTGTATGTTGTGGTTGTTCAGGTGCTATCTAATAGTTTTTTGAAACTATCAATGCTCCTCGCAGATACCACTGCCTGAGAAAGTGAATTCCACATCCTTGCCGCTCTTACATCAAAGAACCCTCTACGTAGTTTAAGGTTAAACCTCTTTTCTTATCATTTTAATGAGTGGCCATGTGTCTTGTTAAACTCCTTTCCGCAAAAAAGTTTTATCCCTATTGTGGGGTCACCAGTACAGTATTTGTAAATTTAAATCATATCCTCTCTCAAGCATCTCTTCTCCAGAGAGAATAAGTTCAATGCACGCTGTCAGAAACCATGAATCAGACAGAGACAGAAGTACAGTTAAATCTCACTTGTTTAATAATAATAAAAAAGGTATACAGAGTAAACGTAGTCAAAACATAGCCAGAGTTCAGGAACCGGAAAGGATAGTCAGACAAGCCAAAACAACAGGGAACCAGAGATAAGAGTAGTAGAACAGCAAGCAGGATGTGGAGCCAGAAGGAATGTCAACCATACAGGTCTTTAACAGGAACACAGGAGAGCATCTCTAGAGATGTGACCAAGGCAAAGGCAGAGATCATCTGGGCTGGATGGCTTAAGTAGGCAGGACTGACAAGCAGGATATCATCAACAGGTGAGTCACTGTGGAGAGAAAGGAGCTGCCAATTAGCTGACAGCTGAGCAGCGAGCTTTGAGAAGGAAGGGCTGAGCCCAGCCTTGACACTCGCATCCTTTCCTCATAACTAACATCCTCCAGACCCTTTATTAGCTTTCTTGCCTTTTTCAGTACATACTTCCTGAGGACTGGTGCCGAGAACTGGACAGCATACCCTAGGTGCGACTGGACCAGAGTCTTGTAGAGCGGGAGAATACTTGTTTTATATCTGGAGTTGATCCTTTTTTTAATGCATTCCAATATTCTGTTTGCTTTGTTAGCAGCAGCTTGGCATTGCATGCCATTGTTGAGCCTATCATCTACTAGGACCCCCAAATAAAGTTTTAATATATGGCACAGGATTTCTAGAACACTGTGGGTTTCTAAATCTAATCTAAAGAGAGAAGGCACAAAGCAATAACTTTTAGGCATGTTGTTTCTGATTGAAAACCTAAATGTAGCCATCCAATAAGGCATACGTCATTCTTCAGTTATGTGCAAATTTCATCTTGAATGCTGAGCACTAGGGATGAGCCGAAGACCCCTGGTTCGGTTTGTGGCAGAACATGCGAACAGACCAAAAATTAGTGTGAACATGTGAACCCCGCTATGGGTTTCGAATGTGAAAAATCAAAAGTGATAATTTTAAAGGCTAATATGCAAGTTATTGTCATAAAAAGTGTTTGGGGACCCAGGCCCTGCCCCAGGGGACATGAATCAATGCAAAAAAAGTTCTAAAAACTACAATTTTTTTCGGGAGCAGTGATTTTAATAAAGCTTAAAGTGAAACAATAAATCAAATATTGTGCCTGGGGAGTGTCTATAGTATGCCTGTAAAGTGACGCATTTTCCCCATGTTTAGAACAGTCCCTGCACAAATTGACATTTCTAAAAGAATAAAAGTAATTTAAGCTGCTTGTAATGTAATGTTGCCCCCCCCCCCCCAGCCCATTACCAGGCCCTTTGGATATTAAGGTGAACCCCGCACCCAAAAAAAAAAAAATGCGTGGGGCCCCCAGGCCCTATATACTCTGAACAGTAGCAGTATACAGGCATTCCCCGAGCTACAAACAAGATAGGGACTGTAGGTTTGTTCTTAAGTTGAATCTGTTTGTAATTTGGAACAGGTACATTTTCTAAGTGTATTTCCAGCCAAAAAGTCTATTTTTAAGCTTTTTGGATAACATAGGGAAAGGTTATCATCACCCCTGTAGCATTTGTTTTTTTGTCTGTGCCCCTGTTCAGAAGATTTCAGCTCACTTTCTGTCCCAATGAGAATTGGATTTTGAAAAATTTGGGTTGTTGTAGAAACAAGGATTGGTGATAAAGCATCATCGGAGACACCTTTTTCCCATATTAACACTTACAGGAGAGAATTTCCCTTCCTAGGGGTAGATTTCCTCTCACTTCCTGTAGTCTCCCTCCATTTGTAAGTAGGAGTTGTTTGTAACCCGGATGTTTGAAAATAGGGGACCACCTGTATATACTATACGGCCTGTCCTATACACTCGGTGTAAAATTGGGCCTCAGGTGTTGGTGGTACCAGAACACTGTAAGCCCTCACAGTTACTTTTGGTGGGTGCAGGAACAGGCCCTGCTGTTAAATATTAGATCAAAAATTTTAATTTCGTGCCTCTGTTAAACAGGGGCATAAAAATTGGGCATTATGCGGTGGTGGTGGTGGCACAACACTGTAAAGCCTCACAGATACTTCTGTTGATTGCAGGAACAGGTCCTGCTGTGAAATATCAGATAAAAAATTTTAATTATGCGCCCCTGTTAAACAGGGGCAGACACTTTGGGTCGTAGGCAGTGGTGGTGGTGCCACAACACTGCTACTCCTCACAGATACTCTTGTTGAGTGCAGGAATAAGCCCTGCTGTTAAATATTTGATCAAAAATTGTAATTATGTGCCCCTGTTAAACAGGGACAGAAAAATTGGGCCTTAGGCAGTGGTGGTGGTGCCATGAATTGAAAATATTCCTAGAAGCTATCATCATTAAGATTGAGGAGGAATAGGATAGTCACTCAGCATAATAGGATAGTCACTCAGCATATTCAGTCTTTAAGGGATCCCACATTAATAGAAAAATCAATTGGTAACATCAGAAGCTGGTGATCCAAGACTGATTCATTTTTATGAATGTGAGCCGATGAACAGAGTCTGTGGACAGGCGCATTCTGTGATCGGTTACAAAGCCTCCAGCAGCACTGAATGTGTGTTCAGAAAGAACGCTGGATGCAGGACAGGCCAGTAGCTCAACTGCATATTGAGCAAGCTCTGGCCAGTGGTCCATCCTCAAGACCCAGTAACCCAGTAGATGCTCTGTTGGAAAGGTCTCCAAGTATAATCTTGCCCCTATATATTCCTGAACCATGTAATTCAGATGCCGGCGATGGTTGCTTGAACTGATCAGACCTGGGCACTGAGGACTGAAGAATTGTCTGAAGGCATCGGTCAGCCGGCCACCTTCTCAACTGCTCTTTCTGTGACTGCATGAAGCCTCAGCAACACGTTGTCCAGCACCAGGAAATTGTAACCTTCCAGGCTGTGGAAACATATTGCACAAACCTTTCTGCAAGGCCTCCCGAAGATGTTTCATCCTCTGCTCCCTCTGCAAAGGCTGGATAAGTTCTGCAACCTTACCCTTGTCACGTGGATCAAGAAGGGTTGCCAGCCAATAATGATCCCTCTCCTTGATAGCAGCGTAGGTTTGCAGAGGCATTCGATCCTGAGTCCTCTGGGTCACTAAGGATCACATGATCCTCAACCATCTCCTCCCAGCCACGTACAACTCCATGAGTTTCTGGGGACTGAAAACGATCCCTTGAAGACTGCTGTTGAGTGTTATCCTCCACCTCCATGCTGACACAATCCTCCTCCTCCTCCTCTTCTTCTTCCTGTGTGATCAGCGGGCCTGCAGGAATACTAGTATCTGGATAAAGGGGGCCTTGAGAAGTAAGGAAGTCCTCCTCTTCCTCCCGCTGTTCTGCCTCAAGTGCCCTGTCCATTTTTCCATAAAGCGTGTGCTCCAACAGGAAGACAAGAGGGACAGTATCACTGATGCATGCACTGTCACTGCTAACCATCCTCGTGGCCTCCTCAAATGGTGGTAGGACAGTGCATGCATCCTTGATCCGTAGCCACTGACGTGGCAAAAAAACCAAGCTCCTCTGACCCTTCCCTGGTGCCATACTCACAGAGGTACTCATTGATGGCCCTCTGCTTCATGTGCAGCCGCTGCAGCATTGCCAACGTTGAGTTCCACCTGGTGGGCATGTCACAAATGAGACAGTTCTTGGGCAGGTTTCATTCTCTTTGAATGTCAGCCAGCCAAGCACTGGCATTATATGACCAGCAGACATGACCACAGACTTTCCTGGCCTGCCTCCGGAGATCCTGTAAGCTGGGTACCTGCTCAAGAACTGCTGCACCACCAAATTCAGGATGTGAGCCAAACAGGGAACATTGGTCAAGTGTCCCTGTAGGAGGGCAGAGAGGAGGTTGGTGCCACTGTCACATAAAACCATTCCTGGCTGAAGCTGGTGTGGCATCAACCACCTCTGAGGCTGCCCCTGCAGAGCTGACAGAATCTCTGCCCCAGTGTGGCTCCTGTCCCCTAAGCAGACCAACTCAAGCACCTGATGTCATCCTTCCCAGCTGCCAGCAGAGTTCCCCAGTGCGCCGAGAAAGAAAGGAAACATGTCTGTCCAAGCCTGCTGTACCATGAGTCAGCAGTAATATGCCCCTTACTGCTGACCGCCCTGTCTAACGAGGCCAAGACATTGCCTTCCACATGCTGGCAGAGAGCCAGAATGGCCTTTCATGAAAAGAAATGGTGTTTTGGAACCTGCCACTGAGGTACAGCACATTCCACAAATTCACAAAAGCGGGCAGAGTCAACTAGCTGAAAAGGTAAGCTAGCATTCAGACGCTGAGCTTGTGGATGGCTGGGACCAAATTTCTTTAGATGGTTTAGCAACTGGGGTAGGGAAATTTGCCTGCTAAAATCCGATGTTGGTGTACCGCTAGCAGATTAGCCGCAAGTACTTGGGACACCTATTTCTATACCTTCATTCCTCTCAGTGCAGGTTTTTGAGAGGACTGGAGGTATAGTGGGGTTGGAGATCCCAGCTGATGAGGAGCAAGGAGAGGACCGCCTTGTTCTTTGATGTGGGTCTTTTAAGTGCTGTTGCCAATGGACTGCATGGGAGGTCGTCATATGTCTGGTCAAGCATGTGGTGCCCAAGCGGCTGCTGTTTTGGCCATGCTTGATACGCTTCAGACATATGTTGCAAACAACAATGGTGTGATCTTCTGCACACTTGTCAAAAAAGGCCCACACCAAAGACATTTTCAAAATATGTGGGGAGTCAGCAGCGCCCTGCACCTGCGTAGCTCTGCGGTGTGATGCAATAGGGTGGCTGCCCTTAAGCTGCCCCCTGGAGGGCATCCTGCCTCATTGTAGATGTGCCTCCTCCTCCTCTCTTCTATCAGGCACTCAAGTAGAGTCAGTGACCTCATCATCCCCTCCCTCCTCATCACTGGAGCAAACTTGTCAGTATGCTGCAGCTCGGGGAACAGTTTCTTGACCTTCTTGTCCCCCCATCATAGTTCCATTCAGCGACAGATAACTTACGGGAAAAGAAGGCAATTGAGGAACAGGAGGGCCTTGGGTCTCTGCCTCTGCGAGAGCACCGCACCAACAGCAACTTCAGAAGCATCGATAAACTTCCAGGATAAATTGTAAGGCAGGGTCAGGGTGTTTTAACACTGAAGCAGAGATGAACAGTCTCTTGAGGGTGTCAAAGGCTACTGTAGCCTCAGGAGCCTCAAGAGTCCAGTGGAACCAGATTCTCTGCTTGGTCAAATCCCACGAACAGCTGAATCTCCTTATCTTTAGGGATATGCCATTCTAAGATAGCAGAAATCTTTTGGGGATCCATCTTAATATCCTCGATTGAGATCATCAGTCCCTGGAAATGTATGCTTTATTGTTCAAATTCGCATTTTTTGGCTTTAGCATATAGGTTGGGCTGCCGGAGTTGACCCAATACACACTTGACATGTTTGTGATGACTGTCAATGGAGGAGGAGAAGATTAGGATGTTATCTAGGTAGACGATAACAAATAGGTCTAGGTAGTCTCGAAAAATATCATTGAAAGGTGGCAGGGGCATTGCATGGTCCAAATGGCATTACCAGGTATAAGAAATGTCTGAATCGAGTGCAAAAAGCTGTCTTCCATTCGTAACCTTCCCTAATATGGACCAGGTTATGGGCCCCTGGAAGGTCAAGTTTGGTATACATGGATGCAGTCCCAAGTCTCTGTAATAGTTCAGGTACTAAAGGAAGAGGATAGCGATTCTTAATGGTGATTTTATTAAGTTTACGATAATCAATACAGGGTCGAAGAGTGTGGTCTTTTTTTTCCACAAAGAAGATGCTCGCTCCTCGGATGTGGATGGGTGGATGAACCCCTTCTTTAGATTATCATCATTGTACTCTTTTTGACTGTACCCAGCTCTTATTCAGTTAGAAGGAAAATTCTTCCTAAAGGCACCTCGGCCCCTGGGAGGAGCTCAATAGGGCAGTCATAGACTCAAGTAGATTCTTCCAAAAGGCACCTAGGCCCCTGGGAGGAGCTCAATAGGGTAGTCATAGACTCGGTTGAGAGTTTCTGCACCTTTTTTACTGAAGACGTCCAAGATGTCATGGTATACCACTGGGAGTAACTGGAGGGCTTTAGAATCCAGACACATCAAAGAGAGAGAATTACTGGTAACTGCTTGGAGGCATAATTGATGGCAATAAGGAGAAGGGAAGGTGACTTCTCTGGTGGCCCAATTGACGTGACGTGATGATATCCAGACATAACAGTTCTTGATGAAGATTGGCAATGGTGGTTGGGAGAGGGGTTGCCTCCTGTGTGACAGGACCTGACTTGATGGCAGACCCATCGGCTAGATGTACTAAGAGTCCTTGAACCTTGGGCAGTAAAGGGATTAAGTGTCTAGATGCAAAGGTTGAGTCCATGAAGCAATTGCATGCTCCCGAATCAATGATAGCAGGTACCTGGATGTTCCTCATGAGGAGCTGCAACAGAACAGGAAGAGCAAAGTGAGAAGAAGTATTGGTCACCGCAAGAGTGTGGTCAGCAGGCTTTGAAAGACACTTACGGAGCTTGGCCAGGTTCCCCGCAGTACATGCACAAGTTATTCAGACGTCTTTGTTTGTGTTCCTCTCCTGTAAGTGAGGGACGTAGCATGCCCAACTGCATTGGTTCGGACGTTTCAGGAACGGATGCTGGCTGTACCAGTGGAGCTGAACTGGAGAAGCTGGGGACTCTTGGCAACATACAGGTAGGGCGAGGTTGGCCCATAACCCTTTCAGATCTGCATTCTCGCAGACATCGGTCAATCTGTATGGCCAGGTTAATAATTACTTGCAGGGTTGGGGTACACCAACTCTGGCCAGTTCATCCTTTAGACTACAGGATCTGATAGTCCCATACAAAACTGGTAGCGGAGGGCCGCATAATTCCAGCTGGTGTCAGAACTAAGCTCTGCAGCATAGTCCTCTGCTGCTCTGCGACCTTGCTGTAATGTATGAAGTGCCGCTTCCATGGTTGCAGATAGCTGAGGATCTTCATAAAGTTGTGCCATGGCATCTAAGAACATGGTCAGATTAGTCAGTACTGTGGCCTTTTTTTCAAGAAGTCATTGTGCCCAAGACCGAGGCTCATTCTTTAGCGTGGAGATCACAAAGCCCACTTTGGTAGCCTCTAAGGATAAGGTGTGTGGCCGCAGGGCAAAATAAAGTTCACAGGGATTATGGAAGGCCCTGAATTTGCTGCGATCTCCTGATAATCTTTCGGGTGTGGGCACACGAGGCTCTGGGGGTTGTATCATTACTGCAGGTGGAGCAGAGGGGCTGGCTGAGACATACAGAGACCCCTGGGTTGCAGCAGGAGATGAAAGTTCTTGAACATGCCCTTCCAAGCAGGTATAGCCTCCTTGGAGGCTCTTGACAGCCTGTATCAGGCCTGCTAGATGTAAAAAAAAGTTCATCCATTGGAGAGGCTCCATGCTCGGGCTCAGACATAGCTGTCTGATACTGTCATGTACCTAGTAGATGAGTCCGATATGCAGAGGGAGGCCTCTTTTACGTCCCTGCCTTGCGGCCCCTGGCAGAGTTAATAGGAGGCATGGGAGTACAAGGTAGCATGAGTGCCTGGCAGAATCAAAAGCTGGTCGGCAGGTCTGGAGCTCCGGATAATGCTGAAGATGGGGGTCAGCAGACTGGAACAGCAGGCTGGATACAGCAGACTGGGAACTGGAACAGGCTTGTATCAGGAAGGCACTCACAGGATACAGAGAGGAGGTTCCAGGGATTGGAACACAGGAAGGTCATACACAGACAAGCAATACTGGAACAGATTGGAGACTGGAGGAGAGTCACAAGACAAGCCGGGTCAGTAATAGACAGTCACAGATTTACCAGAGGATAAGGCAGATGCAAGGTTGTGGACAGGCCGGAGTCAGATGCAGGCGGATAGCAGAGGTAGTCACAGGGCAAGCAGGATAATCACAGGAACAGATCAGATAAGCAGGTAACCCACAGGGAACGCTGTAGATCAGACAGTAGAGCTTTATTGTAACAGCTGAGTTTAACCACTTGCTTACTGGGCACTTAAACCCCCCTCCTGCCCAGACCAATTTTCAGCTTTCAGCGCTGATGCACTTTGAATGACAATTGCGCGGGCATACAACACTGTACCCAAATGACATTTTTATCATTTTTTTCCCACAAATAGAGCTTTCTTTTGGTGGTATTTAATTACAGCTGGGAGTTTTATTTTTTGCTAAACAAACAAAAAAAGATGCAAAAAAAATCATGTTTAATAGTTTGTTATAAAATTTTGCAAACAGGTAATTTTTCTCCTTCATTAAAGTGCGCTGATGAGGTGGCACTGATAGGCTCCACTGGTGGGCACTGATAGGCTGCACTGGTGGGCACTGATAGGCATAGTTAAGGCGGCACTAATAGGCACAGATAAGGTGGCACCGATAGGCACAGATAAGGCAATACTGATGGGCACAGATAAGGCGGCACTGATGGGTGGCATGGATGGGTGGCATGGGTGGGTGGCACTAAGGGGCACTGATAGGTACGACTGATAGATGGGACTGATGGGCACTGATAGGTGGCACTGATAGGTGGCTCTGATAGTTGGCACTGCTGGGCACTGATGGGCGGCACTGATGGGCACTGGTAGATGACACTGATGGGCACGGATATGTGGCACTGGGGTGAAGCACCGTTGTTGAGGCAGATTGTGGGCACTGATGGGTGGCACTGTGGGCACTGATGTGTGGCACTGTGGGCACTGCTGGGTGGCACTATGGACACTGATGGGTGGCACTGATGGGGGGCACTTATTTATTCATGAGGTGGCACTGGCAGGGGGCAGGTGGGCACTGGTAAGCTGGCTGTGATCGGGACTGATGTTCCGATCAGGGCCACCGATGATCGGCTCTTTTTTTCTCCTCGCGCTGTCAGCGCGAGGAGGAAAAATAGCCGATTACCGGCTCCATTGTATCACATGATCAGCTGTCATTGGCTGACAGCTGATCACGTGGTAAGGGGTCGGGATCGACCCCTTGCTCGGATCCGTGATCAGGCGAGTCTCTTAGACTCGCCGATCACAGAGCGCGCCGCGCGCGCCCCTCAGGGGGCACGCAGGCTGCTCGTGCACGGAACGACGTCAATAGACACCAAATGACGGCTACAGCGCGGATCTCTAGTGGTTAAATAGCCCACCTGGCGTCGGGGATCGCATATGTGCACTCCCGTGCATGCACATGCGCACAGGCGCCCGCAAACATGCACCTGCTTG
The DNA here is from genome assembly GCF_037356315.1 of Lithobates pipiens. NCBI lineage: Eukaryota > Metazoa > Chordata > Amphibia > Anura > Ranidae > Lithobates > Lithobates pipiens. The sequence goes on along the minus strand of NW_027507748.1, from coordinate 162,840,844 downwards.
TGTGGAACTGCTACTCCCAGCAAGCCTTTCCTGACACTGCCTACCAGAGAGCAGGATCTATTGGTTAGGTCTGCTCATTGTACTCAGGTACAGCTCAGCTTGCTCAGACTGTCCCCCACTGGTCCAATAGGGAGGCATATTGGACAGTGGGAGGGGACCTGACAAGTGAGTGCACAGGCTTTTTTACAAGCCTGGCAATTGCCACAGGACAAGTGCTATATTGCATGTTGGTATACTGTATATAAAGCCAGAGTACATGTGCTCAGAGTTAGTTGAGCCGGGGAACAGAGTCCAGGAGGGAGGGGGCAGCTGTCATCTCTTCCGTAGAGGAGGCCATGCGGCCCTGGTTGGTCGACCCAGGGGCAGAGAGAGAGAGAGAAGCTGAACCCAGAGGTCCTGCAGAACTGACTAGAAGGGAGACACCAGGAAGGATCTGATTCTGCCTACTGTGAGTACAGATCTGTGTCTTTGGGACCTGTTGAGTGAGGGCTGCCCACCTTCAGCTAGAAGAGTCAGTGTATGGGTGTCAGTAAAGGGGATGCTAGAGAGGTCCTGAAGATAATTTAGTGCATCAAGTCTGCTGCTAGTGAGAGCAAGAAGACTTAACCCTTTAATACATGTGGATGTATGGTCAAAGCAGTGTGACCGCTTGAATTACCAATCCGGTGAGGCCAAGTGAGAGTTGTCCTTATGCTTTGTGCATAGTTCCAGTTGGAGTATGCTACTCATCCCTTCTCCCATCCAAGTTTCAAATTAATATACAAAAACACAAATACCCTGGACTGATTACTGAGAGTAATGAGCAAATGGAAGTAAGGGTGGGACAAGCGGGAACTCCTAGAAAGGGAGAACCCCTAGCAACCAAGTGGGAACCCCTAGCAACCAAATAGGAACCCTCAGCAACTAAGTGGGAACCCTCACAAATAAGTGGGAACTATTAGCAACCGACTGCAGGTAACCAGAGGGAGGCCTATGGAGTCAATGCTCAGCAAGCCCTACGGGGACAGTGCTACATAAACAATAGGTTTATACACCAAAGGAGACAAGGGGAACCCATGTGCAAATGAGCTCAATGCTAAAACTGCTGATGAATATATGAAAAAAAATTGGCCTTGGTTATAATAAATAAAGAAAGCAAAGTCATCGTATATTTTCCTTAGTTTCTCTGGCTACGGTAAATTGAAATCTAAGTTTATACATTTTATTTTACTGTCCGTTATTAATACTCTTTTCACTACCTTACATAATCAAATAATCTGCTGCCCAACAACACTGTACATAAGGTATAATGTCATATTAAGTGCATATATTATTGCTTTTAGTGAAGCAGCAGTTGCTAGTATAAATAACTTCTGGTAACTACAGAGATGTCATCCTGACCCAGTACTTCTGGCTGACAGCTGTCTGTTCAGGGACTTAGTTATGACTCTCCCAGTACTCTGGGATTTTATTAAGTTTCTGATATTATAATACTGAAGTCAGATGAGAACTTTTCCAATTTCTATGTTACAGAGTATCATCAGCTAAAAATATTCATGCAGACCTGATTATAAACTCACTATGGACGTCAATAAGAAATGCTCTTAGGCCGCGTACACACGCGGGGACTGTTCGCCTAACTTTGTCCGTCAAACAGTTTCAGCAAACAGTCCGCTCAAAATTAGCATGGACGGACATGGCCACACACGACGAACGAACAGTTTGCTGAAACCGTGCGCGATGACGTGAACGGCACGTACGACGGGACGAAAAATACGACGTCCTATACACTGCATTATAACTTTCGGCGTGTAAATCCTTTCTGAGCATAGTTTGACGAACAAGCCTACACACGAGGGGACTGTTCGCTGAAACAAAGTTTCAGCGGACAGTTTTTCGGAATTTCCGAAAAACCTTGTTCAGCGGACTGTTCGCTGAAACTGTCCGCTGAAAGCCCACACACGAGCGGACTGTCCGCCGAACCACTGTTCAGCGGACAAAGTTGGGCGAACAGTCCCCGCGTGTGTACGCGGCCTTACCCTGTTACATAGGTAATACCATTAGGAAGAAGACCTTATTATCTGACATGTAGACTTGAAATCATGAAAAGCTTGAAAATGAGTAAGTCCAAGTGAAGTCAGAACTTTTGATCTGTTTTATTTGTTCCAGGTCAGTGCCTCAGACGGTTTTGAAACCCTTTTTCAACATAACAGCTAGACCACTAACATTTTCAGAAGGATAGTTCATCATTCAGCCTCCAACCTTTAAATATTCTATATTTACAGGTTTCAGTTAAAGCCCCAACTCCAAGGCCAAACATGTTAATTTAAATATATACCTCAACAAGCACAAATGTCTATTAGTGAGACATTAGCACAGGTAAAAAATGTGACTAACACAAAACTCCAATTAGATGCAGCAGCTCATTTGTGGTACTGCCTTGGCACCCTTCATTCCTTTACCCTCCCAAGACTGTGACATCATCAGTGGCATACAGTGCATCCAGAAAGTATTCACAGTGCTTCACTTTTTCACACATTTTGTTATATTACAGCCTTATTCCAAAATTGATTAAATTCATTGTTTTCCTTAACCACTACAATACAGGGCACTTTCGCCCCCTTCCTTCCCAGCCCAATTTTCAGCTTTCATCGCTCTCGCACTTTCAATGACAATTGCGCGGTCATGCTACACTGTACCCAAATAGAGCTTTATTTTGGTGGTATTTATTCACGACTCCATTTTTTATTTTTTGCGATATAAGTGCAAAAAAATCAGAAATTTGGAAAAAAAACAATATTTTCTTTTTTCTATTTTAAAAGAAATCCAATAAAATCAAATTTTGTCATAAATTTAAGCCAAAATGTATTCTGCTACATGTTTTTGGTAAAAAAAATTCCGTTAAGTGTATAATAATTGGTTTGTGTGATCACGGACATATGTACGCAAATGATCATGTACAGATGTGTGCAGGTGATCACGTACATATGCGTGCAGATAATCATTGGAACATGTGATTTTAGTGGGACATATGTGGGGGACATGTGTTTTTTTATTTGAGGACATGTCTTTTTATTATTTGGGAACATGGGTGTTTTGGGGACATGTGTGGTAACATGTGTATTGTGGTGACATGTGTGTTTACACTGTGTGGGGATGTGTGTTTACACTAGACTGGTGATCAGTTAGTAAAAAGCTGTAAAAACAGCTCATACTCACTGATCACCAGCTGAATACAGCGATCTGCTCTTCTCTCCTCAGCGATGTCTTCTGTGTGAGGAGAGGAGGAGCCGATTGCCTAGCAACTGGCTGTTTGTTTACATCACATGACGGCCGTGATTGGACGCGGCCGTCATGTGATCAGGAGGGCCAATCACAGAGCCCTCCTGCCGATCCGAGATGCGCCATGTCCGGGTGACACAAGCACATCGGGATCGTGCCGCTGCGCGGGCACGCGCGTGCGCGATCCCCCTCCCTCTGAAGGACGTTCCTGAACATCCTATCAGAAGTAGATGGCTCCCATCCGGCCGTATATGTACATTGGCCGGGTGGGAAGTGGTTAAAATTCTATAAACAATACCTCATAATGACAATGTGAAAGAAGTTTGCTTGAAATCTCTGCAAATCTCTGCAAAAAACAGAAAAAATCCCATGTACAGAAGTATTCAAAGCCTTTGCTTAATACTTTGTTGAAGCACATTTGGCACCAATTACAGCTTCAAATATTTTTTAATATGATGCTACAAGCTTGGCACACCTATTCTTGGGCAGTTTCTCCCATTCTTCTTTGCAGAACTTCTCAAGCTCCATCAGGTTGGATGGGGAACATCCGTGCACAGCCATTTTCAGATCTTTCCAGAGATTCTTAATCGGGTTCAAGTCTGGCCTCTGTCTGGGCCACTCAAGGACATTCACAGAGTTGTCCTGCAGCCACTCCTTTGTTATCTTGGCTATGTGCTTAGGGTAATTGTCCTGTTGGAAGATGAACCTTCACCCCAGTCTGAGGTCCAGAGCACGCTGAAACAGTTTTTCATCAAGGTTGTCTCTGTACATTGCTGCATTCATATTTCCCTCAATCCTGACTAGTCTCCCAGTTCCTGCCACTGAAAAATATCCCACAGCATGATGCTGCCACCATCTTGCTTCACTGTAGGGATGGTATTGGGCAGGTGCTGAGAGGTGTTTTCCTTCAGACACAAGGCCTGAATGGCAAGCGTTGTTTCATCAGACCAGAGAATTTTGTTTTTTATGGTCTAAGAGTCCTTCAGATGCCTTTGGCAAACTCCAGGCTGGCTGTCATGTGCCTGAATGGCAAGCGTTGTTTCATCAGACCAGAGAATTTTGTTTCTCATGGTCTGAGAGTCCTTCAGATGCCTTTTGGAAAACTCCAGGCTGGCTGTCATGTGCCTTTTACTGAGGAGTGGCTACTGTCTGGCCACTCTACCATAAAGGCCTGATTGGTGGAGTGCTGCAGAGATGGTTGTCCTTCTGGAAAGTTCTTCTCTCTTGACAGAGAAATGCTGGAGCTTTGTCAGAGTGACCATCGGATTCATGGTCACCTCCCTGGCTAAGGCCCTTCTCCTCCGATCACTCAGTTCCATTTACAGATGATGGAGACCACTGTGCTCATTTGGACCTTCAATGCTGCAGAAATTTTTATGTTCTCTCACCCAGTTCTGTGCCTTGATACAATCCTGTGCAGGAGTTCTACAGACGATAACTTGGACTTAATGGCTTGGTTTGTGCTCTGATGTGCACTGTTGACTGTGGGACCTTACCTAGACAGGTGTATGTCTTTCCAAATCCTGTCCAATCAACTGAGTTTACCACAGGTGGACTCCAATCAAGTTGTAGAAACATCTTAAGGATGATCAGTGGAAACAGGATGCACCTTAGCGCAATTTTGAGTGCCATGGCAAAGGCTGTTAATACTTACTATAGGGACATGTCATTTTTTCATTTCTTGTTTTAAATACATTTTCAAAGATTTCAAGCAAACTTCTTTCACGTTGTCATTATGGGGTATTGTTTGTAGAATTTGGAGGAAAATAATCCATTTAATCCATTTTGGAATAAGGCTGCAACATAACAAAATGTCTAAAAAGTGAAGCACTGTGAATACTTTCTAGATACACTGTATGCTGCCCACAGTTTGTGATCACTAAATTACACTAATGATGCCCAGTGATGATGTATGTCCCCAATAATATGGATGCTTACTTGCAGCACTGAGAAATAAATAAAAGAAAAAAGGGTCTAAGCAAAGTGCAGCTGCAGAATACGTACTGCAAGTGCATTATTGTTTACAAATGAGTTGCATAGTATTTGCTTTCTCTAAATTGTTAAGATGAACATACTATATGAAGCATAAAGCCTCATACACACGATCGGACTTTGTACAAACTTTTCCGTGGACTTTTGTACAAAGGGCGTGGTCCACAAGTTTGTATTGCATACACACGGTCGGACTTTTTGACAACAAACACGAACATAGTGACGTCACAACGTACTGACGCCACTTCAAAAGAGGACGTTCAATGACTCCAGCGCCACCTTTGGTCAACTTCTGTATTGTAGTCTGATCTTTTGCATTGGTTCTGAGCATGCGTGTTTGTACCTTGTACAAAAGTTCGATGCTTTTGTGTACACGCGGTCGGACTTTGCTCCATTGGACTTTTGTTGCCAGAAAGTTTGTCCGTTCACACAGTCAACAAATGTCCGATGAAAACAGAAAAAGTTTGTCCGATGGAGCGTACACACAGTCGAATGTTGCTCCAAAACAGCTAATTTGCATGTTTGTTGTCAAAAAGTCCGACCGTGTGTACGGGCCTTAAGCCATCATTTTAGCCATCAGAACTGCCCCTTGGTGTACACATATCATTGGTTGAGAACCAGTGTCATAAAGAAGACTCTCAAGGCCCATAATACACACAATCAGACTTTTTGACAACAAACATGCAAATTAGCTGTTTTGGAGCAACATCCGACTGTGTGTATGCTCCATCGGACAAACTTTTTTGGTTTTCATCTGACTTTTGTTGGCTGAGCGAACGCACAAATTTTCTGGCAACAAAAGTCCGATGGAGCAAAGTCTGATCGTGTGTACAGAAAACCATAGGACTTTTGTACAAAGTACAAACAGGCATGCTCAGAACCAATGCAAAAGATCAGACAACAATACAGAAGTTGACCAAAGGTGGCGGTAAAGAGCAGAAAAACCACGTGATTTGGTGAAAGTTGGCTGAAAAAGTCCTGCTGTGTGTATGCAATACAAGTTCAGGGCAGACACCCTAAGTACAAAAATCCAAGGGAAAGTTTGTACAAAGTCCTATCGTGTGTATGAGGCTTCAGGCTCACTTTTGATTTGCATTATGATTTTCCACATAGGACATGGAAACAAGGCTAAATGACTCAACTATGCATGAAAACATAGTAACTTGGGTGCAGAAAATGGCAGCAGGTGCTCTGGACTGATGAGTAAAAATTACTAATATTTGGCTGTAACAAAAGGAAGTTTGTTCAAAAAGGGCTGGAGAGATGTACAATATTGAGTATCTACAGGCACTAGTAAAGCATGGTAGAGGTTCCTTGCAAGTTTGGGGCTGCACTTCTGCAAAAGGAGTTGAAAATTTGGTCAGGATCAATGGTGCCTTTACTCTCAGACAGATATTACCTGGATGGAATGGGCTGGTTTGCCATCAGTTTAAATAACTACATGTAACAAGTAATCATATAGCTGTCACTAGAATACATGCAAACTGTCCCGAATTTCCCGGGACATTCCCGGGATTTAGACCCTTTTCCCTGTTTAAATCAACAATCGGAAGAAGTTCTGGACAGCCACACTCCAAAGAAATCTTTGCCTTTTATTCAAAAAATTTCATCAAAGATACATGCCACAGCGGAAAGGATAAAAAACGTACGCGTTTCACACTACAAACAGCGCTTAATCATAGCTAAGAATCACACAAATTACAAGTGAAGTAGATTTTGTTACAAACCATGTGACTCCATAATTGTCAAATCGATCAATCGACTGACGTGCCAATTAGGTATCATGAAACACCTGAGGTTCCAACAAGTGCGGCGAACGAAAGCATTATATGATTAAAGAAAGTGCAACTAAGTGAAGTATTGTGCAGAAGTGTATGTATATGTGAATATAAAGAAGAAATTGTTGATAAAGAGATAAACGTGAATACATATGTGTGTAAATAAATGTTTAGTGTACATGAAAAAATAAATAGATAAATAAGTGAATATATGTTTATATGTGAGTGAACCAACTATAAAATCATTAGTACTTAGGTGAAAAATAGTGATAAGAGTAAAAAATAAGATATAAAAAGTAAATGGTGATACCGTATAATAAATTGAAAGTGTTAATGAACTAAATTCACTATATATTAAATAATATATGAATATACTGTGATAGACATTGAAAATGTCAGACCACTCTGTGAATATACATATACTGATGAATGTATAGGTAATGTGTTAATGAATATATGTAAAACGAAAAAGGAATTCCATAAGATAAAATAATAATTATACTGTAACATATGAGCAAAAGACGTGTTACAAGGAATAAATAACTGTAAAAAAAAAAAAACTGTTATTGTGTGTCAAAAAATTGTAATCACCTCACATCTGTTACATGGACACTTCTTTCTATTAATTAAACTAAAATTTTAAATTTTAAAGATAAAATAAGATAAGCTGATGGTAATCTGAATATAATATAATGATATTAGTAAATAAACTAATATCAATGACAGTAGCATTGTAGAAGTCCATAACAATAGTAAATAAACAAATAGTGAATATACCGTATATACTCGAGTATAAGCCGAGATTTTCAGCCTCTTTTTTGAGGCTGAAAGTGCCCCCCTCGGCTTATACTCGAGTCACCGCTGTCTGACTGCCCGAACAGCGTGTCGAGCAGACAGACAGCGGCCATTCTACCTTTCAAAAGCCGCGCCTCCGCCTCCGCCTCCGCCTGTGATAGGCGGAACACTCAATTTCCCAGCAGTCAGTGTTCCGCCTATCACGGACATCGGCTCATCCTCGGATGAGCCGATGTCCGTGATAGGCGGAACACTGACTGCTGGGAAATTGAGTGTTCCGCCTATCACAGGCGGAGGCGGAGGCGCGGCTTTTGAACAGGGGAATGGCCGCCAGGGCGCCGACGAAGAGCGGCGATCCTGGCATGGGACGACACGGAGGCTCGGGACGGGACGACACGGAGGCTCGGGACGGGACGACACGGAGGCTCGGGACGGGACGACACGGAGGCTGGGGACGGGACCGGACGGAGGCTCGGGACACAGGTAGGCTGGACACACAAGGCTGCACGGACACACACACACACACACACACACACACACACACACACACACACACACACACACACGGATGGATGGACACACACACACACACAGGGATGGATGGATGGATGGACACACACACACACACAGGGATGGATGGATGGATGGACACACACACACACACACACACAGGGATGGATGGATGGATGGACGCACACACACACAGGGATGGATGGATGGACACACACACAGGGATGGATGGATGGACACACACACAGGGATGGATGGATGGACACACACACAGGGATGGACGGACACACAGGGATGGACGGACACAGAGGGATGGACGGACACACACAGGGATGGACAGGCATATCTCACCCTCGGCTTATACACAAGTCAATAGGTTTCCCAGTTTTTTGGGGGCCTCGGCTTATACTCGGGTCGGCCTATACTCGAGTATATACGGTAACTAATGGACATGTCAATTGCAACACTCATTGGAACGTCAATACACTAGCCGATGCATATACATTATCAAAACAAACTGTTTCTGAATCGCATATGAGTATGAAGGCAATTACTGTATAATGCCAATACTTATTATACCTAATAACATGTCTCGAAGCATTAAAACATATGAACATATGAACATATGAACATATAAACATAAAAACAATTAGATCTGCACAAAGATCTATAGTATACACTAATGAACACCTATATTTCCTTAATATCATGACTCAAAACTCAATGACAATCTCTGTAAACACAATTAATTGTCTTGTTTGTGAAAAATACCCTGTTGGTTATCGTTGGTATATCATACCATTATGCTCCAAAGGGCAAAGGAAAGGTGTTCAATAAAATTGAAGTAGAACCCTAATATTTACTATTTGTGCCCAAGCCTATATATGTGCATTTTATTATTATATTGGCCTTGGTTAGCAAATAGTAATTAGTAAAAGGTTGGATAATGGTAGATGACAATGTGCTATTAGACCGTTAGGCAGAGCAAATACACAAACAGCCTACTTTATTTCATTGCCAATAATATCCACTAAATGGCTCTAAAAGGGGGAATTTTTAATCATATAAAATTAATGAAAGACAGGGTAGATCTGAATATATACCATATAATCATACAAAAATTGATTACCAGAATTGGAATTCATGACACCCTAACCATATTAGGTTAATGAAAAGCAATCGATGGTCATACACCTTACGATTGTAAGAGATCCAGGTCGCTAATGCTGGGACGGATAATGCTCAAATTAGTAGCTCCAAAGAAAGGGACTAGTTTGAGCGGATAAGTGAAAAAAGAAAAGAAAAGAAAAGAAAAAGATAACAAATAAGCATATACATAGGGTCAATCATAGTTATGTGAAACATCCCTAAAGGTATTCTCGTGTGTAAGGAGAATATCCAAAACACTTCACGCTTGCAAAGTATTCTGAATCTATCGCCTCCTCTTGTGGAAGTAGTGACCCTCTCTATGCCCTGGATAGATAGACTGGAAACGTCCCTGGAGTGGAAAAGATTCCAGTGTTTAGCCATTTGGCTCGGAGCTGTCATATGTATCTTATTGCCAGTAATTTGTCTAATGCTGAGAGACAGGCTTTGAAGGTATTGACGGCGGATCATAAGATTGTCATTAGGAATGCTGACAAGGGAGGCACTGTTGTTGTTTTAGATTCTGATACCTACAAAATCAACGTCAGCTGTCTGATGTTAACACTTACCAAAATCTTAAAGCTGATCCCCCCTTTTAAAAAAACGTTGTTTTCTCTTTTGGACAGTGCAGTCCATATAGGTTTGTTCTTTCCAAAAGAGAAAGAACTGCTTATTCCTGAATGCCCTATCATGCCGGTATTCCATCACTTGCCACTGGGGGATACCTGATTTAAGGGGGAGCTTTACTGGGGGATACCTGATGTAAGGGGGTATCGGGCATCCGGTTGGCAAGCTGAAGTAGCAAGTGAAAAGCTCAGGGCTCCCACTGATTCTACATTATAGTGATTTGAACTATTTAATTTTATATTACAATGTAATAATAGTAATAATGCACTTCAATCATCCTGACACCATAACAACCATGGTGCCGGGATGATTGAAGCGCTAACACCAGGGGTTTGGAGTATCTTTATCTGCTGATTGTTAAACTTTCTAAAATACACATATTTCTATGTAGGATCTGGGCCAGCTGTCCCTCCATCACTCTTTCCTTCCTTCTCTCTCTCTCTCTCCCTTTTTCTTTCTCCCTTTATTTCTCCCTCCATTCATCTCAGACTCTAACCACACCTCCTTTGAGTCATGTCCCTTTAAGCCACGCCCAACATTTAGCTTAAACCACACCCATTTTTCACTGTTCCGTGTTTTGCGCAATGTGTTTTTCTTTCCCCCGCTACATCACAACTACAAACGAATGCCCCGCCCCCTAATTATAATAGGGCTCCTACAGACAAAAAAGTATACATTTTTCTACAATGTTGGCACTAGGCCGAGCTTGGCTCACAGGCCATTTGCCAAACCCATTTTAAAGTCAGAAAATTGTAACACTAAATCTGGACCCCACCAAAATCTATGGTGGGGAAATATTGAAATTCAACTTTGGCCAAGGCTCAAGGCTTCCATCACTGACTTTTATCTATAGGTAAGCCTATAATAAGGCTTATCTATAGGTAGTGTAAATATCTCCTAAACATGCACTGTTTAGGTGATACTTACTGTACATGCAGCCAGTGACAACGTTGGCGCATTTGCTCTGAAGGAACGGCCACCCATGCCATTAATTCAGAGGCCTGTGCATTGAACATGCACGGGAGTGACATCATTGCGGCTCCGGCCAGTCACAGAGCCTGAGTCCGCAAACCCGGAAGAAAGAATAGTCCACTGATAAAGTGAAATTAATATACAGTGGTGTGAAAAAGTGTTTGCCCCCTTCCTCATTTCCTGTTCCTTTGCATGTTTGTCACACTTAAGTGTTTCGGAACATCAAACCAATTTAAACAATAGTCAAGGACAACACAAGTAAACACAAAATGCAATTTGTAAATGAAGGTGTTTATTATTAAAGGTGAAAAAAAATCCAAACCATCATGGCCCTGTGTGAAAAAGTGATTGCCCCCCTTGTTAAAACATACTATAACTGTGGTTGTCCACACCTGAGTTCAATTTTTCTAGCCACACCCAGGCCTGATTATTGCCACACCTGTTCACAATCAAGGCATCACTTAAATAGGAGCTGCTTGACACAGTAAGGTCCACCAGAAGATCCTTAAAAGCTACACATCATGCCGAGACCCAAAGAAATTCTGGAACAATTGAGAAAGAAAGTAATTGAGATCTATCAGTCTGGAAAGGGTTATAAAGCCATTTCCAAAGCTTTGGGAATCCAGCAAACCACAGTGAGAGCCATTATCCACAAATGGCGAAGACATGGAACAGTGGTGAACCTTCCCAGGAGTGGCCAGCCGCCCAAAATTACCCCAAGAGCGCAGCGACGACTCATCCAAGAGGTCACAAAAGACCCCACGACAACGTCCAAGGAACTGCAGGCCTCACTTGCCTCAGTTAAGGTCAGCGTTCATGCCTCCACCATCAGGAAAAGACTGGGCAAAAATGGCCTGCATGGCAGAGTTCCAAGGAGAAAACCACTGCTGAGCAAAAAGAACATCAAAGCTCATCTCAATTTCTCCACAACACATCTTGATGATCCCCAAGACTTTTGGGACAACATTCTGTGGACCGATGAGACAAAAGTGGAACTCTTTGAAAGGTGTGTGTCCAAGTATATCTGGCGTAGAAGGAACACTGCATTTCATAAAAAGAACATTATACCAACAGTAAAATATGGTGGTGGTAGTGTGATGGTCTGGGGCTGTTTTGCTGCTTCAGGACCTGGAAGACTTGCCGTGATAAAAGGAACTATGAATTCTGCTGTCTACCAAGAGATCCTGAAGGAGAATGTCCGACCATCTGTTCGTGTACTCAAGCTGAAACGAACTTGGGTTCTGCAGCAGGACAATGATCCTAAACACACCAGCAAGTCCACCACCGAATGGCTGAAGAAAAACAAAATGAAGACTTTGGAGTGGCCTAGCCAAAGTCCTGACCTGAATCCTATTGAGATGTTGTGGTATGACCTTAAAAAGGCCGTTCATGCTCGAAAACCCTCTAATGTAACTGAATTAGGACAATTCTGCAAAGATGAGTGGGCCAAAATTCCTCCAGGACGCTGTAAAAGCCTCATTGCACGTTATCGCAAACGCTTGGTTGCAGTTGTTGCTGCTAAGGGTGGCCCAACCAGTTATTAGGTTTAGGAGGCAATCACTTTTTCACACAGGGCCATGATGGTTTGGATTTTTTTTCACCTTTAATAATAAACACCTTCATTTACAAATTGCATTTTGTGTTTACTTGTGTTGTCCTTGACTATTGTTTAAATTGGTTTGATGTTCCGAAACACTTAAGTGTGACAAACATGCAAAGGAACAGGAAATGAGGAAGGGGGCAAACACTTTTTCACACCACTGTATGTATTGATATCCCAGAACAAGTATTAAGGCAATTGCATAGTGCATAATAACATGCAGTATAAACAAAGCAGAAATAGCGAAATAGCTGGTCCTTTCTTCACTAATACTACCTTGAAAGAGTACCAATTGCATTTTAACAGCCTGCTCTGAAATTGCCATCTATTTAAAATAAGAGCTTTGCAATGATAATAAAAATATATTTTCCTCTGCTGCCATCTGTTGGATAATATGGAGAATACTATTTATTTTGAAGCTAGCTGTATGTCTTCTTTACAATTAATTATTGGAAAAATGCTATAATTAAAGTATAACTAAGGCCGCGTACACAAGGGCGGACTGTCTGGCCAACTAAGTCCGTCAGACAATCCGACAGACAGTCCGTCCTACTTTTGAATGAACGGACTTGACCACACACGATGAACAGACAGTCCGCTGAAAGCTTGCACGATGACGTGTACAGCACGTACGACGGGACTAGAAATACGACGTCCAATACACTGCAATGCAACCTTCGGCCGTGTAAATCCTTTCTGAGCATGCGCCATACTTAGTCCGTCCAACTTGCCTACACACGAGCGGACTGTCCGCTGAAACCAAAGTTGGACGGACAATATTACGGAAATTCCGAAAGACTTAGTCCGCCAGACTGTCCGCTGAAAAAGTCCGCTGAAGCCCACACACGAGCGGACTGTCCGCTGAAACACGTTTCAGCGGACCAAGTCCGTCAGACAGTCCGCCCGTGTGTACGCGGCCTAACTGTCATTTTAGATTTTTTAGGTTAATGATACCCACACAGGAGAGCTTCTGGCTGATCATATAAAAAAGGAAACATATGAGAGTAATTAACAAGTTCAAAAAATGGTGCAGCGCAAATAAAGTCCATATACTACATAATCAAATGGTAATTCAGAGAGAAAAGGTGAGGCCACCACGTGATGAAGGCAATCTTCTAATGATGAGCCAAAATCAGAGTGACAAATCCTTCCACCCACACAGAATATTCTTACAGAATATGATGGACCACTAAAATTTAAAATGGTCAAATGAGCTTAATCCTGTAACACAGGACGGACGGATCCAGCAGCACCAATCCACAAATACGGGCAAAATGAAATCAGGTATAATTCCTCCAGCACCATGGAATCCAGTGAGGCACTGATGATCAAATGCCTAGTAGCGGTCGTGGGGTAGAACTTGCTGTGTATATCCAAATAGCGTCAATCCAACCAGTGAAGTGAATACATACAGATCACTCGAGCAATAGCACAGCCCCCAGCGGGAAATATAAGAAAAAAAAAAAAAAATCTAAGTGTAGCTTTTAGCGATCGTTTATTGAATAAAACTCTATTTAATTTTCTCAGTTCAGTAAAAAGTAACACTCGGCAGAAATGTAGCAGAATAAAAAATCAACTTCACAATGTATGTAAAACCGTGCCCGCAAATAGCCACAAGGTGACACTATAGGCTACTGTGAAGTGCACAAATCAGATAACGGGTGACGTCCACAAAACAGCTCCTCCTCCGTATGTACGTTACATCCTACAAGGACTTTGTCAGTGGTGGGTGGAGCTGTAGGCGTCACCCAAAGCAGCTAAGTACCCGCCATGTAAATAGCGGCGGCTGCGTCCAGAAGCGGAAGCAGACCTTACCTCCGTAACAAATACACCAACATCTCACATAGGGACATAGATACTACAAATATATATTGGAAATAATATATGCAATATGATAATAATTAATCTAACCATGGTGGAAGTGAGCAGAAATGATACAGGCACATTATTGATTATACATAAACTGCCACTAAAATCACCTAAAATTATTTAAAAAATGACATCAAATTAAATTAATTTTAATAAAAAAAATTGGACATACACCCACGGTCTGTTTGTGGAAAAACAAATAAATACAATAAAATATTTTAGTATAAACTACAGTGGTGTGAAAAAGTGTTTGCCCCTTTCCTCATTTCCTGTTCCTTTGCATGTTTGTCACACTTAAGTGTTTCGGAACATCAAACCAATTTAAACAATAGTCAAGGACAACACAAGTAAACACAAAATGCAATTTGTAAATGAAGGTGTTTATTATTAAAGGTGAAAAAAAATCCAAACCATCATGGCCCTGTGTGAAAAAGTGATTGCCCCCTAAACCTAATAACTGGTTGGGTCACCCTTAGCAGCAACAACTGCAACCAAGCGTTTGCGATAACGTGCAATGAGGCTTTTACAGCGTCCTGGAGGAATTTTGGCCCACTCATCTTTGCAGAATTGTCCTAATTCAGTTACATTAGAGAGTTTTCGAGCATAAACAGCCTTTTTAAGGTCATACCACAACATCTCAATAGGATTCAGGTCAGGACTTTGGCTAGGCCACTCCAAAGTCTTCATTTTGTTTTTCTTCAGCCATTCGGTGGTGGACTTGCTGGTGTGTTTAGGATCATTGTCCTGCTGCAGAACCCAAGTTCGTTTCAGCTTGAGTACACGAACAGATGGTCGGACATTCTCCTTCAGGATCTCTTGGTAGACAGCAGAATTCATAGTTCCTTTTATCACGGCAAGTCTTCCAGGTCCTGAAGCAGCAAAACAGCCCCAGACCATCACACTACCACCACCATATTTTACTGTTGGTATAATGTTCTTTTTATGAAATGCAGTGTTCCTTCTACGCCAGATATACTTGGACACACACCTTCCAAAGAGTTCCACTTTTGTCTCATCGGTCCACAGAATGTTGTCCCAAAAGTCTTGGGGATCATCAAGATGTGTTATGGAGAAATTGAGATGAGCTTTGATGTTCTTTTTGCTCAGCAGTGGTTTTCTCCTTGGAACTCTGCCATGCAGGCCATTTTTGCCCAGTCTTTTCCTGATGGTGGAGGCATGAACGCTGACCTTAACTGAGGCAAGTGAGGCCTGCAGTTCCTTGGACGTTGTTGTGGGGTCTTTTGTGACCTCTTGGATGAGTCGTCGCTGCGCTCTTGGGGTAATTTTGGGCGGCCGGCCACTCCTGGGAAGGTTCACCACTGTTCCATGTCTTCGCCATTTGTGGATAATGGCTCTCACTGTGGTTCGCTGGATTCCCAAAGCTTTGGAAATGGCTTTATAACCCTTTCCAGACTGATAGATCTCAATTACTTTCTTTCTCAATTGTTCCTGAATTTCTTTGGGTCTCGGCATGATGTGTAGCTTTTAAGGATCTTCTGGTGGACCTTACTGTGTCAAGCAGCTCCTATTTAAGTGATGCCTTGATTGTGAACAGGTGTGGCAATAATCAGGCCTGGGTGTGGCTAGAGAAATTGAACTCAGGTGTGGACAACCACAGTTATAGTATGTTTTAACAAGGGGGGCAATCACTTTTTCACACAGGGCCATGATGGTTTGGATTTTTTTTCACCTTTAATAATAAACACCTTCATTTACAAATTGCATTTTGTGTTTACTTGTGTTGTCCTTGACTATTGTTTAAATTGTTTTGATGTTCCGAAACACTTAAGTGTGACAAACATGCAAAGGAACAGGAAATGAGGAAGGGGGCAAACGCTTTTTCACACCACTGTACATAACATATAATACTTATCTGAGATAAAACAATTCAAATCAAAGTCAATGTTTAATCCTCCAGGGGTAAGAACTTGGGTCTCATTCAGAAGGATTCATGCTGACTCAATGAACACATAAAATTACCCCCTTTCCAGTGCTTTTTGACCCTTTCTAAGCCCCAAAATTTAAGACAACGGGGGTCTCTATTATGAAATTATCTAAAATGTTTAGACACATTATGGGACCGTAAGCGTCCCATAAGAGAGAGAGTAATTAATTACAACATAAACTTTGATTTATTTTCAATACGTGATCCACCCAACAAAAAAGTTAATATGTTAAAAATGAAAGAATTATAAACTGGTACTTGGTGTCAAATATGTGTTATGGTTTCAGATTGATCAGTCAGCAGCACGGTGGGATACATCGATGCAAGTTTTAATAGCAGTAACAAATCTGTTAACACTGCAGGAAGTGCAATACCCAGCAATTTACTGCTTTTATACTAGTATGTGTTGCACAAGCACAAAGAAAATAAGTGAAAAAAGTAAAGTAAAAAAAGTAAAGACATCCTTAATACATATGTAGGCGGGCAGGGCCTACATGGGTTGATGGATGGTTTGTCACGTCCTCCATGTTTTGCCATTAACTGATTGGGCACCAAGTACTGGGTCTCATGGAAGGCCTACCCTATGTGCAATCTTCAGGGATACATTAGGCACTTGGTGACAGGGTCACTTTACTGCACACATGGGATACCTTTGTCTTCTGCCATTTTCATCAGTGCTCTGGGACAAGACTGAGGCTGCTATGGGGGAATACTCAACCTTAAGGCGGACCTCTACTCTAATGCCCCATACACATGAGCGGATTTTCTGTCGGAAAAAACTTAGATGGTTTTTGGATGGTTTTTCCGACGGAATTCCGGTCAAGCTTGGCTTGCATACACACGGTCACACAAAAGTTTTCTGAACTTTCGACCGTCAAGAACGCGATGATGTACAACTCTACGATGAACCGAGAAAATGAAGTTCAATGCTTCCGAGCATGCACCAAATTGTTTCTGAGCATGCATAGGAATTTTGCGCATCAGAATTTGTAGACAATCAGAATTTCCGATCGGAACTTTTTCCGACCGAAAAATAGAGAACCTGCTCTCAATGCTTTGCTGGCCATGACAGGTGACATTCTCCTACTCCTACAGGTCTCCTCATCTGTCTCTATACCTTATGGGTACCGAACCACTGTGCTTCCAAAAAAATGGAACCTTACAAGAAAAACGCTAGAAAGCGAATTATTAAGATGGAGATGTATCAGATGGTATGTATTCAAACTAATATGATAGAGGAGAACTCTTCTCCTGGTGTGAAAATTATTCTATCGAGAGTGTTAGCAGCAGTGTGTACACAATGATAAATGTCACAATACAAAGTGCAACTTATATCTCTACAGCATAATAACAGTGCTAGGTGCAATAATACATATAACACCACATACAGTGGTCTGACTATAAATCAGACTTATACGGCAAAAGGTGCTGAGTGCATCACAACAAAACCAAAGTGGCTAAAAATAAATAATTACTGACTATATAAAAAAAAAATATAATTACTGACTAAGTAGGCGCAAACTAGTGGCAATGATAAAGTGCAAAATTGCAAGCAAAGTGCTAAGTGTAAGGCCGCGTACACACGGGCGGACTGTCTGGCCAACTAAGTCCGTCAGACAATCCGACAGACAGTCCGTCCTACTTTTGAATGAACAGACTTGACCACACACGATGAACAGACAGTCCGCTGAAAGCTTGCGCGATGACGTGTACAGCACGTACGACGGGACTAGAAATACGACGTCAAATACACTGCAATGCAACCTTCGGACGTGTAAATCCTTTCTGAGCATGCGCCATACTTAGTCCGTCCAACTTGCCTACTCACGAGCGGACTGTCCGCTGAAACCAAAGTTGGACGGACAATATTACGGAAATTCCGAAAGACTTACTCCGCCAGACTGTCCGCTGAAAAAGTCCGCTGAAGCCCACACACGAGCGGACTGTCCGCTGAAACACGTTTCAGCGGACTAAGTTGGACAGACAGTCCGCCCGTGTGTACGCGGCCTAACACAAAATATCAAAAAACGCATACAATAATCAGACTATAGATCCAAGCTCTATAAACAAAAAGTGCTGAGTGCAAAAAATAGCAAAACAATTGGACTATATCCAGCTGTTAATGACGTGAACACAGTCCCGTGATGATGTTACATAAACATATAAAGTGATTCTGTGCTGAAAATTGCCTCAGAGGCTCTTCCTCTACATAGGTGATTCCACGCATAAGTGTGCACACTGGGTAATTACCTTCCCGCTATATAAAATATAGCGTATATGCAGCCTCCTCATAGATAAACCAATAGTCCCAGGGAAGGGGGTGGAAGGGGGGGGGGCCTCAGGGGGTCACTCTCAGATCTCCGTCAAAATACAGTATAATTCTTCTTAGGTGGATCTGGGATGCTCTTGACTAGTCTATCCCTCAAAGTAGGGGCAAAAAACCCCCCAGAAAACTTTCCTAGCAGCAGATGGCGTCACAGAAGTTTGCTGAGACTGGATCCAGGAACAAACTTCAAAGTCAGGAGACACAGTCAGGAGGCTGTATATTGCCCATCCCACAAAAGCCCACTGCCCCTTTAAATGATCCTGGGACAGGCAGAACCCACCCCCAGGCTCCTCCTGTTGCTGTGGGCAAAACTAATAATAGAAACAAAATGGCGCCCAGAGCTTCTGTCGGCCATTGCACCCGTGCAAACCGGGCGCAGCCCTATGACATCATCAAGAGCGCCCTAGGCCGGTAAATACTGCGCTCAACAGCCGTCCCACGCCTATAGGGAGACCTGGACACCTACTGCATGGTTTGGGTTGCCACCTCATGCCTTTAAACCCGAACGCATATGAATTACACAGGTTCTGAGACTAATTTAGTGCAGATAAGGCACCAAGTGAGTTTAATTACCACCTTAATCAGCCACAGAACCTGTGTAATCAATATGTGTTCAGGTTTAAAGGGATGAGGTGGCAACTCTATGCATAGTGCGACCAAGTCCTCGCTCACCCAGGACCTACCTAAAGCCAGATAAGAAGGGAGAAGAGAAAGAACTGGATAAAACAGGTAAAGTCATAGCCTAATGGTCAACGAAGCTCATAGAGAAGGAAATGACAGGCTGGCCCCCTCAAATCTCCAGAACCAAGTCATGCTGAATGGCAGATTTTGTTCCTAAATTGGAAACACTGCAGGGACCCATCGAGACCACACAGACGAGGATTTCTCAGGCTTTTCAGCGTAATGTTAGCAGCCCGAGCACTGACACACTAGGAGAAGCTTGAACCCAGCTGCTTACTGCACATAAAATTCCTTACTTCATCACTGGTGCACGGAGGTATGAGGAAAAAAAGAAGAATGGGATGGCAGCTAACCATGCCTCCATTGATGCTCTTCACTGGTCCCGGGAGGCGGAGCTCTATTACTAGAATGCTGCCATGTTGGCGTCAGGAAACACTTTTTTCTCATCAAAAGAGAATTGGTAAAACAAATGGCTCTTCTGTAGGAATCAAAGCTCACTGAGATCTAACCTACCATGATAAATAATGTATTAGAGTCACACTCAAAAAAGGAAACAGCAGTTCAGATCAGCAGAAACATAAAGTGCAATGTTGAAACTGTAAGCCAAATAAAATGTTATGGAATGTTAAATGTTACGGAATGTTAATGGCAATAACAAAAAAGGTCAAATCCAGGGAAAAAGATTGCAGATCAGCAGAGGATTGAACAAGTTGATTCCCTAAGAGGATATACAGTACCTAAACAGTATAAGCTCCTGGTCCCCAATAACATGTGTTTTTTTTTAAGAAATAGGAAACGACATTAATAAATATATATATATATATATATATATATATATATATATATATATATTTATTAATGTTGTTTCCTATTTCTTATATATATATATGTATTTAACCGCTTGCCGATCATATAACCTAGATATACGGCTAGATCACATAGGTAGGGAGAGTGCGTGCATGCAGCCGGTGACCCAGCCGTGCTGTGATTGAACACAGCAGATAATACATTGGCTGGCACCCGGCACCCTGGCACCCGGTAATTGTCATAAATTTACACAAGGCAGTGCTCTGCCTATGTAAACAATTGAACACATATGTACACCCGTATGTATATATGTCAAAACGGTCAGTCAAGGCAGCCACCAAGAAAAACAAAAGCGGGTTCCAATAAACTAGAATATAAACAAGGAAAAGGGCGCCTCTGAGTATGTTTCACAAAATAATTTATTAAAACAGGAATATCCACTCACATGAAAGAAAGAGGAGTTGCATTTAAGTCCATCATCTGGGCTGAGGAGATGGTGTGGGACTGCAGGTCACAGCAGATCCTGTGTAGCTGCCATTACATCGAATCCAGGCAGGAAAGGGTGGAAATGGCTGAGCACAGCGAGTACAGTCTCCTTTAATGTTCCCAGCTAAAAAAGCCTATCACAGTCCAGTGGAGTAATAGAAGTCCATCTGATAAGGATAGTGGTTCAGTGAGGGGAGAGTGGAGGTCAATGCAGAGCTGCACTGTTTCTCCACAGCTTTCATTCTGCCTCTATGGGGCCCTCCCCATTTCTTTCTAATCTATAGTGGTTTTTAAAAAAACTTTAAAAAAAACTTTTTTGATTTATCCTCAACATATCCCAAACTTAAAGTCTCATATTTAAAGTTAAAGTTTTTTTATAGTTAAAGAGTTTAAAGGTGGCTTATGAGAAAGCCAAGGAGGCATCTACTATCAGAGAACAAAAGAACAAGAAAAACTTTGATCCTAAAGTGAGGGTGCAGGATTTTCAACCTGGGGATCGGGTGTTATTGCGCAATCTAGGGGTGCTAGGAAAACATAAGCTGATGGATTGATGGTGTTCCAAACCCTACATTGTTTGCAAACGACTACCTGGACTCCCTGTGTATCAGATCTGGCCTGAAGAGAAAACTGGTCCTCTGAAGACTTGGCATCAAAACCATTTACTGCCCATATCAGAGATTGTTGGAGTACCCTCCACCCCTTGCTCAGAGGCATATCAGTCCCCAATGTTGAGGCCTAGGGCCAGGAAAACTTGTCCACCTGCACTTAAGGGGAAAGTGATGATGGGGAATTAACTCTGGATTGGCTGTGGGTTCCCCTTTTGAAGATGATTCTATCATCCCTGATACTGGAGAAGAAGGCTGTCAAGGGATAGGTTCCCATTTGCCTGACACTGAGGCAATAGTTTCTCACTCATCTAGGGGAAATGAGGGAGTCAAACTGGAAACCCGCAAAGCGTCTAATGCGATTGATGCTCTCATCCCTCCTACTAACATCGCAAGGAGAGAGAGAGTTCCTGAATTGGTATTAGAGACAGAAGTAGAACCTGAGACTGAAGTAGAACCTGAACCGGAAGCTTGATACAGTTTTTGAGAAGCAGAACAGGAACCAGAGTCAATGGAAGACATTCATTCCCAGTTGAGACAGAGGATATGCCCCCAAAAAGACTGACTTATGATACTCTTGGAGAAAATTCTGACGAACTTATACCCACTGCTCAACGTTCCAGTCAAGCACTTGCCTCCTTTACAGAACCTTTAGTAAAGGATGACCTTAATCCACCTTCCGACACTACTGGATGGGCCACTAACTTATTATTGGCCTGTCAAAAAATGAATGTGACTTCTCCTACTGATGTATATAATTTGCTATCAGAAGACCCTTTATAATGTCAGTTATTAGCTGTTGCAACTGCTAGTTTGTTAGATGGTTAATTGTTTAGTTTTCATGATGCAGTAAAGTGATTCCGCAGGTTCTGTCTTTAGGGACCAAAGACTTTCAAGTGGGGGAGGATGTAGCAATACGGACTACAATCGTAAAGTACAGTACCCTCCGGCATTTACATGCATCGCATGTCCCTCTAGTGATTACTGTAACAGGTGACAACATATTTGTGTGCCAAACAAAAGGGATTGTGGGATAGATAGTTCTCCTGACTGATAATTGCTTGAAATGATTATGTGCTTGGACTACATATCACAGGGATCTTTGCTACCATCAGGAAGATTGCTGGTAGTAGCTATAAAAGAAGCAAAAGCCTGCATGGTGCTCTCTTCCTCCTGGGCTTGACGGACCTCTCTGTGCATGGAGAGAGGGGTCACGGCCTACTACGCGGTGTACCACCTTCCAACCTGTACCAGAGGGTTGTGCAAGGATAATGTGTAGCGCTAAATATTGTGACCTGTTGAAGGAAACATCTATACATGTAATAGTGTAAATATCAAAAACTAGAACTAATACTAATACCAGTTATTAGTGCTTGTGAAAATATACACGTGAAATCAATCAATATGCAATAATGAAATCAAATGTGTCTGTGAAGTGATTCAAAGTGTACTGAGTACAACACAATGGAGTGTTAGATCACAGTCCAAAGGAAACAAGTCCATGAGACATGGAGAGAGATGTTAATTCCCCATTCCTAAATGGGCTGGAATGTATAATCCTGGTAAACCAGATGGTATAAAAAAACTCAAGATACACTATTAATGGCCTCCCGTCTAGTATATCATCACAGCGCTCAAACACCCCCCTCTCCCCAGCTGCCACTTAAATAGTTGAATATATCTCTCAGAAGGTGAAAAGAAAAAACTAACAATCACAGTGCAAAAATCACCTTGTGGCGCTACAAAGAATAAACACTGTTAAATAGCAGTGTACTACAATGCCCAAAACTGCGCTGCGTGAAAATTATAAACGCATGTGCATAAATACATTACAATAAACAATGAAGTAAAATGTGATTAAATGGCAATCAAAAAATCGCAATCAAAAAAATCGCATAAAGGTGATAAAGTGAATATGTGACAAAACATAAATAAAACAAATAAACACAATATTTTTCTGCTACAAATAGTGCTCTTAATGGAAATGTGCAGTTCCAAAGTATAATTAATCTTAAAGTTCGATCTTCAATCAGACACAATTGTTGAAGAGTAAAAACTGTGATGGTAGCATTAATTGAAAAACTCCTTTTCCAGTGAAAGTTCTATAACAAAGTGTCCATAAACCGCAAAGCCTCCACCGCACCCTTGGTGTTCGTACCCCCCTTGTTTAGAACACTCACCAGCAGTATTGCCCAGCGAT
Organism: Lithobates pipiens; assembly: GCF_037356315.1. Lineage (NCBI taxonomy): Eukaryota > Metazoa > Chordata > Amphibia > Anura > Ranidae > Lithobates > Lithobates pipiens. The sequence goes on along the minus strand of NW_027507748.1, from coordinate 162,817,244 downwards.
TTTTGCCCGACACGAGAGTGCTGGGCAATGCTGCTGGTGAGTGTTCTAAACAAGGGGGGCACGAACACCAAGGGTGCGGTGGAGGCTTTGCGGTTTATGGACACTTTGTTATAGAACTTTCATTGGAAAAGGAGTTTTTCAATTAATGCTACCATCACAGTTTTTACTCTTCAACAATTGTGTCTGATTGAAGATCGAACTTTAAGATTAATTATACTTTGGAACTGCACATTTGCATTAAGAGCACTATTTGTAGCAGAAAAATATTGTGTTTATTTGTTTTATTTATGTTTTGTCACATATTCACTTTATCACCTTTATGCGATTTTTTGATTGCGATTTTTTGATTGCCATTTAATCACATTTTACTTCATTGTTTATTGTAATGTATTTATGCACATGCGTTTATAATTTTCACGCAGCGCAGTTTTGGGCATTGTAGTACACTGCTATTTAACAGTGTTTATTCTTTGTAGCGCCACAAGGTGATTTTTGCACTGTGATTGTTAGTTTTTTCTTTTCACCTTCTGAGAGATATAAACCAGATGGTATGCCTATGCATACTTGTACAAGTTCACATGAATGAGGTGAGGTACCCTTACTGGAGATGGTGGACCCAAATGCCATATGGCAGTGAGTCAAACAGAGATGGTTTATTCACGTGTAAAAAATCTTACAATGATATGCAAGATACAGAATGTAAAAGTGATCACAAAAATCAATAAAAAAACATCTAAAAGCAATGTGGGAGACATAGAAATGCTGGCCCGGCGCATTTTTTTAGATGGCAAAAGGTCTTCAACTGGGGCATCCTCCCTCTACCTGAGCTTCTTCTCTCTCCTGCGATGTCCACTATCCCCTCAGCCATCCAGGACACTCCTCCTGATTGGTTGAGACAGAGCATCCCAGAACTAACCGGTAGAGCTGTAGCCATCATTCAGCTATAGCGCGGTTGGCAAGTGGTTAAAGTGTATGTAAACATTTGCTATCCTATAGGGAACATCTAGAAATGCTGAAGGTACCAAAGCGCTATTCTGACAGTTCTACGCTTTGTCCTGAATTCCTCCTGAAAAATAACAATGTACATTTCATGCATGGAACCTCAAATCAGTATATCTGCAGTGAGAGATCTAAGGCAATGTGCATATACTGATAGCCTCACACAATTTGAAGTAAAATTCGGTGATGCCAGTACTAAGCAGATCATGTTCTAGTTACTGGAATGAATATTGTTCCTGAAACCTGCAGTTAAAAAGACCCCCCCCCCGCCCCACATTGATGCTTCATTTATTCTGTGAAAATTAAAATTTTTCTTCACCTGTCATTAGATCACCTATTATCGGAGGCCACAAGATTTTTGAAAATGCAGAAAATTTATTTTTTTATACATGGTGGTCAATTAATGGGATATTTTCTAACACAGAGAATAGTTATACTTAGAATTATACCCCAAAACACATTCTGCTACTCCTCCCAAGTATGGCAATATTATATTATGTGTGAGACTTTTTCACAACCTAATCACGTAGAGAGGCCCAAAATCCAAGGAGCACCTTCAGGCTTTTTAGGGGCATAAATTACGCATTTAACCACTTCAGCACCGGAAGAATTTACCCCCTTCCTGCCCAGAGAACTTTTTGAGATTCGGCACTGCGTCAATTTACCTGCCAATTGCGCGGTCTTGCAACATGGCTCCCAAACAAAATTTATATCCTTTTTTTCCCACAAATAGAGATTTCTTTTGGTGGTATTTAATCACCCCTGTGGTTTTTATTTTTTGCTCTATAAACAAAAAAAGAGCGACAATTTTGAAAAAAAGCATTATTTTTTATTTTGCTATAATAAATATCCCCCAAAAATATATAAAAAACTATTTTTTTTCCTCAGTTTAGGCTGATACATATTCTTCTTAGACATGTGCATTCATTTTTGTCTGAATGCATTTTCGTCTGAATTTCAGGTATTTTCGTTATCGTTTTGACAAACGATAACGAAAGCACATAATCCAAAAAACGAAAAAATCCGACATAAATAAATGCTTTATTTTCATTTTTCTTTTTGACACAATTCGATACAGATAGGAGATTCGACGTGACTCTAACAATAACAATCTCTGTTTATTGAACTTGTATCATAACAGTCCATTCATTCACACAGGGGCAACACGACTTCCAGCACAACTTTGGGAGGCAACTTGGACACAACTTGAGTGTGAATCACAGCAAGACTTACAACACTACTTTAATGTAAAAAAATAAAAAATGGCATGGGTTCCCCTTCAAGAGCATACCAGGTCCTTCAGGTCTGGTATGGATATTAAGGGGAACCCCGCTCCAAAAAAAATGGTGTTGGGGTCCCCCTCAAAATCCATACCAGGCCCTTCAGGTCTGGCATGGATTTTAAGGGGAACCCCGTGCCCAAAATAAAAAATGGCAGGCAGCTTGAGCCAAGACAGAAGCCAAGGGACTTGAGCCAAGGCAGACGAACATGTGAGCAGGAGAGGAATGGGCATGTGCCAAAACTGAATAAATAGTCCTTCTGCTTCGACCAGCACATGGTCATCAAAAAGGGGCACTGATAATGGAAAAAGTAGTAGGAATGGCTGAGTGGGGGGGGGGGGGGGTGTAATTCTGATTTTTTAAATTTTGCACTGACTGTCTTTGAAATTGCCTGGGCACCCTATTAAAATCCGGGGACAAAACCAGGGACAGACTTGGTCCAGGGACAGTGCCCTAAGTTTCTGGGGATATCTGGTCACCCTATACTAAGAATTACACCTTAAAACACATTCTGCTTCTCCTCCCGAGTATCAGGGCCGTTTTTAAGGCAGGGCAAAAGGGGCAACTGCCCTGGGCCCTGTCATTGTTGTGGGGCCCAAAGCAGCTGCCACATACAGTACTTGCCAACTATCCTGGTTTAAATTCCCTTGTTCCTTGAAGTTTTAGTCCCATGCTGTGTCCCAGTGTCTCAGTGTGAATTGCTGCTACTAATGCTGCCCAGCTCTGCCCTATTGTTATATACAGATGACTCACCTGCAGACCCTGTGTTTACATGTAAATAGTGGTGGCATTCATATGTATATCATGCCCCCCAGGTCAAATCCGCCATCACCTATACTGAATGCTGCCCACTGGGGAGGTAAAGGGGCATGCTTGAAAGTCCTGCCTACAACTGTGGTCATTAAGCCTAACATCTGTCTGTTCTGCAAAGGCAAGCGAATAGGTGGGTCCAAAGATGAGCAGAGTAGGCAGGTAGAGTTAAGGGGGGGAGGGTGGTTGGTGTGGAGAGGATGGGGGAGGTTTGGGGTGTAGAGGTTAGCAGGGGTTTTATGATGCAAAAGTGTACTGACAGGGTGGATAAAGATGGAGGTCGTGTGTGGGGCAGCCCATTCATCTCAATGGGCTGCTCTATGTGCTAGAAATGCAGAAGAAGGTCCCTAACCCTTTTTCAAAATCACACGGTGCCGAGGCACATGTCAGCAGATGTGTGAGAGTGTTATTAACAATTGATGGCATTACTGTGTATCTGCTAAAGGGCAGCTGCAGATTTTGCATGCGTTCCTGACACACAAATGTGAACGCAGGCTAAATGTCTCAGTTACATTGGTGGTCAGTGTAAATCTTCTCATTACATTGGGGCTTGGTGTAGAATCCTTTCATTCATGCCTGATCTGATACAGTAAACAGGTTTTGAGTCTAGCTGCTATTTATTGTACATCCCAGAGCAGGTAGAGAGTGAAATTGCATGGGGGGGGGGGGGGCAGCTTGGGCTTTGGCGTTGGGGACCCCATGAGACTTTTTGCCCAGGGCCCAATCAATATTAAAGACAGCCCTGCCCAGTATGGGGATAACACGTGTGAGACTTTTTGTCTCTTTTTTAAATGTTTTGACTAATTATGTCCCCAACAATGCATCTTGTGTATCACAAAAAGCAACCAACACTGTCTAGAAAACAATGTACTGTAATGGGCACCTCTGTACGAGTGGTCAGGGAATATAGATTAGTGTCGTACATGTGACACTGTACTGGTGTGGCTGTAATCAGGAACACCGTTGCTGGCTTTACTGGCTTCTCTTACACTGTCACTGGTGTGACTAGCGATCAGCATAGTGTTGCTAGCTTCACTGGTTATGTTGATGCTGGCACTGGTGTGACAGTAGTCAAGACATTGGTGCACACTGGCGCTTGTGTATTGCCTATCAGGAAACTGGTGCTAGCTTACAACAGCATAACATTGGTGTGGTGACACAGTAACAGGGTTACTGACTGGCCACACTGGTTTGTTGACAGTGTGACTAGTGTCGATATCAGTCAGGTACACTGGTGCTGCTGGTCAAGGGCACTGCCTGGCTGCATTTTAGTGACAACTCACACTGGTTTGACTAGCAATCGGGGACACTGTAGTTGGCAGCACTGGTATTTTGGTGGAGAACACTGGTGTATTGTCGAACAGTGGTGTTTTGATGGAGAACGCTGGAAAAAAAACATTGTGTAATTATGTTGCTATGTCTCCTCTCACAGGTGATCACTGTGAGAGGAAACAGAGCTAATGTCTGCATTGGCGCTGTACCCTGATCTGTGATCTGCTGTGTCCAAGGGAGTCAAAGTGGTTGTAAACCTCTGAAATGAAAAATGAGCAAACCATATACCTCTATAGTGTATATTTGCTTCAATACAAAGCACAGAGTGTGGTTCCTGGTTGCTCTTTTCCTTCTGCTATCTGCATAGGCCACTTCTGAAAAGTTAAGCCAACATCATACCTCCCAACTTTTTGAGACTGGAATGAGGGACACCTATCAGCAAAAGTACGCAGGCACAGGATACATTTACTGCCACTGCCCCTTAAAGGAGAATTGTACAAAAAAACAAGATTGGGTAAACCCACAAGTGCTTTTTTTACCACTACTATTCCTTTATATTGGCTTTTGGAATTCACAAATGCAGCAATTTAGAAATCAGATGAAAGGTTTAGTGCTGGAAAACACTTTTTGATAAATAAAAAGTGCATTTTCTATACATCTATACAGATAAGACCCTAATGAAGGACAAATGAGGAGGAATGAGGGAAAGAGGGACATTGCTCCAAACAGTGTATGTAGAGGGGCTCCTGCGCTCTATGGCAAAAAGAATAGTTTTGGAAAAGAAGTAAGAAGTGTGTTCTAATCGAAGCAGCAGACACTTTTTGAGTGAACTCTCAATTGAAAATAGAAAAAAGGTGGAAAGGGGTGTGTTGCGCTTCCTTAAATACCAAGAAAGAAATATAAGACTCATAAAATAAATAGAGACTAACAATTCTCCTCAAAGTGTGAATGAAAAGTAAGTGCAATAGTGCTCAATGCTTAAAACTTATAAAGTTGCATTCAAATAAACATCTGATATATAATGTGCTTGTGCATCCTTCCAGTGTCCAAAAATAAGCAAAGATGAGTCTAAGACTATAAAGTGCATATAATTAATTAATATTGCAATATGGAAAAAGGTGAAATATCTGTGATTAAACTACAAACAAATATGTACCAATAAATCAATGTGATAAAATGATCTAAAAGATTCTATGGATACTTTAAAAACGATGATCTAAAACGTGCAAAAACAGAGAGAAGTAATATTATATTCCTTAATCCAAAAGAAAACGGAGTAGCAGCAAAATAGCAGAAAAAATGTAGATCTCGATAAAGTGTCCCATACACAGTCCAATCGTGCAACTTTAGAGTGTGATTTCACAATCAAACATAAAGTGCAATGTGCAAAAATAACTCTCCTCCAAACGGTGTCCCGTGTCAGTGCTGATGATCCTAAATAATTACCTTACAGCTGCAAGGTATACAGCAAGACAATAAATTTGCAGGGGGAATTCCGGGGGGTCAAATAGACTGTGGCTGGGACTTGACAAGTGCCGCTCTTCCTTGCAGTTTTTGGCCGACAAGCAATACTCAAAATAACAAGTGAAAGATATCCTCCATGGTGTAGTAATTTAAAACAAGCGATTTATGTGTAAAGATAAAACTACTCACAAACAGGAGCGAATAGACAGGCACACACAGCTAAAACGATCGGTGGACGATACGAACGTCACTTCCGGTTTCCTACGCGTTACGTCACAAGTGGACTTCAAACAGACCATGACTGGCTATTGGGCAGACCAGGCATTTGGGCCGCCTGTTCTGTGGCCTGTTGATGTTTAGGCAGCACAGCAGGAGGTAAGTGGGGACCGCGGCCTGGACCGGGTTAACACAGGCCAAGGCTCACATACTGTTATGCGGCCGTGCCTATGACTTCTGGAGGAACTAGCAGCTGCATGGGCTGAGCTGTGTGTCTCTCACAGCTCAGCCTCAGAGCCGCCCTGACAGTTCTGCTCTCGGCCCCTACGGACTGCTCCTCCTCCTCTGGGCTGCTGTCAGAATGTCCACCCCCCTCCCCCTTTCTCATGTCGGGCTTGTCGGCAGCACAGGACGGGAGGGAAGAAAGCTTCCTGCTTGTTCTTCTTCCCTCCCAGGTAGCTTTAGGTGCACACTGTGCAGATGACACAATACACCAACTGTAATTACTACAGCTGCCTGCGGATAGGATCAGCAGAACACCAGCAATTGGGGTAGCTTTAGGTGCACACTGTGCAGATGACACAATACACCAACTGTAATTACTACAGCTGCCTGCGGATAGGATCAGCACAACACCAGCAATTTGGGTAGCTTTAGGTACACACTGTGCAGATGACACAATACACCAACTGTAATTACTGCAGCTGCCTGCGGATAGGATCAGCAGAACACCAGCAATTTCGGGTAGCTTTAAGTGCACACTGTGCAAAGGGCTCAGTACGCAGTAACGAAGCTAGCTAAACTGAATACAGTATATATATATATATATATATATATATATATATATATTGTAATGTTCGGGGGACCAGGTAGATCGCAGGACACAGGCTTTGCTCACAACAAAGGGTTTATTAAACTTAAATCGCTTTACAGCAGCCAAAAACACAAAGGAAAAAGTTTTTAGTCTCACCGACTTGCACAGTTCAGAATAGCTGTCTCTATCCAAACAGAGCTTGATCTTGATGGCAGGTAGCTTCCCCTGCCAGGGAGCCTTCCAAACAGGACACTGCTGTCCACTTCAGTTGCTGTAACCCAGAACAAACACCAAACACCATCCACCATGTGTTCGCCACTCCTCCACACCCATCTACAACTTCCTGTCTTGCTTTTTAAAGACACTTCCTTAACAGGTGGGTTAATCAATTTTATTCCCTTAAAGAGAGCACAACCCAAACAGAGGGGAAATATAGCGTCCTTCCAGGACCCAGCCACGGCGTCCATTACATATCCCCCCCCCTGTGCCCCAACGCCAAGGAGGTGGAGGCAACAGTGGAGCTCAAACAATGGACTCGGGAGAGGGCATCTGCATTTTGATGCAGTCTCCCGGGCCTATGCTCCACCACAAATTTAAATTCCTGGAGTGCCAGGAACCACCGGGTAACCCTGGCATTAGTCCCTTTTCCCTGTCTCAGCCATGTTAAAGGGGCATGGTCAGAAATCAACCTAAACTTCCTCCCCAAAAGGTAATATCTGAGGGATTCCAGAGCCCACTTAATGGCCAGACACTCTCGTTCAATTATGGCATAGTTTTTCTCTGCTGGTGTTAACTTCCTGCTGAGGAAGACTATCGGGTGTTCCTCGCCATGAATAACCTGTGACAACACCGCTCCCAATCCTACATCGGAAGCATCAGTCTGGACAACAAACTCTTCTGAAAAATTAGGTGCTACCAGGACAGGGTGTTGGCACAGCGCCGACTTGAGCTCCAAAAAAGCCTTCTCAGCGTCTGCATTCCACTCCACCATGACCGATTTCCGACCCTTAGTCAGATCGGTCAACGGAGCCGCCAATGTGGCAAAGTTGGGTACAAACCTTCTGTAGTATCCCACCATGCCCAGGAATGCACGTACCTGCTTTTTTGTGAGGGGGCGGGGCCAATTCTGTATAGCCTCTATCTTGTTGACCTGAGGTTTCACTACCCCTCTACCCACGATATAACCCAGGTATTTCACCTCCTCCATTCCCAAAGCACATTTTTCAGGGTTTATTGTAAACCCCTCCTTCCAAAGAGAGTCCAGCACTGCCTGCACTTTGGGCAAATGCGATTCCCAGTCTTTGCTAAAAATGACTATATCGTCCAAGTATACTGAGGCATACTTCCGGTGAGGTCGTAAAATCCTATCCATTGCTCTCTGGAACGTGGCTGGAGCAGTTTGCAATCCAAAAGGCATCCTTTTGTACTGAAAACTCCCCTCTGGGGTAGAAAAAGCAGTTTTCTCTCTAGCAGCCTTAGTCAACGGTATTTGCCAATACCCCTTGGTAAGGTCTAACGTAGTGATATACCTGGCTGGACCTAGTCTCTCGATAAGCTCATCTACCCGGGGCATAGGGTAGGCATCAAACCGGGAAACTTCATTAAGTTTCCGGAAATTATTGCAGAATCGCAGAGTCCCGTTGGGCTTCGGTACCAACACAATCGGGCTCGACCACTCACTCTGCGATTCCTCAATAATCCCTAGGTCTAACATCTTTTTTACTTCCTCTGAAACGGCCTTCCTTTGAGCCTCTGGGATGCGGTAGGGCCGGACAAAAACTTTGACTCCTGGTTCTGTGACAATATCATGCTCTACGACACTAGTGAGCCCGGGCAAGTCTGAAAATTTTTCTTTATTTCTCTGCAAGAACTCCTTTGCCTGCTGACTTTGGGTTTTAGACAGGGTATTTGCTACTTGGACACTCTCCACCCCAACCCGAGGCTCAAGTTTTGTACTAGCCAGGGAGGTCGCTGGTTCCCTGTCTGTCCAGGGCTTTAACAAGTTTACATGATATATCTGGAAGGGTTTCCTCTTGCCTGGTTGGTGGACTCTATAATTTACCTCTCCCATTTTTTCTACAACCTCGAAAGGGCCTTGCCATCTGGCCAACAATTTACTTTCCACAGTGGGAATCAACACTGCTACTCGATCCCCCACTTGAAAGTTCCTAATTTTGGCTGCCCTATTATAGACCTGTCGTTGAGCCTCCTGGGCTTTTTGTAAGTGTTCCTTAACTAGCGGCATCACAGTTCGGATCCTCTCCTGCATTTGAGAGACATATTCAAGAACACTTTTATGCTGGATTGGTTCACTTTCCCATTCTTCTTTAACAAAGTCCAGTAGTCCGCGAGGTCTCCGCCCATATACCAATTCAAAGGGCGAAAACCCAGTGGAGGCCTGGGGCACTTCTCGGATAGCGAACAGGAGAGCTAGTAACAGGCAGTCCCAGTCTTTCCCATCCCTTTGTACCACTCTCTTGAGCATAGACTTAAGGGTCTTATTAAAACGTTCTACCAATCCATCTGTTTGGGGATGGTAGACCGATGTGCGCAGCTGTTTAATCCGGAACAGTTTGCATACATCAGCCATAACCTTCGACATAAACGGGGTGCCCTGGTCTGTAAGTATTTCCTTGAGAAAACCTGTCCGTGTAAACAACTGGAATAACTCCCGTGCAATAGCCTTAGAGGAGGTATTCCGCAGGGGTAGCGCCTCAGGATATCGAGTGGCATAGTCAAGGATCACTAGTATGTAAGAATGACCTCGAGCCGACTTTACCAAGGGACCCACTATATCCATGGCTATCCTCTCGAATGGGACCTCAATTATGGGTAGAGGGACCAACGGGCTCCGGAAATGGGTCGCCGGAGCGGTCAACTGACAGGTGGGACAAGAGGTACAGTATCTCCTTACCTCTGCTTTCAAGCCTGGCCAGTAAAACCGGTCGGCGATCCGTGCCTCCGTCTTTTCAACTCCCAGGTGTCCCCCTAACACATCATCATGGGCCAGTTCCAGGGGCAACACGACTTCCAGCACAACTTTGGGAGGCAACTTGGACACAACTTGAGTGTGAATCACAGCAAGACTTACAACACTACTTTAATGTAAAAAAATAAAAAATGACATGGGTTCCCCTTCAAGAGCATACCAGGTCCTTCAGGTCTGGTATGGATATTAAGGGGAACCCCGCTCCAAAAAAAATGGTGTTGGGGTCCCCCTCAAAATCCATACCAGGCCCTTCAGGTCTGGCATGGATTTTAAGGGGAACCCCGTGCCCAAAATAAAAAATGGCAGGCAGCTTGAGCCAAGACAGAAGCCAAGGGACTTGAGCCAAGGCAGACGAACATGTGAGCAGGAGAGGAATGGGCATGTGCCAAAACTGAATAAATAGTCCTTCTGCTTCGACCAGCACATGGTCATCAAAAAGGGGCACTGATAATGGAAAAAGTAGTAGGAATGGCTGAGTGGGGGGGGGGGGGGTGTAATTCTGATTTTTTAAATTTTGCACTGACTGTCTTTGAAATTGCCTGGGCACCCTATTAAAATCCGGGGACAAAACCAGGGACAGACTTGGTCCAGGGACAGTGCCCTAAGTTTCTGGGGATATCTGGTCACCCTATACTAAGAATTACACCTTAAAACACATTCTGCTTCTCCTCCCGAGTATCAGGGCCGTTTTTAAGGCAGGGCAAAAGGGGCAACTGCCCTGGGCCCTGTCATTGTTGTGGGGCCCAAAGCAGCTGCCACATACAGTACTTGCCAACTATCCTGGTTTAAATTCCCTTGTTCCTTGAAGTTTTAGTCCCATGCTGTGTCCCAGTGTCTCAGTGTGAATTGCTGCTACTAATGCTGCCCAGCTCTGCCCTATTGTTATATACAGATGACTCACCTGCAGACCCTGTGTTTACATGTAAATAGTGGTGGCATTCATATGTATATCATGCCCCCCAGGTCAAATCCGCCATCACCTATACTGAATGCTGCCCACTGGGGAGGTAAAGGGGCATGCTTGAAAGTCCTGCCTACAACTGTGGTCATTAAGCCTAACATCTGTCTGTTCTGCAAAGGCAAGCGAATAGGTGGGTCCAAAGATGAGCAGAGTAGGCAGGTAGAGTTAAGGGGGGGAGGGTGGTTGGTGTGGAGAGGATGGGGGAGGTTTGGGGTGTAGAGGTTAGCAGGGGTTTTATGATGCAAAGGTGTACTGACAGGGTGGATAAAGATGGAGGTCGTGTGTGGGGCAGCCCATTCATCTCAATGGGCTGCTCTATGTGCTAGAAATGCAGAAGAAGGTCCCTAACCCTTTTTCAAAATCACACGGTGCCGAGGCACATGTCAGCAGATGTGTGAGAGTGTTATTAACAATTGATGGCATTACTGTGTATCTGCTAAAGGGCAGCTGCAGATTTTGCATGCGTTCCTGACACACAAATGTGAACGCAGGCTAAATGTCTCAGTTACATTGGTGGTCAGTGTAAATCTTCTCATTACATTGGGGCTTGGTGTAGAATCCTTTCATTCATGCCTGATCTGATACAGTAAACAGGTTTTGAGTCTAGCTGCTATTTATTGTACATCCCAGAGCAGGTAGAGAGTGAAATTGCATGGGGGGGGGGGGGGGGGGCAGCTTGGGCTTTGGCGTTGGGGACCCCATGAGACTTTTTGCCCAGGGCCCAATCAATATTAAAGACAGCCCTGCCCAGTATGGGGATAACACGTGTGAGACTTTTTGTCTCTTTTTTAAATGTTTTGACTAATTATGTCCCCAACAATGCATCTTGTGTATCACAAAAAGCAACCAACACTGTCTAGAAAACAATGTACTGTAATGGGCACCTCTGTACGAGTGGTCAGGGAATATAGATTAGTGTCGTACATGTGACACTGTACTGGTGTGGCTGTAATCAGGAACACCGTTGCTGGCTTTACTGGCTTCTCTTACACTGTCACTGGTGTGACTAGCGATCAGCATAGTGTTGCTAGCTTCACTGGTTATGTTGATGCTGGCACTGGTGTGACAGTAGTCAAGACATTGGTGCACACTGGCGCTTGTGTATTGCCTATCAGGAAACTGGTGCTAGCTTACAACAGCATAACATTGGTGTGGTGACACAGTAACAGGGTTACTGACTGGCCACACTGGTTTGTTGACAGTGTGACTAGTGTCGATATCAGTCAGGTACACTGGTGCTGCTGGTCAAGGGCACTGCCTGGCTGCATTTTAGTGACAACTCACACTGGTTTGACTAGCAATCGGGGACACTGTAGTTGGCAGCACTGGTATTTTGGTGGAGAACACTGGTGTATTGTCGAACAGTGGTGTTTTGATGGAGAACGCTGGAAAAAAAACATTGTGTAATTATGTTGCTATGTCTCCTCTCACAGGTGATCACTGTGAGAGGAAACAGAGCTAATGTCTGCATTGGCGCTGTACCCTGATCTGTGATCTGCTGTGTCCAAGGGAGTCAAAGTGGTTGTAAACCTCTGAAATGAAAAATGAGCAAACCATATACCTCTATAGTGTATATTTGCTTCAATACAAAGCACAGAGTGTGGTTCCTGGTTGCTCTTTTCCTTCTGCTATCTGCATAGGCCACTTCTGAAAAGTTAAGCCAACATCATACCTCCCAACTTTTTGAGACTGGAATGAGGGACACCTATCAGCAAAAGTACGCAGGCACAGGATACATTTACTGCCACTGCCCCTTAAAGGAGAATTGTACAAAAAAACAAGATTGGGTAAACCCACAAGTGCTTTTTTTACCACTACTATTCCTTTATATTGGCTTTTGGAATTCACAAATGCAGCAATTTAGAAATCAGATGAAAGGTTTAGTGCTGGAAAACACTTTTTGATAAATAAAAAGTGCATTTTCTATACATCTATACAGATAAGACCCTAATGAAGGACAAATGAGGAGGAATGAGGGAAAGAGGGACATTGCTCCAAACAGTGTATGTAGAGGGGCTCCTGCGCTCTATGGCAAAAAGAATAGTTTTGGAAAAGAAGTAAGAAGTGTGTTCTAATCGAAGCAGCAGACACTTTTTGAGTGAACTCTCAATTGAAAATAGAAAAAAGGTGGAAAGGGGTGTGTTGCGCTTCCTTAAATACCAAGAAAGAAATATAAGACTCATAAAATAAATAGAGACTAACAATTCTCCTCAAAGTGTGAATGAAAAGTAAGTGCAATAGTGCTCAATGCTTAAAACTTATAAAGTTGCATTCAAATAAACATCTGATATATAATGTGCTTGTGCATCCTTCCAGTGTCCAAAAATAAGCAAAGATGAGTCTAAGACTATAAAGTGCATATAATTAATTAATATTGCAATATGGAAAAAGGTGAAATATCTGTGATTAAACTACAAACAAATATGTACCAATAAATCAATGTGATAAAATGATCTAAAAGATTCTATGGATACTTTAAAAACGATGATCTAAAACGTGCAAAAACAGAGAGAAGTAATATTATATTCCTTAATCCAAAAGAAAACGGAGTAGCAGCAAAATAGCAGAAAAAATGTAGATCTCGATAAAGTGTCCCATACACAGTCCAATCGTGCAACTTTAGAGTGTGATTTCACAATCAAACATAAAGTGCAATGTGCAAAAATAACTCTCCTCCAAACGGTGTCCCGTGTCAGTGCTGATGATCCTAAATAATTACCTTACAGCTGCAAGGTATACAGCAAGACAATAAATTTGCAGGGGGAATTCCGGGGGGTCAAATAGACTGTGGCTGGGACTTGACAAGTGCCGCTCTTCCTTGCAGTTTTTGGCCGACAAGCAATACTCAAAATAACAAGTGAAAGATATCCTCCATGGTGTAGTAATTTAAAACAAGCGATTTATGTGTAAAGATAAAACTACTCACAAACAGGAGCGAATAGACAGGCACACACAGCTAAAACGATCGGTGGACGATACGAACGTCACTTCCGGTTTCCTACGCGTTACGTCACAAGTGGACTTCAAACAGACCATGACTGGCTATTGGGCAGACCAGGCATTTGGGCCGCCTGTTCTGTGGCCTGTTGATGTTTAGGCAGCACAGCAGGAGGTAAGTGGGGACCGCGGCCTGGACCGGGTTAACACAGGCCAAGGCTCACATACTGTTATGCGGCCGTGCCTATGACTTCTGGAGGAACTAGCAGCTGCATGGGCTGAGCTGTGTGTCTCTCACAGCTCAGCCTCAGAGCCGCCCTGACAGTTCTGCTCTCGGCCCCTACGGACTGCTCCTCCTCCTCTGGGCTGCTGTCAGAATGTCCACCCCCCTCCCCCTTTCTCATGTCGGGCTTGTCGGCAGCACAGGACGGGAGGGAAGAAAGCTTCCTGCTTGTTCTTCTTCCCTCCCAGGTAGCTTTAGGTGCACACTGTGCAGATGACACAATACACCAACTGTAATTACTACAGCTGCCTGCGGATAGGATCAGCAGAACACCAGCAATTGGGGTAGCTTTAGGTGCACACTGTGCAGATGACACAATACACCAACTGTAATTACTACAGCTGCCTGCGGATAGGATCAGCACAACACCAGCAATTTGGGTAGCTTTAGGTACACACTGTGCAGATGACACAATACACCAACTGTAATTACTGCAGCTGCCTGCGGATAGGATCAGCAGAACACCAGCAATTTCGGGTAGCTTTAAGTGCACACTGTGCAAAGGGCTCAGTACGCAGGAACGAAGCTAGCTAAACTGAATACAGTATATATATATATATATATATATATATATATATTGTAATGTTCGGGGGACCAGGTAGATCGCAGGACACAGGCTTTGCTCACAACAAAGGGTTTATTAAACTTAAATCGCTTTACAGCAGCCAAAAACACAAAGGAAAAAGTTTTTAGTCTCACCGACTTGCACAGTTCAGAATAGCTGTCTCTATCCAAACAGAGCTTGATCTTGATGGCAGGTAGCTTCCCCTGCCAGGGAGCCTTCCAAACAGGACACTGCTGTCCACTTCAGTTGCTGTAACCCAGAACAAACACCAAACACCATCCACCATGTGTTCGCCACTCCTCCACACCCATCTACAACTTCCTGTCTTGCTTTTTAAAGACACTTCCTTAACAGGTGGGTTAATCAATTTTATTCCCTTAAAGAGAGCACAACCCAAACAGAGGGGAAATATAGCGTCCTTCCAGGACCCAGCCACGGCGTCCATTACATATCCCCCCCCCTGTGCCCCAACGCCAAGGAGGTGGAGGCAACAGTGGAGCTCAAACAATGGACTCGGGAGAGGGCATCTGCATTTTGATGCAGTCTCCCGGGCCTATGCTCCACCACAAATTTAAATTCCTGGAGTGCCAGGAACCACCGGGTAACCCTGGCATTAGTCCCTTTTCCCTGTCTCAGCCATGTTAAAGGGGCATGGTCAGAAATCAACCTAAACTTCCTCCCCAAAAGGTAATATCTGAGGGATTCCAGAGCCCACTTAATGGCCAGACACTCTCGTTCAATTATGGCATAGTTTTTCTCTGCTGGTGTTAACTTCCTGCTGAGGAAGACTATCGGGTGTTCCTCGCCATGAATAACCTGTGACAACACCGCTCCCAATCCTACATCGGAAGCATCAGTCTGGACAACAAACTCTTCTGAAAAATTAGGTGCTACCAGGACAGGGTGTTGGCACAGCGCCGACTTGAGCTCCAAAAAAGCCTTCTCAGCGTCTGCATTCCACTCCACCATGACCGATTTCCGACCCTTAGTCAGATCGGTCAACGGAGCCGCCAATGTGGCAAAGTTGGGTACAAACCTTCTGTAGTATCCCACCATGCCCAGGAATGCACGTACCTGCTTTTTTGTGAGGGGGCGGGGCCAATTCTGTATAGCCTCTATCTTGTTGACCTGAGGTTTCACTACCCCTCTACCCACGATATAACCCAGGTATTTCACCTCCTCCATTCCCAAAGCACATTTTTCAGGGTTTATTGTAAACCCCTCCTTCCAAAGAGAGTCCAGCACTGCCTGCACTTTGGGCAAATGCGATTCCCAGTCTTTGCTAAAAATGACTATATCGTCCAAGTATACTGAGGCATACTTCCGGTGAGGTCGTAAAATCCTATCCATTGCTCTCTGGAACGTGGCTGGAGCAGTTTGCAATCCAAAAGGCATCCTTTTGTACTGAAAACTCCCCTCTGGGGTAGAAAAAGCAGTTTTCTCTCTAGCAGCCTTAGTCAACGGTATTTGCCAATACCCCTTGGTAAGGTCTAACGTAGTGATATACCTGGCTGGACCTAGTCTCTCGATAAGCTCATCTACCCGGGGCATAGGGTAGGCATCAAACCGGGAAACTTCATTAAGTTTCCGGAAATTATTGCAGAATCGCAGAGTCCCGTTGGGCTTCGGTACCAACACAATCGGGCTCGACCACTCACTCTGCGATTCCTCAATAATCCCTAGGTCTAACATCTTTTTTACTTCCTCTGAAACGGCCTTCCTTTGAGCCTCTGGGATGCGGTAGGGCCGGACAAAAACTTTGACTCCTGGTTCTGTGACAATATCATGCTCTACGACACTAGTGAGCCCGGGCAAGTCTGAAAATTTTTCTTTATTTCTCTGCAAGAACTCCTTTGCCTGCTGACTTTGGGTTTTAGACAGGGTATTTGCTACTTGGACACTCTCCACCCCAACCCGAGGCTCAAGTTTTGTACTAGCCAGGGAGGTCGCTGGTTCCCTGTCTGTCCAGGGCTTTAACAAGTTTACATGATATATCTGGAAGGGTTTCCTCTTGCCTGGTTGGTGGACTCTATAATTTACCTCTCCCATTTTTTCTACAACCTCGAAAGGGCCTTGCCATCTGGCCAACAATTTACTTTCCACAGTGGGAATCAACACTGCTACTCGATCCCCCACTTGAAAGTTCCTAATTTTGGCTGCCCTATTATAGACCTGTCGTTGAGCCTCCTGGGCTTTTTGTAAGTGTTCCTTAACTAGCGGCATCACAGTTCGGATCCTCTCCTGCATTTGAGAGACATATTCAAGAACACTTTTATGCTGGATTGGTTCACTTTCCCATTCTTCTTTAACAAAGTCCAGTAGTCCGCGAGGTCTCCGCCCATATACCAATTCAAAGGGCGAAAACCCAGTGGAGGCCTGGGGCACTTCTCGGATAGCGAACAGGAGAGCTAGTAACAGGCAGTCCCAGTCTTTCCCATCCCTTTGTACCACTCTCTTGAGCATAGACTTAAGGGTCTTATTAAAACGTTCTACCAATCCATCTGTTTGGGGATGGTAGACCGATGTGCGCAGCTGTTTAATCCGGAACAGTTTGCATACATCAGCCATAACCTTCGACATAAACGGGGTGCCCTGGTCTGTAAGTATTTCCTTGAGAAAACCTGTCCGTGTAAACAACTGGAATAACTCCCGTGCAATAGCCTTAGAGGAGGTATTCCGCAGGGGTAGCGCCTCAGGATATCGAGTGGCATAGTCAAGGATCACTAGTATGTAAGAATGACCTCGAGCCGACTTTACCAAGGGACCCACTATATCCATGGCTATCCTCTCGAATGGGACCTCAATTATGGGTAGAGGGACCAACGGGCTCCGGAAATGGGTCGCCGGAGCGGTCAACTGACAGGTGGGACAAGAGGTACAGTATCTCCTTACCTCTGCTTTCAAGCCTGGCCAGTAAAACCGGTCGGCGATCCGTGCCTCCGTCTTTTCAACTCCCAGGTGTCCCCCTAACACATCATCATGGGCCAGTTCCAGGGGCAACACGACTTCCAGCACAACTTTGGGAGGCAACTTGGACACAACTTGAGTGTGAATCACAGCAAGACTTACAACACTACTTTAATGTAAAAAAATAAAAAATGACATGGGTTCCCCTTCAAGAGCATACCAGGTCCTTCAGGTCTGGTATGGATATTAAGGGGAACCCCGCTCCAAAAAAAATGGTGTTGGGGTCCCCCTCAAAATCCATACCAGGCCCTTCAGGTCTGGCATGGATTTTAAGGGGAACCCCGTGCCCAAAATAAAAAATGGCAGGCAGCTTGAGCCAAGACAGAAGCCAAGGGACTTGAGCCAAGGCAGACGAACATGTGAGCAGGAGAGGAATGGGCATGTGCCAAAACTGAATAAATAGTCCTTCTGCTTCGACCAGCACATGGTCATCAAAAAGGGGCACTGATAATGGAAAAAGTAGTAGGAATGGCTGAGTGGGGGGGGGGGGGTGTAATTCTGATTTTTTAAATTTTGCACTGACTGTCTTTGAAATTGCCTGGGCACCCTATTAAAATCCGGGGACAAAACCAGGGACAGACTTGGTCCAGGGACAGTGCCCTAAGTTTCTGGGGATATCTGGTCACCCTATACTAAGAATTACACCTTAAAACACATTCTGCTTCTCCTCCCGAGTATCAGGGCCGTTTTTAAGGCAGGGCAAAAGGGGCAACTGCCCTGGGCCCTGTCATTGTTGTGGGGCCCAAAGCAGCTGCCACATACAGTACTTGCCAACTATCCTGGTTTAAATTCCCT
This sequence comes from Lithobates pipiens, assembly GCF_037356315.1. Lineage (NCBI taxonomy): Eukaryota > Metazoa > Chordata > Amphibia > Anura > Ranidae > Lithobates > Lithobates pipiens. The sequence continues at coordinate 162,798,892 of NW_027507748.1, read as the reverse complement.
TGTTCCTTGAAGTTTTAGTCCCATGCTGTGTCCCAGTGTCTCAGTGTGAATTGCTGCTACTAATGCTGCCCAGCTCTGCCCTATTGTTATATACAGATGACTCACCTGCAGACCCTGTGTTTACATGTAAATAGTGGTGGCATTCATATGTATATCATGCCCCCCAGGTCAAATCCGCCATCACCTATACTGAATGCTGCCCACTGGGGAGGTAAAGGGGCATGCTTGAAAGTCCTGCCTACAACTGTGGTCATTAAGCCTAACATCTGTCTGTTCTGCAAAGGCAAGCGAATAGGTGGGTCCAAAGATGAGCAGAGTAGGCAGGTAGAGTTAAGGGGGGGAGGGTGGTTGGTGTGGAGAGGATGGGGGAGGTTTGGGGTGTAGAGGTTAGCAGGGGTTTTATGATGCAAAGGTGTACTGACAGGGTGGATAAAGATGGAGGTCGTGTGTGGGGCAGCCCATTCATCTCAATGGGCTGCTCTATGTGCTAGAAATGCAGAAGAAGGTCCCTAACCCTTTTTCAAAATCACACGGTGCCGAGGCACATGTCAGCAGATGTGTGAGAGTGTTATTAACAATTGATGGCATTACTGTGTATCTGCTAAAGGGCAGCTGCAGATTTTGCATGCGTTCCTGACACACAAATGTGAACGCAGGCTAAATGTCTCAGTTACATTGGTGGTCAGTGTAAATCTTCTCATTACATTGGGGCTTGGTGTAGAATCCTTTCATTCATGCCTGATCTGATACAGTAAACAGGTTTTGAGTCTAGCTGCTATTTATTGTACATCCCAGAGCAGGTAGAGAGTGAAATTGCATGGGGGGGGGGGGGGGGCAGCTTGGGCTTTGGCGTTGGGGACCCCATGAGACTTTTTGCCCAGGGCCCAATCAATATTAAAGACAGCCCTGCCCAGTATGGGGATAACACGTGTGAGACTTTTTGTCTCTTTTTTAAATGTTTTGACTAATTATGTCCCCAACAATGCATCTTGTGTATCACAAAAAGCAACCAACACTGTCTAGAAAACAATGTACTGTAATGGGCACCTCTGTACGAGTGGTCAGGGAATATAGATTAGTGTCGTACATGTGACACTGTACTGGTGTGGCTGTAATCAGGAACACCGTTGCTGGCTTTACTGGCTTCTCTTACACTGTCACTGGTGTGACTAGCGATCAGCATAGTGTTGCTAGCTTCACTGGTTATGTTGATGCTGGCACTGGTGTGACAGTAGTCAAGACATTGGTGCACACTGGCGCTTGTGTATTGCCTATCAGGAAACTGGTGCTAGCTTACAACAGCATAACATTGGTGTGGTGACACAGTAACAGGGTTACTGACTGGCCACACTGGTTTGTTGACAGTGTGACTAGTGTCGATATCAGTCAGGTACACTGGTGCTGCTGGTCAAGGGCACTGCCTGGCTGCATTTTAGTGACAACTCACACTGGTTTGACTAGCAATCGGGGACACTGTAGTTGGCAGCACTGGTATTTTGGTGGAGAACACTGGTGTATTGTCGAACAGTGGTGTTTTGATGGAGAACGCTGGAAAAAAAACATTGTGTAATTATGTTGCTATGTCTCCTCTCACAGGTGATCACTGTGAGAGGAAACAGAGCTAATGTCTGCATTGGCGCTGTACCCTGATCTGTGATCTGCTGTGTCCAAGGGAGTCAAAGTGGTTGTAAACCTCTGAAATGAAAAATGAGCAAACCATATACCTCTATAGTGTATATTTGCTTCAATACAAAGCACAGAGTGTGGTTCCTGGTTGCTCTTTTCCTTCTGCTATCTGCATAGGCCACTTCTGAAAAGTTAAGCCAACATCATACCTCCCAACTTTTTGAGACTGGAATGAGGGACACCTATCAGCAAAAGTACGCAGGCACAGGATACATTTACTGCCACTGCCCCTTAAAGGAGAATTGTACAAAAAAACAAGATTGGGTAAACCCACAAGTGCTTTTTTTACCACTACTATTCCTTTATATTGGCTTTTGGAATTCACAAATGCAGCAATTTAGAAATCAGATGAAAGGTTTAGTGCTGGAAAACACTTTTTGATAAATAAAAAGTGCATTTTCTATACATCTATACAGATAAGACCCTAATGAAGGACAAATGAGGAGGAATGAGGGAAAGAGGGACATTGCTCCAAACAGTGTATGTAGAGGGGCTCCTGCGCTCTATGGCAAAAAGAATAGTTTTGGAAAAGAAGTAAGAAGTGTGTTCTAATCGAAGCAGCAGACACTTTTTGAGTGAACTCTCAATTGAAAATAGAAAAAAGGTGGAAAGGGGTGTGTTGCGCTTCCTTAAATACCAAGAAAGAAATATAAGACTCATAAAATAAATAGAGACTAACAATTCTCCTCAAAGTGTGAATGAAAAGTAAGTGCAATAGTGCTCAATGCTTAAAACTTATAAAGTTGCATTCAAATAAACATCTGATATATAATGTGCTTGTGCATCCTTCCAGTGTCCAAAAATAAGCAAAGATGAGTCTAAGACTATAAAGTGCATATAATTAATTAATATTGCAATATGGAAAAAGGTGAAATATCTGTGATTAAACTACAAACAAATATGTACCAATAAATCAATGTGATAAAATGATCTAAAAGATTCTATGGATACTTTAAAAACGATGATCTAAAACGTGCAAAAACAGAGAGAAGTAATATTATATTCCTTAATCCAAAAGAAAACGGAGTAGCAGCAAAATAGCAGAAAAAATGTAGATCTCGATAAAGTGTCCCATACACAGTCCAATCGTGCAACTTTAGAGTGTGATTTCACAATCAAACATAAAGTGCAATGTGCAAAAATAACTCTCCTCCAAACGGTGTCCCGTGTCAGTGCTGATGATCCTAAATAATTACCTTACAGCTGCAAGGTATACAGCAAGACAATAAATTTGCAGGGGGAATTCCGGGGGGTCAAATAGACTGTGGCTGGGACTTGACAAGTGCCGCTCTTCCTTGCAGTTTTTGGCCGACAAGCAATACTCAAAATAACAAGTGAAAGATATCCTCCATGGTGTAGTAATTTAAAACAAGCGATTTATGTGTAAAGATAAAACTACTCACAAACAGGAGCGAATAGACAGGCACACACAGCTAAAACGATCGGTGGACGATACGAACGTCACTTCCGGTTTCCTACGCGTTACGTCACAAGTGGACTTCAAACAGACCATGACTGGCTATTGGGCAGACCAGGCATTTGGGCCGCCTGTTCTGTGGCCTGTTGATGTTTAGGCAGCACAGCAGGAGGTAAGTGGGGACCGCGGCCTGGACCGGGTTAACACAGGCCAAGGCTCACATACTGTTATGCGGCCGTGCCTATGACTTCTGGAGGAACTAGCAGCTGCATGGGCTGAGCTGTGTGTCTCTCACAGCTCAGCCTCAGAGCCGCCCTGACAGTTCTGCTCTCGGCCCCTACGGACTGCTCCTCCTCCTCTGGGCTGCTGTCAGAATGTCCACCCCCCTCCCCCTTTCTCATGTCGGGCTTGTCGGCAGCACAGGACGGGAGGGAAGAAAGCTTCCTGCTTGTTCTTCTTCCCTCCCAGGTAGCTTTAGGTGCACACTGTGCAGATGACACAATACACCAACTGTAATTACTACAGCTGCCTGCGGATAGGATCAGCAGAACACCAGCAATTGGGGTAGCTTTAGGTGCACACTGTGCAGATGACACAATACACCAACTGTAATTACTACAGCTGCCTGCGGATAGGATCAGCACAACACCAGCAATTTGGGTAGCTTTAGGTACACACTGTGCAGATGACACAATACACCAACTGTAATTACTGCAGCTGCCTGCGGATAGGATCAGCAGAACACCAGCAATTTCGGGTAGCTTTAAGTGCACACTGTGCAAAGGGCTCAGTACGCAGGAACGAAGCTAGCTAAACTGAATACAGTATATATATATATATATATATATATATATATATATATTGTAATGTTCGGGGGACCAGGTAGATCGCAGGACACAGGCTTTGCTCACAACAAAGGGTTTATTAAACTTAAATCGCTTTACAGCAGCCAAAAACACAAAGGAAAAAGTTTTTAGTCTCACCGACTTGCACAGTTCAGAATAGCTGTCTCTATCCAAACAGAGCTTGATCTTGATGGCAGGTAGCTTCCCCTGCCAGGGAGCCTTCCAAACAGGACACTGCTGTCCACTTCAGTTGCTGTAACCCAGAACAAACACCAAACACCATCCACCATGTGTTCGCCACTCCTCCACACCCATCTACAACTTCCTGTCTTGCTTTTTAAAGACACTTCCTTAACAGGTGGGTTAATCAATTTTATTCCCTTAAAGAGAGCACAACCCAAACAGAGGGGAAATATAGCGTCCTTCCAGGACCCAGCCACGGCGTCCATTACATATCCCCCCCCCTGTGCCCCAACGCCAAGGAGGTGGAGGCAACAGTGGAGCTCAAACAATGGACTCGGGAGAGGGCATCTGCATTTTGATGCAGTCTCCCGGGCCTATGCTCCACCACAAATTTAAATTCCTGGAGTGCCAGGAACCACCGGGTAACCCTGGCATTAGTCCCTTTTCCCTGTCTCAGCCATGTTAAAGGGGCATGGTCAGAAATCAACCTAAACTTCCTCCCCAAAAGGTAATATCTGAGGGATTCCAGAGCCCACTTAATGGCCAGACACTCTCGTTCAATTATGGCATAGTTTTTCTCTGCTGGTGTTAACTTCCTGCTGAGGAAGACTATCGGGTGTTCCTCGCCATGAATAACCTGTGACAACACCGCTCCCAATCCTACATCGGAAGCATCAGTCTGGACAACAAACTCTTCTGAAAAATTAGGTGCTACCAGGACAGGGTGTTGGCACAGCGCCGACTTGAGCTCCAAAAAAGCCTTCTCAGCGTCTGCATTCCACTCCACCATGACCGATTTCCGACCCTTAGTCAGATCGGTCAACGGAGCCGCCAATGTGGCAAAGTTGGGTACAAACCTTCTGTAGTATCCCACCATGCCCAGGAATGCACGTACCTGCTTTTTTGTGAGGGGGCGGGGCCAATTCTGTATAGCCTCTATCTTGTTGACCTGAGGTTTCACTACCCCTCTACCCACGATATAACCCAGGTATTTCACCTCCTCCATTCCCAAAGCACATTTTTCAGGGTTTATTGTAAACCCCTCCTTCCAAAGAGAGTCCAGCACTGCCTGCACTTTGGGCAAATGCGATTCCCAGTCTTTGCTAAAAATGACTATATCGTCCAAGTATACTGAGGCATACTTCCGGTGAGGTCGTAAAATCCTATCCATTGCTCTCTGGAACGTGGCTGGAGCAGTTTGCAATCCAAAAGGCATCCTTTTGTACTGAAAACTCCCCTCTGGGGTAGAAAAAGCAGTTTTCTCTCTAGCAGCCTTAGTCAACGGTATTTGCCAATACCCCTTGGTAAGGTCTAACGTAGTGATATACCTGGCTGGACCTAGTCTCTCGATAAGCTCATCTACCCGGGGCATAGGGTAGGCATCAAACCGGGAAACTTCATTAAGTTTCCGGAAATTATTGCAGAATCGCAGAGTCCCGTTGGGCTTCGGTACCAACACAATCGGGCTCGACCACTCACTCTGCGATTCCTCAATAATCCCTAGGTCTAACATCTTTTTTACTTCCTCTGAAACGGCCTTCCTTTGAGCCTCTGGGATGCGGTAGGGCCGGACAAAAACTTTGACTCCTGGTTCTGTGACAATATCATGCTCTACGACACTAGTGAGCCCGGGCAAGTCTGAAAATTTTTCTTTATTTCTCTGCAAGAACTCCTTTGCCTGCTGACTTTGGGTTTTAGACAGGGTATTTGCTACTTGGACACTCTCCACCCCAACCCGAGGCTCAAGTTTTGTACTAGCCAGGGAGGTCGCTGGTTCCCTGTCTGTCCAGGGCTTTAACAAGTTTACATGATATATCTGGAAGGGTTTCCTCTTGCCTGGTTGGTGGACTCTATAATTTACCTCTCCCATTTTTTCTACAACCTCGAAAGGGCCTTGCCATCTGGCCAACAATTTACTTTCCACAGTGGGAATCAACACTGCTACTCGATCCCCCACTTGAAAGTTCCTAATTTTGGCTGCCCTATTATAGACCTGTCGTTGAGCCTCCTGGGCTTTTTGTAAGTGTTCCTTAACTAGCGGCATCACAGTTCGGATCCTCTCCTGCATTTGAGAGACATATTCAAGAACACTTTTATGCTGGATTGGTTCACTTTCCCATTCTTCTTTAACAAAGTCCAGTAGTCCGCGAGGTCTCCGCCCATATACCAATTCAAAGGGCGAAAACCCAGTGGAGGCCTGGGGCACTTCTCGGATAGCGAACAGGAGAGCTAGTAACAGGCAGTCCCAGTCTTTCCCATCCCTTTGTACCACTCTCTTGAGCATAGACTTAAGGGTCTTATTAAAACGTTCTACCAATCCATCTGTTTGGGGATGGTAGACCGATGTGCGCAGCTGTTTAATCCGGAACAGTTTGCATACATCAGCCATAACCTTCGACATAAACGGGGTGCCCTGGTCTGTAAGTATTTCCTTGAGAAAACCTGTCCGTGTAAACAACTGGAATAACTCCCGTGCAATAGCCTTAGAGGAGGTATTCCGCAGGGGTAGCGCCTCAGGATATCGAGTGGCATAGTCAAGGATCACTAGTATGTAAGAATGACCTCGAGCCGACTTTACCAAGGGACCCACTATATCCATGGCTATCCTCTCGAATGGGACCTCAATTATGGGTAGAGGGACCAACGGGCTCCGGAAATGGGTCGCCGGAGCGGTCAACTGACAGGTGGGACAAGAGGTACAGTATCTCCTTACCTCTGCTTTCAAGCCTGGCCAGTAAAACCGGTCGGCGATCCGTGCCTCCGTCTTTTCAACTCCCAGGTGTCCCCCTAACACATCATCATGGGCCAGTTCCAGGACCTTGCGTCTATATTGTTGGGGTACCAATAATTGTTCTACCACATTTTCTCTCACTTTAGTAACCCGATAAAGCAATTCATTACATATTGAAAAATGTGGCCACCGCTCATTAGCACCTGGCTCTTGGGGCTTCCCATTTATTACTACAACCTGTTCCCGTGCCCTGGCCAAAGTGGGGTCCTGCATCTGGGCAGTACCAAATGCCCCCTGGGGAACACCCAAATCTGGCAAGTCAGGGGTAGAGGCCATTTCCTCATCGTCTTCCCCCAGCATTACCTGAAGCGGGGAAGGTTCCCCCCCCCTCAGTGTTCAGGTAGGTCTGAGAACCCCACATATTGACATCTTTAACAGTATCAGCACTATTTTCATCATTATTAACCAAAGTCTTGGCGTTTTTATCAACTGGGTCCATATTATGAACATGTGGCATCTCAGGGTTATTACCCTCTACAACAGGAACAGAGGGACTAGTTTCTTCCCAGTCTCTGGACCTTTCAGATAGTTCTCCTTGTCTCCAAAGTTTTGCAAATAATGGACAGTCTCGTCCTATGATAACGTCATGTACCAAGTTCTTTACCACCCCCACCTCTTGAGTACCAGTGCCACATGCTGTGGAGATGGACACCGAGATGAGAGGGTACTCTCTAGTGTCCCCATGAATGCACACAACCCGCAAAATTTTGCTTACCGGACCGATCTTCCCAATTACTCTAGGGTGAACCAGGGTTACCATGCTTCCAGAGTCCAGCAAGGCCCATGCAGGGTGGTTATTCACTTGGACTTCACACTCAAAATTCCTCTATCCAAGGTCAAGATGTGTTGTACACGATTTATGGGCATAAAAAGACCCCCTTCGAAGAACCCCGCATTCCATGGGTTCTTCCTGCAATGGGCAGTGGGCCCGGGTATGGCCCCAGGCATGACATCGCCAACATTGTACATCCCCTCCTCTCCGATCAGGAACAGGTCGCTGAGGGGGTAACGGGTGTGACTCTTGGCCTTCCGGGGGGTTGGTTCCAGGGCTCCTGGGGACATCCTTTCGAAGGGCGGCAGTTGGTCGGAAGGGTCGTGGCAGACTGGGCCCTTGCCGCTTGGTGGGGCCAAGCAGATCCTCCACCACCGTATATCGTTCCACCATCTCAACAAGGCAGTTCGTGGTTTTGGGGTCTCCATGGCTGACCCACCGTTGAAGGTCATCTGGCAGTGACCTTAAGTATCGGTCCAGCACGACCCGCTCCACAATTTGGGGGCCAGACAACACTTCGGGCTGCAGCCATTTTTTTACTAGTTGCACCAGGTCATGCATTTGAGATCGCGGTGGCCGGTTTGAACGATACTTCCATTGGTGCACTCGTTGGGCCCGAACGGCCGTAGTCACCCCCAACCGAGCCAGTATTTCTGCCTTTAGTTTTTGATAATTTTTAGCATCTTCTGGTGGTAGGTCAAAATAGGCTTTTTGAGAATCTCCGGTGAGGAAAGGAGCAATTAAGCCGGCCCACTGGTCCTGGGGCCACCCTTCTCGCTCTGCCGTCCTCTCAAATGTTGCCAGAAACGCCTCTACGTCATCACTCAGGGACAACTTCTGCAAGAAATGGCTTGCCCTTATGGTCACCTGGTTGCCAGGGGCAACGGCCACTTGTTCACGGCCCTGAGACAGCTGCTGCACTGCTTCTTTTAAGGCCGCCATCTGAGCCTGCATAACCCTTGTTGGGTCGCTTGCTGGGCTGCTAACTGGGCCACCAACAGGCGAGTATTTTCTTGCTGCAAAGCCAGTGCCTCGTTGTGCTGCGTTTTTTGTACCTCCAGCGGCGTTTTTTGTACCTCCAGCTGGGTTGCTAAGCGCTGATTAGCTTCCTCATGGCGGGTCTGCGCTTGTATATTCGCCAAGGACAGCTGTTTAATTAGCTCCTCCATGGTTTCAGCTTTCCGTAGTTGTGCAGCTTTAACCCAGGACATAAATTCACTGTACTGTCCCTTTAAATGTCAGTTCAAATCCACACAAAAAAAAAAAAAAATAGCAAGAAAAAACGCCTGTTACTTTGTCCTGCCCGCATTCGAGCACCACTTGTAATGTTCGGGGGACCAGGTAGATCGCAGGACACAGGCTTTGCTCACAACAAAGGGTTTATTAAACTGAAATCGCTTTACAGCAGCCAAAAACACAAAGGAAAAAGTTTTTAGTCTCACCGACTTGCACAGTTCAGAATAGCTGTCTCTATCCAAACAGAGCTTGATCTTGATGGCAGGTAGCTTCCCCTGCCAGGGAGCCTTCCAAACAGGACACTGCTGTCCACTTCAGTTGCTGTAACCCAGAACAAACACCAAACACCATCCACCATGTGTTCTCCACTCCTCCACACCCATCTACAACTTCCTGTCTTGCTTTTTAAAGACACTTCCTTAACAGGTGGGTTAATCAATTTTATTCCCTTAAAGAGAGCACAACCCAAACAGAGGGGAAATATAGCGTCCTTCCAGGACCCAGCCACGGCGTCCATTACAATATATATACACAACACCTAGGATGCATATATATATATATACACAATGCACTGACTGCAGCTAACTGACTAGCCTCCTGCCTGCTCTAGCTAACTGAAATGAAATCACACTGTCTATCCCTCTCTCTCCCTATCACCATACCAGAACACACTACACAAGGCCGACTTCCAGGCGGCCTTATATAGTGTGGGGCGTGTACTAAACCCTCTGAGCAATAATTGGCCAAAGCCACCCTGGTTTGTTGTTTCGATGTTCGAGTTGAACATGCGTTCGACTCGAACACGAAGCTCATCCCTGTTGTGATATGGCTGAACCAGAGTGACTCCATCTTTGTAAGTTCATATAAGATTAACTTGGGTAACTTTGCTAGTTAGCTAAACGCTGTATCTGCAGACTATGGCAGTTTTTCTGTGGACATGCACATAAGAAAATATAGCTTGCATAAGCAGTTTTATTCTGTACTGTCTAAATAAAGAAATTGTGTCACAATATGTCTGAGCCACATATCCCATGACTGTGATTCAGAAGCAGATGACATAATTAATCATATGTAATGTATGCCTCTGTATTAACCAATAACCACACCCATGTTCTATGCAATGATTGGCTGATAAGGGTGCATATAAAATGCAGCCCCTCCCACAATACACCAGACAAGTGCTGAACTGTAATCTTGACTCATCTCTTCTTGTTGTCTCCTTAATACTGCAGTGTTAAGTAAAGGGTTTCGTGAGTATTGTAATTGCGTTAGTTATACCTCTAGCTGGTCTTTGTCAGGTATATAGAAATACCATTTTAATCACAACAATCCCTAGTGGACATGTTACATGCTGTGGATGTTACAGATGTTACATGCTATGGATGGTCAGATCAGCTCTGCCTGACAGGTGAACAAAAGTGTGAAATGGGCCTAAAAAAAAGGGCATAAAAGTGTAATTTTAAGGTATGCACTTTCATAAAAGATATTGCACATACACTGTTGTTTTTCCTACATCCTTTTTGTTGCTCATACATCATTATTAACTTGTCTGGTCATTGGGACTTTTTTGATTTGATAAGAAAGGAAAGTAATAAATGTAACCATTATAATTAATTAAATACATGTGCACTGCCAAAAATGTGTCTCTTTTTAGGGTCATTTGTTATGATCGCAATACGTACATTCGTAAATTAGAAAATTTGTAAATGTGAAAATTCGTAAATTCATAAATTCGTAAATTCAAAAATTCGTAAATTCCAAAATTCCAAAATCTGAAAATAAGAAAGAAAATCTGAAAATTCTAAAGAATGAAAATTCCCAAATTCTAAATAATAACTAACTAATAACTAACTATTAAATTATAGGTATTGGAATTTCCTTTCAAATTTAGCTGTTGGTGAACGTAACGAATACGAATTTATCCAAAGTTACGAATGATCCAATATAACGAATGCTGCATCTAAACAAATGGAACAGATCAAATTAATAATAAATAATAGTTTTTTATTATTATTATTGTTTTTTATTATTATTAATTCCATACGTTCCATTCGTTTAGCTACAGCATTCGTTATTTTGGATAATTCGTAACTTCAGGTAAATTTGTCTATGTTACGTTCACTAACAGCTAAATTTGAAAGGAAATTCCAATATACATAATTTAATAATTAGTTATTATTTCAGATTCTCTAATCTTTGGGTGTGCAGATTTTTGAATTTCCGAATTTGCTAATTTTCGTATAAGTTCTCGAATTTACAAATTTATGAATTTTTCGAATTTACAAATTTATGAATTTTCGGATTTATGAATATTTGGAAAAATTTGTTAAACGGGTATTCCTTTATTCAGATGTTTTCGAATTAATGAATTTGTCAAAAATTTGCTAAAAAAAAATTCAGAACAAAACAAATTGCACATGTCTAATTATAATCTTTGCCCATGATTTAAAAATAAAGTACCTAATGAACCTTATTGTCAGGAACAGGAACTAGAAATGTTTGCATTACCTTTAGAAAATAGCAGACACAAGTAAAATGTAAAACAATATAATTTATTTTTTCAAAAACATAACATAAATGTAAATGCACATCCAATATTCCAAGTATATACAGAAAACAGGGAATGCAAAGCGTAGTCGTGACAGAACCAGGGTCATACATGGGAGACCAAGCAGAGGGAGCTGGGAGCAAGACAGGACAGGGAGAGGGTAACAGGAGACAGAGCGAGCAGGTAGGAAGGGATCAGGCTGCAGAGTCGGAGTCAGGGTCCAGGAAAAGGATGCAGGATTACAGGAACGCAGGTCAGGGGCACATGGAGCCAAAACACCAAGGCAAGGAGCAAAAGCATAGACAGGTTTTAAATATACTTCCTGCAACAAGCATTAGGTGATGCCTAATTCCCATAAACTTTTGGCTGCTGAGGGATGCCCACTGGTGGACACTAGGGATGAGCTTCCTGTTCGAGTCGAACCACCTACATAGCTCTTCTCTATTTGAGCCCACTTGCCATCTGCAGGAGTTATTGGAAGTTGTGTGTGCCTCCAGCACAGCACAGTATACATCTGTATGTACCCCTTTATCTCTGGTGTTCTATAAAAAAGGCATCTGCAGGAGTTAGTGGGTTTTTTGTGCCTCCAGCACAATATACACCTGTATCTACCCTTTATTGCTGTTCTCTAATAGAGGCATCTGCAGGGCTTAGTGGGTGTTGTGTGACTCAATTACAGTATACCCCTTTATCTCTGGTGTTCTATAATAAAGGCATCTGCAGGAGTTAGTGGGTGTTGTGTGACTCCAGCACAATATACACCTGTATCTACCGTTTATTGCTGTTCTCTAATAGAGCCATCTGCAGGGCTTAGTGGGTGTTGTGTGACTCCATTACACTGCTGTTTTACCCAACTCCCTTCAGGCCATTACCATGTCTGGAAGGCCAGCAAGGAGAGGCAGACAGGCGCGAGCCGATAAAAGAGGGCAAGCAGGCTCTGTGTCTAGAGACAACAGTGCTGGTCGTGGATGCGGTGCATTGTCATCAGCACGTGGCCATGGGACACGTTTGTCCTTCTTTTCGGCAGCTGGACATGTTGAACCGCAACATGCCAACGACTTGGTAGAGTGGATGACCAAGCCCTCTTCATCCTCCTCATCCTCTCTCACCCAGTCTCAGGGTACTAGCAAAGCAGCTGCCAACGCATCGTCTTCCCTCCTCTCAATGTCATCATCAGTGACTCCTTCCCTAGACCCACCACGTCCTCCTGAGGAGTCTCCTGAATAGGGATGAGCTTCGTGTTCGAGTCGAACGTACGTTCGACTCGAACATTGGCTGTTCGTCCGTTCGGCGAAATCCGAACTCTTGGTCCGTCCGCGTCAAAATTCGTGTGGCGCGCACGGCCCACAATGCACTGCGATGGCGCAGTGCATTGCTGGCTCATGATTGGCCAAGCATGCACTGTGACCCCGCATGCTTGGCCAATCGCAGCGCCAGCAGCGAGGAGAGCCATGATTGGCCACAGGCAGGATGCCTGTGGCCAATCATAGCTCAGGCTGTGTAGTGCACACCCCACACTATATAAGGCCGCCTTTGAGGCGGCCTCGTGTAGTGTGTTGGCATCTGAAGCAGTGGGTGTTCTGTGTACCTTCAACACAGTTACACACCAAATCGTTTTTGGCTGATTTCCTATCTTGCTCTTGTGTAGTGGTTATTGTCTGTGCCCTGACCGCAGTATACACCACTATATTCACCTCACCTATATAGCTAGTGATCTAGCTTTAATAATAGAGATTGCAGTCAGTAGTGTTAGGAGATAGTGCGTGTTGTCTGCGTGCTCTGTACCCAGTACAGACCGCTATAATCCACCTACATAGCTGTTCTCTATTTGAGCCCAATTGCCATCTGCAGGAGTTATTGGAAGTTGTGTGTGCCTCCAGCACAGCACAGTATACATCTGTATATACCCCTTTATCTCTGCTGTTTTCTGGTTATTGTCTGCGTGCCCTGACCGCAGTATACACCGTGATATTCACCTCACCTATATAGCTAGTGGTCCATCTTTAATAATAGAGCTTGCAGTCAGTAGTGTCAGGAGATAGTGCGTGCTGTCTGCGTGCTCTGTACCCAGTACATACCGCTATAATCCACCTACATAGCTGCTCTCTATTTGAGCCCAATTGCCATCTGCAGGAGTTATTGGAAGTTGTGTGTGCTTCCAGCACAGCACAGTATACATCTGTATATACCCGTTTATCTCTGCTGTTCTATAAAAAAGGCATCTGCAGGAGTTAGTGGGTGTTGTGTGCCTCCAGCACAATATAAACTACCCAACTACTGTTTTACCCAACTCCCTTCAGGCCATTACCATGTCTGGAAGGCCAGCAAGGAGAGGCAGACAGGCGCGAGCCGATAAAAGAGGGCAAGCAGGCTCTGTGTCTAGAGACAACAGTGCTGGTCGTGGACGCGGTGCATTGTCATCAGCACGTGGCCATGGGACATGCTTGTCCTTCTTTTCTGCAGCTGGACATGTTGAACCACAACATGCCAACGACTTGGTAGAGTGGATGACCAAGCCCTCTTCATCCTCCTCATCCTCTCTCACCCAGTCTCAGGGTAGTAGCAAAGCAGCTGCCAACGCATCGTCTTCCCTCCTCTCAATGTCATCATCAGTGACTCCTTCCCTAGACCCACCACGTCCTCCTGAGGAGTCTCCTGAATTCTTTGAGCACAGTGTTGGGTACATGCTCCAGGAGGATGCCCAGTGTTTGGTGGGCTCTGATGATGACACTCAGCTAGAGGAAGGCAGTAGCCTGAGCGCAGAGAGAGGGGATGCTCAAGAAGGACAGCAATCTGGCAGTCATGTTCCACAAGCTGCAGCATACTGCCAGGTTTGCTACAGCGATGAAGAGGGAGGGGATGATGAGGGCACTGACTCCACGTCGGTGCCTGGAAGGAGGGAGGAGGAGGAGGAGGAGGAGGAGGAGGCACATGTCCAACGAGGCAGGATGCCCTCCGGGGGCCAGCTTAGGGGCAGCACACCGACTGAATCACACTGCAGAGCTCCGCCTGCGCAGAGCGCTTCCTCTGCGCGTTATTCTAAAAGTTCTTTGGTGTGGGCCTTTTTTGAGACGAGTGCATCACATCGCACCGCTGCTATTTGCAACATATGTCTCAAGCGTATCTCATGTGGCCAAAACATCAGCCGCTTGGGCACCACATGCTTGACCAGACATATGTTGACCTGCCATGCAGCTCGTTGGCAAGCGTACCTCAAAGACCCACACCAAAGAACAAAGCGGACCTCTCCTTGCTCCTCATCAGCTGGCATCTCCAACCCCACTAGACCTTCAGTCCTCTCTGAAACCTGCTCTGAGAGGAATGAAGGTGTAGAATTAGGTGTGTCACAGCCAAGTGCTTCCGGGAACTCTGCTAGTGGTACACCCACGTCCGATTATAGCAGGCAAATGTCCCTGCCCCAGCTGCTGGACCGGCGGAAGAAGTTTACTCCCAGCCATCCACATGCCCAGCGGTTGAATGCTAGCTTGGCTAAATTGCTAGCACTTCAACTGCTGCCTTTTCAGTTGGTAGACTCGGCCCCCTTCCGTGAGTTTGTACAATGTGCGGTTCCTCAGTGGCAGGTCCCCAAACGCCACTTTTTCTCACGGAAGGCGATTCCGGCTCTCTACCGGCATGTGGAAGGCAATGTCCTTGCCTCGCTGGACAGGGCGGTCAGCGGTAAGGTGCATATTACCGCTGACTCATGGTCCAGCAGGCATGGACAGGGACGTTACCTGTCTTTCACGGCCCATTGGGTCACTCTTCTGGCTGCTGGGAAGGATGCAGGACAAGGTGCAGTAGTGTTGGAGGTTGTTCCGCCACCACGCCTCCAAAATGCTACTATTGGTTGTGACACACCTCTCTCCTCCACCCCCTCCTCTTCTTCTTCCTCCATGGCCTCTTCCAGTGCTCTGTCCTCAGAACCAGCGGTGCTCCGTAGGCATTCCAGGGGCTACGCAAGTACGCAGGCAAAACGATGCCATGCCGTGCTTGCGCTGGTTTGTTTGGGGGACAGGAGCCACACTGGGGCGGATGTTTTGGCAGCTCTGCAGGGGCAGGCCGAGAGGTGGTTGACGCCACGCCAGCTTAAGCCAGGAATGGTGGTTTGCGACAATGGCACCAACCTCCTCTCCGCCCTCCGACAGGGACAACTGACCCATGTGCCCTGTGTAGCTCACGTCCTTAACCTGGTGGTGCAGCGGTTCTTGGGCAGGTACCCCGGCTTATATGATGTCCTGAAGCAGGCCAGGAAAGTCTGTGTGCATTTCCGCAGATCATTTAATGCCTGTGCTCGGCTGGCTGAGCTCAAAAAGGAGTTGAACCTGCCCAAGAACCGCCTTATATGTGACATGCCCACCAGATGGAACTCAACATTGGCCATGCTGCAGCGGCTGCACACGCAGCAGAGGGCCATCAATGAGTACCTGTGCGACTACGGCACCAGGACAGGGTCAGGGGAGCTTGGTTTTTTCTCACCACGCCAGTGGGGCATGATCAGGGATGCATGCACTGTCCTGTCACCGTTTGAGGAGGCCACAAGGATGGTGAGCAGTGACAGTGCATGCATCAGTGACACTGTACCTCTTGTCCACCTCTTGGAGCATACGCTGCGTGGAATAATGGACAGGGCACTTGAGGCAGAACAGAGGCAGGAAGAGGAGGACTTCCTTGCCTCTCAAGGCCCCCTTTATCCAGACAGTGTTCCTGCTGTGCCACCCATCACACAGGAAGAGGGTGAGGAGGAGGAAGAGGAGGAGGAGGATGATTGTGTCAGCATGGAGGTGGAGGCTGGCACTCAGCATCAGCATCAGCAGCAGCAGTCTTATAGGGATGATTTACAGTCCCAAGAAACACGTGTACTTGTACGTGGCTGGGAGGAGGTAGCTGCGGATCATGTTGTCCTTAGTGACCCAGAGGACTCCGGACCGAATGCCTCAGCTAACCTACGCTGCATGGCCTCCCTGATCCTGCAAAGCCTGCGGAAGGATCCTCGTATTCTTCGGATCAAGGAGAGGGACCATTACTGGCTGGCCACTCTCCTTGATCCACGGTACAAGGGTAAGGTTGCCGACCTTATCTTGCCATCGCAGAGGGAGCAGAGGATGAGACATCTCCGGGAGGCCTTGCAGAAAGCTCTGTGCAACGCGTTCCCAGAGACTGGGAGGTTACAAACTCCTGGTCCTGGACAACGTGTTGCTGAGGCATCGGTCAGAAGGAGCGGTGGAGAAGGTGGCCCTCTGACTGATGCTTTCAGACAATTTTTTAGTCCGCAGCCCCAAGGTATGATTGGTTCCAGCACCCATCGCCAGCGTCTAATTTACATGGTGCAGGAATACCTAGGGGCAAGGTCAGACTTGGACACCTTTCCCACCGAAAATCCTCTGGCTTACTGGGTCTTGAGGATGGATCACTGGCCAGAGCTTGCACAGTATGCAATTGAGCTACTGGCCTGTCCTGCATCCAGCGTTATTTCGGAACGCACCTTCAGTGCTGCTGGTGGCTTTGTTACCGATCACAGGGTGCGCCTGTCCACCAAATCAGTTGATCGACTGACCTTCATCAAGATGAATCAGTCCTGGATCACCCACAGCTACCAAGCACCTGAAGCTGATGTAACCGAATAATTTTTTTTGAAATACCACATCCCTTCAAGACTGCCTATGCTGATGCTGAGTGACTGTCCTGTTATGTTGATTAAAATAGGTAAATAAGATTGCGCTATGGACAGATATAATGCCTATACACTGCAAAACTGAAAGAAAAACAGGTGAAAATAAAAATAAGATAAAAAGTAAACTCGAGAGGTTGAAGCTGCCTGTGCTTAGAATCTACCCCTTAAAATAAAGGAGTAGGTCAGAGATAAAGTATGAATTAAGCTGTGGCGCTAAAACCTTTTCTAACAAATATCCTGGTGTCAAAAAGGTGTGTAGAGATCTAATCAGTGTAATAAATAGATGGCCCTGTTTATTGCCCCGGAAAATAATATAAATAAATACTGTGAATTGATGTGAAATGTGTGGTCTCCTGAGGACCACCTTATAGGTGGTACCTACCAAATATTATATATATACTTCTTATAAATGCGTGTTGTGTAGAAAGGACAATTTTTCCTGTTGGCATGCAACTCAAAAAGTACACATGTGTTATAACCAAAGAATAGTGAAAAAATTTCATAAAAATGTAAATAAATAAACCATATATGCTAAGTGAGAGAGATCATATGCAAACCACAAGCCACTATATTAGTGGTCTGTAAACTGTGCTCTATATTATGAGTCCCAAGAGTGACAGTCCAAGAACAGCAAAAACAAAAAGGATTCTTTCAATGCCCAAACAAACTTTTTCAAATCGCATCACACAGTTGCTCGAAAAAACGCATAAAGTCTCTTCAAGTAAAAAGGGTAGATCAAAGTGACTAGTGCAGAAAGGTTAGGAACAATCTTCTCCGGTGCGCCACTCAGTGTCAGAGAAATAATTGCGCTCACCAGACAGAGAACCCTGAAAGGGTTAGCCGAGCAGTCACAGTATAAGCCACTGTGCAGCTTTCCTTGGGCTCTGCTCCTGCTGTGCTGGGGGAATGTTCGCTCTTTTACTTCCGCAAATAGTCCGTTTAGCAAGTGCATGAGGGAGGAAACAGAAGTACAACCATAGTGCAACACTGTTTGTTAACGATTTATTTATCTAAAATCCAAACTACTCACAATATTTCATAAAACAATTCGCCTTTGAAATGGCTGCGCTGGCGTTGCTGCCTGTATAGCAGTATGAGGTGCACGTCCTAGGCCACGCCCTACGCGTTTCGTCAGAGCGACGTCATCTGGAGCGGCCATGTTGGTGCACCTTATCGCTTATGTAGGGTGCAGCGCTCCACTGCGCTTGCGCGAAGGATCCGCGCCATTTTAACTGTGGGAATGCCCTGACTGTGCCGCTACGGATCCTACTGCGTGCTGTGTGTTCCCTCATAACAACACAGACACGGAGAAAAGTCCGTATTTTCATCTCCCCTGCGGGCATAGGGCATGATAAACTGTTGTATTGTTATATTAAACTATGGAGCACTGCAACCCACATATTTAATCCAGGCACTTAGAACAAAAACAGGCAATAAAAGAAACTAATAAAATACAAAATACACACAAATATATAAATAAAAACGGTATGTATGTAATCTACTAACAGACTATCCCATACTTATGACACTTTCAGAACTCCTAAAATACCTGATTTGTTCTATTTTTAAAACATTAAAATTAAGAATTAATCTGTTGCAGACACTTTCCTAGGAAATGAATATAATTATAGCATTTTAGTGGACACGGAGTCAGGAAGAAGGAAAATTAAATGAAACAAACTAAAAACCTGTGTGTGTGTGTATATATACACACACATCTTTACACTCACCTATGTGTATAAGGTTGCAAACAATAATGAAAATATATTATATAAAAAATTATAAAAATTATTATGAGAAATTTATAATGCAAACTCATTCAGTCAATCAGTTAACTGAAATCAATGGGAATGGGATAAGGTAATATGTAACCACAGTTGGAAATAGGTTTATGTGGGAAGCATATTGTAAAAGAGTACCGGTATGTTTCCTTTTTTTGGGAAATGCTTACTCCCAAGGGTGAAGAAAAGGACAAAGGAATATATGCATATAAATCCCTCATTGGGGGGTGATGCGTCATAATCAATCTATTGTAGGCTCAACATTTTTTGTATTTTTGTATTTTTTCGTATTTTTTTGTATATATATGTATACTGCCCCCAATAGGGGATATGTGTATAATCCATTATTTAGGCCCCCAATTATACTATTAGGCGCCAAAGCTTTAGGTGGATCTTTTTTATATAATACTACAAATTATTATTCAATAGATTAGAAGGAGCCTCGTATAATGCTTAATATGATGTTTGATTTCTATTGTATTTAATCCTATCTCAAAAGGTGTATGGTCAAACTATAAAGAAGGGGAAATTGAACACATTCAGAAATTGGTCAGAAAGCAATTCAGATCCAGCTCCACATTCATTCCCTGTGGTTGAAGGGTGTCTAAGTCATATATCCATTTGGTCTCATTTTTAGATATTTTAATTGTTTTGTCCTCTCCTCTCCAGTGGGCCCTTATTTTATCAATTCCATAGAACACCATCTGCCCTGGGTCACGGTTATGGAAGTCCCTAAAGTGTCTGGAGACACTATGTTTGGGATACCCTTTTTTGATGTTCCTAATGTGTTCTCCGATTCTGGTTTGGAGTTCTCTCGTGGTTCGCCCTACATATTGTTTGGAACAGGGGCACTCAATAATATAGGTGACATGAGTGCTTTTACACGTGATGAGCTCATTTATTCTGTATTCTCTTTTGTTTGAGGATGACTGGAAAGTAGTTCTCTTTTTTTCTGTTCTCTTACTATTCCTGCAAGGGAGGCATTTGCCACATTTGAAAAAACCTTTTAAATTGCCTGCTACTTTTATTTGTCTTGGGGGATCAATGGTATTTTTAACTAATTTATTTCTCAGTGTGGGTGCCCTTCTGTAAATAAACAGAGGTTTTTTTGGTAGGATGTCTTTGAGTGTACAGTCCGCTTTCAGGATAGGCCAATGTTTTTTGATAATGGATTCCACATCTCTGTGTTGCCTATTGTACCCTGTGAGGAAGGCAGTTGGTAAATTGTTAACCTTTTCTCGTCTTTTATCTTCCAGTAGTTTGTTCCGTTCCATTTGTTTTATTTCGTTTTTCAACTTGCGTAAACCGTTTTCATCATATCCCTTATTTTTGAATCTTTCAATAATTATTTCCGCCTGTTGTTCATAATCAATGCTTCTGCTGCAATTTCTATATAATCGCATCAGCTGGCCCTTAGGTATATTCCCCAGCCACTTAGCATGATGGCAGCTGTTTGTGGGGATGTAGCCATTGCGGTCCGTGGGTTTAAAAAAGGTGCGTGTACCCAACCTGTTGCCTTCCTTGTATATTTGTAAATCTAAGTAGTCCACACTGCAGTTATTATAATTACCAGTGAATTTTATGTTGTAAATGTTGTTATTGATCTCATTAAAGAACTCCTGTAATTGTTCCGTTGTACCTCCCCATACAATGACGATATCATCTATATATCGACGGTACATTTTAAGGTTCTTCCTGTGTACGCCATAAATTTGCTCTTCCTCCCATCTGTTGAGAAACAGGTTCGCTACGCTTGGGGCATATTTAGCCCCCATGGCTACGCCTTTGGTCTGATTATAGTATGTTCCTTTGTACCAAAAGTAGTTGTGATTCATTGCCATCTTTAAACCTTCAATCAGATATTTAATTTGCTCTTGTTTTAGGTCAGACAACTGCTGCAATGCCCACTCAACACTACTGAGCCCATCATCCTGTTCGATATTAGTGTATAATGATTCCACGTCGATGGTGACCAATAGATCGCTCTCTTCGATCGTCAAGCCTCCTAATTCCCCTATCAGTTGTTTGCTGTCACGCAGATAGGATTTTCCTCTAGTTACCAGTGGTTGTAAAAAACCATCAATGTAGGCCCCTAGTCTGGAGAACAGGGAGTCAATCCCACTTATAATTGGTCGCCCTGGTGGGTTGTTCTGGTTCTTATGAATTTTGGGGACATAGTATATGATAGGAGTTTTAGGTGCCTTCTGCACCAAATATCTGGACTCCTTTCTATTCAAGATACCGAGGGTTTTCCCCTTATCAACATACTTTTTGAGTTTCTTTTCATACTCAGCTTTGGGGTTTTTCTTCAATTTCTTGTAGGTATTAGGAATATTAAGTAGATTTTCCATTTCTTTCTCATAATCTTGCTTGTTTAGAATTACCAAGCCCCCTCCCTTGTCAGCTGGTCTGATGACTATACCCTTCTGCTTCTCTATTTGTTTGATGGTTTCCCATATATTTTTTCCTTTAGTTCTTTTTATTTTTAAATTCTTCAGGTCATTCTCCACCATCTTCTTAAAGACTTTTATATTCTCATCCTGTGTTACCTTGGGGTTAAATGTAGAGTTGTTCCTCAACTGGGAATGTTTGTAAGTAGTATTGTCATTGTCCCTTGCGTTTGACTTTGCTATGCCGAAAAATTTTTTGATATTAAGTTTTCGCACGAATTTTTGGAGATCAATGTAGGTCTCAAATTTGTCAAGGCCCCTATCAGGGGCAAATTTCAACCCCATATCCAAGACCCTGAGTTCCTCTTCTGTAAATTCAATCTGACTGAGATTATAGATACCTTCCCCTAATATTCTCTTCTTCTTTTTCTGGAGGCCTCCTCTCTTCCCTCTTGTGCGTTTTCTGTTTGCCAATCCGGTGGTCTGTACGGTTCTTCCCTTCTCTGTTGCCAAGGACGCTCGTAGTCTCCTTGGTTTCTCCTTGAATTGTCTTGTCTGGTCCACCTTGGATTCCAACCTCCATTTCTGTAGGGACCCCGTTGTTGGTTCCTTCCTGGGTACCGGAAGGGTCTCGCTTCTCTCCGTGGATCGTATTGAGTATCTGGTATTCTGGGTGGCCTGCGTTCCTGTCCCCTGTGAAAAAAATCCCTATCGTATCTTCTATAGGGGGTGTGTTGGGGATATCCCCTCAGAGGCGAGTACCTGTTGGAATGCCTTGGGATATTAGGCGTATAGGGAGTGCGGTTGCCCCAGTATCTATTCTGGGTTTGTTCTTCAAAATTTCTATTTTCTGATCTTCTGTAAGCTGGCGTTGCGGGGATGTCCTGTCTAGTAATGTTGTTTTGTGTCTGTAAGTTCCCTTGCCCATATTGTTCATCTTCCTGTACTTCATTTTCTCCTGATTCTTCCATTAATGAAGTTTCATTTTCCACATCGCTATAATTATTGTCTGTCTGCCATTTGTAAACCTGCTGGTTCTTGTAATCCAATACGTCCCTCTTAAACTTCTTTTGTTTCTTCTGTTGCACTTCCTTGTCATACTTCTTTATAACTTCCTGTAAATCTTTTTCTTTGTTAATGTATTCCTCTGTTTCCTTGAATGGTATTAGTTGGTCCCTAAGTTGTGCAATTTCTATTTCTATGTTTTTCAATTTATGCTGTCGCCTAAAGACTATTTTTTGTAACAATTCTGTCTCACTTTGGTTAAAAAATCTATACCATTCGTCCATCAGTTGTTTGTCATTGACTGCATCGTTAGGAGAAACATCCCAACGTAATCTTCTAGGGGTAATTTTCTCAGCTATATACATCTCTAGTATGGCCACATCCCACCATACTCTCAATTGTTTTTCTAGACAGTGTTTTAGATGTTTGAATAAACTGTCTAGATCCTGCCTGATGACCACATGTTCTTGATTGAACACCTCCATTAAATTAACTTTTCTGCTATTAACATACTTGAAAATGTCCATTGCTGCAACTTAGAGTGGGAACAATAAGTCCCACGGAAATGAAAATAGGTAAATAAGATTGCGCTATGGACAGATATAATGCCTATACACTGCAAAACTGAAAGAAAAACAGGTGAAAATAAAAATAAGATAAAAAGTAAACTCGAGAGGTTGAAGCTGCCTGTGCTTAGAATCTACCCCTTAAAATAAAGGAGTAGGTCAGAGATAAAGTATGAATTAAGCTGTGGCGCTAAAACCTTTTCTAACAAATATCCTGGTGTCAAAAAGGTGTGTAGAGATCTAATCAGTGTAATAAATAGATGGCCCTGTTTATTGCCCCGGAAAATAATATAAATAAATACTGTGAATTGATGTGAAATGTGTGGTCTCCTGAGGACCACCTTATAGGTGGTACCTACCAAATATTATATATATACTTCTTATAAATGCGTGTTGTGTAGAAAGGACAATTTTTCCTGTTGGCATGCAACTCAAAAAGTACACATGTGTTATAACCAAAGAATAGTGAAAAAATTTCATAAAAATGTAAATAAATAAACCATATATGCTAAGTGAGAGAGATCATATGCAAACCACAAGCCACTATATTAGCACTATTTAACCCCAAGGTAACACAGGATGAGAATATAAAAGTCTTTAAGAAGATGGTGGAGAATGACCTGAAGAATTTAAAAATAAAAAGAACTAAAGGAAAAAATATATGGGAAACCATCAAACAAATAGAGAAGCAGAAGGGTATAGTCATCAGACCAGCTGACAAGGGAGGGGGCTTGGTAATTCTAAACAAGCAAGATTATGAGAAAGAAATGGAAAATCTACTTAATATTCCTAATACCTACAAGAAATTGAAGAAAAACCCCAAAGCTGAGTATGAAAAGAAACTCAAAAAGTATGTTGATAAGGGGAAAACCCTCGGTATCTTGAATAGAAAGGAGTCCAGATATTTGGTGCAGAAGGCACCTAAAACTCCTATCATATACTATGTCCCCAAAATTCATAAGAACCAGAACAACCCACCAGGGCGACCAATTATAAGTGGGATTGACTCCCTGTTCTCCAGACTAGGGGCCTACATTGATGGTTTTTTACAACCACTGGTAACTAGAGGAAAATCCTATCTGCGTGACAGCAAACAACTGATAGGGGAATTAGGAGGCTTGACGATCGAAGAGAGCGATCTATTGGTCACCATCGACGTGGAATCATTATACACTAATATCGAACAGGATGATGGGCTCAGTAGTGTTGAGTGGGCATTGCAGCAGTTGTCTGACCTAAAACAAGAGCAAATTAAATATCTGATTGAAGGTTTAAAGATGGCAATGAATCACAACTACTTTTGGTACAAAGGAACATACTATAATCAGACCAAAGGCGTAGCCATGGGGGCTAAATATGCCCCAAGCGTAGCGAACCTGTTTCTCAACAGATGGGAGGAAGAGCAAATTTATGGCGTACACAGGAAGAACCTTAAAATGTACCGTCGATATATAGATGATATCGTCATTGTATGGGGAGGTACAACGGAACAATTACAGGAGTTCTTTAATGAGATCAATAACAACATTTACAACATAAAATTCACTGGTAATTATAATAACTGCAGTGTGGACTACTTAGATTTACAAATATACAAGGAAGGCAACAGGTTGGGTACACGCACCTTTTTTAAACCCACGGACCGCAATGGCTACATCCCCACAAACAGCTGCCATCATGCTAAGTGGCTGGGGAATATACCTAAGGGCCAGCTGATGCGATTATATAGAAATTGCAGCAGAAGCATTGATTATGAACAACAGGCGGAAATAATTATTGAAAGATTCAAAAATAAGGGATATGATGAAAACGGTTTACGCAAGTTGAAAAACGAAATAAAACAAATGGAACGGAACAAACTACTGGAAGATAAAAGACGAGAAAAGGTTAACAATTTACCAACTGCCTTCCTCACAGGGTACAATAGGCAACACAGAGATGTGGAATCCATTATCAAAAAACATTGGCCTATCCTGAAAGCGGACTGTACACTCAAAGACATCCTACCAAAAAAACCTCTGTTTATTTACAGAAGGGCACCCACACTGAGAAATAAATTAGTTAAAAATACCATTGATCCCCCAAGACAAATAAAAGTAGCAGGCAATTTAAAAGGTTTTTTCAAATGTGGCAAATGCCTCCCTTGCAGGAATAGTAAGAGAACAGAAAAAAAGAGAACTACTTTCCAGTCATCCTCAAACAAAAGAGAATACAGAATAAATGAGCTCATCACGTGTAAAAGCACTCATGTCACCTATATTATTGAGTGCCCCTGTTCCAAACAATATGTAGGGCGAACCACGAGAGAACTCCAAACCAGAATCGGAGAACACATTAGGAACATCAAAAAAGGGTATCCCAAACATAGTGTCTCCAGACACTTTAGGGACTTCCATAACCGTGACCCAGGGCAGATGGTGTTCTATGGAATTGATAAAATAAGGGCCCACTGGAGAGGAGAGGACAAAACAATTAAAATATCTAAAAATGAGACCAAATGGATATATGACTTAGACACCCTTCAACCACAGGGAATGAATGTGGAGCTGGATCTGAATTGCTTTCTGACCAATTTCTGAATGTGTTCAATTTCCCCTTCTTTATAGTTTGACCATACACCTTTTGAGATAGGATTAAATACAATAGAAATCAAACATCATATTAAGCATTATACGAGGCTCCTTCTAATCTATTGAATAATAATTTGTAGTATTATATAAAAAAGATCCACCTAAAGCTTTGGCGCCTAATAGTATAATTGGGGGCCTAAATAATGGATTATACACATATCCCCTATTGGGGGCAGTATACATATATATACAAAAAAATACGAAAAAATACAAAAATACAAAAAATGTTGAGCCTACAATAGATTGATTATGACGCATCACCCCCCAATGAGGGATTTATATGCATATATTCCTTTGTCCTTTTCTTCACCCTTGGGAGTAAGCATTTCCCAAAAAAAGGAAACATACCGGTACTCTTTTACAATATGCTTCCCACATAAACCTATTTCCAACTGTGGTTACATATTACCTTATCCCATTCCCATTGATTTCAGTTAACTGATTGACTGAATGAGTTTGCATTATAAATTTCTCATAATAATTTTTATAATTTTTTATATAATATATTTTCATTATTGTTTGCAACCTTATACACATAGGTGAGTGTAAAGATGTGTGTGTATATATACACACACACACAGGTTTTTAGTTTGTTTCATTTAATTTTCCTTCTTCCTGACTCCGTGTCCACTAAAATGCTATAATTATATTCATTTCCTAGGAAAGTGTCTGCAACAGATTAATTCTTAATTTTAATGTTTTAAAAATAGAACAAATCAGGTATTTTAGGAGTTCTGAAAGTGTCATAAGTATGGGATAGTCTGTTAGTAGATTACATACATACCGTTTTTATTTATATATTTGTGTGTATTTTGTATTTTATTAGTTTCTTTTATTGCCTGTTTTTGTTCTAAGTGCCTGGATTAAATATGTGGGTTGCAGTGCTCCATAGTTTAATATAACAATACAACAGTTTATCATGCCCTATGCCCGCAGGGGAGATGAAAATACGGACTTTTCTCCGTGTCTGTGTTGTTATGAGGGAACACACAGCACGCAGTAGGATCCGTAGCGGCACAGTCAGGGCATTCCCACAGTTAAAATGGCGCGGATCCTTCGCGCAAGCGCAGTGGAGCGCTGCACCCTACATAAGCGATAAGGTGCACCAACATGGCCGCTCCAGATGACGTCGCTCTGACGAAACGCGTAGGGCGTGGCCTAGGACGTGCACCTCATACTGCTATACAGGCAGCAACGCCAGCGCAGCCATTTCAAAGGCGAATTGTTTTATGAAATATTGTGAGTAGTTTGGATTTTAGATAAATAAATCGTTAACAAACAGTGTTGCACTATGGTTGTACTTCTGTTTCCTCCCTCATGCACTTGCTAAACGGACTATTTGCGGAAGTAAAAGAGCGAACATTCCCCCAGCACAGCAGGAGCAGAGCCCAAGGAAAGCTGCACAGTGGCTTATACTGTGACTGCTCGGCTAACCCTTTCAGGGTTCTCTGTCTGGTGAGCGCAATTATTTCTCTGACACTGAGTGGCGCACCGGAGAAGATTGTTCCTAACCTTTCTGCACTAGTCACTTTGATCTACCCTTTTTACTTGAAGAGACTTTATGCGTTTTTTCGAGCAACTGTGTGATGCGATTTGAAAAAGTTTGTTTGGGCATTGAAAGAATCCTTTTTGTTTTTGCTGTTCTTGGACTGTCACTCTTGGGACTCATAATATAGAGCACAGTTTACAGACCACTAATATAGTGGCTTGTGGTTTGCATATGATCTCTCTCACTTAGCATATATGGTTTATTTATTTACATTTTTATGAAATTTTTTCACTATTCTTTGGTTATAACACATGTGTACTTTTTGAGTTGCATGCCAACAGGAAAAATTGTCCTTTCTACACAACACGCATTTATAAGAAGTATATATATAATATTTGGTAGGTACCACCTATAAGGTGGTCCTCAGGAGACCACACATTTCACATCAATTCACAGTATTTATTTATATTATTTTCCGGGGCAATAAACAGGGCCATCTATTTATTACACTGATTAGATCTCTACACACCTGTTATGTTGATTGTCTATCCTCTTCCTCCTCCGCTGATATGTTGGAAGAACATTTTTGGTTCTGGGTGATGCCAGCAGCCCAATTTTTCTGCCCCTGTTTAACAGGGGCGTTTAATTACAATTTTTGATGCAATGCTTTGCAGCAGGGCTAATTCCTGCAATAAAACTAGAGTATATGGCAGAGGTTGGAGTGTGGTGGCACCAGCACCAGTGCCTAAGGCCCAATTTTTCTGCTCCTGTTTAACAGGGGCGTTTAAGTACAATTTTTGATGCAATGCTTTGCAGCAGGGCTAATTCCTGCAATAAAACTAGAGTATATGGCAGAGGTTGCAGTGTGATGGCACCAGCACCAGTGCCTAAGGCCCAATTTTTCTGCCCCTGTTTAACAGGGGCGTTTAAGTACAATTTTTGATGCAATGCTTTGCAGCAGGGCTAATTCCTGCAATAAAACTAGAGTATATGGCAGAGGTTGCAGTGTGATGGCACCAGCACCAGTGCCTAAGGCCCAATTTTTCTGCCCCTGTTTAACAGGGGCGTTTAAGTACAATTTTTGATGCAATGCTTTGCAGCAGGGCTAATTCCTGCAATAAAACTAGAGTATATGGCAGAGGTTGCAGTGTGATGGCACCAGCACCAGTGCCTAAGGCCCAATTTTTCTGCCCCTGTTTAACAGGGGCGTTTAAGTACAATTTTTGATGCAATGCTTTGCAGCAGGGCTAATTCCAGCAAAAAAACTAGAGTATATGGAAGAGGTTGCAGTGTGGTGGCACCAGCAGCAGTGCCTAAGGCCAAATTTTTCTGCCCCTGTTTAACAGGGACATGTAATTACAATTCTTGATATAATATTTCACAGGAGGGCCCCTTCCTGTGCCCACCCAGAGTAACGGTGAGGACTTATAGTGTTGTGGCACCAGCACCACAACCACCAAAGGTCAATTTTTCTACCACTGTTCAACAATGGCATGTAATTACAATTCTTGATATAATCGTTCACAGCAGGGCGCTCCAGCGCCCACCAAGAGTCACTTTGAGGGCTTACAATGTTGTGGCAAAACCAACACCTTGTTCCGCCATTTCTGCAGAGCATATAGGGCAGGCCCCTACTTCCAAACATCCAACTTACAAACATCTCCTACTTGCAAACGCAAGGAGACAGCAGCAAGTGAGATGAAAAAAGATGGACGACAAAACAAATTATACAGGGGTGATAACCCTTCCCTATGTTTTCCAAAAAGCTTAAAAATAGTTTTTTTGACTGGAGCTACACTTTAAAAATGTACCAGTTGAAAATTACAAACAGATTCAACTTAACACAACAAACCTACACAGTCCCTGTCTTGTTTGCACCGCCTGTATACTGCTGTTCTGAGTATATAGGGCCTGGGGGCCACACGCATTTCCTTTTTTTAATATGGGTACAGGGTTCCCCTTAATATGCGTACAAGACCCAAATAGGCTGGTAATGGGCAGGGAGGGCTACCCATGCCATTTTTCTCAATGATTTTCAACCATATTGCAGGAACCAGATATAACATTAAAACCGCAAGCAGTTTTAAATGGTGTTATTTCCGTTTAATGTCATTTTGTGCAGGGACTGTTCTAAACACGGGAAACACGTGGCACTTCACAGGCATACTACAGACACCCCCCAGGCACCATATTTAAAGGAATATTTCACTTTTTTTTTTCACTTTAATCGTCATTAAAATCAGTGCTCCCGCCAAAACGGCCGTTTTTAAAACTTTTTTTTGCATTGACCCATGTCCCCTGAGGCAGGAGTCAGGTCCCCAAACCCTTTTTAGGACAATATCTTGCATATTAGCCGTTAAAATTAGCACTTTCCATTTCGAACGTTCGAGTCCCATAGACTTCAATGGGGTTCTAACATTCGTAACGAACGTGGGGTCCGTTCGAAAGTTCTGGTGCGAACCGAACCGGAGGGTGTTCGGCTCATCCCTACTCCTGAACTCTTTGAGCACAGTGTTGGGTACATGCTCCAGGAGGATGCCCAGTATTTTGTAGGCTCTGATGATGACACTCAGCTAGAGGAAGGCAGTAGCGTGAGCGCAGAGAGAGGGGATGCTCAAGAAGGACAGCAATCTGGCAGTCATGTTCCACAAGCTGCAGCATACTGCCAGGTTTGCTACAGCGATGAAGAGGGAGGGGATGATGAGGCCACTGACTCCACGTGGGTGCCTGGTAGGAGAGAGGAGGAGGAGGAGGAGGAGGAGGAGGAGGAGGCACATGTCCAACGAGGCAGGATGCCCTCCGGGGCCAGCTTAGGGGCAGCACACCGACTGAATCACACCGCAGAGCTCCGCCTGTGCAGGGCGCTGCCTCTGCGCGTTATTCTAAAAGTTCTTTGGTGTGGGCCTTTTTTGAGATGAGTGCATCAGATTGCACCGCTGCTATTTGCAACATATATCTCAAGCGTATCTCGCGTGGCCAAAACATCAGCCGCTTGGGCACCACATGCTTGAGCAGACATATGTTGACCTGCCATGCAGCTCGTTGGCAAGCGTACCTCAAAGACCCACACCAAAGAACAAAGCGGACCTCTCCTTGCTCCTCATCAGCTGGCATCTCCAACCCCACTAGATCTTCAGTCCTCTCTGAAACCTGCTCTGAGAGGAATGAAGGTGTAGAATTACGTGTGTCACAGCCAAGTGCTTCCGGGCACTCTGCTAGCAGTACACCCATGTCTGATTATAGCAGGCAAATGTCCCTGCCCCAGCTGCTGGACCGGCGAAATAAGTTCACTCCCAGCCATCCACATGCCCAGCGGTTGAATGCTAGCTTGGCTAAATTGCTAGCACTTCAACTGCTGCCTTTTCAGTTGGTAGACTCGGCCCCCTTCCGTGAGTTTGTACAATGTGCGGTTCCTCAGTGGCAGGTCCCCAAATGCCATTTTTTCTCACGGAAGGCGATTCCGGCTCTCTACCGGCATGTGGAAGGCAATGTCCTTGCCTCGCTGGACAGGGCGGTCAGCGGTAAGGTGCATATTACCGCTGACTCATGGTCCAGCAGGCATGGACAGGGACGTTACCTGTCTTTCAGGGCCCATTGGGTCACTCTTCTGGCAGCTGGGAAGGATGCAGGACAAGGTGCAGTAGTGTTGGAGGTTGTTCCGCCACCACGCCTCCAAAATGCTACTATTGGTTGTGACACACCTCTCTCCTCCACCCCCTCCTCTTCTTCTTCCTCCATGGCCTCTTCCAGTGCTCTGTCCTCAGAACCAGCGGTGCTCCGTAGGCGTTCCAGGGGCTACACAAGTACGCAGGCAAAACGATGCCATGCCGTGCTTGCGCTGGTTTGTTTGGGGGACAGGAGCCACACTGGGGCGGATGTTTTGGCAGCTCTGCAGGGGCAGGCCGAGAGGTGGTTGACGCCACGCCAGCTAAAGACAGGAATGGTGGTTTGTGACAATGGCACCAACCTCCTCTCCGCCCTCCGACAGGGACAACTGACCCATGTGCCCTGTGTAGCTCATGTCCTTAACCTGGTGGTGCAGAGGTTCTTGGGCAGGTACCCGGGCTTACAGTATGTCCTGAAGCAGGCCAGGAAAGTCTGTGTGCATTTCCGCTGATCATTTAATGCCTGTGCTCGGCTGGCTGAGCTCCAAGAGGAGTTGAACCTGCCCAAGAACCGCCTTATATGTGACATGCCCACCAGGTGGAACTCAAGGTTGGCCATGCTGCAGCGGCTGCACACGCAGCAGAGGGCCATCAATGAGTACCTGTGCGACTACGGCACCAGGACAGGGTCAGGGGAGCTCGGTTTTTTCTCACCACGCCAGTGGGCCATGATCAGGGATGCATGCACTGTCCTGTCACCGTTTGAGGAGGCCACAAGGATGGTGAGCAGTGACAGTGCATGCATCAGTGACACTGTACCTCTTGTCCACCTCTTGGAGCATATGCTGCGTGGAATAATGGACAGGGCACTTGAGGCAGAACAGTGGCAGGAAGAGGAGGACTTCCTTGCCTCTCAAGGCCTCCTTTATCCAGACAGTGTTCCTGCTGTGCCACCCATCACACAGGAAGAGGGTGAGGAGGAGGAAGAGGAGGAGGAGGATGATTGTGTCAGCATGGAGGTGTAGGCTGGCACTCAGCATCAGCAGCAGCAGTCTTATAGGGATGATTTACAGTCCCAAGAAACACGTGGACTTGTACGTGGCTGGGAGGAGGTAGCTGCGGATCATGTTGCCCTTAGTGACCCAGAGGACTCCGGACTGAATGCCTCAGCTAACCTACGCTGCATGGCCTCCCTGATCCTGCAAAGCCTGCGGAAGGATCCTCGTATTCTTCGGATCAAGGAGAGGGACCATTACTGGCTGGCCACTCTCCTTGATCCATGGTACAAGGGTAAGGTTGCCAACCTTATCTTGCCATCGCAGAGGGAGCAGAGGATGAGACATCTCCGGGAGGTCTTGCAGAAAGGTTTGTGCAACGCGTTCCCAGAGACTGGGAGGTTACAAACTCCTGGTCCTGGACAACGTGTTGCTGAGGCATCGGTCAGAAGGAGCGGTGGAGAAGGTGACCGTCTGACTGATGCTTTCAGACAATTTTTTAGTCCGCAGCCCCAAGGTATGATCGGTTCCAGCAACCATCGCCAGCGTCTGATTTACATGGTGCAGGAATACCTAGGGGCAAGGTCAGACTTGGACACCTTTCCCACCGAAAATCCTCTGGCTTACTGGGTCTTGAGGATGGATAACTGGCCAGAGCTTGCACAGTATGCAATTGAGCTACTGGCCTGTCCTGCATCCAGCGTTATTTCGGAACGCACCTTCAGTGCTGCTGGTGGCTTTGTTACCGATCACAGGGTGCGCCTGTCCACCGAATCAGTTGATCGACTGACCTTCATCAAGATGAATCAGTCTTGGATCACCCACAGCTACCAAGCACCTGAAGCTGATGTAACCGAATAATTTTTTTTGAAATACCACATCCCTTCAAGACTGCCTATGCTGATGCTGAGTGACTGTCCTGTTATGTTGATTGTCTATCCTCTTCCTCCTCCGCTAATATGTTGGAAGAACATTTCTGGTTCTGGGTGATGCCATCAGCCCAATTTTTCTGCCCCTGTTTAACAGGGGCGTTTAAGTACAATTTTTGATGCAATGCTTTGCAGCAGGGCTAATTCCTGCAATAAAACTAGAGTATATGGGAGAGGTTGCAGTGTGGTGGCACCAGCACCAGTGCCTAAGGCCCAATTTTTCTGCCCCTGTTTAACAGGGGCGTTTAAGTACAATTTTTGATGCAATGCTTTGCAGCAGGGCTAATTCCTGCAATAAAACTAGAGTATATGGGAGAGGTTGCAGTGTGGTGGCACCAGCACCAGTGCCTAAGGCCCAATTTTTCTGCCCCTGTTTAACAGGGGCGTTTAAGTACAATTTTTGATGCAATGCTTTGCAGCAGGGCTAATTCCTGCAATAAAACTAGAGTATATGGGAGAGGTTGCAGTGTGGTGGCACCAGCACCAGTGCCTAAGGCCCAATTTTTCTGCCCCTGTTTAACAGGGGCGTTTAAGTACAATTTTTGATGCAATGCTTTGCAGCAGGGCTAATTCCTGCAATAAAACTAGAGTATATGGGAGAGGTTGCAGTGTGGTGGCACCAGCACCAGTGCCTAAGGCTCAATTTTTCTGCCCCTGTTTAACAGGGGCGTTTAAGTACAATTTTTGATGCAATGCTTTGGAGCAGGGCTAATTCCTGCAATAAAACTAGAGTATATGGGAGAGCTTGCAGTGTGGTGGCACCAGCACCAGTGCCTAAGGCCCAATTTTTCTGCCCCTGTTTAACAGGGGCGTTTAAGTACAATTTTTGATGCAATGCTTTGCAGCAGGGCTAATTCCTGCAATAAAACTAGAGTATATGGGAGAGGTTGCAGTGTGGTGGCACCAGCACCAGTGCCTAAGGCCCAATTTTTCTGCCCCTGTTTAACAGGGGCGTTTAAGTACAATTTTTGATGCAATGCTTTGCAGCAGGGCTAATTCCTGCAATAAAACTAGAGTATATGGGAGAGGTTGCAGTGTGGTGGCACCAGCACCAATGCCTAAGGCCCAATTTTTCTGCCCCTGTTTAACAGGGGCGTTTAAGTACAATTTTTGGAGCAATGCTTTGCAGCAGGGCTAATTCCTGCAATAAAACTAGAGTATATGGGAGAGGTTGCAGTGTGGTGGCACCAGCACCAGTGCCTAAGGCCCAATTTTTCTGCCTCTGTTTAACAGGGACATGTAATTACAATTCTTGATATAATATTTCACAGGAGGGCCCCTTCCTGTGCCCACCCAGAGTAACTGTGAGGACTTATAGCGTTGTGGCACCAGCACCACAACCACCAAAGGTCAATTTTTCTACCACTGTTCAACAATGGCATGTAATTACAATTCTTGATATAATCGTTCACAGCAGGGCTTTCCAGCGCCCAGCAAGAGTCACTTTGAGGGCTTACAATGTTGTGGCAAAACCAACACCTTGTTCTGCCATTTCTGCAGAGCATATAGGGCAGGCCCCTACTTTCAAACATCCAACTTACAAACATCCCCTACTTGCAAACGGAAGGAGACAACAGCAAGTGAGATGAAAAAAGATGGACGACAAAACAAATTATACAGGGGTGATAACCCTTCTCTGTGTTTTCCAAAAAGCTTAAAAATAGTTTTTTTGACTGGAGCTACACTTTAAAAATGTACCAGTTGAAAATTACAAACAGATCCAACTTAACACAACAAACCTACACAGTCCCTGTCTTGTTTGCACCGCCTGTATACTGCTGTTCTGAGTATATAGGGTCTGGGGGTCACACGCATTTCCTTTTTTTAATATGGGTACAGGGTTCCCCTTGATATGCGTACAAGACCCAAAGGGGCTGGTAATGGGCAGGGAGGGCTACCCATGCCATTTTTCTCAATGGTTTTCAACCATATTGCAGGAACCAGATATAACATTAAAACCGCAAGCAGTTTTCAATGATGTTATTTCTGTTTAATGTCATTTTGTGCAGGGACTGTTCTAAACACGGCAAACACGTGGCACTTCACAGGCATACTACAGACACCCCCCAGGCACCATATTTAAAGGAATATTTCTACTTTTTTTTTCACTTTAATCATTATTAAAATCAGGGCTCCCGCCAAAACGGCCATTTTTAAAAACATTTTAGACATTGACCCATGTCCCCTGGGGCAGGAGCCAGGTCCCCAAACCCTTTTTAGAACAGTATCTTGCATATTAGCCGTTAAAATAAGCACTTTTAATTTCGAACGTTTGAGTCCCATAGACTTCAATGGGG
The DNA here is from genome assembly GCF_037356315.1 of Lithobates pipiens. Classification (NCBI taxonomy): domain Eukaryota; kingdom Metazoa; phylum Chordata; class Amphibia; order Anura; family Ranidae; genus Lithobates; species Lithobates pipiens. The sequence continues at coordinate 162,764,056 of NW_027507748.1, read as the reverse complement.
TTCTAAAGTTCGTTCGAATTTGGGGTCCGTTCCAAAGTTCTGGTGCGAACCGAACCGGGGGTGTTCGGCTCATCCCTAGTGGACACCAGAACTGCAGTCTATAGATCTAAGAGCCACCCACAGGTGAACTCTTTCCTGACACTTACCATGAAATTTAAATTGGTAGTAAAGGAAGCTGATAAGGGGAAAATATTGTAAATTGGGTCTTGAGACAACATCATTATGGAGGTTGTTATCATCTTACCCTCCGGGCCTCAAAAAAGTACTAAAACTCTTTGAAACTGCAATCTTTCGTAGGTCAATACTTTTGGTGTTTACACCTAAAGAATAGTTTTCTCTTACTGTGGACCATTCAGGAATTTCCACCCTTCCATGTATTGTTGAAATTAAAAATCTAGACAACCCCCAAATGCAGATATTAGTAGGAGTGATAGGAGATCTCGTTAAGTGTCATTTGTGTCGTCTGCCTTGTTCCTCTGCTATCTGCGTCATTTCTATCAAATTTTCCTGACACCAGGGGAGGGAGCTCCAGCACACAACTTTTGATTGACAGCCTCAGCTCTATTCCTGTGTGCTGTGTTCAGGGAGTGTGTCTTATCCCTCCAATCAGCTCTCACTGAGCTCTGCAACTTCACCTCTCCTACAGATAAACAGGTACAACTTATGTAGAAGGATTTGTTTCATCTCTATGTAGCACATAAGGCTAGTCATTTCACTGGGTATATGTAAGTGTAGCAGCCATAACCCTTTGTAGGGTGGCCTTGACTTATTGGGCTTACCGGTTACCTCTGCTTGGCTTGTTCTTCCACGTCTAGGGGTTCCCAGGGTTGATACCCAACAACTTGGATGCTGACACCAATAAAGTCATTTTGAAAGGTTTTATTTTGCAGGGGTAACATCCAACAACACAGTCTCGTATAGGAACAGAGGGCAAGGGTGAAGAACTCAGGCACCTTGAACTGCAGACATAACAATGTCTCTAGTAAAATCTCTGAACGTGGACAAGTTGTAACTGATAGTGAACAGGAACCTTTTTCCTCAGTAGCTGGAACATTCTCTGTCTCCTTGATAGTACTGGAAAAAGCGTGGATTCGTCAATGTCCTTCCCAACTCAATAGCCAGGCACTTCTCAGGATGCCACTTGTCGGCCCTCCTCAGAAGAGTCCTCCCCTGGTCACTTTCATGAGCTGTGGTGCCCCTCCAAGCCGAGAGCACACCCGGACACCTTGAATCCTCCCTCAGTTACTGCGCCTCGGACCAGCCGGTTCCGAGATTCGGGAACAGGCGGATTCATACCCCAGACCAGGCGGGTCCATTGGGGGTAACCGACAGAAGCATGTTGCGGGATGCAGGGGCCGACTGACAACTCATGGGGCCCCCAGGCAATAGGAGATTACGGGGCCCCAGGCAATCAGAGATTATGGGGCCACACAGTATACACAAACACACATACAGTATACAATCACACAGGTTACACATACATGTACACACAGTTTACACAGATTGACCAAAAGGACATCGGTAAGGGCAGATGTAAAAAAAAACACAGATTTTTACATACTGTACCTGGTTTTACTGAGGCTGGCAACCTTGATGGGGCCCCCAGGCAGTGCCCGAGCGGCTGAATGGTCAGTCCGCCGCTGGCGGGATGTTGAACACCCCGTGACTGGGACCCCTCGCGTGGTTACCCCGGTCCTGGAAACAAGAACAGACCACACGGGCCTCACGAACTCCTACTGAAAATCTGACCTCAACATCTTAAGTAACCCTTCCCAGACTCCCCAGCGGGGCCCGGAACACCCACTGATTGGTTCCCAGAAGGCTGATACCCAAAAGGTCCACAGAGAAGGTTTTTTTACCTTCATGCATAGAGTGCATGAAAGTAAAAAAATTGAGCTTTTAGAACCACTTTAATGCATTAGGAGTGTGCCCGATGTTGTGTTCTCTTGATTAGAAGTTTTTCCATGTTTGAGAAATCCTTTTATCATGGCTACACAGCACTGCATTCTTAGATGAAATTCTGAGTCACCCTATCCTTTTATATTTTTATTCAAATTTATGTTGCAAAGGTTTCACCTTTTTGAAACATTGTTTTTAACATCTTTTTGAGCGCGCTGGCTCATTTTACCTGTATTTAGTAGTAATCATATACTATTAAGAACAAAATGGTTATTACTAAATATGATTAAAGCTTGCCATTTCAGTCATTACTTACAGTAAATGTGCATGCAGCAGAAAACATAAAAGTGAAACATGATGTACATAGAGTTTTCCACTAGGTGGAGGCATTGGACAATGCAATAATCAGAAGTCATTGCTGCCTTCGAGTAACATTAAATGTAAATCCTATCCTGCCTCCAGGTAACAACTGTACTTTCATTTTCTTCATTAGATCATCACCCCATAGTCATTAGCTTTTGTATCACTTGACCCTCCCTCCTAGACTGTAAACTCTAAGGAGCAGGGCCCTCTGATTCCTCCTGTATTGAATTGAATTGTATTGTAATTGTACTGTCTACCCTAACATTGTAAAGCGCCGCACAAACTGTTTGCACTATATAAATCCTGTAATAATAATAATAATAATAGATGAGCTCATGCTGCCAACAAGATCTTGCAGTGATCGCTATCTGTCACTGGCAAAATGATGAACGCTTGCCATCAATCCATCACACAAACAAAAAAATTAAACTTTTTAAATATATTTAAATAATATGTGCTGGTACCTTATAATGTCATGCCTCCATCCCTTACTTTCATATTTTTCATGGGACTTTAAATGAGGTACAACATTTGCGTAAAAATATTTATTTAGCAATAGATGAAAATCTTTTACATAAGAACATTTTTAAAACAGCAAGCTGGTTTGTAAATACTACCGTGTATCGGCATACAATAAACATAGTATTCATATAATGATATGATAACACACTTAGACCGAATTTTAATGATTCAAAGAATGTCAGGCACAATGGTCGGCCCTTGTGCATGTTCATTTCATCAAGTCTGGCCCTCTTTGAAAAAAATTTGGACACCCCTGCCCTACACAGTTTAAGGTTAAACTGCTTCTCCTCCAGTCTCATTGTGTGCCTCCTTGTCCTTTTACAATCCCTAGGTTGAATAGTTTATTTCCTATGCTGGGTTCCCCATTGAGATATTTGTAGATCGCTATCATGTCCTCTTAAATGTCTCATCTCCAGCGAAAATAAATTTAGTGTTTGCAGTAGTTCCTCATAATTGAAGTCCTCCAGTCCCCTTATTAGTTTTGTTGCTCTTCTTTGGACTCTTTCTAGCTCCAGCACATACTTTCGGAAGAACTGGTGACCAGAACTCGATGGAACACGCTACATAAGGCCTATTTGGAGTTTTACAAAGTGGCAGGATTATAGTTTTGTCGATACTACACATAACAGACTAGCCTGACTTTGCATATTAGCCAATACCATGTTCAACAGAATAGGTAATCAACTGAACGATCAGATGGGACTGGGTGTAACTGTAACTCTCTGTTTACTAAACACATAAAAATTCATTGATAAAAACGGTATGGAATTTCCCCACAGGGGAACCCCAAACAATAAAAAAATGGCGTGGGGGTTCCCGCTCAAAATCCATACTAGACCCTTAAGGTCTAGTATGGATTTTAAGGGGAACCCCATGCCAAAATAATAAAAAAAATAGTGTGGTGTCCCCCCAAAAATCCATACCAGACCCTTATCCGAGCACGCAACCTGGCAGGCCGCAGGAAAAGAGGGGGGCGATAGAGCACCCCCCTCCCTCCTGAACCATACCAGGTCACATGCCCTCAAAATTGGGAGGGTGCTTTGGGGTAGCATCCTCCCCCAAAGCACCTTGTCTCCATGTTGATGGGGAGAAGGGCCTCATCCCCACAACCCTTGCCCAGTGGTTGTGGGGGTCTGTGGGCAGGGGGCTTATCGGAATCTGGAAGCGCCCTTTAACAAGGGGACCCCCAGATCCCGCCCCCTTGTGTGAATTGGTAATGGAGTACAAATGTACCACTACCATTTCACAAAAAATGTGCCAGAAGGGTTAAAAAAAACACAAGAGATGGTTTTTGACAAGTCCTTTATAAATTTCTTATTCTTTCCGTTTCTTCTTCCATCTTCTTTCTTCGGTGTTCTTCTTCACCATCTTCTTCTTCCTCCGCTCTTCTAGTCTCGCATCTTGCTCCGGCTCCTTCTCTGCTCCATTCACACGATCCGCCTCAGTGGGAGTCTTCCGCCGTGTGACGCTTCTGTTCTCTGACACTTCTTATATAACGGATTGCAGGGCCAACCGGTGACCCTCTGATGCACAGAGACTTCTCTATGGCTTTCCCCTTGTTGTTAGAGGGGAGCGGGGTCACCCATTTACGTAAACGGGGTTACCCCGCCCCCCTCTGACATCACTGTGGTAATCTTTAGTGTGGTAATCTTTAGTGAGCTACAACCTGCTGCATGGGTTCTCTTTGTGTAGGTCCTTATGGAGAAGCTACCTACTTACATTCATGGATGCTATAATTTCTCGGTGTCTAAAAACAGTTCCAAAAGTGTAGATTCCAACTCAACACATACTGTCCCACAATATTCCACATTTTATCAAACTGGCTTATAACATGACCAGTTTCCTCCAAAGCTAGCATGCTGTTTTCTTATCTCTGGTCAGTGGAATTTACTATTAAATATGGATAAGGAGATCTTACATTGCATTGACAATAGTATGTAGCGCCGGCTCCTGAAGAGCACGCGCTATGTATTTTTTTTCCATTTAAAAAGTGGGTAGACTTGCCGCTATACCGTTAAGATTAAAAAGTGTAAAATATTCCTATTATAGCATGAATCGATCTGCTAGCGATTTAGTGACCATAATTAAATCTATCACGGTATGACAAAAAAATAATAATATTTGATCCATGTCTAAAAATAATGTGTTCTCATCTCACTATCAATAAACAATCAGTGTACATATAATTCATACAAACAATTCATATAAAAATCAAATACGAATAAAAATACACAACAAAAATATAAATATATAATCTGGTGCAAGTGCATAAATAAATAAATAAATATGTAAGTGACAATTAATGAAAGTCCCGCACAAAAAGAAAAAAAGTGACTTGTGCAAAGATCCTTGATTTTTCCCAGTAGGACAAACTTCTCCCGCTGTGCTTTTCAGTGCTCAGTATTGGAATTGCCCTCACCAGAAATCCTACCCCTGTTGGGGTGGATAAGCCTCCACAGTGTAAGCCCCCGTGCTGCTCTCTGGCGTTATCTGGCATTATCCTGGGAGATGCTTGTTCATCCAATGGTATTGTATCCTTTATATGTGTAATGGAGAAAAGGACATATCCATGGTGTAGTACGTAAACACAATATGCTTTTATTAAGATATAAAACTACTCACATGTAGCTGAATTTAAAATCGCAATTTTTAAAAGTTGCCGCCGGCCGCTGCTGTTTGTCGTGGAGAGTGCACGTCATATGGCAGTGATGGCGAACCTTGGCACCCCAGATGTTTTGGAACTACATTTCCCATGATGCTCATGCACTCTACAGTGTATTTGAGCTTCATGGGAAATGTAGTTCCAAAACATCTGGGGTGCCAAGGTTCGCCATCACTGTCATATGGCCACACCCTACACGTTTCTTAATTCGGACCTCATTTTCTTTTTGTGCGGGACTTTCATTAATTGTCACTTACATATTTATTTATTTATTTATGCACTTGCACCGGATTATATATTTATATTTTTGGTTGTGTATTTTTATTCTTATTTGATTTTTATATGATTTTTTTGTATGAATTATATATACACTGATTGTTTATTGATAGTGAGATGAGAACACATTATTTTTAGGCATGGATAGCAAATATATATATATTTTTTTTGTCATACCCTGATAGATTTAATTATGGTCACTAAATGACTAGCAGATCAATTCATGCTATAATAGGAATATATTACACTTTTTAATCTTAACGGTATAGCGCCAAGTCTACCCACTTTTCTTTGCACATAGTATAGTTCACCTTTACGGTTAGACTATTACGGTAGAGGCAGCTTGATAACTAAAAATCCTTTTAAATAAACCATAGCGCAATCTCATTTTTTTTATATTGTTTTTCCATTTAAAACCACAGTTGGGTTTTAGGGTTTATTATACCAAATTATGGTTTTGGTACCAGTCTAGCTGGATTGCACTAGGTTCTGCTTGGCCACAGGTGTCGCTGTCACCACTGACCAGTGTGAGAACGCAGTTTAGCTAGGTGTATTGAGTACCATTCTTTCTCGGAACCAACCCAGTGAGAGTGTCATCTTGCTGTGCATTCTGGGAGAGGGTACTTAAGGTACTGACATCACATGCTTCTGGGTTCCGGTCCAGATGGCAGAGACTTTATTCAAGTGTTCTACACTCAAGTCTGTGGCAGAGACTTTATTCACAAGCGTTCTACATTCAAGTTTGTGGCAGAGACTTTATTCAAGCATTCTACATTCAAGTCTGTGGCAGAGACTTTGTTTTACTTAAACACTCTATCGGCTGCTAGGCCTAGTAAGAGGAGGTCTATCTGGTAGCTGTGAGAATCCAGTTGTGAGAAGTAATTCTCTATAGTGAGAGACTTCCTATCTTTTGCAGTTCCAAGAGTACCTGAACTTCCTACCTAACCCTCTACCCTTCATTGAGAAACTGTTCTGTCTACTTGTTGTCAAATAAAAATCCCAAAAGTGGATCCAGTGTCAGTATCTGCAATTCTTTGGGCCATCTATCTCAGCAAACCCCTAGACGCACAGGAGGTCAAGAAGGTAACGGTAAGCCCAATAAAACCAGCCGCTCATTTGGGGGTCAATGCTACAAGTGTAACATTTCTCCTTTGCAATTACTGTACATAAGTTGCCTTACGGGGGGTTAATTAAGAGCCATTTCTCCTATTTTATACAGTTCACTGAGAGCACCCAACAAATGTCCAAAGAGTCCAAAATGATTTTATTTTGCAAAATTGGTTCATAAGAGAAAGCCACATATTTCAGGGGGCTCTTCATCAGGGCTACAGAACAAATATAAATATAAAAGTCATAAATATAAAAATAAATATGTAAATGAAAAATCATAGATATAAAAGTCAAGGGGTATATAGCCATTTGCCTATAATATCCAAATATAGTAAATATTAGATTTAGAGGTAGTATCTTACATACAAATAACAAAGATAACAGCACTTCAGTGGCACACAGTAAAGCTAATCAAATGATAGACAATATCTCATTAAAACAGGACAATACTATCACTTGTATGAAATGAGATGTGTCAGTAATGTAAGTTAACATGCCATGATAATTACTGTGCCTAGAAAATTATACAAATGTACTCTTTGTACCTATTGCATAAACAAGCCTGAAACCACTAGTATAGTATGGTAGGTATTATCATTGTAATTAATCCAGATGGATCAATTTGGTTTACACATGAGCAGTTTCCTCTAAAGCCAGAATGCTCCTTTCTCATCTCTGATCCAGGGCATTTCTTTCTTAACATGATCTTAATCTTAATATGACCTCAATCTTAAAGTGGTTGTAAAGCCTTAAGATTTTTCACCTTAATGCACTCATGCATTAAGGTGAAAAACCTTCTGTGCTGCAAAATCCCCCCAACCCTCCCCTTATACTTACCTGAGCTCGATCTGATCCAGTGATGTGTATGAAGTCGCTGTCTCTATCCTCATTGGCCAGATTGATAGCAGCGGGAGCCATTGGCTCCTGCTACTGTCAATCAAATCTTGTGACACAAGAGAGGGGGGCAGCCGAGTTCCACTGTCTGTATCAAAGGATGCAGCAGCGGGACTCAGGAGCGAGCCCACACAGGTGATCCCAGAGAAAGCGGCTTTCCATGGGGGGCACCTGATGAACAGGAGGAGCCTGGAGCACTGGCGGCGTACCCTAGAAGAAGAGGATTGGGGCTGCTCTATGCAAAAGCATTGCACAGAGCAGGTAAGTATAGACATGTTTGTTATTTAAAAAAAAAATTTAAAATGTATGAAAAAAAAAAAACCTGACAGATTACTGCATCCACACGAGCAATGTAAATGTGGGAATCTCCCCCACTGTAGGTTGTATTCGGATAGCAGCATTCTGCATATGCTAATTGAATGTTGGTTTTCCAGCAGGACATTCTTTCAGCCAGGCTTTCACAATCCTTGCAGTGCCCTAAGATTTTAAATACTGTATGTTGTAGAAGCAGCAATGCAAAATGTTCTTTACAGAAAACATGGCCATTTTTTCCTTTGAACGATATGTACAGATTGTCAGATGAAATAGTGACAATAAATGGACAATATTATAGGATCTTGAAACATGTGTAAACCCTTTCACAGCTACAATGTCAGCCTTTGTAGAGGGAAATGTTAGATGCAATAGCAAATTTAGAACTCCAGCTAAAACTTTTTCAGCAATTAGAGCAAAAGTTTTACTTTCTTTTCGGATAAATTACAGTTTTACATAAATGAATCAAATCAAATCATTGTATGCACCCACATCAGTGTTAAATACTTTGTATGAAGTCTTTAACTGACACTTTTACTGGACAGCTTGGTCTGGTAGTGGGAGTTAAAAAATTAAAGACTTACTGGCCAAATAATGGGGTTAAATACTGAAAAAAATAATGAATGTAGCCATTAGATAGGATTGGTAAGCTGAAATATATATGTTTTTGCTTTAGGGTTTAGATTTAGGCTGCATTCACACTATAGCATTTGGAATCGCGGGCAGATTTGCCGTGAATCTGCCCGTGATTTGACAGCGCCGATGTGTGAATGAAAAATTGCAGGACTCTCATTTGAGATGCCAATCATGGCAGACCCGCACCGCGATTTTAGGTGTCATTCAAATAAATGGCATCTCAAATTCGAGTCTCCCCGATTTGTCATTCACACATCGGTGCTGTAAAAATCGCTGGCAGATTTGCGGCAAGTCCTACCCCATGATTCAAATTGTTGTAGTGTGAATGCAGCCTTAGGCTCGACTTTGAAATAAAGGTCATGTTCAAGTAAGTTGCATCCATGCAGTGCAAAATGTAAATTCATCTTTTGATCAGAAATTTCACTTAACCACTTCCCGACCGCCGCACGACGATGTACGTCGACAGAATGGCACGGGCAGGCATATGGGCGTACCTGTACGTCCCTGCCTTCCCGCGGGTCGGGGGCCCGATCGGGCCCCGCCCGGTGCCTGCGGCGGTCGGTATTCGTTCGCGAGCGATCCGGGATGAGGGGGCGGCCATTCATTCATGGCCACCCCCTCGCGATCGCTCCCGACGAATAGAAATCCTTCGTGACATCACTTCCTCTCCTGTAATGTAAAGACAGGAGAGGAAGTGATGTAATCTCTCCTCCGTGTCGGTATTTTTCGTTCCGACACCGAGGAGAGAGGATCGGTGAGTTGCACCAACACGACACTTCACAGTAGAACATGCCAGGCACACTCACACCCCCCCGATCACCCCCCCCAATTACCCCTGCCCCCCAGTCACAGTGACACCAATGTAATTTTTTATTTTTTTTTGCATTGGTGTCATTTGTGACTGTAATAACTGTTAGGGCAGTTAGGGTTAGCCCCCTTTAGTTCTAATGTACCCCCCTAACCCCCCCAATAAAGGTTTAACCCCGTGATCACCCCCCGTCGCCAGTGTCACTAAGGCTGGGTTCACATTGCAGCGGTTTATGAGAACGGATGTGATTCGCACCGCACTGCAGTGCAAATCACATCCGATCTCTGTGCGATTCGAGTTCAGCCATACAGATAGTATACAGATAGTATGGCTGAATTCGCGTCGCACCCGCCGCAAACTCGCACGGGACCCTTTTTTTGGTCCGCAGCAGAATCGGATCGCATGGGTGTTCACACCATGCGATCCGAGTTTGCAGATCGCACTGCGATATGCAAACTGATCTGGGGGTGTCATTAACATTTCACTGACACTCCCAGCAGTTCGCATAGGGCAGTGTGAACTGCCGCCGGGAGGCATGTGATGCGGGAACCCGCCGCGGATTCGTGGCGTTCCCGCATCGCTCCAGTGTGAACCCAGCCTAATAAGCGATCGTTTTTCTGATCGCTGTATTAGTGTCACAGGTGACGCTAGTTAGGCAGGTAGGTATTTAGGTTCGCCGCAGCTTTTTATAGCGCCAGGGACCCCCATATACTACCGCATAAAGCCCCCTGATTGCCCCCTAGTTAACCCTTTCACCAGTGATTACCATATAACTGTTACAGGTGACGCTGGTTGGTTAGTTATTTTTTTATAGTTTCAGGGCACCCACCATTTATTACCTAAATTTAGGGGTGTCTACTTTCCAAAATGGGGTCATTTGGGGGGGTTTGTGCCATCTTGGCATTTTATGGCCTTCAAAACTGTAACGCCCTTAGAAAGCCTGAAGGCGGTGCTTGGTTTTCGGGGCCCCGTACGCGGCTAGGCTCCCAAAAAGTCCCACATATGTGGTATCCCCGTACTCAGGAGAAGCAGCAGAATTTATTTTGGGGTGTCATTTCACATATGCCCATGGCATGCGTGAGCAATATATCATTTAGTGACAACTTTGTGAAAAAAAAAAAAAAAAGTTTGTAATTTTCCCGCAACTTGTGGCAAAATATAAAATATTCCATGGACTCAACATGCCTCTCAGCAAATAGCTTGGGGTGTCTACTTTCTAAAATGGGGTCATTTGTGGGGGTTTTGTGCCATCTTGGCATTTTATGGCCTTCAAAACTGTAATAGGTAGTGAGGAGTGAAGTCAAATATTTACGCCCTTAGAAAACCTGAAGGCGGTTCTTGGTTTTCGGGGCCCCGTACGTGGCTAGGCTCCCAAAAAATCCCACACATGTGGTATCCCCGTACTCAGGAGAAGCAGCAGAATTTATTTTGGGGTGTCATTTCACATATGCTCATAGCATGTGTGAGCAATATATCATTTAGTGACAACTTTGTGAAAAAAAAAAAAAAAAAATTAAAGTTTGTAATTTTCCCGCAACTTGTGGCAAAATATAAAATATTCCATGGACTCAACATGCCTCTCAGCAAATAGCTTGGGGTGTCTACTTTCTAAAATGGGGTCATTTGTGGGGGTTTTGTGCCATCTTGGCATTTTATGGCCTTCAAAACTGTAATAGGTAGTGAGAAGTGAAATCAAAAATTTACGCCCTTAGAAAGCCTGAAGGCGGTGCTTGGTTTTCGGGGCCCCGTACGCGGCTAGGCTCCCAAAAAGTCCCACATATGTGGTATCCCCGTACTCAGGAGAAGCAGCAGAATTTATTTTGGGGTGTCATTTCACATATGCCCATAGCATGTGTGAGCAATATATCATTTAGTGACAACTTTGTGTAAAAAAAAAATATATATATATTTTTTTGTCATTATTCAATCGCTTGAGGCAAAAAAATAAAATATTCAATGGGCTCAACATGCCACTTATCAATTTCCTTAGGGGGTCTACTTTCCAAAATGGGGCCATTTGGGGGGGTTTTGTACTGCCCTGCCATTTTAGCACCTCAAGAAATGAGATAGGCAGTCATAAACTAAAAGCTGCGTAAATTCCAGAAAACGTACCTTAGTTTGTAGATGTGACAACTTTTGCGCAAACCAATAAATATACAATTATTGACTTTTTTTTTACCAAAGACATGTGGCTGAATACATTTTGGCCTAAATGTATGACTAAAATTGAGTTTATTGGATTTTTCTAATAACAAAAAGTAGAAAATATCATTTTTTTCCAAAATTTGCGGTCTTTTTACGTTTATATCGCAAAAAATAAAAAATCGCAGAGGCAATCAAATACCATCAAAAGAAAGCTTTATTTGTGGGAAGAAAAGGACGCAAATTTTGTTTGGGTACAACATTGCATGACCGCGCAATTACCAGTTAAAGCAGCGCAGTGCCAAATTGTAAAAAGACCTCTGGTCATTTACCAGCAAAATGGTCCGGTCTGAAAGTGGTTAATCTATGCTTATTAAAACAGTTAAGTTATGTGTTAGAGGTTCAGTCTCATCGACATGACTCACCTGGACTGAAGGTCAAATGATTAAATACAATATTTTCCTTGTGATTTTAAATTGATGAGAGTTGACAATTCTTAATAGTATTAAACAGAAATGATAAATTAACTTTGTAATTATGTGGGTGTAAATGTAAAGCAGTTTACCTCAAGTATTTGCAATTTAACATTCAGACCCCTTGAGAATTGAACAGCAGGAGATGTCAAAGAGCTAAAATATATTACACAGTAATGCACAAAACAAACTATCAGCCTTTTATGTTTGTTTATACTATCTATGTTTATTGTAATTTTAAACCTGAACAGTCTGGTAATTTCAATCCATCCCGCTATTAGAAAATAATACAGAATTTGGATAAATATTTTTTGGCACAATTTAGGAACTAAATCTGACCATCCATTTAGACCAGGCATGTCCAAAGTCCGGCCCACATTACAATTGCAGCCCGCGTTCCAGTTTCGAACAGCCCATCTGGTAATTTAGACATGTATCTTTTGTGGCCCCCAACAAATCCCCAAATGCTGGGGGCCACAAAAGATATATATGCTGGCTGCCTTGGAGGGGACAGGGAGGGGGCCGTACACAGAAGAATTTCCTGTTTACAGGGCGGCCTCTGTAATTGGAAGTCCCGTCTCCTGCACTGCCATTGGACAACTGTTCTGTCCATTATTAGAGGGTGGACTTTGAATTAAAGAGGCACCTGACAAAACAGAGATTCTCCTGTATGTAATCTGTTAGCGCTCGTCCCGCCCCCTTCCCTGTCCCTTACAAGGCTGCAGATGGGCATCGATCAGGCTGCACTGATGGCGATGGTGAGGATGCATTCATGGCAATAGGAGTGCTGCATTCATGGCAATGGTGGTGTTGCATTCATGTCAATGGGGGTGCTGCATTCATGTCAATGAGGGTGCTGCATTCATGTCAATGGGGTGTTGCATTAATGGCAATGGTGCTGTTGCATTAATGGCAATGGTGAGTCTGCATTCATGGCAATGGGGGTGCTGCATTCATGGCAATGGGAGTGCTGCATTCAAGGCAAAAGAGGTGTTGCATTCATGGCAATGGTGAGTCTGCATTCATGGCAATGGCGAGGCTGAATTCATGGCAATGGTGGGGCTGCATTCATGAAGTTGCTGCATTCATGTCAATGGGGGTGCTGCATTCATGTCAAAGGGGGGTGCTGCATTCATGGCAATGGTGCTGTTGCATTCATGGCATTGGTGAGTCTGCATTCATGGCAATGGGGGTGGTGCATTCATGACAATGGTGGTGCTGCATTCATGGCATTGGTGAGTCTGCATTTATGGCAATGGTGAGTCTGCATTCATGGCAATGGGGGTGCTGCATTCATGGCAAAGGGGGTGCTGCATTCATGTCAATGGGGGTGCCAAGTTCATGATAGTGGGGGTGCCAAATTCATGGCAGTGGGGGGTCTGCATTCATGGCAATAGTGAATCTGCATTCATGGCAATGGTGAGTCTGCGTTCATGGCAATGATGAGGCTGCATTCATGGCAATGGTGAGTCTGCTTCATGGCAATGGTGAGTCTGCATTCATGGCAATGGGGGTGCTGCATTCAAGGCAAAAGAGGTGTTGTATTCATGGCAATGGTGAGCCTGCATTCATGGCAATGGTGAGGCTGAATTCATGGCAATGGTGGGGCTGCATTCATGAGGTTGCTGCATTCATGTCAAGGGGGTGCTGCATTCATGGCAATGGTGCTGGTGCATTCATGGCATTGGTGAGTCTGCATTCATAGCAATGGGGGTGGTGCATTCATGATAATGGTGGTGCTGCATTCATGGCAATGGTGAGTCTGCATTTGTGGCAATGGTGAGTCTGCATTCATGGCAATGGTGAGGCTGCATTCATGGTAATGGTGAGTCTGCATTTATGGCAATGGTGAGTCTGCATTCATGGCAATGGTGAGGCTGCATTCATGGCAATGGGGTTGCTGCATTCATGGCAATGGTGAGGCTGCATTGATGGCAATGATGGGGCTGCTTCCATGGCACTTGTGAGGCTGCACATGGGCACCGACCCTTCGTTTTTTATTTAAAAGGTAAGTTTTTTTTCCTGAAACTTTCCTCTTAAAGTGAAGGTGCATATTATACACCAATAAATACAAGATATACAAATAACGTGCTCAAGCTCATCTCTTCACCACGCACGGCCACAAAGGCAGCAGCATTCTTGTTAGGCAGTGTATGAGTGCATGGATGAATGCACTTAGACCGAATTTTAATGGTTCAAAGAATGTCAGGCAAAATGGTCGGCCCTCACGCATGTTCAGTTCATCAAATATGGCGCTCTTTGAAAAAAAGTTAGTCTCCTGCCCCAAACCTCACTATTGGCTAGTGCTAGCTCTAATACTTATAAGAAACCAATGGCAAAGCAAACCCCAGTAGGGGGCATGCTAAAGCTCAAAACCTAAAATCTTCATATTTGGTTTTATATATACAATATATATATATATATATATATATATGTAGCGGATGACATTTTGGACAAAATGTCATACGCATGTAAATTTAGTTTTTACCTCAGAACAGTAGGGGTTCTAAGGGTTAATTATGTAGGTTGGCCTTGACATCAGTCTGGCCGGGCTGTTTTGGAAGTTCTGCTTGGTCATGTGAACAGTGAGGTGCTCTCATATAAAAAGGGGGAGTCACATGCTCAAAGGGGGCTGAAAGTACTGAGAAAGGAGAGGATGAGGGCCGGAGGGCCTGGGGGTTCAGAGACCCCAGAGCTGGACCGGAGGAATAAGAGTGCTGGGGACCCACAGCTGGTCTCAGCGTGGTTACACCGGATCTAAACAGAGGAAAAAGTAGGAGTCAAGCGGATGGAGAAAACTTGGAATCAGCTTTCTGTGAGTAGCATGGACTATTGATTGGAAGTGAGCAAAGGGAATGCAACCCAGTAGTGCTATTTTGTGAACACATTATATGTCCAAGGACTGCAGTGATACACAAATTCTAGGACTTGACAGAGGAAAGACAGCAAGGATCATGGAAATAGACAGTGTGGACTGTGACTTTGTCATCTGACTCATTATTCAGAGTGTTGCTGGTCAGAACATATTGGAAGTGTTAAAGCGGAGCTCCACCCTAAAGTGGAACTTCCGCTCATTGGAACCCTCCCCCCCTCCGGCGCCACAATTGGCACCTTTCAGGGGGGAGGGGGGTGCAGGTACCTGTACAGTACAGGTATCTGCACCCACTTCCGGCGTAGATTCTGCAGAAGCTACGCCCCTTTCCGCAGAATCTACACCCCTTTCCGAAGGTCCCCCACTGTCTCCTGGGAAACACACGGATCCCAGAGACAGCGGGGACCATCCTTATTGCGCAGAGCGACTCGCGCATGCGCAGTAGGGAACCGGGAAATGAAGCCGCAAGGCTCCATTTTCTGATTCCCATACCCAAGATGGCGGCGGCAGCACCCGAGAGACGATCGAGAGATCGGCTTCGGGTGCCGACATTGCGGGCGCGCTGGGTGGGTAAGTGTCATTATTTTAAAAGTCAGCAGCTGCAGTATTTGTTGCTGCTGGCTTTTAAAAAAAAAAACGGCGGACTCCCGCTTTAAGTTCTAACT
Source organism: Lithobates pipiens (assembly GCF_037356315.1). Classification (NCBI taxonomy): domain Eukaryota; kingdom Metazoa; phylum Chordata; class Amphibia; order Anura; family Ranidae; genus Lithobates; species Lithobates pipiens. The sequence continues at coordinate 162,748,422 of NW_027507748.1, read as the reverse complement.
GAGCCAAAGTATAAGTGCAGGAGGGAGCCACTAGGAGAAAATATGTAACATGCCAATATGATAAATTGACAGGGCATCTCATACCATCTGCTTCAGCATTCATTGTAATACCCCAGAATAAAGTATTATCAACTTTAAAGTCGTCTGGTGTGTAAATTGCATGGGGAAGGAAGAAACGGGGCTAACTGACAAAAAGGTAATGAACAACATTGCAGCTCCCAAGAGTAGTGCGCCATATATATATATATATATATATATATATATATTGGCTGCCCCTGCAACCAAAAGATTGAAGATTGTATCTGCCCCTACCAGACTTACCACTGCCACGGATGTGCTGGAACTCCACCCACCACCCCCACAGAGAACTGGGAGCCAGAGGGCAGGCTAAAGATAACTGTGAGTGTGAGGAAGCCTAGGGAAGGAGGAGAAAGTGTCCCCTTATAGCAGGGTGAATGTTCTGTGCTACAATAATGTATGTGCCTGTGTGCAAGGCTCAGAGACTCTGCTGCTGCTGAATCCAATGCTGGATGAGCGAGCCTGAGGGACACATGATGCTGCAGAAAAGAGACTGCTGAGAGAAGACCACATACTGTAGTGCACATTCTAAGCTTCTGCTCCAGTTGTTACAGTGTTCCATTTGTTCCAGAGTGGTCCAGAGTGGTTCGGCTGCCCTGTATTCTGGTAAGAGACTGCAGCTGAGACCCTGTGAGAGACTGCTGCTGAGATGCAGTGAGAGACTCCAGCTGATCCTGGTCTGGTGAGAATTAGTGGCTGTTCTTGACACGTGAAGAACCTGCTAGTGCTGCTTCAGAAAGCCAGCTCAAGAGGGGAAAACCATTCAATGCCCACTGAGGGATTGCCTCAGACCCAGGGACTAACATTATAAGTGGTGAGTGGCCTCTTGGCCACTATCTTGTGTTTTTTCAATTGAGTGCTGTGCTCCACCACATGATCAGGGACCCAAGTAGGACTGGGTTCTTAATATTTTCACACTTTTAGTGAAATAGACAGGGCTATTCGCTTGTATTCATGGGCTTTGCTCATAGGTAGGCCATCCCAAGGTCAATAGTGCTTTTACATATAATTGTGCTGTTATCTTTAAAGTATTCTGTTGTTGCATTGTATATGCTAACTCTTTCACTCAGGTCCAGGTAATGGCAGGCCATTACTGGTGCAGGGCACAGGGACCCCAGCAAGTGATTCTTTTGGGGGTGAGCTCAACATGTATTATATATATTTAAATAAATGGGCTCATAATTTTTGCACATGCATGGATTGTGATTTAGGCTGTTCCGCCAGTTACCCTTCCACTTACAATCCCACTTAACTAGTGCAAGAACTTTACTTCCATAAGCAGAGTTTGCCAGCAAGGGGGTTCACGTAGATGCTTCAAGCACAGCTGTACAAGGACTGTTGCAGAAAGAAGCAGTATCTCCTCATGCACTATTTACACTTGATCATGCGACCTCGCAGAACTCAGGAGATGCAGGACAGTAGAGGGAACAAACAGGACAGCATGTCCTGCGAGATGAGGGGAGCTAGGGGAGCAATCACAGCTGTGACTGTTGCAATGGTGTTTCTCATAACTGATCAGAATATGATAGTTTTGGCATTTTAATAATATCATGATATAAATTAGAATTACCCTTTAATCTCAGCATTACCTTAGTTTAGAATGCGTATTACTGCTCTCGAGGTTAATGTACAGCTTTTATGATGATTCATATGGTGCATATATACATTTGTTAGACTTATATTGTTAACTGAAGGTTGTGTTTAATAACAGGATAAAATTGCAGCCACTTCCTAAAAAAGAGGAGTGTTAACAGATCTTAGTTAATAATTTATTTGCATGGTTTCTTTATAGATCCTGGCGTGCACCTAGGTTCACTGCCAATTCCTGAACAAACTAAATGCAAAAATCAATAAAATACAATAAAGTAATTAATAAAAAAAAGTTCCACTTAAAGAGGAACTGCAGTCTGCTCACATAATTTGTAATAAAAACATCTTTGACATTGTGATGCTTCCCTCCAACCACTTTGCATATTATTTTATGTATAGTGTGATTCTGTACTTGCCAAATATGCTGCAGAAATCTCCCTCCACTAAGTCTGGCTGCAACCATTTTACCTCTGGGACGCTGAAGCTGCTGCCTGTTCATTTCCTGGATTTACACAGACAGACAGAGGCAAACCTCCAGCTCTGCAGCCCTGCAGCTCCCGTTGGCCCTCTTATGACTCATCCCCCTCCCTTCCTGGCAAACTCTGACGAGAGTGAGAGAGAGAGCTGTGCATGATGTCATAAGCCTAGGCTTATCACCAGACAAGAAAGAGAAAGTGGGCTGTATAAGGTATTTACTGGCAGAAAAACATGTTTTACTATCCAAAGATAAAACAACAAGGGCAGAAGATTTAATAGATGGAAAGAAAAAAATGACTGAACTTTAAGAATTACTGTTTTTATCTGATAAAAATAAAAACAAGCACGTTTGCATACTATGTAATTTAATATATATTGTATATGATCAAGAATACCTTAGTGATAGATAGATAGATAGATAGATAGATAGATAGATAGATAGATAGATAGATAGATAGATAGATAGATAGATAGATAGATAGATAGATAGATAGATACTTCTAAAAGAAGCAAAGTGGTAAGTACTCAGCCTATTTTACCAGTTCCAAATTAGAGGGGCAACACCAAACATTGAATGGAAAAGATTCCTAGTACTCTGCTGTTAGCCCGAAAAATATGTAGCACCCGCTAGCGTGGCTAGAGTACTAACGTTAGGATTTTTGTTTGTGTAGGAAAATTCAGGCTTGGCTGACAGCCACGCCTGTGTGTTTTTCTGGGTCTGGGTTTGAAGTGTATGTGACTCAGGGAGGGCTGGATGACTCGGCAGCAGCATCTCTGGTGACTCCTCCCTGTTTGCTGGAAACATGGAGAAGATTCAAAAAGCAGTTGGGAGGGGTCGAGAAGGAGCTAGCTGGAGTATTCAGAGGGCCCTGTCCATTACCCAACAGATGTAGAACAAAAAGTACTCCCAGGTACTATGGGACTTTATGGGCAAACTATGATAGACATTTGTATTAAAACACAAAAAAAGTTTAATTAAAGTATTAAAAACATAATGGTGCAAACATCACCATGGAAATACATAATACGGGCATGGCTGGCAGCCAAAGGAGATGGCCGCATGAGGAGAGAGTTCAGTGGACCGACGATAGTGGTATACCTGGGTCCCTGAGAACTCCGCCAACGACCCAGCAAACATGGTAAGCGAAAACCCAGAAATGGCCCCACAAACGAATGGACTTTTTCGCATCGCTAGCACACCGAAATCCCCAAATGGCGCCGCTGCCCTTACACAGCAGCGCACCTCACAAGGCGGTACACGAGAGGAGCAGAAATAAACCTGCCTCCATGTCACCCAGCCACAGCAGCCGCTCCTCCCCATGTAATACCCCGCTGCACAGCCCACAAAAAGCAGCACCAAAACGCTCCTCTGCCCACATTTATGCAGAGAATAGGAAGGGGGGTGACATGTCCCAAGATAATACTACTGAATTCTACGAACAAATCCATGAATTCCCAACTACTGGGCAACCCCTTAGTGACACGACCATGGATGATATGCTGGTAACCCTGCAGGGATCTATGCACAGGGATCTCATGGAATGCGTCTCGCAAATGAAGTCTGATATAGCTGAGGTGGTGGACCACATCAGTCATGTGGAAAACAAAATGGAAGATTTTGCATCAGCTCACAATGAATTCGTGGATGTGCATACTGATAAAGACAAAGAAATGGAGGTACTGAAAAACAAAATGGCGGACCTAGAGGCCTCCCTCTGACCTCCTGCACTATGTGCAGCAGCTGATAAAGGACTTTCTCCCTGATACACCAGCTGGCGAAATCATTGTAGATTGTGCCCACAGACTACCTAAGCCACAACATCTTCCAGAAAAAATCCTGCGAGACGTCATATACACTTTACCATTACCTAATCCATACTCAGGAATCGCCATATACGCTGACCTTTCCCAACACACCATGCTGGCACACAAAAAAACTGGTGGCGCTTACTAAACTACTGTGAAACAACCACTTTTTCATACCAAACTACTAGTTTTCCGACCAAACTACTTGTTATCAAGGATTGCCGCATCTATTCTATCAGATCCTTGGAAGAGGGTCTTCAACTAACCAAAAAATGGGGTCTACTCCCATGTGAGGAAGAGGCCGCACAAACAACCATCACTCCCAGGCGCATCTCACTAGAATGGAGATAAATAGATGCAACCTGAACCCACTCTCGCAAATTTAATTTCATGGACCCATGGAGGTTCACTGTTTAATACAAGGGCTGAAGCTGGATGCTAAGAGCTAAACACCCAGTTGCTCTTATTCACAACTTCTCGCACATTGAGGTTTATTTCCTCACTTTTTTTATGTTACCTCTGTTCTTTTGTTATTGACGTTTGTTTTTCTTTTCTCTGTTCCACCACCTAAAGCCTTCTATGGAAAACTTGAAGACATCTCTCTGGAATCTACTCATTACTTTTCTCAAATGCACAAACTTCCTGGCATCTACTCTAAGGACATCAAATCTCCACCTAAAAATACACGTATCTATGATTTCCCACCATTGACTCTTATGCCGTACACACGATCAAACAATCCGGTGGAAAAGTCCGGCGGACTCAAGTCCGCCGGACAATTCCCCCCTGTGTGGGCTCCGGCTGACTTTTTTTACCCAAAAGTCCGGTGGACTAAGAAAGTAGTTTTGCACCAAAATATGTCCGCCGGTCTCGCAGTCCGGCGGACAATATGGTCGCGTGTGTGCTAGTCCGCCGTACTTTTGAAATGAAAGGACTTTTCCCGCACGGATAAAAGTCAGTTCATTTTGAGCACGGCTCCAGGTAGCCCGGGACTAGCAAAGGAAGCGTCGCTGGCCCCGTCACCTGATATGGACTTAAAAGGGAAGCCCTACGCCAAAAAACTGCATTGTGTCCCCCCCTAGGTCCATATCAAACCCTTATCCGAGCACGCAACCCGGCCGGTCAGGAAAGGGGATGGGGACGAGCGTGCCCTCAACATGGGGGGTGCCCCAAAGCACCTTGTCCCTTTTGTCCCCATGTTAATGATGACAAGTGCCTCTTCCCAACAACCCTGGCCATTGGCGCTCAAAATTAACGGACTTTCCTCCATGTGTGTGGGCAAGTCCGTTCATTTCAAAAGTACGGCGAATAATCCGGCGGACGCGGTCCGCCGGAAAAGTCACGTGTGTGGGCAGGTCCGCTCATTTGGACAGTCTGGTGGACTTTACGGCGGTTTGTCCCCCAGACTAAGTCCGCCAGATAGTCTGATCGTGTGTACGCGGCATTAAGCTACTTCTACACAGCATTTCCCCTTCAATGGAAAATGGTTCTTAATTTTGTGTCAATAAATGCACATGGACTTAATAGCCCGTTTAAACGAAGGGCCATGTGGCAACAGGCAAAATCCCAGAAAGGTGACATTCTGTGCATACAGGAGACTCACTTTTCACAGCAGAAACAACCTTTGTGCACAAACTATTCCCCCAGATTTTCACAGCATCCAGCCCAAAGAAAAAATGTTTTGCTGTGTATTAGTACCAGGTTGTGGTCCTCAGGATCACCCTACCAGGAGGTGAGCAAGTCAGGGTCCAGTAGGGATCGAGCAGAAGCATAGACAGTAATCAAGTCAAAGGTAACGAATGGTTACAGGTTGGGATGAAGCAGAAGTGTAGTCAGGGAATAAGCAAAAGGTTGGTAACAAAAAGTAGCGAAGATATAGAGAGCAGCAGGAGAAACAAGAGCAGGATATTGGCTGAAGAGAGCAGAATAATCTAGCAAACAGGAAGTGCAGAGGCATGGCTTAAATCAGGAAGTTCATGAGAGGAGCAAAGAGTTCAAGGTTCATGCAAAAACAAGGTACAGGGCACGATTATCTAACAGATCCAAAAGGCCCTCTCCAGCATCTCCTGGTGGCTCAGCAAGAAGAGTCATTGCTAGACACAGCAAAGGTCCCAGGTTCAAGGCCTGACACCTGGTGTCACTGATGTGGTGTAATGTACATGGGGTCAGTATAATAGCCTTTGTTTTTCCTGTAAAAGAACTAACTCTAATTTTGATTTCCTGGTTAAAACCTGCCTTCTCTCCCTCTTAACCCTTTGGCATACGAAAGCTGCTTAGTGTGCATAGAGTCTGTAAAATATTTCAGGTTATTGTCTCTGAAATAATAGATCGGGCCTTTTAGTTCTATCAGAAACCATAAACCAGACTGAGACAGAAAGTGCAGTTAAAATCACACGTTTAATGAAATGACAAAAATAAAACAGTTCAGGAACCTAGTCAAAACACAGAAGCCAGGGTTTGGATGCCAGAGCAGGTAGTCAGATGAGCCAGGAAACCAGAAGCCAGCTTAGTCAGGAGCAAATATCAGGAACAGGATTTTAAAGGGAAGTCAGCCAGGCCAAGTCATAAACAGGAGCACAGGAAAGAAAGAGATCATAGATGACATAGATGCCATGCAAGCGCAAGGAAGAAATGAGCAAAGCTGCTTAAATTGCAAACAAGGGGCTGGCTGTAGGCTGGACTAATGAGGAAGATAAATGGTAACCAGGTGAGTAACAACGAGTGGCTGGTAATTAACCAACAGCTGAGCAGCTTCTGAACACCGAAAGAAAAAGACTTCTCATTAAGTAGCAAGAGCCCACCCCTGACAAGTTTACAATAAAACCTTCCTTGCCTTTCCTTACTGAATTGCAGCCTAATAAATTAGCTTGCATTGACTGCACAATATTTTTGACTATTGTTTGTGAAATAATACACTCTCATTTTTGAAACGTTATAAAACCTAACTTCCCCCTCCCTTTGAAACTGAGGCCTAATCAAGCTGATTTCATACAGTGCATCAACTGTACAATATTTCATATTTTCAGTTAAAAAAAAATTCAGATGAGTAATGAATACATACTTTTTATTTGATGGCTTCAGTAGAAAAAATATATTCATTGATCTGATGTGCTACTCTGTTGCATATCTTTATCATTATTTCCTGTGCTCTTGAGTAAGACTTCCAACTCTTTTGACATGCCAGTGTCCACCCTCTCCATTATGCTACCAATAACCTCCTTACATATTGTCAAAGGAGCCTAGGGATTAAGTTGAGGCCACATTTAAAAGTTGTTATACATAAGAGGGCCATGTACAGATAATGGCAAGAGAACCATTAACAACCTTGTCACTATTAAATCATCTTTGATGCTGTTGTCTGAGCTGGTGACGTTATCATGCAAGGTGTTGTGATTAAAATGGTATTTCTATATACCTGACAAAGACCAGCTAGGTGTAACTAACGCAATTACAATACTCACGAAACCCATTATACTAATGCTGCAGCATTAGGAGACAACAAGGAAAAAGCCCAGCCGATGTTACAGTTTCAGCAGTTGTCTAATTTATTGTGGGAGGGGCTGCACGTTATATGCATCCTTATCAACCAATCATTGCATAGAACATGGGTGTGGTTAATACAGAGGCGTTCATTACATATCATTGCATATCATTACTCATGTCATCTGCTTCTGAATCACAGTCATGGGATATGTGGCCCAGACATATTGTGACACAATTTCTTTATTTAGACAGCATAGAATGAGACTGCCTATGCAAACTATATTTCCCTATGTGCATGTTTACAGAAAAAAACTGCTACAGTCTGCAGACACAGAATCTAAGCGCAATCCCATATGAACTTACAAAGATGGAGTCACTCTGGTTCAGCCATATTACTACAATCCCCTCTAAGTCATGACAAACCACAAACATGACTTACTTCTTCTCACTGTGACAAACTCATCCCGGTGGCCACAGTAAAAGTTAAGATATACTCTATTAGCTGCAGCTGGGTTGGAAGGTCAAGTACCTCGGAAACCATGCACATAATAAACCTGAAGCAGGCATATAAAGGCAATACCATAAGCAAAATCAGTACAACACAGATTGCAATATCCCCAATCCAGAATGAATCCAGGATTCAGCATTGAGACCAAACCCCCCATGTTACCCAGGGGGCTGCCAAGCAATTATTTTGCTTTTTCATCATGTCAATACCCCCTCAAGCTCCTGAGAGGAACCATGCCCAGGTCATGTTCTTTTCCAGAAACAATGACCTAGCATAACGGTGTTTGAGGGGGCATCCAGGACGAACACTAGCCTTGAGCAAGTGACATTCCTCACTGTCCCCGAGAATAACCACTATCAGAACCAATGAGGCCAAGTAACACCATCCCCTGGAATCATTCAGAATCCATGAATGGCATGGTCTTCCACAACAAATGTACATGCTGTTGTCCAAGGCCAGTGGCTGTCTGCTTAAGGACCTGTTGGGCACTAGTGATGGCCGAACGGTTCGCCCGGCGGTCGTTTCGCGGCGAATTTCCGACTTTCGCCGTCCGCGGGTTCGAACGCCTTTTTCCGTCGTTCGCCCCGGCGGACTTACGTGTTTAATGTATACAAGAACTTTAACCTTTCGTGACACGTTTATCATGTGTTACAGGACAACCAATTGAGACATGACAGCTCATGGACACTTGGACATTCCCCCTAACCTATAAATACACCCGATCCGGTGGCCATTTTACATTCTTTCTTCTGTCACTGTAGGGAAAGGATCCTGTGTGGAGTAGGGACAGAGAAAACGCTAGCTATTTGGTACACAAAAGTTCTTTTCAGGACTGGTATAGGTGTTAGGTCAGCAGCCTGAGTTTCTTTTGTCAGTTTAGATAAAGGGACAGAGCGCTGTATGCTGCTATTTTAGGGACAGCTCAGCCAGATTAGTCTTTCTTCATCATCATCATCATCATCATCATTAGCTGTTACTATCAGGTCCACAAAAGAGCTGTTCCAGCTAATCGTTCCAGCCTACTCTTTTTTGCCAATTTGTATAGGGACAGGCAGGAAGCAGTGTGTCAGGCAGTGAGGATAATTTTAAAGACTTGCTGTTACTATTAGTTCCACAAAGGTTCTTTTCAGGACTGGTATCAGTGGTACGGTAATAGGCTTGTACACGTATAATATTCTTTCTTCCAAATATAGAAAGAATATTATACTTGACTGCTGCCCTTCTGCTGCAGTCTGCTAATCATTCACAACTCACTTGTTCCACAAAGCTCTTTATCAGGACTGGTAACTTGGTCTGTCTAGGGTGCTACGGTACATAGGCTTGGGTGCGGTACAGTCTGCTGTTCTGTAAGGACCGCTATCGGTCCACAATACATAGGGTTGCCGTGCACTACTGCTGACCGCTGCCCTATACTGCAGCAGTCCTTCATTGGTATAGGGACTGACGTACAGTCTGCTAATCACTAACACACAACCTGCTTGGTCCACAAAAGTTCTTATAAGGACTGGTAACTTGGTATAGGGTGCTACGGTACATAGGCCTGAGTGCGTTACAGTCTGCTGTTCTGTAAGGACCGCTATCGGTCCACAATACATAGGGTTGCCGTGCACTACTGCTGACCGCTGCCCTATACTGCAGCAGTCCTTCAGCGGTATAGGGACTGACGCACAGTCTGCTAAACACTAACACACAACCTGCTTGGTCCACAAAAGTTTTTATAAGGACTGGTAACTTGGTATAGGGTGCTACGGTACATAGGCCTGAGTGCAGTACAGTCTGCTGTTCTGTAAGGACCGCTATCGGTCCACAATACATAGGGTTGCCGTGCACTACTGCTGACCGCTGCCCTATACTGCAGCAGTCCTTCATTGGTATAGGGACTGACGTACAGTCTGCTAATCACTAACACACAACCTGCTTGGTCCACAAAAGTTCTTATAAGGACTGGTAACTTGGTATAGGGTGCTACGGTACATAGGCCTGAGTGCGTTACAGTCTGCTGTTCTGTAAGGACCGCTATCGGTCCACAATACATAGGGTTGCCGTGCACTACTGCTGACCGCTGCCCTATACTGCAGCAGTCCTTCATTGGTATAGGGACTGACGTACAGTCTGCTAATCACTAACACACAACCTGCTTGTTCCACAAAAGTTCTTATAAGGACTGGTAACTTGGTATAGGGTGCTACGGTACATAGGCCTGAGTGCGTTACAGTCTGCTGTTCTGTAAGGACCGCTATCGGTCCACAATACATAGGGTTGCCGTGCACTACTGCTGACCGCTGCCCTATACTGCAGCAGTCCTTCATTGGTATAGGGACTGACGTACAGTCTGCTAATCACTAACACACAACCTGCTTGGTCCACAAAAGTTCTTATAAGGACTGGTAACTTGGTATAGGGTGCTACGGTACATAGGCCTGAGTGCGTTACAGTCTGCTGTTCTGTAAGGACCGCTATCGGTCCACAATACATAGGGTTGCCGTGCACTACTGCTGACCGCTGCCCTATACTGCAGCAGTCCTTCAGCGGTATAGGGACTGACGCACAGTCTGCTAAACACTAACACACAACCTGCTTGGTCCACAAAAGTTTTTATAAGGACTGGTAACTTGGTATAGGGTGCTACGGTACATAGGCCTGAGTGCGTTACAGTCTGCTGTTCTGTAAGGACCGCTATCGGTCCACAATACATAGGGTTGCCGTGCACTACTGCTGACCGCTGCCCTATACTGCAGCAGTCCTTCATTGGTATAGGGACTGACGTACAGTCTGCTAATCACTAACACACAACCTGCTTGTTCCACAAAAGTTCTTATAAGGACTGGTAACTTGGTATAGGGTGCTACGGTACATAGGCCTGAGTGCGTTACAGTCTGCTGTTCTGTAAGGACCGCTATCGGTCCACAATACATAGGGTTGCCGTGCACTACTGCTGACCGCTGCCCTATACTGCAGCAGTCCTTCATTGGTATAGGGACTGACGTACAGTCTGCTAATCACTAACACACAACCTGCTTGTTCCACAAAAGTTCTTATAAGGACTGGTAACTTGGTATAGGGTGCTACGGTACATAGGCTTGAGTGCGGTACAGTCTGCTGTTCTGTAAGGACCGCTATCGGTCCACAATAGATAGGGTTGACGTGCACCACTGCTGACCGCTGCCCTATACTGCAGCAGTCCTTCAGCGGTATAGGGACTGACGTACAGTCTGCTAAACACTAATACACAACCTGCTTGGTCCACAAAAGTTCTTATAAGGACTGGTAACTTGGTATAGGGTGCTACGGTACATAGGCTTGAGTGCGGTACAGTCTGCTGTTCTGTAAGGACCGCTATCGGTCCACAATAGATAGGGTTGACGTGCACCACTGCTGACCGCTGCCCTATACTGCAGCAGTCCTTCAGCGGTATAGGGACTGACGCACAGTCTGCTAAACACTAACACACAACCTGCTTGGTCCACAAAAGTTTTTATAAGGACTGGTAACTTGGTATAGGGTGCTACGGTACATAGGCCTGAGTGCGTTACAGTCTGCTGTTCTGTAAGGACCGCTATCGGTCCACAATACATAGGGTTGCCGTGCACTACTGCTGACCGCTGCCCTATACTGCAGCAGTCCTTCATTGGTATAGGGACTGACGTACAGTCTGCTAATCACTAACACACAACCTGCTTGGTCCACAAAAGTTCTTATAAGGACTGGTAACTTGGTATAGGGTGCTACGGTACATAGGCCTGAGTGCGTTACAGTCTGCTGTTCTGTAAGGACCGCTATCGGTCCACAATACATAGGGTTGCCGTGCACTACTGCTGACCGCTGCCCTATACTGCAGCAGTCCTTCAGCGGTATAGGGACTGACGCACAGTCTGCTAAACACTAACACACAACCTGCTTGGTCCACAAAAGTTTTTATAAGGACTGGTAACTTGGTATAGGGTGCTACGGTACATAGGCCTGAGTGCAGTACAGTCTGCTGTTCTGTAAGGACCGCTATCGGTCCACAATACATAGGGTTGCCGTGCACTACTGCTGACCGCTGCCCTATACTGCAGCAGTCCTTCATTGGTATAGGGACTGACGTACAGTCTGCTAATCACTAACACACAACCTGCTTGTTCCACAAAAGTTCTTATAAGGACTGGTAACTTGGTATAGGGTGCTACGGTACATAGGCTTGAGTGCGGTACAGTCTGCTGTTCTGTAAGGACCGCTATCGGTCCACAATAGATAGGGTTGACGTGCACCACTGCTGACCGCTGCCCTATACTGCAGCAGTCCTTCAGCGGTATAGGGACTGACGTACAGTCTGCTAAACACTAATACACAACCTGCTTGGTCCACAAAAGTTCTTATAAGGACTGGTAACTTGGTATAGGGTGCTACGGTACATAGGCTTGAGTGCGGTACAGTCTGCTGTTCTGTAAGGACCGCTATCGGTCCACAATAGATAGGGTTGACGTGCACCACTGCTGACCGCTGCCCTATACTGCAGCAGTCCTTCAGCGGTATAGGGACTGACGCACAGTCTGCTAAACACTAACACACAACCTGCTTGGTCCACAAAAGTTTTTATAAGGACTGGTAACTTGGTATAGGGTGCTACGGTACATAGGCCTGAGTGCGTTACAGTCTGCTGTTCTGTAAGGACCGCTATCGGTCCACAATACATAGGGTTGCCGTGCACTACTGCTGACCGCTGCCCTATACTGCAGCAGTCCTTCATTGGTATAGGGACTGACGTACAGTCTGCTAATCACTAACACACAACCTGCTTGGTCCACAAAAGTTCTTATAAGGACTGGTAACTTGGTATAGGGTGCTACGGTACATAGGCCTGAGTGCGTTACAGTCTGCTGTTCTGTAAGGACCGCTATCGGTCCACAATACATAGGGTTGCCGTGCACTACTGCTGACCGCTGCCCTATACTGCAGCAGTCCTTCAGCGGTATAGGGACTGACGCACAGTCTGCTAAACACTAACACACAACCTGCTTGGTCCACAAAAGTTCTTATAAGGACTGGTAACTTGGTATAGGGTGCTACGGTACATAGGCTTGAGTGCGGTACAGTCTGCTGTTCTGTAAGGACCGCTATCGGTCCACAATAGATAGGGTTGACGTGCACCACTGCTGACCGCTGCCCTATACTGCAGCAGTCCTTCAGCGGTATAGGGACTGACGTACAGTCTGCTAAACACTAATACACAACCTGCTTGGTCCACAAAAGTTCTTATAAGGACTGGTAACTTGGTATAGGGTGCTACGGTACATAGGCTTGAGTGCGGTACAGTCTGCTGTTCTGTAAGGACCGCTATAGGTCCACAATAGATAGGGTTGACGTGCACCACTGCTGACCGCTCACCTATACTGCAGCAGTCCTTCAGCGGTATAGGGACTAAGAGTTTTGTCACAGGGTCATTTAAAAAATGACATGCAGAGGAAGAGGCAGGCCCTTCCGCAGGGGTGGTAGGGGTAGGGCAGGAGCAACAGGCTTGAGCCAAAGTGGGAAGTTGCAGAAGGTGCGTTCAATTACTTTAAAGGATGCACCAGACTAGGTTGAGTGGCTCGCTCAGCCTTACTCTTCTGCACCCTCCTCATCCTCTCGATCTGCACCCTCTTCTTCACTCTCTGCTATGTGCACCCCCAAAGACACTACCACCAACAACACGACCACCACCACCACCACCACATACCTTCCGCTTGAGTCACTGGAATTATTTTCCGATCCATATCAAGAGGACATTTCTGATGCGCAGCCACTCTTGGTATTGGATCAGGAAGAGGAGGTAGCAACAAGCGCTACTCAGCAGTCTGACGCCAGTACCCAGATCAGCCCAAGGAGGAGGTTGGTCCCCGGTGTTGCTGCCTACTCTACTTATAGCGGTGGGGAAGGTGACGTTGATGATGACGTGTCTAGTGATGTCACGTGGGTGCCCACAAGAGAGGAAGAGGAGGGGAGTTCAGAGGGAGATATGGACCAGCAGATAGGGAGGAGAAGCAGCAATGACTTACATTGCACAGCAGGGACAAAGCAGACTGCAAATGTATCAGGAGCGAGTCATCGACCATGTACGGTCACATCTGGCGCTCCCAGGACACCGGCACATGGCTCCGCAGTGTGGGCTTTTTTTAACGTGTCCGCTGCTGACAATAGCGTTGCCATCTGCAATCTTTGCAGTCAACGCGTTAGTCGCGGTAAGCCCAATACTCACCTAGGGACGACCGCCTTAAGAAGGCACATGAGCAGCCATCACCGAGCCCAGTGGGAGCAACGGAACACACAAAGCCACACTGCAGGCTCTCACCGTCCAGCCTCGTCTTCTACTTCTCCTTCTCCTCTCTCCTCACAATTGTCCTCCACTCCACCTTCCATCACGCCAAGCTCACATTTTTCTGCAAAAAGGCAGGCTTCCGTGGGCCTAATGTTTGAGCGTAAAAAAATGATGACGCCGGATAACCCTCTTGCCCAACGGTTGGCGGCTGGCTTGTCAGAACTCATAGCCCGCCAACTACTGCCATATAAACTGGTGGACTCGGAGGCCTTTCGCAAATTTGTGGCCATTGGAACACCACAATGGAAGGTCCCAGGAAGGAAGTATTTCTCAGAGAAGGGCATCCCAGAGCTATATGGCCATGTTCAGCGGCAAGTGAATGTATCTCTGGCACACAGTGTCGGTGCCAAGATACATCTGACCACAGACACGTGGTCTAGCAAACACGGGCAGGGAAGGTATATCAGTTTTACTGCCCACTGGGTGAACCTTCTGACGGCCGTCAAGCATGTAACCCGTGGCACCCGTGTAGATTTGGTTTTACCGCCACGGATTGCATGCAGGCCTGACTCTTCTTCTCCTCCTCCTACTCCATCCTCCTCCCTCTCCTCCTCAGCTGCCTCCTCCTTTTCCGCTGCTAGCGTCTCTTCCACTGCACCGCCCAAGCTCCCCAGAACCTATTCCACATGCCAGGTGAGACGTTGCCATGCCGTGCTGCGTCTGTTGTGCCTGGAAGCAAAGAGCCACACTGGCCCGGCACTCCTTTCAGCTTTGCGTTCACAGGCAGATGAGTGGCTAACACCGCTCAATTTGACAGTTGGTAAAGTGGTGTGTGACAACGGTGCCAATCTGCTTAGCGCATTGAAACAGGGCAAAATCACGCACGTGCCGTGCATGGCACACGTCTTAAACTTGGTCGTGCAGCGATTCCTTGTCAAATACCCTGGGGTCCAGGACATCTTGCGGCAGGCAAGGAAAATCTCGGCCCATTTCAGAAGATCTTACACGGCCATGGCTCGCCTTGCTGACATTCAGCGGCGACACCATCTGCCGGTCAGACGTCTTATTTGCGATTGCCCGACGCGATGGAACTCAACCTTCTATATGCTTGATAGGCTGCTCCAGCAGAAACGTGCAGTTAACGTCTACCTGTATGAACTCTGCGAAAGAAACGGTTCTGGGGAGCTGGGTTTTTTTTCACCGCGCCAGTGGCTGCTCATGCGCGACACATGCAGACTTCTGCGGCCATTTGAGGAGATCACCAAACTGGTCAGTCGCAGCCATGGCGCCATCAGTGACATGGTACCTTATGCCTTCTTTCTGGAGCGTGCATTGCGTCGTGTCATTGATCAGGCTGTGGAGGAGCAGGAGCGGGAAGATGAGGAAGTCGCAATGCTGGATGAATTCCCAGGGGGGGCTACTCTATCTGAGACAAGTCAACAACAGGAGTCTGATGAGGAGTCAGAGGAGGATGGTGCCGGGGCGGATGAGCAGGAGCAAGAAGAGCATGCTTTAAACCTTTCTGGGATCCCTGTTGTGCGAGGATGGGGAGAGGAGAATGAAGAGGACGACATTATCCTGGATGATGAGCAGGAGCCAGGCCACCACACCGCTTCCACTTTAGTGCAAATGGGGGCCTTCATGCTCCAGTGTTTTAATAGGGACCCCCGTATAAAAAGCATGAGGGTCAAGGACCAGTACTGGGTGGCAACGTACTTAGACCCCCGGTACAAACACAAAATGGCGGAAATGTTACCGCCGTCGCAGAGGGCTGTCAGAATGCAGCACTTCCAGGCCTTGCTTCGAGAAATGCTGCATTCTGCTTTTGCGTGCGCTGGCAGAGGAGCAATTCCCACTCCCAGAGAAGGATTTGCGGGTACCAATCCAACAGCGCCTGCAAGAAGAGGCCGGTTTGAAGATGTGTTGGTGACTTCGGATATGAGGTCATTCTTTCAGCCGACCCATCGACAGGTGTCATCCGGATCCAGCATCAGGGAACGCCTAGACCGTCAGGTGTCCGACTACATTGGGTTAACGGCCGATGTGGACGCTCTGAGGAGTGATGAACCCCTAGACTACTGGGTGGGCAGGCTTGACCTCTGGCCAGAGCTTGCCCAATTTGCAATCGAACTGTTGGCTTGCCCCTCATCCAGTGTCCTGTCCGAAAGGACGTTCAGCGCAGCAGGGGGGATTGTGACCGATAAGCGTACTCGCCTAGCTCACCACAGTGTTAACTACCTCACATTTCTAAAAATGAATGAGGCATGGATCTCGGAGGAATTCAACACATGTGATCAGTAGACCATGTATATGTCTATAAACAATTTTTGGAATCAAGCACACAGACCTTCTTAATTCATTTGGCTCACTTCCCTGACCCAAAAAAGCACACCGTACTATATGCCCCTACCCTCCTCTTTGAAGAGGTTGAGCGGTGTCATATTTCTACTGGGGCTGCTTATTATGAGGGGTTCCCACCATCCCTGTGCTGTGCTGACTTCCTCCTGGGTGTTCTTATTATGAGGGGCTCCCACCATCCCTGTGCTGTGCTGACTTCCTCCTGGGGGTTCTTATTATGAGGGGATCACACCATCCCTGTGCTGTGCTGACTTCCTCCTGGGGCTGCTTACGGTGCTGCTGTCAGCGCTGTATGTCACGGAGCTGCTGTCAGCGCTGTATGTCACGGAGCTGCTGTCAGCGCTGTATGTCACGGAGCTGCTGTCAGCGCTGTATGTCACGGAGCTGCTGTCAGCGCTGTATGTCACGGAGCTGCTGTCAGCGCTGTATGTCACGGAGCTGCTGTCAGCGCTGTATGTCACGGAGCTGCTGTCAGCGCTGTATGTCACGGAGCTGCTGTCAGCGCTGTATGTCACGGAGCTGCTGTCAGCGCTGTATGTCACGGAGCTGCTGTCAGCGCTGTATGTCACGGTGCTGCTGTCAGCGCTGTATGTCACGGAGCTGCTGTCAGCGCTGTATGTCACGGAGCTGCTGTCAGTGCTGTATGTCACGGAGCTGCTGTCAGCGCTGTATGTCACGGAGCTGCTGTCAGCGCTGTATGTCACGGAGCTGCTGTCAGCGCTGTATGTCACGGTGCTGCTGTCAGCGCTGTATGTCACGGAGCTGCTGTCAGCGCTGTATGTCACGGAGCTGCTGTCAGCGCTGTATGTCACGGAGCTGCTGTCAGCGCTGTATGTCACGGAGCTGCTGTCAGCGCTGTATGTCACGGAGCTGCTGTCAGCGCTGTATGTCACGGTGCTGATGTCAGTGCTCTGTATTACGGTGCTGCTGTCAGTGCTCTGTATCTCCTGCACCCTCTTGTTTGCCTACCCTGGTCCCTGACCTTCCCTCTCCTCCATTGCCTTCATTAGCTCCATAGTCCTGAATTGTCAGAACAATTTCCCAAATAAAAAAAAAATGCTTGTAGTTATCGATCCCAAATTCACCTCATACATGTATTATGCTATTGTCCAGGTGGTGGGACTACGTGCTACCCCCTAATAATTACCCCGTGGCCGCAAATTCGACCTAAAGGTTTGCGAAATTCGCCTCCCATTGAAGTCAATGGAGCCCGCGGCGAACGGTCGTTTTCGCGAACGTTTGTGTCCGTTCGCGTTTCGCGTTCGCGAAACGTCCCGTCGGAAGTTCGTCCATCACTATTGGGCACCCTCAGAGAATCCTGCAAAAGCAAGCTGTGAAAGTAGCTTGGTCATCTCAGTATGGGGGCCAGAGGCATGCATGAAGTGTGACGTAGAGCACGATCTAAGGTGTCAAGCACTGTGGAGTTCCTGTAGACTCTGAATACACATCCCCTCTATGTCCAATAAGTGTGTTACTAGTGGTGTTTGCTGTTATCAGAAAAAACCACACCCAAAATAGTCTTAAAATCAGACTCTAAAAATTTGCATCTGATCAGATTCCTTTCAAAAACATTTGGTAATTCTATCAGTGACATGTCACATTCACCTTTTAATGTTCCCAATTTACTATGGAGTAAATATCGGCTTAGTATATGCCCAACACATTTCATGAATAGACTGACACTAGTTGCAACATTTTATCAATAAACATGTACCTTTTAGGCCTCATGCACACAAAACGCAGTTAAACACGTGTTCAGATGCAGTTGGACACTTTTTTCAACTGCCCCTGAACTCATTCAATGTTATCCTATGTGTCCATGCACACAGTCTCGTTTTTTGCCGTTTTTATGCAGTTGCGTTTAACCTTGTTTTTCCACAAGCAAAAAAATGGGTTCAGACGCAAAAATTTCCACGTTTCAGATGCAAAACGCAGCTAAACGCTTTTTTGGACCTGAAAACTCAGAAATATGATCTGAGAATGACATTTTGTGACCCAACTTTGGGGGCCCATATCTGGGGCCAGTTATTGGCAGGAACCCCAAATTTGGTATGCAGACACTGTGGATCTAGCACTACAACGTATCCAAATTTGGGGTTCCTATCACCAAGTTACCCCGAGATAGGGGGCCCCAAATTCGGGTCGCAAAATGTCATGCACTTTTCTGTATCAGAGAATGACATTTTGCGACCCGAGTTTGGGGGCCCATATCTTGGGGCCAATTATTGCCAGGAACCACAAATTTGGTATGCAGCCATTGTGGATCTAGCACTACAACATATCCACGCGGCACCTGCATTTAGCCGCGTTTGCATTTATAAATGCGTTTTTAAAGGAACCCAATTTTTTGTACCTGAAAACTCAAAAATATGATCTGAGAATGACATTTTGTGACCCAACTTTGGGGGCCCATATCTGGGGCCAGTTATTGGCAGGAACCCCAAATTTGGTATGCAGACACTGTGGATCTAGCACTACAACGTATCCAAATTTGAGGATCCTATCCCCAAGTGACCCCAAGATAGGGGGCCCCAAAGTCGGGTCGCAAAATGTCATGCACTTTTCTGCATCAGAGATACATGGCCTCAAAGTCAACTGTGACCATCTGCGGCAATGTAATTTGGTCATTAGGGTTGGGTGTTATGGTAAGTGGTTATCCGTTAGAGTTATTGTTTAGGATTAAGGGTTGGATTAGGGTTAGGGTTGTTTAGGGTTAATGTAAGGGATAGTGTTAGCTGTTAGTGTTAGGGGTTAGGGTTAGTGGTTAGTGTTAGGGTTAGGATGAATGGTTAGGGTTAGGATTCTGGATATTTTAATAAGGCATTAAAAAATATTATACTACCATATACAGCAGCAAAGAATTAAAATGTATTAATCAGTACATATTTCACGATAAAAATATATTAAAAAATTGGCCAAGTAAATTTAAAACAATTATAAAAAATCTAATTAACATAGATTTGCTTTTAAATAAAACAATTTGAAACTAGAAAAAATGAATAAAAGCATATACTAAGATTAAAAAATAAATAATTAACAATTTTAATATTGTTTTATATTAGAAATAATGAAAACATGTTAAAAATTGCCACAAGAAAAATTTAGATATTTAAAAAAATTGGATAATTTGCTATAAGTAGACATTATTTTTTTAAAATAAAGGACAGATATGAGATGGGATCCATTTCAAAATATATACCACAGAAAGAGAGGCAAATGCAAGTGTACAACTGCTCTCTATGCTGCTGCTGCTCACTCTGATCAAAATAGTAGAAATAGTTAAAAAAACATGCTTTGAGAGCTTGGAGAAGGGTCTACATGATGTTATCTTTATAAACGCTTATAAACGCAAACGCGGCTGAACGCGCCTAAACGCGCCTAAACGCGGCATGCAAACGTGGCAAAACGCGCGTTTCTAAACGCGCGGTTAAGCTTTTTTTGAGCAGAGTTTTCACCTGCGTCTCGTGTGCATGAGGCCTTATAGATAACTTTTCTGAATCAGATCCTTCTTTAACATTCATTTTCCACTTCAGCAAGTCCCTGACTCGCTGACTATGGAATACAAATATAAAAATATACTCCCCACAAAACCCGTGGTGAAAATATAGTTGAAGTTTGTTCCCCTCTTCCACCCGAAACTCTGTCCCTTTCACCTGCCCACTTTAGCAACGCTCTATGTCTTAGCAGGATCATAGGACATATATCAACTACCCAACCATCTATCGGAATTCAGAAAACAAAAACAATCTTATACTCTAAATTGGAATTCCAAGATAAGACAAAAATTCACATACACATAAAATTAAGCATTTCTCTCCATTAACCAGTTCCCTCTACCCATGTGTCCGTCTTATAAAACTGCGAACAGGGCGACCCAAGGACTGCCACTAACCACAGTCCACAAACAGTCCATGAAGCAGAGACAGTCGTGGGAGAAGTGTTTAAACATGTTCTCCCTCCGACAGAAACAGTCAGTCCATAAAACTGCGACCCTTTTGCCTCACCGGAGATCCATGTCAGAATTCACACCCCCAAACCCACCAGCTCAGAGGTGGAGAATCGGAGAGCGATGAGGGAATCTGGGGGAATCTGAGGGGGGAAGCAGGAAGATTCATATTCTCCCTCTACCTAACTCAGATCCCCCAAAACACTAACCATGTCCCCCTGTCATTGCATCCAGCAGCAATTTAACCACTTTCAGACCGGACCATTTGCTGGTCAATGACCAGAGGTCTTTTTACAATTTGGCACTGCGCTGCTTTAACTGGTAATTGCGCGGTCATGCAATGTTGTACCCAAACAAAATTTGCGTCCTTTTCTTCCCACAAATAGAGCTTTCTTTTGATGGTATTTGATTGCCTCTGCGATTTTTATTTTTTGCGATATAAACGTAAAAAGACCGCAAATTTTGAAAAAAAATGATATTTTCTACTTTTTGTTATTAGAAAAATCCAATAAACTCAATTTTAGTCATACATTAAGGCCAAAATGTATTCAACCACATGTCTTTGGTAAAAAAAAAGTCAATAACTGTATATTTATTGGTTTGCGCAAAGAAGTTGTCACATCTACAAACTAAGGTACGTTTTCTGGAATTTACGCAGCTTTTAGTTTACGACTGCCTATCTCATTTCTTGAGGTGCTAAAATGGCAGGGCAGTACAAAACCCCCCCAAATGACCCCATTTTGGAAAGTAGACCCCCTAAGGAAATTGATAAGAGGCATGTTGAGCCCATTGAATATTTTATTTTTTTGCCTCAAGCGATTGAATAATGACAAAAAAATGTTTTGTTTTGTTTTTACAAAAAGTTGTCACTAAATGATATATTGCTCACACATGCTATGGGCATATGTGAAATGACACCCCAAAATAAATTCTGCTGCTTCTCCTGAGTACGGGGATACCACATATGTGGGACCTTTTGGGAGCCTAGCCGCGTACGGGGCCCCGAAAACCAAGCACCGCCTTCAGGCTTTCTAAGGGCGTAAATTTTTGATTTCACTTCTCACTACCTATTACAGTTTTGAAGGCCATAAAATGCCAAGATGGCACAAAACCCCCACAAATGACCCCATTTTAGAAAGTAGACACCCCAAGCTATTTGCTGAGAGGCATGTTGAGTCCATGGAATATTTTATATTTTGCCACAAGTTGCGGGAAAATTACAAACTTTTATTTTTATTTTTATTTTTTCACAAAGTTGTCACTAAATTATATATTGCTCACACATGCTATGGGCATATGTGAAATGACACCCCAAAATAAATTCTGCTGCTTCTCCTGAGTACGGGGATACCACATATGTGGGACTTTTTGGGAGCCTAGCCGCGTACGGGCCCCGAAAACCAAGCACCGCCTTCAGGCTTTCTAAGGGCGTAAATTTTTGATTTCACTTCTCACTACCTATTACAGTTTTGAAGGCCATAAAATGCCAAGATGGCACAAAACCCCCACAAATGACCCCATTTTAGAAAGTAGACACCCCAAGCTATTTGCTGAGAGGCATGTTGAGTCCATGGAATATTTTATATTTTGCCACAAGTTGCGGGAAAATTACAAACTTTAATTTTTTTTTATTTTTTTTTCACAAAGTTGTCACTAAATGATATATTGCTCACACATGCCATGGGCATATGTGAAATGACACCCCAAAATAAATTCTGCTGCTTCTCCTGAGTACGGGGATACCACATGTGTGGGATTTTTTGGGAGCCTAGCCGCGTACGGGGCCCCGAAAGCCAAGAACCGCCTTCAGGTTTTCTAAGGGCATAAATATTTGACTTCACTCCTCACTACCTATTACAGTTTTGAAGGCCATAAAATGCCAAGATGGCACAAACCCCCCCCCCCAAATGACCCCATTTTGGAAAGTAGACACCCCTAAATTTAGGGGTACACTAGTGAGACTCACAGGTAAAAAAGCACCTAGGCTGTCAGCGACTGTATCAAAACGCTACAAGAAAAACTGTTAGCGATCGCAGGGATCAGGCCTGACTCTGCGAACACTGCAGTTATGCGTGTTGTGTTTTGTAAGTGACAGTGATCGATCGATACTGCACTTGGGTGGGCTGGTCTGGGCTTGGCGGAGGGGCTAAACGCAGGTGCTAGCAGGTATCTGGGCTGATCCCGCTAACAATGCGTTTTGGGAAACCTAAACTGCTGGCGACGCTAATATAGATCTGATCAGATACTATATTACTAAGGGAGGTGTATGCTTTGTGTGTGGGTGTTAGCGGTACTGGCACTAACCTGACGCTGCCTGGGGCGACGCAGACCCTATCTGACCCTCAAACTTATATCACCCGCCGGGTGATCAGGGGGTTAAACCTTTATTAGGTAATAAATGGCGGGTGTCCTGAAACTATAAAAAAATAACTAACCAACCAGCGTCACCTGTAACAGTTATATGGTGATCACTGGTGAAAGGGTTAACTAGGGGGCAATCAGGGGGCTTTATGCGGTAGTATATGGGGGTCCCTGGCGCTATAAAAAGCTGCGGCGAACCTAAATACCTACCTGCCTAACTAGCGTCACCTGTGACACTAATACAGCGTTCAGAAAAACGATCGCTTATTAGGCTGGGTTCACACTGGAGCGATGCGGGAACGCCACGAATCCGCGGCGGGTTCCCGCATCGCATGCCTCCCGGCGGCAGTTCACACTGCCCTATGCGAACTGCTGGGAGTGTCAGTGAAATGTTAATGACACCCCCAGATCAGTTCGCATATCGCAGTGCGATCTGCAAACTCGGATCGCATGGTGTGAACACCCATGCGATCCGATTCTGCTGCGGACCAAAAAAAGGGTCCCGTGCGAGTTTGCGGCGGGTGCGGCGGGTGCGACGCGAATTCAGCCATACTATCTGTATGGCTGAACTCGAATCGCACAGAGATCGGATGTGATTTGCACTGCAGTGCGGTGCGAATCACATCCGTTCTCATAAACCGCTGCAATGTGAACCCAGCCTTAGTGACACTGGCGACGGGGGGTGATCACGGGGTTAAACCTTTATTGGGGGGGGTTCGGGGGGTACCTTAGAACTAAAGGGGGCTAACCCTAACTGCCCTAACAGTTATTACAGTCACAAATGACACCCGCCGGGTGATCAGGGGGTTAAACCTTTATTAGGTAATAAATGGCGGGTGCCCTGAAACTATAAAAAAATAACTAACCAACCAGCGTCACCTGTAACAGTTATATGGTGATCACTGGTGAAAGGGTTAACTAGGGGGCAATCAGGGGGCTTTATGCGGTAGTATATGGGGGTCCCTGGCGCTATAAAAAGCTGCGGCGAACCTAAATACCTACCTGCCTAACTAGCGTCACCTGTGACACTAATACAGCGATCAGAAAAACGATCGCTTATTAGGCTGGGTTCACACTGGAGCGATGCGGGAACGCCACGAATCCGCGGCGGGTTCCCGCATCGCATGCCTCCCGGCGGCAGTTCACACTGCCCTATGCGAACTGCTGGGAGTGTCAGTGAAATGTTAATGACACCCCCAGATCAGTTCGCATATCGCAGTGCGATCTGCAAACTCGGATCGCATGGTGTGAACACCCATGCGATCCGATTCTGCTGCGGACCAAAAAAAGGGTCCCGTGCGAGTTTGCGGCGGGTGCGGCGGGTGCGACGCGAATTCAGCCATACTATCTGTATGGCTGAACTCGAATCGCACAGAGATCGGATGTGATTTGCACTGCAGTGCGGTGCGAATCACATCCGTTCTCATAAACCGCTGCAATGTGAACCCAGCCTTAGTGACACTGGCAACGGGGGGTGATCACGGGGTTAAACCTTTATTGGGGGGGGTTAGGGGGGTACCTTAGAACTAAAGGGGGCTAACCCTAACTGCCCTAACAGTTATTACAGTCACAAATGACACCCGCCGGGTGATCAGGGGGTTAAACCTTTATTAGGTAATAAATGGCGGGTGCCCTGAAACTATAAAAAAAAACTAACCAACCAGCGTCACCTGTAACAGTTATATGGTGATCACTGGTGAAAGGGTTAACTAGGGGGCAATCAGGGGGCTTTATGCGGTAGTATATGGGGGTCTCTGGCGCTATAAAAAGCTGCGGCGAACCTAAATACCTACCTGCCTAACTAGCGTCACCTGTGACACTAATACAGCGATCAGAAAAATTATCGCTTATTAGGCTGGGTTCACACTGGAGCGATGCAGGAACGCCACGAATCCGCGGCGGGTTCCCGCATCGCATGCCTCCCGGCGGCAGTTCACACTGCCCTATGCGAACTGCTGGGAGTGTCAGTGAAATGTTAATGACACCCCCAGATCAGTTCGCATATCGCAGTGCGATCTGCAAACTCGGATCGCATGGTGTGAACACCCATGCGATCCGATTCTGCTGCGGACCAAAAAAAGGGTCCCGTGCGAATTTGCAGCGGGTGCGGCGGGTGCGACGCAAATTCAACCATACTATCTGTATGGCTGAACTCGAATCGCACAGAGATCGGATGTGATTTGCACTGCAGTGCGGTGCGAATCACATCCGTTCTCATAAACCGCTGCAATGTGAACCCAGCCTTAGTGACACTGGCGACGGGGGGTGATCACGGGGTTAAAGCTTTATTGGGGGGGTTAGGGGGGTACCTTAGAACTAAAGGGGGCTAACCCAACTGCCCTAACAGTTATTACAGTCACAAATGACACCAATGCAAAAAAAAAATAAAAATGCAATTGGTGTCACTGTGACTGGGGGGCAGGGGTAATTGGGGGGGTGATCGGGGGGTGAAGGGGGGGTGTGAGTGTGCCTGGCATGTTCTACTGTGTAGTGTCGTGTTGGTGCAACTCACCGATCCTCTCTCCTCGGTGCCGGAACGAAAAATACCGACACAGAGGAGAGATTACATCACTTCCTCTGCCTGTGTTTACATTACAGGAGAGGAAGTGATGTCACGCCTCACTTCCATTCGTCAGGAGCGATCGCGAGGGGGTGGCCATGAACGAATGGCCGCCCCCTCATCCCGGATCGCTCCTGTACGGATACCGAACGCCGCTGGCACCGGGGGGGGCCCAATCGGGCCCCCCACCCGCAGGAAGGCAGGGACGTATATATACGCCCATATGCCTGCCCGTGCCATTCTGTCGACGTATATCGTCGTGCGGCGGTCGGCAAGTGGTTAATCACTGCCCAATAAACCAACATCTTGATGTCTCTATGAATCTCTGGTACCGTAATCCCGCAAAAGTCTCACGAGACCCCAGCACCAGGGCTGCTCATTTCACGAGGTGGGGTGCTTTCAACAAGGTTTCTAGCCTCCCACAACAGCTCTCTCTCTTTTTACCCTTGGTTGAACCTTTTTCCCGAGCCGGTTGCCAAACAGGGATCTGCACTCATCTGCACATCCCACCAACCCACCTGTACCGACTCATTATAACTTCAGCAAACAACAATAAACAAATAATCAATAAACAGACACACAAATAAACAAACAAGTCTACACTAAAACATCCCCTGTTTAACAACACCTTTTATCTGATAATCCAAATAAAACTAGCTGTGACACTTTAAAAATCCTTATTTTAAACAAAACTCTGTGTTATTTTCCTTACCTGCCCAAAACCTCCTATCCCGGCTGTCCTTTAAAATCATTTCCTCAACGCAAATAGAATGTCCCCTTTAACTCTCAAAACAAGCTCTGCTAACTTCCTGTTTTGAAATGTAACTTTCCTTCACTTTTTTTTCCTTCCTTCTATGTCAGTTCTAAAATGACTTTGAAACCCGGCTTGTATATAAAAAGAACAATGCATTGATAAACCTTGCAAAATGCACACCTTCCTTTAATAAATAACTCAAATCTCTCCTTTACCTTCTAACTTCATTTACTTTACCCTCAACAAATGTAGGATATTCTTAATTAACATCTTACTCACTTACTTAAATCTCATCACTCCTGGGCATTCTTCCAAAATACCCACCTGTCAAAATCAACCCACTTCCACCTAACACATACATTTTACACTCTGCAAAAAATACCATTCCGATACCCTTCCAAGAGTTACCAAAACACATGTTAAACATGTGCAAACAAATTATGCACTTCTCAAGCAGAGAAATTTAACAAGGGAAATTTACTTCACTCTAATCTTAATTTTCCCCTTTTGGGACATCATATAACAGTGAAAACAGGGGCTGTCTTACCTTCCAGTCCTGTATCCCACACAAAACAACAAATATCTTATTACTTTAATGCAAATGCAATAGACAAGAAAAGCCAGATATAGCAAAAGTTTGTAGCAGTTTTGTGGGTTCCGGTAGTAATTGGTAATTGCCCCATTACCCTTTTTTTCCTTTTCTCCTTCCCTAAAGGAGCCTAATATTAGGTTTTTAAACAGAGTTCCATCAAGGACACACACAGGCTTCTCATAAGCCACTTCTTAACAGCCTGGTCCGTCTCACAATTCTCTTAACTAAAATGTATCTGGCCAGGGTTGTGTCTGTCAAAGCTTCAACGTTTGACCACATTCTGCCAAGTCCTAAATTCCTAAATTCCAAAATCTCAGCGAGTGCCTCCATTCTGTTGTGATTAAAATGGTATTTCTATATACCTGACAAAGACCAGCTAGGTGTAACTAACGCAATTACAATACTCACGAAACCCTTTATACTAATGCTGCAGCATTAGGAGACAACAAGGAAAAAGCCCAGCCGATGTTACAGTTTCAGCAGTTGTCTAATTTATTGTGGGAGGAGCTGCACGTTATATGCACCCTTATCAACCAATCATTGCATAGAACATGGGTGTGGTTAATACAGAGGCGTTCATTACATATCATTACTCATGTCATCTGCTTCTGAATCACAGTCATGGGATATGTGGCCCAGACATATTGTGACACAATTTCTTTATTTAGACAGCATAGAATGAGACTGCCTATGCAAGCTATATTTCCCTATGTGCATGTTTACAGAAAAACTGCTACAGTCTGCAGATACAGAATCTAAGCACAATCCCATATGAACTTACAAAGATGGAGTCACTCAGGTTCAGCCATATTACTACACAAGGGGCCCAATGTTTATATTTTTGTAGGAAGACAAGATGGTGCTTATGCCTAAGACTTTTCTTTTTTTAAAGGTACTTGTGAAAGCGTAATCTAATAGGAGATGGCAAGACTTCCCTGAAGAGATGAGTTTTCAGGGATCGCCAAGAGGTGACCCGAGTAGGTGACAGCTGGACAGGTTGGGATAGAGAGTTCCAGAGGATGAGAGAGGATCTGCAAAAGCCTTAGACGCAAGCATGGAAGGAGGAAACAAAGAAGTTAGAGAGCTATATAGAAAAATACTGTTTAAATAAATAAAAAAACACAAAAAATAACCTGCTTCCTACTCAATACATCTCCTGCAGACTCTCTGCCACCCACTTTAGACCTAGCAGATGCTGTTCTTTTGGGATTTAATAAATGTCATTGCAGCTGTGGAAAACAGGGAAAAAATAGGTAGTACTTTGGTATACAAGTATCCAGTGATGAACTGCATACCAAAAAAAGGCAGCTTTGTCTGTGTCAGGAATAAGCATCAATCAAAAGCAACCTTGTTTCATGGCGGCTAACCTATGCCCTTTGCTTTTTCATCTGCAGCTATGTCTCCAGTGTGGTGATGCCAGACACCAGATTTAGTAAATCTAATGGCAGGTATGGCAAATGGATGGACACAATAGGGGGCCCTTGGGAGCACACCACTGTTGCACACAAATGGCAGCTTTGCCTATTTAAGCAACAAGTGTTAAATAGTTACATAGTCTGATTGATAAAAGACACAAGTCCATCTAGTTCAACCAATAAAAAGGGGAAAAAATCACACTATCTTATATACACAGTCCTATACCCACAGTTGATCCAGAGGAAGGCAAAAAAAAAACAGCAAGCATGATCCAATTTGATCTAGCAGGGGAACAAAATCCCCCATGAGGCAATTGGATATTCACTGTATTAACTTTAGATATAAATGTTAGTATCCAGTTATATTATGTACATTTAGGAAAGAAAGATGGCCAGAACCAGCTCTAGAGGGAGTTTATGCCACATTTTCACAGTTCTTACTGTGAAGAAACCTTTCTATATTTGGAGATTAAATCTCTTTTCCTCTAGATCTAAAGAGTGCCCCCTTGTCCTGTTTGATGACCTTAAAATGAATAACTCAACACCAAGTTCACTATATGGACCACTTATGTATTTATACATGCTGGTCATATCCCCTCTTAGCCCTTGTACACACGGTCGGAGATTCCGACAACCAAATCCGTCGGATTTTGTCCGACGGATTTTGTCCGACGGATTTTGTCCGAAACTGTTGTATACACACGGTCGGACAAAGTTGTCGGAAAATCCGACGTGATGACGTAATTTCGTTACGACGGGACTATGTTCACACTAGTAGCCAATAGCTTTGGTATAGGAATTTGATCTTAAACATGCGTGGCACTTTGTCCGATCGGAATTCTCTATACATGATCGGAGTATGTCCGATCGGAGCATTTTGTTGGAAAATATTTCCGGCAAGTTGGAAAAGTTGGTCCGACGGATATTCCGATGGAAACAGTCCGATGCAGACCACACACAGTCGGAATATCTGACAAAACGCTCCGATCGGACACATTCCGACGGAATCTCCGACCTTGTGTACAAGGGCTTAATGTCCTCTTCCCAAGAGAGAATATATTCTGTCCCTCTAATCTTTCCTCATAGCTGAGCTCCAGAAGTGTTGCAGGATCCTTCCAGCACCCGAGCCCCGACCCAATGTTATCCTCCCCCCCAGACTAGGGGGTACCCCAGAGGGCCAACAACAGTCTCCACAGCACTATATCTCCATTTTACACCTGACTACCCATGCTGGCATGGCTGCTGCATATTGATGAGGTGAACCTGACCCTACCAGCCCTTTACAGGGGATTGGCTGAGGCCCTCAAAAACTTACTCCAAACAGCTCCTCCTAACCTCCACCCACTAGCTCTAGAAGTTTCTACAACCTTCTAGACTAGAGGGAGGCACCAGAGGGGCTGTCAGGGTGAGTAACCCTGACCCAGATTCACAGCTCAGACTTAGCCCTGAGCTAAACTAAATTTTCCTACACTAACAAACCTACCTTACATCTAGCACACACTAGAGGATGCTACACGTGCTATTATTAAGCTGATGGTCTACCAGAGCACCCAGATCCTTCTCCACCATCGATTTCCCCAGCTGTACTTCCCTTAGTATGTATGATGCATGTATATTCTTAGCTCCCAAGTGTATAACTTTACATTTATCAACATTAAACCTAATTTGTCACATAGTTTCCCAATTAAACATTGCATTGAGGTCTGCTTGTAGGTTGAAGACATCCTGTAAGGACTTTACCTTACACATTAGCTTGAGGAACTGTGTCAAACGATTTTGTAAAATCCAAGTATGCCATATCCACAGTCTCCTCTCTGCCTAAGATTTTACTTACCTCATCATAAAAAAAAAATCTGATTTGTCTGACAACTTTTGTCTTTCATGAATCCATGCTGTCTGTTGCTTAAAATCTTTTTTCTTCCAGTAAGAACTAATTTATGTGGTCTTTTATTAAACTCTCCAGTATCTTCCTAACTATAGAAGTTAAACTAACAGGTCTATAATTACTTGATAAAGACTTTGATCCCTTCTAAAATATAGGCACCACATTGGCCTTATGCTAATCCAGTGGTAATATTCCATTCATTAAAGAGTCCCTAAAAATTAGAAACAATAGCTTTGAAATTACTAAGATCAATTCTTTTAGGATCCGTGGGTGTATGCCATCTGGTCCAGGTGCTTTATTCAACTTTAGTCTGTCTAAATATTTCTGGACCATATACATTTTGAGCCATTGTGGATCATTTTGGCCTGTGTCAATACCATCCACATTTTGGACATGAGTTCCCTCATGTATCTTTATATACACAGAGATGAAGAAGGTATTTAATACATTTGCCTTTTCTTTGTCCCCAGTCACCCAATCTAGATTATTTTGGTAAAGGCCTACATGCTCAGACCTGACCTTTTTTTTGCTATTAATATATTTGAAGAATTTTTGGGAGTCTGTCCTACTATCTTTTGCAATCTTTCATTCGTTTTTAATTTTTGTGGCCTTGATTCCCTGTTTACATATTCCGTTATATTTTTTGTAACATTTAAACAATGATAGTGTTCCTTCATTGTTATATTTTTTAAAAGCTCTTTTCTTATTATGCATAGCTTTTTTAACTTTGGCCATGGGACCAAAGAGACTTTGTGGAAGGGTGGCCACCTTTTTTCAAAAGGTTTCTCCTTTCAGCTATGCCTACAGTGCCTATAATGCAGCAGTTCAAGCCACCTTCAGGAAAGCCTCAAAGTGGGGTGCTTTGTGCTCCCTCTTGGATAGTGGTATAGATCCCCACATGATTTTCCCCTTGTTTTAGTGAACTTTGGAACTTAGCCGTGGTGTGCAGCCATTTCCATCTTTGGCAATCTGGACCTATAAAGACTGTATAAATAAATATCAGGGATTGCAGCCCAAATGATTGCAGTTCTCCAGCTGTACTCTTCATGACGTAAAGCAAAATCATTTTACCAGGGAGAGGAATACCCCATCATAATGGTCATGGTAAATGATCAGAAATGTGAAGTGAGAATTAAAGATGAGTTTAGGTGTCCTTCAAACTCACCTCATTTTGTGCCTCAAAGTTGAGCACCTTTTAGCCCAATCAGCTACGGGCTGGGTCATTCATCATCCTGTAGCATATGAAAAGAAAGAGGCGGCATGCTGGTGATATCAATGCTAGGAGAAGCAGATGAGTATTTTACCTGACAGAATCTATCCAGAAATGAAATCACAATTTTGGATGGAGTTGCCCTTTAACATGATCATTACAAGCTAGAGACCTTATCACATTATTAAAATAAAATAATTTCTGCATTTTAGCAGAATTGCACAATGTAACTAATTTGCTTCCATAATGAATAATACTGCACATGTGTTACAAATATAGTACAGTATAGAAAAACAATACAAACAAAACAACAATACACACTGTGCCCAGAATGTGACCGCATTTTATCCTGATCCTGCTTTTATCCAGCCTATCAACCTTCACTACTCATTAACAGTATTACCATTCCTCATCTCTTCCAGTATTCTCCTGCAGTTTGTGTTCTTTATGTTGAACCTGAATTTGAATGTGTCTGCATTTCTAAAAGTGCTGCATGCTCCCCAAATGTGATTTAATATTTCAATAAAGATTACGCTAAAGCTCTACCATAAAGCTAAGCTGTAGTGCATTTTATGGAATTCTATAGTTTCAGCTAATCTTACTTTTAAAATGTACATTTTTATAGGCTAAAGCATGAGTTTGTAAGAATTGTTTGGGGATTACATTTAGTGCAAATGCAGACACTTAAAGGCTTTTTTGGCACTCAGATTTGGTTAAATAAATAATGCTCTAAAGAAAATGTCAAACTAAACACAAAGTTCAGGACAACATATAATAAGGTTTGTAAAACATTATTTATTTGTACTTACTTTTATTTAAATGCAAATACTGCTCCACATAGGTTAGATTCTGACACAATAATCAATATATGCAAATGCCAATTTCTACTAAGTTATTATATAGCACTGGACTGCACCCATGGTCTGTGTATGTATCCCTATTTTTTTTCCTTCTTTTGGTAATGGATGCAGTTATGAATGATTATTACAGAGTAATGTCTGCTATTCTGTAAAGTTACTTGTATTGAACATTGATGCCGTGTACACATGACCGGACTTTCCAGCAGACTGTGTCCGATGGTCTTCCCGAATGATTTTTGGCAGGACTTTCCGAAAAAACTGACTTGGCCACATCCAAACGGACTAAGTCTGTTCGAAAGTCCATTAGTTTTGAATGTGATGACGTAAGACGGGATTAAAAAACGAAGTTCAATAGCCAGTAGCCAATAGCTTCCCTTGCGTCATATTTGGTTCCTTGGACCAGCATACAGACGAACGGCTTTCCCGATAGGGATTGAATCCATCAGAGAGATTTGAAATGTGTTCTATTTCTAGGTCCATCTGATTTTTTTAATGAAAAACGATCGGATTAGCTCACACGCGATCGGATTGTCCGACAGACTGAGACCTAGTCTGCTGGAAAGTCTGGTCAAGTGCACCTAACATTAGGTTACCTATTTGTTGTATGTTGTATTTTTCATGATTTTTAAACATTTTTTAATTAGGTGACTATAAAGCAGTAATTATTTATGTTCATTCTTTAAACATACTACACTATTATGCAGGTCTCAGTGTACTTAGCACTATGGATTGGTGGTCTGCTCAGATGTCTCCACACCCACTCAAGGTATAAGTTCAAATACCAACCTACCATCCACCAGCTGTGTTTATTTTTTTAGTGCACAAGCAAATTAAAATAAACAAACAAAGTGTAAACTGCCCATTAAGTAGTGTGTGATGTTTGGATTTCCACACCATAATATTGAATACTTACATACCATTGTTTGCATTTGAAGAGTTAATATAGAGTTAATATAATAGAATCAGCCAAAGTAAAGTGTATTGGCTAATTGGCATTTGCCTATTTCAGCATAGGCTGCTTTGGCTAATTGTCATTCACCTTTTTTCCACCTTTTTTCCACCAGAGCAATCTTTTAGTATCTCGCTGGGGGATTTGAGCTCATGAGCCCTTCAAGATCTGATTTTTTCATGGTAGATGTGCTGACCACTAGCCTACTGGGCTTAGCACAGAGCAGTCATACTTAGAAAATACATTTAATAGTGTTTGATGTTTCTTCTCTCCAAGCTGTCTTCTCCCCGAGCCATCTCTCCTGCTGCCAATGTCTTCTCTCACTGCTGTGTTCCT
The DNA here is from genome assembly GCF_037356315.1 of Lithobates pipiens. Classification (NCBI taxonomy): domain Eukaryota; kingdom Metazoa; phylum Chordata; class Amphibia; order Anura; family Ranidae; genus Lithobates; species Lithobates pipiens. The sequence goes on along the minus strand of NW_027507748.1, from coordinate 162,714,977 downwards.
CCATGCAGCTGATTACCCCCTAATAAAAAAAAAGCTGCTCTTCTTCTGTGGCGGTCTTTCGCGGCTATCCGCTATGTAAGAGACGCCTCACAGCGGGTGACAACACAGCGGAGGAAGACTGCCACTGAAGAAGAGCGGCTTTTTTTATTAGCAGGTAATACAGCAGATGGAAGCTGGCGGCAGCAGGAGAGACGACTCGGCAATAAGACAGCTCGTAGAGAAGATGGTGGTGGAAGAGACAGCAGGAAGAGAAGAAGGCTCGGAACTATTTTACAATAAAGGACTATTTTACAATAAAACCAATTTACTAATTTTTTTATTATTTTATATATATATATATATATATATATATATATATATATATATATATATATATATTATTTAACTGCTTTTTTTGGTGAATGGGTTGGGGTACGATAAGGGTTGCACCGATACACCGGTACCAGTGCCGATACTAAACATTTGCATGCGTATCGGTACTTGAACTCGAAACTGGTACCTTCAGGTTCGGCTCTTTCATCTGTCACCGCGATTCCCCTGCTGACAGCTGAAATGTATACAAAAGAATCCAGGCTGTCATTAGTTGTTAAGGACCCGGACTGCTGTGTCCTTAACAACCAATGATGTTTCAGCTGTCAGTGGGGATTTCCCTTGCCCGCAGTGGACCCACCCCCGCTCCACCCCTCCCCCTTAGCTCAGTTTTTGTGTCCTCCGACGATGGGCTTCTCCTCCTCGGGTTGCTCTGCGGGGTGACAGATCTGCCTGCCTGGTGAGTAGTGTGTCCTGCACTGAGCCAGGCTTTGCTGCTGCAAAACTTCTTGGAGGGGGAGGGCAGGTCTGCTGGGTGCTGTAGTGCAGTGATTGCCAGTGTGTGGGTTCCTAACTACCCCCTCTCCATCTAAAACAATAACCCCCCTCCCTGCCCCTCCACCCTAAACAATAACCCCCTTCCACCCTCTCCACCCAAAACAATAACACCCTCCCCACCCTAAACAATAACACCTGTCTCCACCCTAAACAATAACCCCCTCTTTTTTTGCAGTCTGGTAACAGCATTTTCTCCACTCTCCCTCAGTATTCTTTTTGAACTGTAGTGTTTAGGGTCCACTAGTCCCATTCTGTGGTTGTTGTCCTGGATTTAATTCCCATTGTCCTCAGTGTTCTGCATACATGTCCATAGGCTTTCCTGGCTATATTTCTCCCCCTGGTGACTGGAGGGGATAGTGCAGCACAACATCCAGCATATCAGGTAAAAGCAAACTGATTGTAAAGAGTGGGATGCCTCCTTCTCCATGTTTCTGTAGTCCAGAACCTGGCTACCTGGCTACACAAAATTAAGAGAGCTGGTCAGATAAGGAGTAAAGACAGGGGGCTGTGAAATAGGAGGGAGAAGAGAGTTACAGAGGTGATGGTGATTTAGAAAACTAAACTCCACATTAAGTCCATTATATTTTACTTTGAATATGTGGAATTATGCCTCATAGCTCAAAGGTTTTAACTTCCCTGAATATTTTGAAAATTTAAGAAGCACAACTTTCATGTCTTCAATAGAATGGTCTGATTGTCCCACGAATGTTGCAGTGATTCTCTTCCTTATGCTCTTTTATGGTATATCTATAAAGATTCTTTCTTTTCTGTAATTTCTGTTCTCTCTCACCAATGCTACATCTGTCAAGTGTCTGTTGTAGTGAGCGCTCGTGGATCACCAATTTGGGGTTCCCCTGGGTGCATAGTCTAAGCCCAAGCTAAGGGCCCCTGGTGGTGGGGATAGCCTTGCAGCAAGCTGGAACCAGATCGCGGCTCCCAGGTACACCTTGCTGAGGATGTGCACTCGCATGTGCAAAGTACAGTTGCAGGGGACAAACGGAAACCAGGAGACAAGCTGAGGTCAGGCAGCAGACAAACACAGATGGTAGATGAAGCTGGGATTGGTACATGGGTAGTCAGACACAGGTAGGAACAAACAGGAGGCTCAGAGAACTGTGAGGTTGCACTCAGCACGTGTATATATATATATATATATATATATATATATATATATATATATATATGGAAATAAACAGGGAGGTGACCCAGGAAGTAATATAAGGCAAGAGAGTATAAACCCACAGTGGAGCAGGTGATGCTCTTAGGTGGACAAAGAAGCCAAGTAACACATGTGAAATTGAATCATAACTCTGGCAGTACATGGCAGCAAGGAGGTAAGAATTTCACAAATAGAAATCTGCAGGCTAGAACGTGACAACATCCATGTATACGTTTTTGCATTGACGGAGGCAGTGGATTTCAGGTTTTCCTTTACTTTGCACAGCTACTTTAATCAATATTAATGACATTGTATTAATTAGCGCTATTTTATCTAAAGTAAGTTCCCAAAACATGGCCCGTTGGGGGTACTTGAGGATTGAGGTCGAGAATCACTTGACTGAGGTACACAAAATGACTGAATTTACAGCTGTATGGAACTGTAATATTAAAGGTTCCATTTGCACGTGTCATACTTTTTAATGGGTTGATGCATGGGCACAATTTGCAGAATTTGTTTTTGCAAGGTTTGGTTCCCATTTGAGGGTTCTGGCTGTGAGGCCTTGCGGCTTCACTGCCCGTTTCCTACTGCGCATGCATTTGTGAATGGGGTGCGCTGTGTTCTGAGACACACAGTTCCCAGAACACAGCGCAACCCATTATCCAGAAGACGCAGCATGGAGGAGAGAAGACAGAAGATCTCCGCGGAGGAGGAAGAGGCAGATTAGGATGATGTGCCTAGCAACAGGCATTTCTGGTAAGTTAAAAAAAAAAAACAGTTTTTTTTTTCCGATTTTTTAAAAATTTTTAATGTATTTTTTTTTTTCAGGGTGGCCCTCCACTTTAATACATAAAGAAAAAATATACAAAACTACAAATTACTTTTAGGCCTGAAAAAGTAAGTAGTTTAGGTGATGCATTGTGATACTGTATATAAAGATATTATAAATAAGGACATCCTGCTTTTCCCACTAGTTTACAGTAGTATAGTATTGGAGTTTCTTAATACGAATAAAACAAATCATATTTGGCATGCTTAGTCAGCCCACCATACTCTATCCACATGAAAAACAGTTCTGTATGCTCCATACATACATGGAGCAAATTCATTTCCTGCAACCATGGGTTGCAGGAAAAAAAATCACTAAATTCCTCCATCAACATGGACAGTGCTGATGCAGGAATCCCTCCTGCTGGGCCACTGTCTTCTCCTGGCATGGAGCAGAAGGGTGTGGGAAGCTGTCCCCATAGGGAGAAGACAATAATTATCGCTAGCGGCTATAGCAGCCATTTGCTATGATCGCAAGTGAATCCGGCAGGCTGGTTGTACCTAAGCTGATTGATCGATCAACTTGGTACATTCTGCTTGTCCAATAACGGTTTGAATCTTGAACTGTGTATCGCTAGCATAACCCTTTAAAGTGGTAGTAAACCACACTTTTTTTTTTAAACACTGCAAGACAATGACATAATGTGCTAGTATGTATCACAGGCTTACCTGTAGGTAAAAGTTAAAAAAAAAAGGGTTTACTTCAACTAGTCTTACTTTAATCCCTGTTTGCTACTTGTCTACACATTTGTTAATTCTGATGGTGGTTAAAGATGATGAAAAAGTATGGAGGAGGGATTGTCCCATCCTTTTGTTTCATAAAGTATTTTATTAGGTTTTATTGAAGTTTTATGAGGCAAACTTTTGCATAGTAACAAATGACATGGAGGTATTGTCCAATATTGTTAATATAAAATAATAAAATAATAAAACATTAATTAATCTAGTGAAATAATTCTGATGGTTGTAAAATAATCAGTATGTACTCCGAATTCGTACATTGGGCAAATTTTAATTTAACATTTTTTAGTCAAGGCTACAACCTAATTTTGATAAAAAGGTGAAGAAACAAAACTACAAAAATAGCAGAGAAAAAAAGGTTCGAAGCAGTTTGCTTGCTAAACAATAATAGACTTTTGTATATGTAATTGTTTCACTGCTAGCAACCAAAAAGCATTCCACTGCTGTACAGGACATATAATAATACATGAACTGTACTCTTTCATTTAAAACTAGGAATTTTCACGGTATACACTGAGCATTTGAATTTCCTAGCACCATTGTTTCTAGCTTAGAAAAGAAAGAAAAGCAATCTTAAATGTGTTATGTTAATCTGAAATAAAGGCTTAGGACATTAGTGAGAAATTTTAATGAAAAAAATGTGCCCCACCCCACCCAGGTCAACTTTTTTTTATAAGGTGGTCAGCCTTATTGGCCAATATTAATGCTCCAGAAGACTTGGGAATTTTTCAGGTGCCTTGACTGTGCATCACTGTAATAAAACTTTAACCACTTGCCCACTGGGCACTTAAACCCCCTTCCTAACCAGATCAATTTTCAGCTTTCGGTGTTCTCATATTTTGAATGACAATTACTCAGTCATGCAACACTGTACCCATATTCAATTTTCATCCTTTTGTCCCACACAAATAGAGCTTTCTTTTCATGGTATTTGATCACCTCTCTGGGTTTTTTTTTTTTGCGCTATAAATGAAAAAAGACCGAAAATTTTGTAAAGAAATGCATTTTTTTTCATTTCTATTATTAAAAATGTTCAAATTAGTAATTTTTCTTCATAAATTTTGGCCAAAATTTATACTGCTAAAAATCTTTGGTAAAAATAATTGAAATCAGTGTAAATTATTTGGTGTTTGTGAAAGTTATAGAGTCTACAAGCTATCGTGCCAATTATTGATAATTGATCGCACCTGATGTAATGAAGGTCTATCTCATTTTGTAAGACCCTAACAAGCCAGGAAAGTACAAATATCCCCCAAATGACCCATTTTTATAAAGTAGACATTCCAAGGTATTTAACAAGAGGCATGGTAGGTTTTTTGAAGTTGTCATCTTTTCCTACAACTATTTGATAAATTAAGATATTTTTTCCCACAAAATTGTCATTATAACAGGTTATTTCTCTGACATGCCATGTGCATTCCACAAATGACGCCCCAAAATACATTCGGAACTTTACAAAATACATACATGAGAACTTTTATACAGCCTGGCAAAATACAGAGGCCCAACATTGAAGTAGCACCTTTAGGCATTCTAAGAGCATAAATTACACATCTAATCTCTCAACCCCTTATTAGACTTTTGAAGACCCTGGAGTACCAGGATAATGGAAACGTGTCAGAAACCATGAAATTAGAATGAGACAGAAGTACAGTTAAATCACACTTGTTTAATAAAAAAGTAAAAAGAATATACGTAGTCAAAACATAACCAAAATTCAGTAACCGGAACGCATAGTCAGCCAAGCCAGAAGTCAGGGATCAAAGTAGTGGAACAGCAAGCAGGATCTGGAGCCAGAAGTGATGTTAGCAAAACCAGTTTTTAAACAGGAATGCAGGAGTTTCTTGTGATGTGACCAAGGCAAAGGCAGAGCTCCTCTGGACTGGATGGTTTAAGTAGGCAGGACTGACGAGCAGGATCATCAACAGCTGAGTAACTGTGGAGAGAGATGGGAGCTGGCAATTAGCCACAGGGGCGTACCTAGAGCATTTGGCACCCGGGGCGGATCCTATATCTGGCACCCCCCCACCATAAAATGTAAAAACACCCACCGTGTCCCCTGCATACCTCTGCATCTTTCAATATCTTTTTGTCACTACTGTGTACCCCCCCTCTCCACAACTGCACCTCTGGACCCCTTTAAATTACACAGCACCCTGCACCTCTGGACCCCTTTACATTACACAGGACCTTGCACCTAAGGACCTCTTTACATTACACAGCCCCCTGCACCTCTGGACCCCTTTACATTACACAGCAGCCTGCACCTCTGGACCCCTTTACATTACACAGCTCTTGTACCACTGGACCCCTTTACATAACATAGCACCCTGAACCTCCTGACCTCTTTACATTACACAGCGCCCTGCACCTCTGGACCCCTTTACATTACACAGGACCTTGCGCCTAAGGACCTCTTTACATTACACAGCAGCCTGCACCTCTGGACCCCTTTACATTACACAGCTCTTGTACCTCTGTACCCCTTTACATAACATAGCACCCTGAACCTCCTGACCCCTTTACATTACACAGCCCTTGTACCCATGGATCCCTTTACATTACACAGCACCCTGAACCTCTGGACCCCTTTACATTACACAGCCCTTGTACCTCTGGACCCCTTTACATTACACAGCACCCTGCACCTCTGCACCCCTTTACATTACACAGCCCCTCACAGCTCTGGACCCTCTGCATGTTACACAGATCCCCTACAGTGCAGACCCCCCTCCCTACCATACAGACCCCCATCTACAGTGTAGACCCCCCTACAGTACAGAATCCTCCCCTACAGTGCAGACCCTCCTACAGTACAGACCCCTCCACCCTATAGCGCAGACCCCCCCTACAGTGCAGACCCTCCTACAGTACAGACCCACCCCCCTACAGTGCAGACACCCCTACAGTACAGACTCCCCTACAGTACAGAATCCTCACCTACAGTACAGACCCCCCTACAGTGCAGAATCTTCCCCTACAGTACAGACCCCCCCCTACAGTGCAGGACCCCTTCTACAGTGCAGGACCCCCCTACAATGCAGGAACCCTTCTACAGTGCAGGACCCCCTACAGTGCAGGACCCCCTACAGTGCAGGACCCCTTCTACAGTGCAAGACCCCCCTACAGTGCAGACCCCCCTACAGTGCAGACCCTCCTACAGTGCAGACCCCCCTACAGTGCAGGACCCCCTACAGTGCAGGACCCCTTCTACAGTGCAGGACCCCCTACAGTGCAGGACCCCCCCCTACAGTGCAGGACCCCCTCTACAGTGCAGGACCCCCTCTACAGTGCAGGACCCCCCTACAGTGCAGGACCTCTTCTACAGTGCAGGACCCCCCTACAGTGCAGACCCCCTACAGTGCAGGACCCCTTCTACAGCGCAGGACCCCCCTACAGTGCAGGACCCCCCCCTACAGTGCAGGACCCCTTCTACAGTGCAGGACCCCTACAGTGCAGGACTCCTATAGTGCAGGACCCCTTCTACAGTGCAGGACCCCCCTACAGTGCAGGACCCTTCTACAGTGCAGGACCCCCCCTACAGTGCAGACCTCCCCTACAGTGCAGACCCCCTACAGTGCAGGACCCCCTACAGTGCAGGACCCCCCCTACAGTGCAGGACCCACCACAGTAAAGAACCCCCCTACAGTGCAGGACCCCCCCCTACAGTGCAGGACCCCCCTACAGTGCAGGACCCCCCCTGCAGACCCCCTACAGTGCAGGACCCCCCTACAGTGCAGACCCCCTACAGTGCAGGACCCCCCTACAGTGCAGGACCCACCACAGTAAAGAACCCCTAGTGTACCTGGAGCCCAAGGCAGCGGCATTGCAGGGGGGAGGTGCGAGCAGCACCCGAGTGGAGTGTCACCTGTCAGCTCAGTGATCCAGGACCCGGCGCAATAATCCCCTTCTCTCTGTAGTCACGTGACTCACATCACGCCGTTCAGATCAGTCTCGGGCAGCGGCTGTCACTCACAGCCGAGCAGAGTGAAGCCGCCTCCCCCTCCTTGTCTACACAGTGCTGTGCATGGAGGAGGGGGAGGTGGCTTCACTCTGCTCGGCTGTGAGTGACAGCCGCTGCCCGAGACTGATCAGAACGGCAGCGTGACGCGACCACAGAGAGAAGGGGAGCCAGGTCCCGGATCACTGAGCCAGCAGATGTCACTCCACTCGGGTGCTGCTCGCACCCCCCCCGCAATGCCGCCCACTGCCAGTGCCTCAGGCTCCTCACGGCGCTGTCTGACACTTCAGTTGCGGAGAGGGGAGGGGGGGCGCTGGCCTGACACCCCCCCCAGTGTGTGGCACCCGGGGCGGCACGCCCCCCCCGCCCCCCCACTTAGTACGCCCCCTGATTAGCCAACACCTGAGTGGCCAGTTCAGAGAAGGAAGGGCTGAGCCCAGCCCCGACAAAACGCTCACAAAATTACCGAATTTTGGAAAGCAAACACCCCAGTGTATAATCTATGAAGCATAATGAGTCTTTTGAATAGTTTCTTTTTTTCCAGAAGTTTTTGTAAAATGTGGAAAAAAATGAAAATGCATTTTTTTTTACACAAAATTGTCCATTTATAAGGTGTTTACAAAACATGGCATGTACATAGCAACAATGACACCCCAAAATACATTCTGCTACTCCTCCTGAGTATGGTGATACCATATGTGTGGGACTTTTACACAGCCTGGAAAAATACAGAGGTCCAACATTGAAGTAACACCTTCAGGCGTTCTAGGAGCATAAATTACACATCTAATCTCTCAACCACCTATTACACTTGAAGGCCCTGGAGCACCAGGACAATGCAAACACCCACAAAGTGATCCCATTTTGGAAAGCAAACACCCCAACATATAATATATGAAGCATAATGAGTCTTTTTTTAAAATTATTTTATTAAGTTTTCAGTGCAAAACATACACAGCAAACAATACAATCTTATGGAATTTTCGGTCATACACTTCATTTCCATGTACAAACAACAAAGATAGGCAACCGTATGCTGAAACTTTATAACACGAATGTAATATGTATGAGCGCTGATCCGCAGGGACGGACCTTACCGTCCAAGGTAGGAGAACTGGTGGCCAGGGGGTCCGTAGTATCCATACGGCGCCACCCCGAGAGCAACAGTAGAGATCAGCCTTTTTTGTCTGTGTGATCTATGCAGGTCCGCGAAAAACGCTGCGGCCCTACTTAGATATTGCTTGGCGGAGCAAAAGAGACAGACGAGGAAAGGAGAAAGAGAAACGAAGAGGAGAGAGAGGAAGAGGAGGGGAGAGGGAGAGGGAGAAAGAGAAAAAAAAGGGGGGGTGAAGGGAATGAGTGTCAGGAGGAACCCCGCAGGGGGACACCAACTCCTCCTATACTAGGTGGCCTAAGGGCCTGTGTCCGATTTCCCAGGCCTAAGCGCCAACAGGAGCATTCAGGCGGTCACCAGGTCAGCCACAGACGCAACCTCACGCAGGTATGCTTGAGTGCCAGTAAAATATCTCCAGGGTCTCCATTTCTCGCAGAACTTTTCCTCTGTGTTATAGAGAGTAGCGGTCAGTTCCTCCATCCGGAGAACATAATTAACTTTAGAGTATCACAAGGTCCTGGTAGGGGGCTGAGGTTGCCTCCACATCGCCGGGATGCATACACGCACCACGTTCTAGAGTTGCATTGTCAAGGTCTGTTTATATTTCCGGATGGGCCTGTCCGTCAGATGGAGAAGGCACGCGGCAGGGATTTCCCCGTAGATCTACCGACGTTAACTGCTTAATTGTCTCCACCACATCCTTCCAGAATGCCCCTAGTACAGGACATGACCAGAAGATATGGATCATGGACCCCGGCGCGGACCGACATCGCCAACACTCGTCTGAGATTGAGTTATTATAATGAGTCTTTTAAACGGTTCATTTTTTCCAGAAGTTTTTGTAAAATGTGTTAAAAGATGAAAATGCATTTTTTTACACAAAGTTGTGAATTTATAAGATATTTCCAACACATAACATGTACATAGCAAAAATGACACCCCAAAATACATTCTGCTACTCCGGAGTATGGCGATATCACATGTGTGAGACTTTTACACAGCCTGGCCACATAGAGGCCCAACATCCAAGGAGGACAATCAGGTGTTCTAGGGACATAAATTACGCCACAATCTATCACATTTTTGAATGCCCTTCATATTTCTAACACATAGCATGTACATACCAAGAATTACACCCTAAAATACATTTTGCTGAGCAAAGGGTAAACAAAAGATTACCTGTGGTTTTAGTAGTGTGGTTGTCCACAGGAGGAGAGCCCTGATCCAGGCAGTGAATGGAATTATCCAGTACAGGCAGGGATACTGTCCATATACAGTCCAGGGTCAGTGTAGAGATATTGCCAGCAGTACCAAAATATTTATCCTGGTAGTAAGCAGGAACATGGTCCAAGTAGCAGGCCAGGAAAGAATGGGGACAGGGGTAGAGGCTTCTCCCACCCAAATCTCTTTGAAGCCTCCGAGTCTCCAGACCCTAATCCGGGAATGAGAAAACAAAAAAAAATTGTTTTCTTCATCCAGAAAAACAATTCTGGAGCCCCTCACATATGTGAGACCCCTGTGTTCCCAATAGAATAGCAGGGTAAACGATCAGTTTAAGAGGCTGGCAAAAAATGTGGTCAAACAGTCTAGGATCTGTTCCAGAGCAGGCAGAGGTATGTACAGTTTAGCGCTGGCAGAAGCGTGGTCGTTTAACAGGTCAGGTCCAGTTCTGGAGAAGGCAGACGTATGTACAGTTCAGTGCAGTGGCATAAGTGGTGTGGAGGAAAATGACAGGAAATGAGAATTACGTTTACCATACTTCCCTAATAATGTAGAGAGGTATGGTAATGGCGGAAACAGTCACCTATAAAGAGGCCTGGTTGGGAAGCACGTTAGAAGTATATCTACAATGGTTAAAGAGCAATTCCAGGCAGCAAGTGGAAGTTATTTAGTAATTTATTAAAGTAATTCAGTAAACAGAGCAACTGTGCTTAAAGCAGATCTTCTCTGCATCTGAGCATCACTAACCAAAAGCACAATTTCATTCATTTTTAATATTCAAAGCAAGCTCCATCAATCCATCCATCCATGTCTCTATGCTTTATTTTGTTGAGAAATCACTTTGAAAAACAACCCTCTAACTTTTCTGGCTGTGGCTATCTTGAGTAAGGTCAAATGATTCATGTAGCATTTACTTCCTGGACTCCATCTGCCTTTAGCTCAAGCATGCATGCAGGAAAGTGTGCTTAGCTGAAAAAGCCCTCTTCCCCTCCTGAAGACTCCTGGGATGCATGACATCATTTTAATAGGCATGAAACCAGGAAGTAACTGAAGAAATGTTAAAAAAAAAGTTTAAAATGAGTACATATGATATACATTCCTATCTATGTACTAATGCCAGCAGAACAAGGATTCAAAATCAAAGTTTATTGGGAAAGTGAAGTTCCACTTAAAGTGGAACTTTGGGTAAGAATTTCCACCCTGTCCACCCTGTATGTTGTTTGTCCCGTTGTATACTCCAAGTGCATCTGCTATTTTTCCACTTCTGGTAACTGTGTGGATAGGACAGTCTTTAATGGACAAGGAAAAGACAAATTAACCACTTTCAGACCGGACCATTTTGCTGGTAAATGACCAGAGGTCTTTTTACACTTTGGCACTGCGCTGCTTTAACTGGTAATTGCGCGGTCATGCAATGTTGTACCTTTTTCTTCCCACAAATAGAGCTTTCTTTTGATGGTATTTGATTGCCTCTGCGATTTTTATTTTTTGCGATATAAACGTAAAAAGACCGCAAATTTTGAAAAAAAATGATATTTTCTACTTTTTGTTATTAGAAAAATCCAATAAACTCAATTTTAGTCATACATTTAGGCCAAAATGTATTCAGCCACATGTCTTTGGTAAAAAAAAAGTCAATAATTGTATATTTATTGGTTTGCGCAAAAGTTGTCACATCTACAAACTAAGGTACGTTTTCTGGAATTTACGCAGCTTTTAGTTTACGACTGCCTATCTCATTTCTTGAGGTGCTAAAATGGCAGGGCAGTACAAAACCCCCCCAAATGACCCCATTTTGGAAAGTAGACCCCCTAAGGAAATTGATAAGAGGCATGTTGAACCCATTGAATATTTTATTTTTTTGCCTCAAGCGATTGAATAATGACAAAAAAAAATTTTATTTTTTTTTTTTACACAAAGTTGTCACTAAATGATATATTGCTCACACATGCTATGGGCGTATGTGAAATGACACCCCAAAATAAATTCTGCTGCTTCTCCTGAGTACGGGGATACCACATATGTGGGACTTTTTGGGAGCCTAGCCGCGTACGGGGCCCCGAAAACCAAGCACCGCCTTCAGGCTTTCTAAGGGCGTAAATTTTTGAGTTCACTTCTCACTACCTATTACAGTTTTGAAGGCCATAAAATGCCAAGATGGCACAAAACCCCCACAAATGACCCCATTTTAGAAAGTAGACACCCCAAGCTATTTGCTGAGAGGCATGTTGAGTTCATGGAATATTTTATATTTTGCCACAAGTTGCGGGAAAATTACAAACTTTTTTTTTTTTTTTTCACAAAGTTGTCACTAAATGATATATTGCTCATGCATGCCATGGGCATATGTGAAATGACACCCCAAAATAAATTCTGCTGCTTCTCCTGAGTACGGGGATACCACATATGTGGGACTTTTTGGGAGCCTAGCCGCGTACGGGGCCCCGAAAACCAAGCACCGCCTTCAGGCTTTCTAAGGGCGTAAATTTTTGAGTTCACTTCTCACTACCTATTACAGTTTTGAAGGCCATAAAATGCCAAGATGGCACAAAACCCCCACAAATGACCCCATTTTAGAAAGTAGACACCCCAAGCTATTTGCTGAGAGGCATGTTGAGTCCATGGAATATTTTATATTTTGCCACAAGTTGCGGGAAAATAACAAACTTTTTTTTTTTTTTCACAAAGTTGTCACTAAATGATATATTGCTCACGCATGCCATGGGCATATGTGAAATGACACCCCAAAATAAATTCTGCTGCTTCTCCTGAGTACGGGGATACCACATATGTGGGACTTTTTGGGAGCCTAGCCGCGTACGGGGCCCCAAAAACCAAGCACCGCCTTCAGGCTTTCTAAGGGCGTTACAGTTTTGAAGGCCATAAAATGCCAAGATGGCACAAACCCCCCCCCAAATGACCCCATTTTGGAAAGTAGACACCCCTAAATTTAGGGGTACACTAGTGAGACTAGGTATAAAAAGCTGCAGCGAACCTAAATACCTACCTGCCTAACTAGCGTCACCTGTGACACTAATACGGCGATCAGAAAAATGATCGCTTATTAGGCTGGGTTCACACTGGAGCGATGCGGGAACGCCACGAATGCGCGGCGGGTTCCCGCATCCCATGCCTCCCGGCGGCAGTTCACACTGCCCTATGCGAACTGCTGGGAGTGTCAGTGAAATGTTACTGACACCCCCAGATCAGTTCGCATATCGCAGTGCGATCTGCAAACTCGGATCGCATGGTGTGAACACCCATGCGATCCGATTCTGCTGCGGGCCAAAAAAAGGGTCCCGTGCGAATTTGCGGCGGGTGCAGCGGGTGTGGCGGGTGCGGCGGGTGCGGCGAATGGCTGAACTCGAATCGCACAGAGATCGGATGTGATTTGCACTGCAGTGCGGTGCGAATCACATTCGTTCTCATAAACCGCTGCAATGTGAACCCAGCCTTAGTGACACTGGCGACGGGGGGTGATCACGGGGTTAAACCTTTATTGGGGGGGTTAGGGGGGTACATTAGAACTAAAGGGGGCTAACTCTAACTGCCCTAACAGTTATTACAGTCACAAATGACACCAATGCAAAAAAAAAAAAAAAATGACATTGGTGTCACTGTGACTGGGGGGCAGGGGTAATTAGGGGGGTGATCGGGGGGTAAAGGGGGGGTGTGAGTGTGCCTGGCATGTTCTACTGTGTGTGTAGAGTGTTGGTGCAACTCACCGATCCACCGATTCTCTCCTCCGTGTCGGTATTTTTCGTTCCGACACGGAGGAGAGAATACATCACTTCCTCTCCTGTGTTTACATTACAGGAGAGGAAGTGATGTCACGGGGGATTTCTATTCGTCGGGAGCGATCGCGAGGGGGTGGCCATGAATGAATGGCCGCCCCCCTCGTCCCGGATCGCTCCCAGACGAAAACCGACCGCCGCAGGCACCGGGCGGGGGCCCGATCGGGCCCCCGACCCGCGGGAGGCAAGGGACGTACATGTAAGCCCTTATGCCTGCCCGTGCCATTCTGCCGACGTACATCGGCGTGCGGCGGTCGGCAAGTGGTTAAAGCCCAACTCAAGAGAACACCTTTAGCCTGTTGCCGACCGTCCCAAATACATTTACTGTGGGGCGACGGCTCCTCTGCGCAGAATCACGTAAAGGTATGTGATTCTGCACTTCCGGGCCACTGGCAACACACTCCCGATGTGATTGGACACAACAGGAGCTAATCAGCAGACCTGATGTCCGCCGGGACCCACTGATCATTCCCAACAAAGGCAGAATGATGGTCTGCCTATGTAAACAAGGCAGATCACCATTCTGTTAGTAGGGAAGACAAAGACCATGTGTTTCTGCTAAACAGGAACACGGATCTCTGTCTTCCCTCAGTTAAAGCACATCCCCCACAGTTAGCAAGCACTCCCTAGGGACACATTAAACCCTTTGATTGCCCCTGATGTTAATCTCTTCCCTGCCAGTATCATTAGTACAGTGACAGGGCATATTTTTTAGCACCGATCAGTGTCACTGGCACACAAACAATTGTCAGTTAGGTGTCACTTAGTGTCCCATTTGTCCACCGTAAGGTCACAGTCCCTCTTTAAGGCGCTGATCGCCGTCATTACTAGTGAAAAAAACAAATAAATAAAGATTCTATAAATCTATCCCATAGTTTATAGACGCTATAACTTGCGCAAACCAATTAATATATGCTTATTGGGATTTTTTTTACCAAAAACATATTGGTCTAAATTGAAGAAGAAATTAGATTTTTTACAATTTTTTATTGGATATGTTTTGTAGCAGAAAGTAAAAAAATATTGTTTTTTTTCCAAAAAATTTTGTTTATAGCCCAGAAAATAAAAACTGCGGAGGTGATCAAATACTACCAAAAGAAAGATCTATTTGTGGGAAAAAAAGGAAATTAATTTTATTTGGGTAGCGCGTTGCACAACTGCGCAATTGTCATTTAAAATAACTTGTTGCCTTATAGCAAAAAAAGGCCTGGCGGGTAAACCTTCTGGAGCTGAAGTGGTTAAAGCAGTTAACCACTTCCCGACCGTCGCACGCCGATGTACGTCGGCAGAATGGCACGGGCAGGCATATTGGCGTACAGGTACGTCCAATTTTAAATGCCGCCCTGCCATCGCGTGCCGGTCGGGACCCCTGTGAGTCCGCTCGCAGGTCCTGCGGACTTGATCGCCACGGACATACCCGCGATCGTCTCACGGGGTGGCTGAACGAGGAGATGCCGTTGTAAACAGCATCTCCCTGTTCTGCCTAGCAACAAGTGACGCTGATCCCTGCTCCATGTGATTGGAGCAGAGATCAGTGTTCACTAAAACAAAGCCCAGCCCCCCAAAGTTAGTAACACGCCCCTAGGAACATTTAACCCCTACACTGCCACCCACTGGTTAACCCCTTCACTACCAGTGTCATTTACACAGGAATCACTGCATTTGTATAGCAGTGATTGCTGTATAAATGACAATGTTCCCAAAAATGTGTCAAAAACGTCTGATGTTTCCGTCCTAATGTCGCAGTCACAATAAAAATTGCTGATCACCGCCATTACTAGTAAAAAAAAATTATTAATAAAAATGCCATAAAACTATCCCCTATTTTCTAAACGCTATTACTTTTGCGCAAACCAATCAATAATCGCTTATTGCGATTTTTATAACCAAAAATATGTAGAAGAATACGTATCGGCCGAAATTGAGGGAATTTTTTTTTTATATATTTTTGGGGGATATTTATTATAACAAAAAATAAAAAATAATGCGTTTTTTTCAAAATTGTCGCTCTATTTTTGTTTATAGCGCAAAAATAAAAAAATGCAGGGGTGATCAAATACCACCAAAAGAAAGCTCTATTTGTGGGAAAAAAAGAATGTCAATTTTGTTTGGAAGCCACGTCACACGACTGCGCAATTGTCGGTTAAAGCGACGCAGTGCCGAATCACAAAAAGTGGTCTGGTCTTAAGCCAGCAAAATGGTCCGGTCTGTAAGTGGTTAAAACAATAGGTTTTCTTTTATTTTGGAAATAAGGTTTCATCAACATGAATCAAAGCTAACTTTTGTGAGCACATCCACCAGCGTAATATGGTTTTTCCAAACTCTATAACTGCTCTTTCTGCTAGAAGGCTTGGCCAGTTAATTACAAGTGTATCAACTGGTGAGATCAATAGGTAATAAAACTGTCACCAGAGGGATTTTTTTTTTTTTTTAGTTTTGCAAAGAGTTAGCTTAACCTGAATGTTTGTAATATGCACAGAATAACACAGCTCCACAGAAGATCAGTAGAAGGGCAGAGGGAGGGCACATCCAGAAGCCTGTGCTACGTAAAGTCCTTTTTCTTTCTGCTTACTGCATTACCAAATACATAAAAAATTACAAGGCAGGTTTGGATTTGATTGATGGAAGTAAGAAGTTAGAACCCTCTCAGTAGTGGCAAAGGAAGGTGTTCCAGTATCCCAAAGAGGCATGTTCCAGGATCACCAGATTACAGACAAAAGGAAGTTCGGTGGACTTGTGCAATAGCACTTAAGCTATGCTCCCTGTATGCATGTCAGTGTTTAATTTTCAGTTTTGACTTGAGCATGCTTTTAAAAATGAAACATTTTAAATTTAGTGATATCAAAACTTCTGAACAGAAGCTAGAACTCACCCAAACACATGAGCAAATATTGTTAATGTTGCATCTGTTTAGCCACTTTAATACCAGGCACTTACCCCTCTTCCTGCCCATGCCAATTTTCAGCTTTCTGCGATGTTGCTGTTTAAATGATAATTGCGTGGTCAAGCTACAGTGTACCCAAACTGAATTTTTATCATTTTGTTCCCACAAATAGAGCTTTCTTTTGGTGGTATTTGATCACTTCTGCGGTTTTTATTTTTTGCTAAACAAATAAAAAAATAGACCGAAAATTTAGAAAAAAATAAAGGTTTTGCTTTTGTTTCTCTTATAAAATTTTGTGTAGCACTAACCCCCGAAGTAGCTGCTGATTTTTGTTGGGCTTACCATTACCTCACCTGCTCACTGTGTCCGTCTTAGGGGTCCCATTGTAGAGTGGATTAAAGAATGTTAGCTCTGACACTTAGTCCTTTTTCCAAAGATTTATTCGAAAGAAACATGAAGTTTTGCAATAGAGGGACAGTGGGTTAAGGGGAGTTCAGGTACCTTGTAATTGCGGGTTAGAGGTATTTCCTTGATCCAGAGGACAAACAGCTTCCACAGGCTGGATCTAGCTATCACCAGATAGGCCTCTCTCACTGACCTAGCAGCCGGTGAGATGCACAAAAAAAATCTCTGCCACAGACTTGTCAATTCAACTAAATTTTTGTGCAATCCTCTGCCACAGGAAAGCACAACCAGCAACTTGTTGAGAAATTAAAGCGTTGTCACACAGTACCAGTTTCTTTCAGCCGACCCGGCAACACTGTGTGATAGGTGACCCGGGATGCGTCCTCCAACTGAGTCTCCAGGCTCTTTCAGAGATAAAAGCCTTGTTGCTCGGTCCTCTCCTGAAAAAGTCCTCCCCTGGATCCTCCGGTCGCTTGGCTTCTCCCGCAGGCAAGACAGCACAGGACCACACCTGGATCGGTAGGCTCCAAGAGTTTTGGGCCCACCCATTCAGTTACAAAGCCTTGGGCCAGCCGGCCCCGAGACATAGAGACAGGCAGCACAGGAGGGCCATGAGGTCAGGATAACGAACCCCAAAAATATGGCACCTGTACCTTAAATACCCTTACCCAGAAAACACAGCAGGTGAACCACACCCACTGGGCTATTTCTGAGTAAAAGTGGTACCCAATGCATTCAGCCTGCTGCATTTCTAACACATACTGGTGGTGACAGCGACACCCACGGCCAAGTGGAAACTAGCACAACCCAGCTGAACTGGTACAGAAACCAGAACTTTGACATAATTAGTCCGAGCCAAACTTCAGCTTCAGATAAACTTAAATTTACAAAAACAATAGCGTCTGCTCATTAGGAGAAGGGCGCTAAATTTGTAAATAAGTATGTTTTCTACTTCACAAATGGGCACTGATAAGGTGGCACTGACGGGCACTGGTAAGGCAGCACCCATGAGGTGGCACCAGTGAATGGGCATTTATGGGCACCGACGATGGGCACTGATATGCGGCACTGATGGGCACTGGTATGCAGCACTGATGAGCATTGATAGGTGGCACTGATGGGCACTCATAAACAATCAGCACAGGCCCCCCCTGTCAGGAGAGCAGCCGATCTGCTCTCCTCTACTCGTGTCTGTCAGACGCGAGTGAGGAAAAGCCGATCAACGGCTCTTCCTGTTTACACCGTGATTAGCTGTGATTGATCACGTGGTAAAAAACCTCCGTCGGAGGCTCTTTACCGAGATCGGTGTAGCGGTGTGTCAGACCGACACACTGCACCACCCGATTGCCGTGATGCACGCCCACACGGGCATGCGGCGGCTGTCATCTTGCTGGATGTCATATGACGCCCAGTCAGGATAACTGAACCACCGCCCGGCCGTCATTTTGCTATTCGCCGGGCAGGAAGTGGTTAAAGCAGTAATAAAACCAAAAGCAAACATTTATTATATTACAGCTTACCAATTCTTATATGTGGTAGCTGCATTCATTTTCTTTTTAGGTTTTATTTCCTTTATTTTCACCTGTTGAGTGTTGATCCAGCAGTAAATCTGTTGTTTTTCAACAGAGCAAGCTGTCCTACAAATGTAGCAGTTTAGAGTATTGAGGCAAACCATTTACCACTGACAGTGGTGCTTACAAAGATCAGCTTTTTTTCATGTAAAACCTTTATCCTCAAAGAAAAAACTGTTTGCTCTAACTAAAGTATGAATTAAGCTGTGGCGCTAAAACCTTTTCTAACAGATATCCTGGTGTCAAAAAGGTGTGTAGAGATCTAATCAGTGTAATAAATAGATGGCCCTGTTTATTGCCCCGGAAAATAATATAAATAAATACTGTGAATTGATGTGAAATGTGTGGTCTCCTGAGGACCACCTTATAGGTGGTACCTACCAAATATTATATATATACTTCTTATAAATGCGTGTTGTGTAGAAAGGACAATTTTTCCTGTTGGCATGCAACTCAAAAAGTACACATGTGTTATAACCAAAGAATAGTGAAAATATTTCATAAAAATGTAAATAAATAAACCATATATGCTAAGTGAGAGAGATCATATGCAAACCACAAGCCACTATATTAGTGGTCTGTAAACTGTGCTCTATATTATGAGTCCCAAGAGTGACAGTCCAAGAACAGCAAAAACAAAAAGAATTCTTTCAATGCCCAAACAAACTTTTTCAAATCGCATCACACAGTTGCTCGAAAAAACGCATAAAGTCTCTTCAAGTAAAAAGGGTAGACCAAAGTGACTAGTGCAGAAAGGTTAGGAACAATCTTCTCCGGTGCGCCACTCAGTGTCAGAGAAATAATTGCGCTCACCAGACAGAGAACCCTGAAAGGGTTAGCCGAGCAGTCACAGTATAAGCCACTGTGCAGCTTTCCTTGGGCTCTGCTCCTGCTGTGCTGGGGGAATGTTCGCTCTTTTACTTCCGCAAATAGTCCGTTTAGCAAGTGCATGAGGGAGGAAACAGAAGTACAACCATAGTGCAACACTGTTTGTTAACGATTTATTTATCTAAAATCCAAACTACTCACAATATTTCATAAAACAATTCGCCTTTGAAATGGCTGCGCTGGCGTTGCTGCCTGTATAGCAGTATGAGGTGCACGTCCTAGGCCACGCCCTACGCGTTTCGTCAGAGCGACGTCATCTGGAGCGGCCATGTTGGTGCACCTTATCGCTTATGTAGGGTGCAGCGCTCCACTGCGCTTGCGCGAAGGATCCGCGCCATTTTAACTGTGGGAATGCCCTGACTGTGCCGCTACGGATCCTACTGCGTGCTGTGTGTTCCCTCATAACAACACAGACACGGAGAAAAGTCCGTATTTTCATCTCCCCTGTGGGCATAGGGCATGATAAACTGTTGTATTGTTATATTAAACTATGGAGCACTGCAACCCACATATTTAATCCAGGCACTTAGAACAAAAACAGGCAATAAAAGAAACTAATAAAATACAAAATACACACAAATATATAAATAAAAACGGTATGTATGTAATCTACTAACAGACTATCCCATACTTATGACACTTTCAGAACTCCTAAAATACCTGATTTGTTCTATTTTTAAAAACATTAAAATTAAGAATTAATCTGTTGCAGACACTTTCCTAGGAAATGAATATAATTATAGCATTTTAGTGGACACGGAGTCAGGAAGAAGGAAAATTAAATGAAACAAACTAAAAACCTGTGTGTGTGTGTATATATACACACACATCTTTACACTCACCTATGTGTATAAGGTTGCAAACAATAATGAAAATATATTATATAAAAAATTATAAAAATTAATATGAGAAATTTATAATGCAAACTCATTCAGTCAATCAGTTAATTATATTCATTTCCTAGGAAAGTGTCTGCAACAGATTAATTCTTAATTTTAATGTTTTTAAAAATAGAACAAATCAGGTATTTTAGGAGTTCTGAAAGTGTCATAAGTATGGGATAGTCTGTTAGTAGATTACATACATACCGTTTTTATTTATATATTTGTGTGTATTTTGTATTTTATTAGTTTCTTTTATTGCCTGTTTTTGTTCTAAGTGCCTGGATTAAATATGTGGGTTGCAGTGCTCCATAGTTTAATATAACAATACAACAGTTTATCATGCCCTATGCCCACAGGGGAGATGAAAATACGGACTTTTCTCCGTGTCTGTGTTGTTATGAGGGAACACACAGCACGCAGTAGGATCCGTAGCGGCACAGTCAGGGCATTCCCACAGTTAAAATGGCGCGGATCCTTCGCGCAAGCGCAGTGGAGCGCTGCACCCTACATAAGCGATAAGGTGCACCAACATGGCCGCTCCAGATGACGTCGCTCTGACGAAACGCGTAGGGCGTGGCCTAGGACGTGCACCTCATACTGCTATACAGGCAGCAACGCCAGCGCAGCCATTTCAAAGGCGAATTGTTTTATGAAATATTGTGAGTAGTTTGGATTTTAGATAAATAAATCGTTAACAAACAGTGTTGCACTATGGTTGTACTTCTGTTTCCTCCCTCATGCACTTGCTAAACGGACTATTTGCGGAAGTAAAAGAGCGAACATTCCCCCAGCACAGCAGGAGCAGAGCCCAAGGAAAGCTGCACAGTGGCTTATACTGTGACTGCTCGGCTAACCCTTTCAGGGTTCTCTGTCTGGTGAGCGCAATTATTTCTCTGACACTGAGTGGCGCACCGGAGAAGATTGTTCCTAACCTTTCTGCACTAGTCACTTTGGTCTACCCTTTTTACTTGAAGAGACTTTATGCGTTTTTTCGAGCAACTGTGTGATGCGATTTGAAAAAGTTTGTTTGGGCATTGAAAGAATTCTTTTTGTTTTTGCTGTTCTTGGACTGTCACTCTTGGGACTCATAATATAGAGCACAGTTTACAGACCACTAATATAGTGGCTTGTGGTTTGCATATGATCTCTCTCACTTAGCATATATGGTTTATTTATTTACATTTTTATGAAATATTTTCACTATTCTTTGGTTATAACACATGTGTACTTTTTGAGTTGCATGCCAACAGGAAAAATTGTCCTTTCTACACAACACGCATTTATAAGAAGTATATATATAATATTTGGTAGGTACCACCTATAAGGTGGTCCTCAGGAGACCACACATTTCACATCAATTCACAGTATTTATTTATATTATTTTCCGGGGCAATAAACAGGGCCATCTATTTATTACACTGATTAGATCTCTACACACCTTTTTGACACCAGGATATCTGTTAGAAAAGGTTTTAGCGCCACAGCTTAATTCATACTTTATCTCTGACCTACTCCTTTATTTTAAGGGGTAGATTCTAAGCACAGGCAGCTTCAACCTCTCGAGTTTACTTTTTATCTTATTTTTATTTTCACTTGTTTTTCTTTCAGTTTTGCAGTGTATAGGCATTATATCTGTCCATAGCGCAATCTTATTTACCTATTTTCATTTTGTTTGCTCTAACTGCCTATAAAGTAGTGAAGTTTAGGTTCAGTTTGTTAGTGTATGTAAATCTGCAAATCCATCTAACACTCCCCTCACCCCATACTGACAATGCTGCTGTCCAATGGTGTCTCTGTTGCTCCTTCATATAGAGTGGGGGCACTCTAATATAGGAGGTGTGTTACTGGCCAGATTAACAGGTGAAAACAGAGTGAAAAAAGTTAAAAATAAAACTAGTGCAGGCACCAAATTCAATGATTGGTAAGCTGCAATAAATAACATTTTTGGTTTTGGGTTAAAGCGTTTGTAACCCTAAACAAAAAAGGATTCTGTTCCTTTAAAGCACAAATCATAACACAGTTCTTGTGCTATGTAATTTGCCACCCCGTATCACCTGAAATAACTGACTGATCCTGCCTGGTGCTGCCCCCCCTGTAAACTGACCACGATTTATCATGGCTGCTGAGCCCTGACACCGTGGTCAGTTTACATGCTTCCATCATCTGCAGCTCTCCTCTGTCCTCCTCTGTGCTCTCCTCCGTGCTCTCCCCCTCCCCTCCCTGCCTTTCAGTTCTGTGTGTGAGCTGGCCCTACCTTTCTAGCACTGTTCTGAGCAGTATAAAAATTACTGCTCACAATCACTGCCAACCCCTCTGCTAGGATAACATGTAGTATGCAGTGTATGAAGTTTTAAAAAAAATTTTTCTTCTCACCGATCAGAGGTCATGCGACTGTCCGCCACTCTCTTCCTCTGATGTATGTACTACAGAAGGAGGTCACGTGACTGTCCGGCAAACATCAGAGGGAGATCTTGGTCCCTCCCTCCCTAGTACATACATCAGAGGAATAGAGCGACAGGCAGTCACATGACCGCTGATCAGCATGAAGATAAAAGGTATTTAGAAGAAGAATTTTCACAAAACGGCTTACACTATATATTACATGTACTGTAATGCTAGCAGAGGGGCTGGCAGTGGTTGTGTGCACTGCCTTAACAACCCCTTTAATACTGCTTTTAGTAAGTTTTTTTTACATTCAATTTTATTTTTATTTTCAAGTTAAAGTGCATTACTAAAAATAATGCACTAATTATAATTAATTAGGTAATTAATTATAATCACAATATGCATTAATTATAGAAGATTATTATTATACATTTCTAAATATTTCTTATACTCTGTAAGTTTTCACAGTGCACTTTTGCATATCAAGTATGGCATGCATCCCCTTTATGCATGAAGGAATTCATGTCTTATATTCCAACTAGAGGGTCAGACCAGTGGAGTTTACCACACATTGTTATTAAAAACTACTTGAGATATACTGTCTACATAGGGAGCCTCCATAGGTCACATATCTCCTCATCAATTCCTCCAGAGAGCACTATTCTTTTTAAACTATCTGAGGTCCCAGTCTTTAAAGTGGTTGTAAACCCTTACAACCAACTTTGACCTACAGGTAAGCCTAGATTAAGGCTTACCTGTAGGTCCAAGAAATATCTCCTAAACCTACACGGTTTAAGAGATATCACTGAGCGCGCCGCGGTCAACGGCGATATGCCG
This sequence comes from Lithobates pipiens, assembly GCF_037356315.1. Classification (NCBI taxonomy): domain Eukaryota; kingdom Metazoa; phylum Chordata; class Amphibia; order Anura; family Ranidae; genus Lithobates; species Lithobates pipiens. The sequence continues at coordinate 162,691,438 of NW_027507748.1, read as the reverse complement.
CGAGTGGCGGCTCCCGTGCGCATGCACAGGAGTGACATCATCGCGGCTTCGCCGAATGACAGCGGCGGGGCAGGAGACCCACGAGAAGATGGATGCGCCGGACTACAGGGGACAGTGGTGACTTCGGGTACAAGTCACAGACAAGTCACAGACAGGAACATACCACATAATTTTCCACGGTTCATGTATATCCTTTGCTGTATCTGAGTTCATGTAATTACAACCTTCAATGCAATACCTATTTTGGCTACACTATGCCATGTCCATGGTGGTTAAATACATTACTTTTCTACATCTGGTCTTTTGTTGTGCCTCATTTGAAATCCCAAACCCCTTCCCCCCTTTTGTACAGACAGGAACGTGGTTCGTAGGCAAGCCGGTTCTGGAACCGATCAGAGGAACTGGAACAAAGGAGCAGATAGAAAAATAGTCAGTGGACAAGCCAAGGTCGATGCGGGTGGAGTTCAGAGAATGGTCAAGACCAGGCCCGGACTGGGACAAAAAATAGGCCCAGGCATTTTAGACGGGGTTGGGGGGAGATGTCATTAGACATTCGCGGGGGTGGCACTGTAATGTGCAGGGACACTGTGATATAAAGGGGACTGCACTGTAAAAGGGTGCTGTAATGATTACAGTGTCCCTTTACAGTGCAGTCCCCTTTATATTACACTGTCCCTGTCCTATCGTGGCCATACAATGCTAGTACTGTCTGTCTCCTATTGAGCCCACACTGCCCAGTGACACTGACCTGCTCTCTTTTTTGGTCCTGGACAGCATGGCACTCTCTTTCTGGTGTTGTGGTACAGTGTGGCTCGGGTACTGCGTGGCTCTCTGGTGGTGCGGGTACAGTGTGGCTCTCGTGGCTCTCTGGTGGTGCGGGTACAGCGTGGCTCTCTGGTGATGCGGGTACAGCGTGGCTCTCATGGCTCTCTGGTGGTGCAGGTAAAGCGAGGCTCTCTCCGGTGGTGTGGGTATAGCGTGGCTCTCTCTGGGGGTGCGTGTACAGTGTGGCTCTCTCTGGGGGTGCGGGTACAGCGTGGCTCTGTCTGGGGGTGTGGGTACAGCGTGGCTCTCTCTGGTGGTGCGGGTAAAGCGTGGCTCTCATGGCCCTCTGGTGGGGCGGGTACAGCGTAGCTCTCATGGCTCTCTGGTGGTGCGGGTACAGCGTGTCTCTTTCTCTGGTGGTGCAGGTATAGCGTGGCTCTCTCTGGTGGTGCAGGTACAGCGTGGCTTTCATGGCTCTCTGGTGGTGCGGGCACAGCGTGGCTGTCTCTAGTGGTGCGGGTATAGCGTGGCTCTCTCTGGGGGTGCGGGTACAGTGTGGTTCTCTCTGGTGGTATGGGTACAGCGTGGCTCTCTCTGGTGGTGCGGATACAGCGTGGCTCTCTCTGGTGGTGCTGGGGATATTAGTTCCTCAGCACAGTCCTCTTTCTTTTTCCATGTCTCCTGTAGTGCCTGCTTGTTTACAGGTTTTCTCTTCCCACCCCCCCACCCCCAGCAGAGTTCATGCTGGCAACTGTAGCCGTCTCCCTGCTGATATCAATTGGGCCTCTTATCTCTACTACATTTCCCATGATACCCCATTCTTTTTTTCTGATTGGTCCTCTGCTTTGGCCAATTGGGAAAGAAGAACAAGCAGGAAGCTTTCTTCTCTCTCATGCTGCAAAGAAGCCCGACATGAGAGGGGGGGACATCCTGACAGCGTCCCACAGCCTACCCCCCCCCCCCCCACCCCACCCTACTGTGCAGAGGGACACCTATGGCTGGAGGAGGAGGAGCAGTAGTCCATAGGGGACCAGAGCGGAACTGTCAGCGCGGCTCTGAGGCTTAGCTGTGTGTGAGAGACACGCAGCTCAGCCCATGGAGCCGCTAGTTCCGCTGGAGAAGGCACAGGTTGTGGCCGCATAGCGGTAGGCGAGCGGCGGCCGAGGCCTGCGTTAGCCCTGTCCAGGCCACGGTCGCCACTTACCTCCCACTGTGCGGCCTGATCATCAACAGGCTGTGGAGCGGGCAGCCCACCGGGCAAATGCCGGTCTGCCCTATGGCCAGTCCGGGCCTTGTCAAGACAAGCCGGGTTGATAACTGGAAGCAGGATACATGTTTAGAGGATCACAGATACACAGGAGGCTGAAGACAAGGCAGCATTGATTCTGCGCACTGCCTGAGTTTAAATAGTCTGTTTGGCGCCAGCATCTGGCACAGTTGCACGCAAGCGGCGGCACGCACAGGAACGCGTGAGTTCGCGCATTCCCATATCTATTAGCCAGTGCGCAATTCTTACGAGCTTGAAAGGGAATCACTTTTTGCTTGTGCCCATGTGTTCCAGAGGATTTATTCTGTTTGGTGGCATGTCCATCCTGACAGTGGATATTGCTATGGTAGCCAGACAAGACAAATATAATACAAAAAGACAGTATTTCTAGTATCTCTTGTATTTCTAGTATCTCTAGTATTTCTAGAGATTTTTTAATTCTAAGATAGATAATAGAGAAGTAGAAATACATTGTATCCCTAGGTGAAAATAATAATAATGGTGAACCCTAGAGAAAAATATAAAGCAGGAAAGACTGCCTACCTAAGTTGTACCTGTTTATCTTCAGTTTTCTCTTCCTAATAGCCAACCAGAATGAGTACAGCTTGTCAAAAAACGGGGTGGAAAATTGAAGTTACACTCTGCAGAGCTCTATGAGAGCTTCTTGGAGGGAAGAAACACCCCTTCCCCTTTCACACAGCACACAGCACACAGAAACAAACACAGGCTGAGTTTTGGAGCTCCCTCCTCTGTTAACATTTTTATCTCTTGGTATCAGGAAAACTTGTCAGAAGTGACTCATGCAAATAACAGAGGAACGAGGCTGCAGACAGAAATGCCACTTAGGGCTCTGGATTGAGACGAGTACACACTATAGATTATAGAGGCATATACTTTGTTCATATTTCATGTCTAAGGTTTACAACCACTTTAAAGGTCAGCCTGATAACGTATTATATGGCGTGAAGAGACTAATGAGACACTTTTATGCATATTAGTCAGACAAATAAAGGCCAGTTAGCTCAGAAAGATTAAAATAAAAATTATATATCTGCACTAAGTGATAGATGAATTAAACGATGTGAAAAAATGGTCAATTAATGACCTGCAGATAAGCACTATAATCCAGATACAGGGCACAAAATAAAAAAGTAAAAAATAAAGTGCAGTGCTAGGTATAAACACAAGATGATCCTGTGCAAAAAAGCATATATGAAAGTAAATATATCACTGTATTATTAAAGTGCAATATGATGATAAACATTAAATAGCATAAATTATGTGCAACTATACAGTGCACATAGGATGAATTGTATTATACGCAACCAAAACATTTCGTTTTAGTGCAAACCCATGCGAAAAAAGCAAGATGAAAACAAAGTCGCATAAAAAACACACAAAAGTGCAAACAATATGCAAATAGTAAAGTGCAGCATATGTTCTCATGCATATGTTCTCTCTTGTGCCCAAACTTAGCGTTGCACTTCATAATTTGCCTATTGTTTGAGCGTTTTTTATGCAACTTTGTCTTCATCTTGCATTTGCCGCATGGGATCACACTAAAACTAAATATTTTCTTCACATATATTCTCATGAGTCTTTTTGTAAACAAAACTTAGTGTTGCACTTTACTATTTGCATATTGTTTGCACTTTTGTGTGTTTTTTATGCAACTTTGTTTTCATCTTGCTTTTGTCGCATGGGATCACACTAAATCTAAATATTTTGGTTGCGTAGAATACAATTCATCATATGGACACTGTATAGTTGCACTGTATTTGAATTTATTCAATTTAATGATTATGGTCATATTGCACTTTAATAATACAGTGATATATTTACTTTCATATATGCATTTTTGCACAGGATCATCTTGTGTTTATACCTAGCGCTGCACTTTATTTTTTTGCAGCTCAGAAAGATTAAAAAAGGATATAATGCACTCTAGAGGAATTGATGAGGAGATGTGTGATCTATGGGGGCTCCCTATGAAGCTGGTATATATCAAGTAGTTGTAACAATGTGAAGTAAACCTCTCGGGACCCTCTAGTTGGAATATAAGACATGAATTCCATAAGGAGTACTCTTTATTTACTTCATAGGTGATGGAGTAAAAATGAAAAAGTATCCCTCAAAATACATGTACATAATGTAAAAACACACTACATTACTGCATTTAAATGTTGAAAATATAAAGATACATTACTCTGATAGGTGAAGACATGCATATAGGGGATGAATGTCATAGCTAGTAAAAAATATAGCTCTCTGCTTGTTAGAATTATTAATCATGCAGTGCAGAGAATAACATCTTTTGAATGTTAGTAATTATATAAGTACATCATGCTTTGTAGTTATATAACAGAAATTAAAATGGAGTTGCACTAATGACTGTACTTTCAATTGTTTCTAATATTCTAATATGTCAGAACTGGCTCATGATGAGCGTACCTAAGTAGGTATTGTTTATTTTCAATGGTAATGTTAAGATGTTATAATGACTAACACCTCATACATATGCAAAGAAGAAGTAATTCAGGAATAAACACCACTAATTTATTTTTCAAAATCAAATCAATTGACTGACTTATGGCAATAGTAATATCACGCCTTTGTTAGCACCAATATACCACTTTAAATCTATTATGTGTGTCCTTAAAGTACAAGGTATGTTGCAAATCACATCATTGAATTACTTAAATCTCACTTTGCATGGCCTTAAAAGCTCCAGAATGTTTTGTGACAAGCCATAACTGCCATTCCCTATTTTGATAAAGGTTATTAAAGTGGTTGTAAACCCTTACAAACCACTTTGGCCTACAGGTAAGCCTACATTAAGGCTTACCTGTAGGTCCAAGAATATCTCCTAAACCTATACGGTTTAGGAGATATTTACAAAAAGACAGCCACCGCTGTCTACGGCGCATGCACCGTAGACAGCGGCGTGCAGGCGCACTGGGCAGGCCGCAGATCACGGCGATATGCCGCGTTCGTGTCAGCTCCCGCGCGCATGCGCGGGAGTGACGTCATTGCGACTCCGACGAATCACAGCGCCGGAGCAGCGAGACCCGGAAGTCACTCCGGGATACATGGCAGTGGCGAACATGAAGACGGAGGACCGCTTCGGGGGCTTTGTTCTCAAGTAAGTTATTCAAAATGAGCTAGTATGCTATGCATACTAGCTCATTATGCCTTTGCCTTGCAGGTTGCATTTTTTTTTTTAAATAGCCTTTACTTCCTCTTTAAGGCTATGTACAATTCAAAATTAAATACTTGCCTTTTAATTTCTTTAAAGTGGAATTTCAGTCAATTACTAACTATACTTAAACCTACTCCCACCCACATTGTTAGCTAATTCTATCTACCCTGTAAAGAAAAGATGTCTATACTTACCTATTCTGAATGTACAAACAAATGGACACTCCTCCAGGCCAGTCTGCTACATAGTCTCCCACTCTGTCCTCAACAATTGGGGGCAATGCCCAGCGTGTCTACTGAAATCCAGGGTGTACAAAAAACTTTTGGGTGGCTGCACTTCACACAATTCAAATTGACTTTCATGCACCCCATTACCCTTCTTTGAATGTATATGCCTGCAAATGTGTTTATATATGATTCTTAACGTTTTTGTATACCCTTACCTATTCTAAAGGCACTCAAGTCCAGTCACATGATCTTTCCAGCATCTGGCTTCAGTGAAGAGGAGAAATCGCTAACCACGGCTGCAGAGCCTGGGTGATGGCGTCATCTGTAGGATTACTATGGATCATCCATTGTCAGCTGTCTCTCCTCTACACTGAAGCCTACACTGGGAACTGATCATGTGACCGAACCGCAGAGCCTTCAGAATAGGTAAGTATACGCATCTTTCCTCTACAGGGTAGTTAAAATAGGCTTATGGTGCAGGTTTAGGTATAGTTAGTATTTGACTGGGATCCTTCTTTAAATACATAATTTTAAAGTGTTTTATTACTTGAAGTGGTGTTCCACTTAAAAAATTAAAAGTCAGCAGCTACAAATATTTCAGCTGCTGGCTTTTTAATAATCAGACACTTACCTGTCCCAGGGTCCAGCGATGCAGGGGATCGAAGCCCCGCTCATCTCCCCCTTCACTCGTTGGCGTCAGCATTGTAACTGTAGGCACCCGGCTGTGGCTTCACAGCCAGGCACCCACTGCGCATGCGCGAACCGTGATTGGCCACGCAATCAACTGGGACCTGAGACGTGTCCCAGATGATTGACAAGAAGGAGGGGGCAGAGCTGATGTCCCTTCCTGCGCCAAGGGAAGTGATGTCAAGAGCTTATAAGGATAAACATCTAAACATTTAAAAAACAGACAAGTGCTCCACCTGCTAGCTGGAAATAAGAATTAATAAAAATTAAAAAAAAAAACGCAAAAAAGAATTTAAAGGGGTAGTAAAAAAACAACAAAAAACAAACAAACAAACAAACCCTGCAAGACAAAGGCATAATGAGCTAGTATGCATCACATATTAGCTCATTATGAAATACTTACCTCAGAATGATGCTCTGAATTGGCATTGGTAGTCTGGGTACATGGCGGATATCTTCCACCCGAGTTACTTCCGACGCGTGCATGCTGCCGGTTATGGCACGAGTCCTGACGAAATGGCACCAGCAGCTCATTTCTTCAGTGCGCCTGCCCTGATGATGCCTGAAGACTTATTTGACGTCGCCCCATGACAACGTTACAAACCTGTGACAAAATGCGCCAGGTGGAGCGACGTGATGACGTCACCGCGCGCCATGTCCGTTGTTTGCAAGCACGGGCAAGTGTACTGCAGCTGGCTGGCCGCAACTTTTTACTTGAAGTGTTTTTTGTTTTACACATGCTTAGCGGGAGGGGGAAGAGGAAGAGAGGAGAAGAGGGACCATGAGGCTGTTGGGTGGAGGGAGCCATTAATTCTATTATTATCCTCCAAGGTAAGAACTTACCTCTAGGTAGGGGGAACGAGGGGGATGAGGGGGGAGGGATGCAGGCTTTCATAGAGGTACAGGACCTTATTACTGGCTATATCCACCCTTTCCTCCCCTCCACCTGGCTGCTACCACCCTGTCCTCCCCTCCACCTGGCTGCATCCACCCTTTCCTTCCTTCCACCTGTCTGCTCCCACTCTGTCCTCCCCTCCATCTGGCTGCATCCACCTGTCCACCCCTCCAACTGGCTGCTCCCATCCTGTCCTCCCCTCCACCTGGTTGCATCCACCCTGTCCTCCCCTACACCTGGCTGCATCCACCCTGTCTTCCCCTCCACCTGGCTGTAACCACCAATACTTTTTCAAGACACAGTGTATTTATGTGTGTGTGTGTGTGTGTGTGTGTGAGTATATATAATTGCATTGCATTTTATAGCCCCCCCCCCTACTTTTGTCCCTGTCCCCCCATGTGTCCCCCTAAATATGAAAGCTGGAGGCACCACTGTCTCTCACCCCCCCCCCCCCCCCCTGCATCGCCGCATTTCTGCATCTAAAAGACTGCCATTACTGTGCAGGGCTCACTCTGGGACAACAGGGACACTGTCACTGGCCACTGGCAGTGACAATCTACAAATGGTGACAGGCAACTGAGGCAGGTGACAAGCTGCATCTGATAGCAGGTGATGCAGCAAGTGACAAGCCGCATCTGAAGGCAGGTGATGGTGGCAAGTGACACACTCAGGGCTCCCACTGATTCTCATTATGGTGAGTTGGACTATTTCATTTGATATCACAATGTAATAAGAGAAAAAATACACTTCAATCATCCTGACACCATAACAACCCTGGTGCCGTGATGATTAAAGCACCAACACCAGCCATTCTCCCTACAAATTGGCCACAAAAATGTTGTCAGTGCCCCTCCTGATATTAGACTCTGGATCTGCCCCTGAGTCAATCACTAACTGATAGGTCCAAATGCACTTTTTCACAACAGGGATTAAAGCTCCCAGTCCTTTAATGCGTCTCTTTATCAATGATGTATATAAGCTCAGAAATAAATGTCAGAAATATTCATAACGCTTTCAGTTTGTAAAGTATTAAAAAAAAAATGATTGAAAACACTTTAATTTTGTGAAACATAGTAAGGCTCTGGCATAAAACGTGTACTGCTGCAACTCTCGGTAATAGATCTGGATCATTTACCGGTAGACACTTCTAGTTCCCTTCCTGGAGCTTACGCCTGCTACATCCTGAGTCACCTGTGGCTCTGCCCTATGCGTTACACCATGTGGCTTTGTCAGGGTCTCCTTCATCACAACCTCCTGCTGTATTCTCATGTATTACATTTTTCAAAAATATCAGGGCTGTAGCTCTTAAAGGGGTTGTAAACCCTCATGTTTTTCCCCTTAATGTATCCTATGCATTAAGGTGAAAAAACACCTGGCAGTCACCGCCCCCCCCCCCAGCCCCCCCCGTTTTACTTACCTGAGCCCTGGACAGAGACACGCTCTTCCTTGCCCGGGGTTCTCGGCTCTTGATTGGATAGATTGACAGCAGCGCAGCCATTGGCTCCTGCTGCTGTCAATCAAATCCAATGACGCTGGCCCCAGGGGGCGAGGCCGAGTCCAGCATTCGTGTCCATGGACACAAATGCTGGACTCAGGAGTGTGCGTGCAAGGTAAACCCCTGGGAGAGCGCTTCTCCTAGGGGATTATCTGATAAGTGGAGGAGCCGCAAGAGCCGCGGAGGGACCCCAGAAGACGGTGTTCGGGGCCACTCTGTGCAAAACAAACTGCACAGTGGAAGTAAATATGATGTTTGTTATTTAAAAAAAATGCAAACCTTTACAATCACTTTAAGGCGCGTACACACTATTAGAAAATCGGGCAAACACTTTTGTCCAAATAATTTCCTGTACGATTTTCCTATAGTGTGTACTCAACTTTCAAATGCCAATTCAGACTTTTCGTATGAAAATTCCCGAAGGGACAAACTCCAATATTTTTCTTGTATGGGAACAGAGCAAACTATTTTCGTTTAATGTGTACCTTTTTTGTATGATTTTCGTAAAGAAAAATCAGAAAAAAAAGACTGCACATGATCAGAAACAATACACAACAACAAAAAATCCTTTATCGTACGAGAATTTTCGTACATATTTTTGTTCAACAGATTCTGATTTGCTGTGAAACACCTAGGAAAATCGGACGATCATTCACCCGATTTTCTTATAGTGTGTACCCCACTTTAGGCATGGTTTGATAAAATCTGGTCAGCATGTGAATGTGTTTAGGTAGAATAGTCTAAAATGTAAAAGACACATTGAAAAACATCGCCATCAGCAGAAGAGTTTTGTGAGTAGATCGAAGCAGGTTTTGATGCAAGGCAGCAGTTCTCTTACATTGAAAATAAAAGTGTACTTTCCCAGAGACATGTTTTTGTTCTATCCTGAGCCGTACCATCCTTGGCAGCCAAAGGGTTAAAGGATAAAATCTCACAAAGTGCACTTATATATTTCCCTATAATCTACACTAATACCCCTTACCCTTACCCCAGATGCATACTTACCTGATTCAGATGTATATGGGACCTTCAATTGGCTCAGCAGATGGCCCTATTGATATTTATGGAGGTCAACGGCCCAGGAAAATGTCAGCTGGCGGCTTTGAAAATTTGTACTTTTGTCGATTTTTTGTATTTTTGTAAAACGTTGTATTTATTTGTCCTTTCCTCTACTCATGCCAGGGTGCTAGGTGCAATCCTGACCTCTTATTTTACTCCCACATCCAATCACCATTCAAATTGGACTTTGTTTTTGCATCTGTAACATTTCAAAAATACTCCTTCTTCTCCAATTATACCACTAAGCTACTAATTAAGTCACTTGTTATCTCTCACCTTGACTATTTAGTTCCTTCCTCTACAAAGGCTCCCCTTTCAGACTATCGTGGATGGATGCTGCCAGACTCATTTACCTTTCTAATACAGTAGCTTAGTGTCTGCCACCCATTTCTGTCAATCCCTCCAAAGGCTTCAGATTGCCTAACAAATAACATTTAAAATAATAACAACATACAAAGCAATTCACCACCCCCAGCTTTATATCAAAATAACATTCAAATTTTCCCTTTTCCTCCTCTCAAGACCTCCTGCTCCCTAATTCTCTTATCACCCCCTCCCATGCTCACAGCCAAGACTTCTCTAAAGCCTCTCCCAGCCACTGGAACTCCATACCCCAACCTGCTAGGCTATATCCCACTCTATCTGCCTTTAGGTGAGTCTTGAAAATGAATTTATTCATGAAAAGATCTCCCACCTATATTTAACAACTGAAAATAGACTTTCTTGAGAAATTCATCCACACACAGTTACTAACTTTTGTATTACCTGCCCTTTTATATTGTATGTTTCTACACAACATGGTCCTCCTAACTCTCTTATCTGGAGTTGTATTGTACAGAACTGTATCCCTTTATTTTTTTTAAAGCACTGTGCAAACTGTAGGCACTATATAAATCCTAAATAATATTAATAACCTGGGGCAGAGGATGGGAGGTTAGTTTAGGTTAGGGGGAGTGATAAGCTCACTGTGGATGAAAATGATCCTTTATAGTGAACCTGTGGCCAGGCTATAGCCATTCAAGTATTTACTTGTTCTTACAAGTAGTAAATGCAGTTTACTGACAGTGATCTTTCTTTATATTAGAAGTCTGAAAGGCTGCCACATCAGTGCTGGTTCAGAGAACAGACTGAGATAAAGCTGCTAAGAATAAAACTACAACAGTGCCTTTATGAAATCTGAGGACAAATTGCTTCATAATGCTGGCAGTTGCAGAGGTCAATAAAGAATGTTAAGAATGTATATATTTTTAATGCCCGTAACTCAGAACTGATAATTGGGCAACCACCAATCCAAAGCAGAATTGAAACGTAAAGAGTTCAGACCACGACTTTACAAGTTTGCTTCAGTTGATTTTTTTAAATAAAGAGCACTAGTATAACACATGTGGAAATTATTATTGTTATACGATGTTAATACTTTAAATGTATCAACTTAGTTGCTTTATTTATAAGGATTTCTGGAAAGCCACCGTTTAAACATAAGATGTGTGTTAACTGCTGCAGTAAGGTAATATACTGAATAACAGTATTGCTGCCTTGGAGCTACCGATTCTTTGACAGTCCAGGGGGATTCAAATACTACTCTGATTAGTGACACTTCGCTTGCAGGCCATACTTAATAATTTATTTTTAAAGTAAAAATAGCATTGGAAAGATTGGAGCTGTAAGGTGTTAGGAAATAAGGCTGCTGAATGGATAATAATGTACTTAACTAGCATGGTTTTAACAGTGAAGATATGTATTTTGTTACAAATGGTCATGCAGTCATATCTAAAAATACTGAGATATACAACCCTACTTTTGGTGAATATTAATTAAAACATATATGTAACAGCCATAACCCGTTGCAGGGCAGTCTTGACTGAATGGGCTTACCGGTTACCTTCTCCTGGCCTGCTCCTCCGCGTCTAGGGGTTTCCAGGGTTGATACCCAACGACTTGTACACTGACACAGATAAAGTCCTTTCAAAGGTTTTATTTTGCAGTAGAACTTTCACAAAACACAGTCTCTTAGGGAACAGAGGGCACGGTTGAAGAACTCAGGTACCTTGAACTGCAGGTTTAACAAAGTCCCTACTTCCACCCAGTAGCCACTCACAGCTGGATACTTCAAGGCTGAACAGACCTCTAGAGATCATGGCAGTCAGCACGTTGACTCAAACTTGAACAATCAACTGAAGATGAACAGGAACCTTTTTCCAACCATAGCTGGAACGTTTCCAGCTTCCTTTGTGGTACTGGAAAAGTGTAAACTCATCAATGTCCTTCCCAACTCAGTAAACAGGTACTTCTCAGGATGCCACTTGTCAGCCCTCCTCCGAAGAGTCCTCCCCCGGTTACATCCACAAGCTGTAGTGTCTCTCCAAGCCGAGAGCACATCCGGGCACTTTGAATCCTCCCTCAGTTACAGCGCCTCGGACCAGCAGGTTTCGAGACTCGGGAACAGCCGGATCCCTACTCCAGACCAGACAGGTCTATCAGGGGCCACTGACAGGAACATGCTGCGGGATGTTAGACACCCCATGACCCCTCAAGGGGCTACCCCGGTCCTGCAAAAAGAACAGACCACACGGGCCTCACGAACAACTCCGGAACCCCGAACACATGACCCACACCTGCTTAAGTACCCCCTCCCAGACTCATCAGCAGGCCCGACACTCCCGCTGATTGGCTCCAAGGGGGTCATACTCAAACATCCAACCAGGCCTGGTTCTAGCCTGTCATGTGCACCTCACCGTTCACATGACCAGGTAGAACTTCAAACATGGCCTGGCCAGACTGGTGTACACAATTAACCCTGAGTACCATAGGGTCCTGAAGCAAAAACTAAATTTACAATGTGTGTGACATTTGATCCCAAATGTCATCTGCTACATATATAACAGGGACTCATAACTAGTGATGAGCCAAACGTACCTGGGTCTGGTTCAGGTTTGGCAAACATTACTAAAGTTTGGGTGCTGATTTAGAATCCCATTCAAGTCAATGGGACCTGATTTTTAAAAATAGCAATGGCAATTTTTTAGGCCAATATTCAAGGAGTGGTCAAACAAATGGCATGGGGGGCTGGGCATCAACCCGGGGTAACATGTACAAAAGGAAAAACATATATAAATGAATAAATAAAAAAATTATAATAATTCAGAGGTGAGGAGCAGTGAGTATTTAGTAATTCTTAACCCCTTCACAACCACACAACACATATATGCAGCATCCTTTAGGCCCCTTGTCCAAATACTGACATGTTTTTCCAATGGGATTTTACTTGCTCTTTCCTTGGTATGCTTTTTTGCTGCTGGGACCGGTATATGAGAAGCGATCCAGTGACCGCTTTTGGGACATGCCATTTATGAGAGAGTGAGTCTTGCTGAGCTGTGAGAGGAAGGGAGCTGGAACCATCTATCCATCTGGGATTTGTTATCTTTTAAATGCTGATTTAGACCTCTTGAGTTGTGAAGGTCTAAGGATTTGGTAAGCAGCATTACAATCACTTGGTGGTTGGTGCACAGCAGCTGCATGAAGATTTTGCACACTTTTGGTGGACTTTGATATTTTGTTTGTAGGACTGTATTTTTTTATTTGTTTGTTATACCCTATATATTAGAAGTTTTCCCTAGCGCAACTCTATTTTTTTTCAGGCAAGCACTATGGGACAGCAGCAGTAACAGTTAACACGATCCTTCACTTAGGTCTGTACTCACAATGCCCCCTGATACTTGGATGCCTCCCTCCAATATCAAGCAGACAATTCCTCAGTGAATCTTCCAGGCCAGATCCTCAGTGAAATCCTTCACTTAGCTTCAAAGATTTAGCAGAACAGGCCTCCCCAGCTCTGCCACAGCTGGAACCTCAGTGAGCACAGGTAGAATTTTCAGCTGGGCTGCCCAGGAGGGCAGCAGCCATTCAGGCTGTAAACTTCCCCTAATGGACAAGAATAGGGCTGCCTAGGGCCCCAGACTATGTATGCACCCCCAGCCACCTACTGGGCACTCATCCCCAAGGATTGGCTGAGACATCATAAATATTCAAACTGCTGATTTGCCTTCTTCCAACCCACTATATTCTGGAATCATCCAGAAGACGGGGGGAACAATCAAACCTGCAGCCTGCAGAGCCTAGAACAGCTCAAATAATCTCAAATTGCTCCACGGATTACAGGAGAGCCAAAATATATATTTACCTATTCTATGCAGTAACCTACCTAGGAGGGAGCTACATTAGGCTGCAATAATTTGTGTCATTTATATCTGCTTTAAAATAAATATGAAAATGTTTTGCAGCAAGTACATAGGAAATGGATTAAACTGTAATAAGAGAAAATGTAGTTCTAAGTCAAAAATTGTGTATTAGCAACAGCATATAATATGAGAACTCGGGGCATTTTCTTTGCTAACTTAATTTTAGAAACACAGGAAATTAAATTATTTTAATAACACAAAAATAGAACATTACCTAGCATGGAGAAAATACTTTTTTTTTTCAGTGAAATGGTTAAAGCTGAACAAAAACCCACATTAGTACCAGGCTTCAGAACAGTCCATCTGTCGATTCATTGTAAGAAGCATACTGTGATTTGAACAGCTCCTGTAGACATTGTGCCGGATATATTTACCAGTCCAAAGCTTCTCTTGGCAATAAGAAGAACCCTCTGGCCGGATACTGTAGTGTGCCATGCTGACTGTGCAGTATGTTTTTTGTCCAAAGGTTGGTGGTATAGATAAGCTCTGTATTAGGTTGCTCCTGTATTAGGTTGTAGCTACTGGTGATCCTGCTTACATTTGCTTATTTTAGTAACACTTAAAAGTTTCTCCTGACAAATCAGATAAATCACTAATTTTCAATTCCCATGTTTACATTTTTTTTTAAACTGAAAAATGTATTCTGCTAAGATCTTTAAATATGCTTTTTATGGGGTGTTTTACTGAGGGCATTGATCATGTAACTGTCTTGCAAGAAAGGCAAAAAACTTCATTCATGTGGGGGGGCTTCACTATTACAGTAGCACCAGCAAGAGTAGGAGAGGATGGAGGATGATTCTTAGTACCAAACCTCACGTTTTGACTGGCCCACACCTAAATGTAATGAAGAGGTAATTTAAAGTAGTATGGTGTCCACAGGGATAGGTACAAGTGTCCTTGGGGGAACATGAAGATCTGGCCAATAAAGCATGGAGAGGCTTTGGGTGATCTATTATACAAGCAGAGCATAGGAGCAGAAATTGTGCTTTCATGTAGAGTACTGGAGGAGTTAAGCTGTGGAGGGCCAGTTCCTTTATGAGTGTGCCATGTTCCCTCCCCCTACCATAGAATAGCATTTGGAATAGATTCACATTGTAAAGACTTTTCTTTTGTAAATTGTAGGCATATGCCCAACAGTAGACTTTCTGAGATTTGACATGGGCACCAAAAAATTACGCTATGCTATACACTATCTGTATTAGTAGGTAAATTATATATAATATATATATAGATATCAGCCTCATCCATTCCCCTCTGGTGTGCCCCCAAACCAACACATAGTTCTTTACAGCAGCACTAGGATAGTAATGTACATACAGTATCTTACTTAGCTCACCGTACTAATTTCAGCATTTTCGCTGATAAAAAGATGACACCATTTTCTATATGGAGGAATTTGATAAAATTTGGTAAAGGTAACAAAAGACAACATGTTGCCACCGTTGACAGCATATCAGTCTGCTCCAATGATTGGTCAATGTGTTGGCAATGGCATCATTATACTTATAATAATTTAATAAAACATACAATACACAATTACATACAGCTACAGACATATAGGGGGAGATTTATTAAATATGGTGCAGCTGTGGATGGTAACCAATCAGGTTCTAGGTTTTATTGTCAAAGCTTTATTGAACAAGCTGAAGTTAGAAGTTGATTTGCTACTATGCACCGCTGCACAAGATTCTGTGTGCGTTTTAATAAATCTCCAGCATTCTGAGTAAACATATTTTCCAAAAGAAACTCTTTCAGTCCCAACACAACCCATCCTACTTGAATAGTGCAAGTCATAAGAGAAAACCAAAGAGTCTTAAAGTTCTGTAACCTTC
Organism: Lithobates pipiens; assembly: GCF_037356315.1. NCBI lineage: Eukaryota > Metazoa > Chordata > Amphibia > Anura > Ranidae > Lithobates > Lithobates pipiens. Next base: position 162,675,774 of record NW_027507748.1, on the reverse strand, counting down.
TATTCTACTGTTATTCTGGTTTTCTTTCATAACCATTGTCTTTTATTACAATCAAATCACAATTTTCCTTTAAGATATCTACACTACACAGTATTAAGTACTCAGAAAAGCAACTCTAGAATGTGCTTAATGGTAATCTTATTGCTTTTCTTTAAATTTATAGGCAATTAAATACAGTTTAGAAAATTTTCCACACTCCAGGCACAACTGTGATTGCCTGATCTTAAAATTTCAGCTCAGCAACATTTCAGCTGAGCTACAGGCATCCCCAACCTAAGTAACAGCTGGTCTTCAAGCACATATAAAAAGCCCAAGCTAATGACACTCTGTAATCATTGATATATCATTACATTGATTTTAAATGTAAGAAGCCTAAGTACCTGCCCTGGTAACAGCTTTTTGCAGTCTGCTGTACAGTCTGTACAACAGAACTTAGAAAGTGCAATTGAGGAACAGCACCAGGAGCAGTGGCATCACTAGTGTTGGTCTAACCTGGTGCGGTAAAACATGGTGTCACCCCCGGGGTAATGAGCAGGCTGGTGCATCAACACAGCTCTCCCCCCTAGCCTGCCACAGTGATGGAGCTGGGATGGGATTGGGGTGGTGGATGGAATCAGAATGGGATCAGGGTGGTGAATGAAGCCAGGATGGGATCAGGGTGGTGAATGGACCCAAGATGGGATCAGGAGAATGGATGTAGCCAGGATGGGATCGGGGGAATGAATGTAGCCGGGATGGGATCAGGGAATGAATGGAGTCGGGATGGGATTGGGGTGGTGGATGGAGCCGAGATGGAATCTGGGGGGGGTATAGAGCCGGGAAGGGATTGGGGGAATGAATGGAGTTGGGATGATCTTGGAGTAGTGGATGGAGCTGGGATGGGATCGGGGTGGTGGATGGAGGTGGCATGGGATCGGAGGGGGGAGGTGGATGGTGCCAGGATGGGATTGGGGTAGTGGATGGAGCTGGGATGAGATCAGGGTGGGGGATGGAGCTGGGATGGGATCAGGGTGATGGATGGCGCTGGGGTGGATGGAGTTGGGATGGTGTCAGGATGGTGGATGGAGCAGGGTGGGTTCAGGAGAATGTATGTAACCAGGATGGGATTGTTGTGGTGGATGGAGCCGGGATGGGTTCAGGAGAATGCATGTAGCCAGGATGGGATCGGGGTGGTGGATGGAGCCAAAATGGGATTGCGTGGTGGATGGAGCTGGAATGGGATCAGAGGGGAATATAGAGTCGGGATGGAATTGGGGAATGAAAGATGAATGGAGTTGGGATGGGATTGGGGTGGTGGATGGGGCCGGGATGGGATCGGAAGGGGGGTGGATGGTGCTGGGATGGGATTGGGGCGGTGGATGGAGCCGAGATGGGATCGGAAGGGGGGTGGATGGTGCCAGGATGGGATCAGGGTGGTGGATGGAGCTGGGATGGGTTCGGGATTGTGGATGGTGCTTGGGTGGATGGTTTTTGGGATGGTATCTGGATGGTGGATGGAGCTGGGGTGGATGGAGTCGGGATGGTATCGGGATGGTGGATGGAGCCGGGATGGTATCGGGGAGGTGGGTGAAGCTGAGATAGGATCAGGATGACAAATGGAGCCGGGATGGGATTGGGTGGTGGATGGAGCTTGAATCTCATTGAGGTGGTGGATGGAGTCGGGATGGAATGAGGAAATAGCTGGAGCTGGGATAGGATTGGGCTGGTGGATGGAACCAGGATGGGATTAGGGGGAATGGATGATGGGGGTAGGGGAGAATGAATGGAGCTGGGATGAGATCTGGGTGGCAGATGGAGCTGGGCTTGGATTAGGGTGGTGGATGGAGCCAGGATAGGATCAGGGTGGTGGATAGATGTGGGATGGGATCGGGGGAATGGATGGAGCCAGGATGGTATGGGGGAGAATGGATGGAGCTGGGATAGGATCGGAGGGAATGGATAAAACGACAGAGATGGGAGCTCCACAGGTCAACATTACAGTTTTAAGTGCAAATTCCAGTATTTAAGCTACAAACAAGTACAATATGCAATTAGCAATGTGATGTAAGGTAGATATAAAAGCAAAAAACATATTTCCTATTTTATTTTCTCAGGACTGGGTTGGACAGAGATACAAATCCTTTTGTCAGGTAAAACAGCTCTCATATGTTTTTAATCTCTGTATTTAGATCAGTGATTCTCAACCTGGGGGTCAAATGAGGATTTGCCAGGGGTTACCGAATCCTGGGCTGCCCCCGAAGCCCCCACTGCTCTCCCAGCCTTTTTGCGGCTGCCCTACTGGGCTGTTCCTGGAGTCTGTGGCTGCCCATTTAGCCTCTTTGCAGCTACTCATTTAGTTCACACCATGGCTGGGGGGCAGAGACTAGAGGTCAGCTGACTGGTGAGGAATGTGAAGTGGCAGGGGCTGGAGGAGACCCTATCTCCTGATTTCGGCATGGGTGTCACTGCTACGAGACACCATAAAGTCAGACACAGGGAATCTGGAGACACAGTGAGTAACACTACCTGTGATTATAGTTGCCATTAAAAGCCCCACTACAGTTCTCAGTTCAGCAGATGACCTTGATCAAGAGCATTTAAGTTGGCTGATCAGAACTCCCCCCAGCACTGCTACTCATCCCAACTGCCCACCAGCACTGCCACTCATCCCAACTCCCAAGGAGTAAGAGAAGGAATACAAATAGAGAATACATGGAAGGGAGAAAAAAGGGGGGGGGGAGCAAAGAAAAAGGGAAAGAAAAAATAAGCCCCCGTACACATGGTCAGAAATTCAGACGGAAAAGGTCCGATCGGATTATATTGTCAGAAAATCAGATTGTGTGTGGGCTCTATCAGAGTTTTTCCGTCTGAATTTCCGAAGGAAAAAATATGAGAGCAGGATCTAAAATTTTCCGACAACAAAATCCGATCAGACTTTTTGTAGAGAATTCTGATCGGACAACGTGTTGCGCATGCTCAGATCATTTTATGAGACCAAAGCTATTGGCTACTAGCCTGAACGTAGTCCCGTCGTAAGGAACGAACGTCATCACGTTCAGAACAATTGGATTTTCTGACAACTTTGTCTGACCATGTGTATGCAACACCAGTTTCGGACCAAATCCGTCAGAAAAAATCTGACAGATTTTGTGGTCGGAATTTCCGACCGTGTGCTAAGAGAAAGAACAAGAAAGAGCTAGAGAGATGGATGAGGGGAAAAAAACAAGAAATTAGAATAGAGAGGGATAAAACGGAAAGAAAAGAGAAAAAAGAGAAAGAGTGGTACATCCTAAAATGTACCGTAATGTCCTGTACACACGGTCGGACTTTCTGGAAAATGTGCGATCGGACTGAGTTGTCAGAAATTCCGATTGTTTAAATTCCAATCGTGTGTAGACAATTCTGACGCACAAAGTGCCACACATGCTCAGAATAAATTACGAGAAGAAAGCTATTGGCTACTAGCCTTTTTATAGGCCTGTCGTACGTGTTGTACATCACCTCATTCTGAACGATCGGATTTTCCGACCACTTTGTGCAACCGTGTGTATGAGACAAGTTTGGGCCAAAATCCGTCAGAAAAAATACGACGGATTTTGAAGTCCTAAGCCCTTGTACACACGGTCAGACATTCCGACAACCAAATCCGTCGGATTTTGTCCAACGGATTTTGTCCGACGTATTTTGTCCGAAACTGTTGCATACACACAGTCGGACAAAGTTGTCAGAAAATCCGATCGTACTTAACGTGATGATGTTATTTCATTAGGACGGGACTACGTTCAGGCTAGTAGCGAATAGCTTTGGTCTAAGAATTTGATCTGAGCATGCGTGGCACTTTGTCCGATCGGAATTCTCTACACATGATCGGACAAAGTCCGTTCAGATCATGTTGTCGTAAAATTCTATAGCCCAGCTGGAAAACTTGGTCCGTCGGATACTCTGACGGAAACAGTCCGATGGAGCCCACACACTGTCGGATTATCCGACAACACGGTCCTATCGGACATTGTCCATCGGAATGTCTGACCGTGTGTACAAGGGCTAATGTCCGACCGTGTGTACAGGGCATAAGGGGTTTTAATACTGTACTGAGTGGAAGGGACTCAGGGGAGCGCTAAATGTCCATGGGTTGGGGGCGCAAATTACTTGTCTTACCTTGGATTCTGACAACCCACGCAACGAAAATAATTTTTCTGTTAGTGGTCCTCACCACTTGGGAAATTTCATCAAAGGGTTACGGCACGAGAAAAGTCAAGAACCACTGATTTAGATGTTTGTCTGGAGTTCAGCTTTAATTCTTTTTACAGTCTTCTGGGGAGACTCAGAAATGCTGAATCACCCACCCTCCAGCGATCCACTATAAGCACATGGTTTTGCACTGGTAAAGACTGAGCCCATAGAGTTACAGCCATGCCAGGTTGGGGTGACCTCCACAATGGGATCCCACAGAGGTGTTTAAATGATCAGGGACTAAACCAGGCCCCCCTGCACCCACAGTGGAGAAAACTGATTTGAAGCAGGTAGGACTAACCTTCAGATCACATCCTTATCTTATCTTGTTTAAGAAACACATCCAGCTAAAAATTATTTTTTAAATTAATTTAAATATTTTAAACATGTTCTGAAATGATAATTAAGACTCATTAAAGCCTCTTCCTGGTTTGACATTTTAGCTATTTTGTACTAAGAATAATCTTGTTTTTGTAGGAGGGTGTTCATTTGTAAATGATGTTTCATAGTGTTTATCTATATATAGATTCTCCTCCAACTGCTTAGGAAAGCAAAAAAACTTCAGTTTTGATTAAAGTAGATGTAAATTCTAACTCAACAACATTTAGTTTGCTGCAGCACTGTGTATCATAAACAACTGCTATCATTTTTTTCTCCGGCAGTCTCTTTTTTGCCACTTCTTGTCTATATATAAGGCATTCAATGATGGCTGCAAGATATTTCTAAGGCTTTTTTCACATGGGCATAGCTGCTGATTTGCGATCTGTGGTACAGATCAGATTGCCAGTTAGCAGACAATCAGAAGACAATAAGCCACCCTCCCACATGCCTGTTAAAAGAACTATTCTACACTGAAACCCCTCCTCACCACCAGCAACTGCATCCATTAACCACCTCAATACAAGGCACATACACCCCCTTCCTGCCCAGGCCAATTCTCAGCTTTCAGCCTGTCACACTTTGAATGACAATTGTGTGGTCATGCTACACTGTACCCTAATCATTTTTTTTATCATTTTGCTCCCACAGCTTTCTTTTGGTGGTATTTGATAACTGCTGGGGTTTTTATTTTTTGCGCAACAAATAAAAAAAAAACAGAAAATGTTGAAAAAAATAGTTTTTCTTTGTTTCTGTTATTACATTTTGTAAATAAGCAAGTTTTCTCCTTCATTGACAGGCACTGATGAGGTTGCACTAACGGGCAGTGATAAGACGGCACTGATGGGCACTGATAGGTGGCACTGGTATGCAGCACTCATGGGCATTGATAGGCGGCACTGATGGGCACTGAAAGGTTGCACTGATGGGTACTTATGGGTGGCATTGATAAGTGACACAAATGGGCACTGATGGGCACTGATCAGTGGGCATGGATGGGCATGGATGGGCACTGATAGGTGGCCCTGATGGACACTGATGGGTGGCACTGACGGACACTGATGGATGGTACTGCTGGGCATCACTGATGAGGAGACATCTGGCAGGCATTGTTTGTGGGCACTATCTGGCACCATTTGTGGGCACTGATTGGCATATTTTGGGTACTGAGTGATATCCCTGGTGGCCATGGGGGGCATACCTGGCCGTCCATGTGTGGTGGCATCCTTGGTGGTCCAGTGCGGGCATCTGTGTGGGCGGGGGCGGCGCTGATAAACAATCAGCGCAGACCCCTCCCTGTCAGGAGCTCCGCCAATCAGCTCTCCCCTACCCATGTCTGTTAGAGGAAAAGCCAACAAACAGCTCTTTCTGTTTACACTGTGATCAGCCGTGATTAGACAGATCTGACGGAGGCTCTTTACTGAGATCAAAATATATAATGGATGGTACTGTGCTGTTATCAAAGGTAAATAATCAAACCAAATGAATAAAACAAAATTACTGAATGCTAACTAAGCAATATATGAAAAAGTCAATGAAGTGCTAAAGGTAGCAGTGTACACGTGATAAATTATGCAAAATAAATAAATTAATAACAATCTTATGCAGTGAAAAAAATCAGGTGCTGCATTCCCTCTCCAACTGAGTGCAGTGTAAGATGGTCTTTTACCTTACAGCTGTAAGGTAACAGCGTATATATATAGATATATATATATGTTAATGGAGATCAGTAGTGTTCGCAGTGCTGGCTTCTTTTATCCCGATAACACGCTCTCAATGTAATGGCATATATCTGCATCTTTGGAGCCGGTGTTGGCAATGGTATTTCTCTCCCAGTGAGTATATATACTGTACAATATAAAGGAAGAAGGGAGGGATTCCAGATAGTGTAGTATTTAAATGCAATATTTTATTGTTAAAAAATAGCTAAAGTACACACAAATCTATATATGTTAAAATCAATACACCACGAGTGGCGAGCTCATACGCTGGCGTAAAACCATTTGATTAAAATGTTTTTATAGAATTACTCTATGGGAGCTTTTCTGTTTCTACGTGTGTAATGAGTACATATCAGTTACGCTGATATGTACGCTGTGGATCGCTGTGGTGAAAGGTTGGAAAGTTTGGCAACATCTTGTTAAATTGAACAGTCGGGAGCATCTTTCTGGTTTATTAAGTGGAGTATTGGGATACATCTTGCTACCTTTACACAGAGACCCTGGCTGGGGTATAAGCCACAGGCATTTTGGATCGCCTTAAACAAGAGATCTAGCCAGCTGGTAAGCGGCAGTATTTTTATTGGTGGAGGATCTTTTCCTGTTGTACCCTATCACATCTTCATGGGTGTCGTGTGTGGTGTCACTACTGAGGGCTGAGGAATCATCTTTCAACCTATGTTGTGGACTATTTATTATTTACAACAATATTATTTTTTCAGCATTTGCTTGATATACCCTAAAGATTTGCTGGACATTGATTATATAATATACAATATTTATTTTTCTAAGGTTGACATTAATTTGCTCATTAGGATCATTGTTCTAACTCAGAGTACTTTGATTACTTTCAGTACACATCTAATGTACGAAACAAGTATTCATCACTCACATCTACTTTGTAATGTGTAGTGATAAACACCAAAAATGCAACATATATGAAGATAAGTATGGATGTGAATAACACATGTATAAAAACAAACATTTCAATAACTGAAATATATATATAAAAAACATGCACGAAAATTGTGTGCGCTGATGCCCATTCAATAGTTGCCAAAAAGTTTTATACAGTCCAATGTAAAATAAATGGATAATTTGATATGTCCAACAAATGAAGACTATGGTATAATATAGTATAATTGTTCATTTAAAATTAGGCAGCATGAAAGGAAAAAAAGAACAAAAACAGCCCTGTAAACATATGTACATAAAAATTTATGAGATGATTATATATGCTCTTATATATGTTAATATATAGAATGTCAAAAATCTAAAAATAAAATAAAATGAAACAAAACTAAAAAAAACAGAAAGTGGATTGGATTTTCAGCAGAAGAAAGCACAAGAGAAGACCATCTAAAAATCCGTATTGTCATAAACCCCATACTTTATACTATTGTTAAAATGGGCACAAAAGATCATTCCGATGGCCCCAATCTAGTCAAAGAGATACCAAACAATACCAACAAAATCATGGCTGCTCTATATCATATACTGAAAGCAATTGAATAACTCGATCAATGAGATTGGCTGATAGATTGGTAATTGTGTATAGGTACACACGTCTTAAAAAAGGTCAGTCCTTCATAACCTATCTGTGTCCACAACAGCTTAAATGTCAAAAACAAGAATGAGAATGCATGTGCAACAGGAACCACAGCACTAGCATACACGAATAGATGAATAAATGTTGTATTAAAGTTTCACTCAAATAAAATGAATCCAAAGAGTGTATACCATCCACTAAAGAAAATGTCTTGGATCAATGGTAGGTACCATGGTCATCACAACTCAAAGTCATTGTCAACTACATTATCTATATCGAAATGTAAAGATAACCATGATGGTCATATCGTACAAAAGCAACGAGTGGTATAATTACCTTAAGACCGCATTTGAGAGAGCAAAAATCGAAACATCCAAGAGTAAAAAGTAAAAACTTAAATCCAACTAAATAAACTTAAAATAAATTAAATAACAAAAAAGATGGTATGAAATTAGCATCTAGGAAATGCGATCCGAGCGGAATAGACTGAGTGAACTTGAATAAATAAAAGCACGTAAACTAGTGAACACATGCAGATGGCACTCCTAAAAGTTTAAAAAACAACCAACCTAATCATAATAATGGGAAATATCCCACTCAAAGTTTAACCCTGCCAGGATTCTGGTATGCAGGGTGAAGATCCAGAACACGCCCCCATAGGAGTCATTATCTTCTCAATACCTTGTATTGACAGACTAGGAATGTCAAATTCCAATGTTTGGCCACATTGATAGACTTGTTTTTCTCGATATCATACAGATGATCATAAAGCCGATCTTTCAGCTGGCGTGTTGTGTGACCTACAAATTGGATGCAGCATAATTCACATTTAATGACATGAATCAAAAATTTTGAATTACAATTAATAAATGATGAAATATCAAAATTTCTGCCAGTGACACTTGAACAAACCGACTGACCTCTTTTGATATTGCAAAAATAATCGCATCCCCTCATACCACATCTAAAGTTACTCTTAAAAGGCAGCCAATTGGAGCAAGACCTCTCACTAGTGAATAAACTGGGGGATAGAGTTCCTCCTAAAGTGGGGGCTCTACGGGACACCGTCCTAATACCTTTTGACAGGATCTTGCTGTACGCAGGGTCATTAAAAAGAATAGGTAAGTATTTAGTGACTGTGTTTAATCTTGTCAAATTCAATACTATATGGTGTGGAAAACACTGGAGCATGCCTCCCATCACTGTCTGATAGTAATGTGTTAGTGGGAACTTTGCTAGCCATATGAAAGGCTCTGTTAAGGACTTTTTCAGGATATCCTCTATCTCTAAATCTGTGAGCCATGTCTTCTGCTTCCTTGGTAAAAATCATATCCTTGCTACACAGACGTTTGAGCCTCAAAAACTGTCCAACCGGGACGCCTCTGATGGTGTGTCCTGGATTACCAGAGTCAGCTCTTAATAATGCATTAATAATGCATTACTGCCTGTGGGTTTCCTGTATAGTCCAGTGACTACAGAACCATTCTTACTCGACAACTGAACATCGAGAAACTCAATGGAAGCATCATGAAGGTGTCCCGTAAACCTCAAATTGAGATTATTATTGTTTAAATAGTGGAGACATACATTAAGGTCAACCTGGTCGTCTGATACAATGAGACAAGGTCATCATTGTAGCGACAAAAGAGAACTGTGTCCAAGCGACGGGGGCTATCATGTCCAAAGATGCGGGTCCTCTCCCACCACCCCATATGGAGGTTGGCCAGGGAGGGTGAACTTGTCCCCAACTTTGCCCCCATAGAGGCACTGCATCTTTGGAGATAATACAGCAGAACTACGTGCACTCGCAGACCACTCACGGAACTACGTGCACTCGCGGAACTACTTGCACTCGCAGACCACTCGCAGACCTACGTGCACTCACAGACCACTCGCAGAGTTACGTGCACTCACAGACAACTCGCAGAGCTATGTGCACTTGCAGACCTACGTGTACTCGCAGACCAATTGCAGACCTACGTGCACTCGCAGACCACTCGCAGAACTATGTGCCCTCGCAGAACTACGTGCACTCGCAGACCACTCGCAGACCTACGTGCACTCACAGACCACTCGCAGAGTTACGTGCACTCACAGACCACTTGCAGACCTGCGTGCACTCACAGACCTATGTGCACTCACAGACCACTCGCAGACCTGCGTGCACTCACAGAACTATGTGCACTCGCAGACCACTCACAGACAAACTACAAGGAAAGCTCCAAAAAGAACCTAAAAATGCAACCCAGCAATCACCAGCAGTCAAAAAGCACTCTCCACTCAAGGTCCCCACTGTTTAGCTTCCAACCAGCAGGCTGGCACTTTCACATGTGCTCTATACAAGGTTATATAGACCTCAAGCACCTGAACTGCGAGCCAAATGGGTCAAACTTAGTCAAATAGTCTTCATTTACTGGACGTATCAAATGATCCATTTATTTTACATTGGACCCTATAAACCTTTTTGGCAACTATTGAATGGGCATCAGTATACACAATTTTTGTGCATGTTTTGTATATATATTTCAGTTATTGAAATTTTTGTTTTTATATATGTATTATTTACATCCATACTTCTCTTCATATGTGTTGCATTTTTGGTGTTTATTACTACTACTATTACTACTAAATATATATTTATTTCCCATACACAAATGTACTTTATGTTTCTTACCAATATATATAAATATTTTCAAAGCACCATACATGCTCATTTATCCAGGAGTTGTGGTTTTATAATTGATTTTTTTCATTTTTCAATGTGTTTAAATTTTGTTATATTTTTTGTTTTATACACACATGGTATTTTTCCGTGTTTTTATGCTGGATATATGTGTGCCTCTTTTTTCTAAATCACACTTGTTTGCTATTTAACTTATTAACTTAATTTAATCAATCAATTCTAATTGATCACATGATTTGTGTTACATTAGTATATATTTGTGGCAAAACTTTGTGGTTGTGTAGCTATGACTAAGCACTATTAAGAATGAAACAAGTTAGTTAATTTATCCCCGCTGTTGTTTGAACTTTTGTTTTTTATACAATAAAGGCGTTTATATTGGAGTGCGACTGTCCGGATCCTTCTTCTTTACAGATTATTACAACTTCCTAGAACCTGATCATTGAGATCCCTCTGACTCTGCTGGGTTGTTGCCTATTCACAGGCTGTAGTAATGTAGTCATTATGAGTTTGCTTTCCATGTGAATAATTGGAATGCTGATAAGCTTAGTATCATCAGTAAATTCAACTTGCTACTACTTCCTGGTAAATGATAATGGCAGTGTTCTTTGTTTTCAGCATAAAAAAATGGCATGTGTTCATGTATAATACTGCCTAAATAATGAGCTTTAATAATAAATATTGCGTATATTATTAATTTCTCTGTGGTCTAAGCATTTAACATCTTTACATAAAGACAAAGACTCTTCTACTGAGAATCCCAGAGGATCATAGTGATGCCATATTTGCACATTATAGGATGCCCTGGTACCATTTGGCATATTTTAAAAATTCTTGCCCTTCAAGGAGCACATAGGAAAAACAAGATTTCATCTCCTCTTCTAAGAAAAGCAATTTATTACATCTTGTACTTGGAAATCAGTGGGCTCTCATGCTGGCAACTTTATTTAACATTCTTGCCGCCTACAAATGTTTTCACTCAAGTAATGTGAATCTGCTCCTTCTGTATTACAAGAATATTATTTAAATAATTACTGTCCTTTGTTCATTGCCTTCTTATGAGCCTGGCTTACAGTGCCTCTCAGAGCATAATAGATTTCTTAGATCCAAACTACAAGTCTTGTTTGTGAAATTGTGTGAAATAAATACTGCTTGCGGACTTCAAAAGCCACCAATGAGATTCAACTCTGTGTGGAAAAATAAAGAATTCTGCTGAAAAATAAGAAAAAGCTAAGGAGATCCCAAGTGGCTTGGAGGGCTGACATTTCACTTTTCACTAAGGTCAGATCTTTGACTTTTTGTGAGGTGTGAATTGACACCTGTCAATTTTTAAAGGATTAACAGAGTCTTTTTAAGCCCCGTACACACAGGCTGAATGTCGGACAACATTGGTTGGTTCATTAAGAAGCGGCCGACATTTGGCCCATGTGTATGGTACCCGACTTCTGTTGGACAAGCATGCTGGAAAACCAGCAGCCAACCAGATCCCAATCAATGGCTGAGATCGGAGTGTTCTTGGGGGTGGACCATCCACCTTTCAGAACACAACAGCTCAGTGCTGTACTAACGTTGGATCATTAGTATAGCGTCTCTGACATGAGCTGTCAGTTTTTTTTCCATTCAACCCACTGGGTTGAATAAAAAAAAAAAAGAGTAGTGTGTACCAAACATTAGTCTGATAAACCTAGGGAAAGAGGGATTAGGGGGCACAGAATACCTAAAGAACTATACTTAAACTCCAAAACCTACATATCAATACAGGAAAAAAGTAACTTTACAGTAGAAATAAGGGCCCCAGATAGCAAATAATTGTGCTGCAAGTTTGAAAATGACTTGCTAAGCTCTTGCTAGACTTGCCAAGTTTGTTCTGCAATTGCAGAAAGTCTGCATTGCATGACTTCAGGTCAACTTTCTTTGCAAACATTCTGCAAGGGGAGGTGAATAGTCAGAAAAATTGCTGCAAGTTCTGGTTCAGTTATGTTGTCTAATAGTCATCCTACCACAGGGGGTCACTGTGGCTGAATTTTCATCATTGCTTCCTGCTGTGTATAAGGTTTTTCTTTAACCACTTAACAACCGGCCCATAGCCGAATGACAGCTACAGGGTGGTTGTTTAACTCTGAGAGGCCGTCATAAGACGTCCTCCCAGAATTCCGCTCTCGCGCGCACTCGAGAGCATCCGTGACCGCCGGTTCTGTATCACGGATCACGGTAAACGGCCGCTCATCGCGGCAGTTTACCACGTGATCGCTCCGTCATTTGTAAACAAACCGGCGTCATGTTATGACACTGGTTCTTCCCTCCCCTCTCTGTACCGATCGGTACAGTGGAGGGGGAAGAGATCAGTGACAGCAGCTCTGTGGGCTGGATCTGCAGTGCCCACAGCACTGCTCACCGAAAATTAACCCCTCAATTCCCTGCCAATACTCTGCAATACCAGGCAATGCTCTGCAATACCCAGCAATACTCTGCAATACCCAATACCCTGCCAATACTCTGCAATACCCTGCCAATACTCTGCAATACCCAGCAATACTCTGCAATACCCAATACCTTGCCAATACTCTGCAATACCCAGCAATACCCAATACCCTGCCAATACTCAGCAATACCCTGCAATACTATGTAATACTCTGCCAACACTCTGCAATACCCTGCCAATACTCTGCAATACCCAATACCCTGCCAATACTCTGCAATACCCTGCAATACTCTGCAATATCCTGCCAATACTCTGCAATACCCAATACCCTGCAATACTCTGCAATACCCTGCCAATACTCTGCAATACCCAATACCCTGCCAATACTCTGCAATACCCTGCAATACTGTGCAATACCCAGCAATAATCTGCAATACTCTGCAATAGCCTGCAATACCCTGCCAATACTCGGCAGTACCCTGCCAATACTCTGCCATTTTTTTATTTCAGGCTTCCTAGCCTAAAGGTGAGATACGGGGTCTTATTGACCCGTATCTCACTGTAAAGAGGACCTTTCATGCCATATTCCTATTACAAGACAATGCTGCTGTCCAAATATGTTTCTATTGCTCCTTCATCCAGAGTGTAGGCATCCTAAGTCAGAGGGTGTGTTACTGACCAGATCACCAGGTGAAAAGAAAAAGAAAAAGCCTACAAAAAACGCTTTAACATGAAACTATATATATATATATATATATATATATATATATATATATATATATATATATATATATATAATGATAGGTCTGCTTTAAAATGGTTCTGAAGGCAGAAGGTTTTTATCTTAAAGTGGATGTAAACCTGATTCATGAAATTTGATCTAAGCACATACAGTGGTGTGAAAAAGTGTTTGCCCCCTTCCTCATTTCCTGTTCCTTTGCATGTTTGTCACACTTAAGTGTTTCGGAACATCAAACCAATTTAAACAATAGTCAAGGACAACACAAGTAAACACAAAATGCAATTTGTAAATGAAGGTGTTTATTATTAAAGGAGAAAAAAAATCCAAACCATCATGGCCCTGTGTGAAAAAGTGATTGCCCCCCTTGTTAAAACATACTATAACTGTGGTTGTCCACACCTGAGTTCAATTTCTCTAGCCACACCCAGGCCTGATTATTGCCACACCTGTTCACAATCAAGGCATTACTTAAATAGGAGCTGCTTGACACAGTAAGGTCCACCAGAAGATCCTTAAAAGCTACACATCATGCCGAGACCCAAAGAAATTCAGGAACAATTGAGAAAGAAAGTAATTGAGATCTATCAGTCTGGAAAGGGTTATAAAGCCATTTCCAAAGCTTTGGGAATCCAGCGAACCACAGTGAGAGTCATTATCCACAAATGGCAAAGACATGGAACAGTGGTGAACCTTCCCAGGAGTGGCCGGCCGCCCAAAATTACCCCAAGAGCGCAGCGACGACTCATCCAAGAGGTCACAAAAGACCCCACAACAACGTCCAAGGAACTGCAGGCCTCACTTGCCTCAGTTAAGGTCAGCGTTCATGCCTCCACCATCAGGAAAAGACTGGGCAAAAATGGCCTGCATGGCAGAGTTCCAAGGAGAAAACCACTGCTGAGCAAAAAGAACATCAAAGCTCGTCTCAATTTCTCCACAACACATCTTGATGATCCCCAAGACTTTTGGGACAACATTCTGTGGACCGATGAGACAAAAGTGGAACTCTTTGGAAGGTGTGTGTCCAAGTATATCTGGCGTAGAAGGAACACTGCATTTCATAAAAAGAACATTATACCAACAGTAAAATATGGTGGTGGTAGTGCGATGGTCTGGGGCTGTTTTGCTGCTTCAGGACCTGGAAGACTTGCCGTGATAAAAGGAACTATGAATTCTGCTGTCTACCAAGAGATCCTGAAGGAGAATGTCCGACCATCTGTTCGTGTACTCAAGCTGAAACGAACTTGGGTTCTGCAGCAGGACAATGATCCTAAACACACCAGCAAGTCCACCACCGAATGGCTGAAGAAAAACAAAATGAAGACTTTGGAGTGGCCTAGCCAAAGTCCTGACCTGAATCCTATTGAAATGTTGTGGTATGACCTTAAAAAGGCCGTTCATGCTCGAAAACCCTCTAATGTAACTGAATTAGGACAATTCTGCAAAGATGAGTGGGCCAAAATTCCTCCAGGACGCTGTAAAAGGCTCATTGCATGTTATCGCAAACGCTTGGTTGCAGTTGTTGCTGCTAAGGGTGGCCCAACCAGTTATTAGGTTTAGGGGGCAATCACTTTTTCACACAGGGCCATGATGGTTTGGATTTTTTTTCACCTTTAATAATAAACACCTTCATTTACAAATTGCATTTTGTGTTTACTTGTGTTGTCCTTGACTATTGTTTAAATTGGTTTGATGTTCCGAAACACTTAAGTGTGACAAACATGCAAAGGAACAGGAAATGAGGAAGGGGGCAAACACTTTTTCACACCACTGTATATCTGCAGAGTTTTCTTATCTCTCTCGAAAGCACTGAGCCCTGTGTCTTTCTGCTGCTTTGTTGCTCTTTTAATGGCATAATAACTTTTGACAAGTTCTCTGTCAACCAAGATAAAATCAGCCTGAAATTTGTGTTGAGGAATGTTGCTATAAATAAATTATCAGAGAGCTTGTCTTGTCACAGCACAGCTCTGCACATTCCTTCCTTCCCCTACCTAAACTATGTGGAGTGGGGGTGTGTGCCTTTCCTTCAATCAGCTGTCTTGGCTGTATGGATGTATAGGGAAAATCTCTAACACAATGTGCATGTTCTAAAGAATATACAAAGCTGAAGACAGCAGATATGCATATAAAACTTATGTAGGGAGATTTGATTCATCTCTGTGTATCATCTGAGGCTGTTCACTTAACTGGGTATACAATGCCTTGAAAAAGTATTCATACCCCTTGTATTTTATTGGAATTATATGTGATAGAACAACACAAAGTGGCACATAATTGTGAAGTCGAAGGAAAATGATAAATGGTTTTCAGATTTTTTTACAAAAAAAATCTGAAAACTAAAATCTAGTGGAACCACAATTGCTTTCAAAAGTCACCTAATTAGTAAATAGAGTCCATTTGTGTGTAATTTAGTATAAATCTCAGTATAAATACAGCTATTCCGTACGGCCCTAAGAGGTTTGTTAGAGAACCTTAGTAAAAAAACAGCATAATGAAGGCTCAAGGAACACACCAGACAGGGCAGGGATAAAGTTGTAGAGAAGTTTAAAGCAGGGTTAGGTTCTAAAAAAAAAATATCCCAAGCTTTAAACATCTCACGGAGTACTGTTCAATCCATCATCCAAAAATGGAAAGAGTATGGCACAAGTGCATACCTACAAAGACATGGTCATCCACCTAAGTGACAGGCTGGGCAAAGCAACTGTTGAAGGAAAGCAATAAGAAGTCATGGTTGAAGATTGCAGGAAGACATGTAGGGGACACTACAAACATGTGGAAGAAGGTACTCTGTTCAGATGAGACGAAAATTTAACTTTTTGGCTTAAAAGCAAAACGCTAACACTGCACAACACCTTGAACACACCAGCCCCAACGTGAAGCATGGTGGTGGCAGCATTGTGTTGTGGTGATGCTTTTCTTCAGCAGGGACAGGGAAACTGGTCAGCGTTGATGGGAAGATGGATGGAGCCAAATGCAGTGCAATCTTAGAAGAAAACCTGCTAGGGTCTGCAAAAGACTTGAGACTGGAGCGGAGGTTCACCTTCCAGCAGGAAAATGACCCTAAACATACAGCCAGAGCTACAATTGAATGGTTTAGATTGAAGCGTATTCATGTGTTAGAATGGCCCAGCCAAAGTCCAGACCTAAATCCAATCGAGAATCTGTGTAAATACTTGACAATTGCTGTTCACAGATACTCTCCATCCAATCTGACAGAGCTTGAACTATTTTGCAAAGAAGAATGGGCAAAAAAAATTCATTCTCTAGATGTGCAAAGCTGGTAGAGAGATCCTCAACAAGATTTGCAGCTGTAATTGCAGGGAAAGGTGGTTCTACAAAGTACTGACTCAGGGGGGCTGAATGCAAATGAAAGCCACACTTTTCACATATTTATTTTGAAAACCATTTATCATTTTCCTTCCACTTCACAGTTATGTGCCACTTTGTGTTGGTCTATCACACAAAATCCCAATAAAATACATTTAAGTTTTTGCTTGTAATATGATCAAATGTGGAAAATTTCAAGGGGTATAAATACTTTTTCAAAGCACTGTATGTGAGGGTTTACATCCACTTTAATGCATTTTATGCATTAAGATAAAAACCGACTGTGTGCAGCAGCCCCAGTAATACTTACCTGAGCCCCATCTCCATCCAGCAAAATTGTACGAGAGCCTCGGCTGTCTGGGACTCTCCCTCCTGATTGGCTGACAGCAATGGGCACCATTAGCTCCCTCTGCTGTCAATCAAAGTCAGTGAGCCAATGAGGGGAGAAAGGGGGCAGGGTCGATCTACGGCTGTGTGTCTGAAAGGACACACAGAGCAGCGGCTCAGCTTGGGTGTCCCCATAGCAAGTTGCATGCTGCGGGGGGCAATCGGCAGGAGGTAGGAGCAAGGAGTGCCCAACGAGGGAACCAAGAAGTGGAGGATCTTGGCTGCTCTGTGCAAAGCCACTGCACAGAGCAGTGGCAAAGGCAAAGCCACTGCACAGAGCAGTTGCAAAGGCAAAGCCACTGCACAGAGCAGTGGCAAAGGAAAAGCCACTGCACAGAGCAGGTAAGTATAACATATTGGTTATTAAAAAAAAAACAAAAAAAAAAAACAAGACTTTAAGGCTCGGTTCACACCTATGTGAATTAGATGTGGCTTACGCACATATAGTATGTGCGTTGCATTCACACTCCGCATTGTCAAAAAAAGTGTGCGTTTTCTAGGCATTGCAGTGCAAATTGCAGGCACATAATCTTCTATGGGAATTTATTTGTTTCACAGAAATGCGTTCTGTTCTGAACACAAATTCTCTCCCCCTCCTCACTGCACCTCTCCCCTCTCCCAGGTCATCTGTTCTGCAGCTACAACGGAGAGTAACCGCTGAACAGCTGCTTTTTCTCTTCGCAGAGATACTGATGCTGGAATTCGCACCGGACTAGTGTGAATCCAGGCTAATATTACTTTAACTACATCATTACAATGTTGTGCAGATCCTCTGCTTCTACAACTAAGGTTCATGGGTCCCAACAGATGTCCCATCTTTACTGGAATAACAACTGTCAGATTCTGCAAAATATCACCTGGGCCTCAACTAAAAGGTTGAAGGGATGTTTCAAACCCACTAAAACCATAATTATTTATACCCACCCATCCCTTCACTCTTGTTATCATGCTACATTGAACCCTCTTCTAAATTCACATGTGATTGGGCTGTTATATTAATCCCACCAAAACACTATTACATCAGACCTACAACCTACTGCTGTAGCTCCTCCTATAATGCATTTGCCTTTTTATATCATATTCCTCGCATCGACTGTGTAGATTGCAGTACGCGCCTCCACATTTTAGAAATATCAACTGTAGAATAATTATATTAGTATTTACTAAATTATAAACTGAAGTGTGTTCTTTTTAAACTACAGATGTACTGTATATTAAGCCCACTGTTCTATTATGCTTTGTTAATAAACAATTCTATGTGTTGCCCCTGGATTAGCACTATTGCTCATTCTACAGCATTAAAACAAGCAAGTAAATTACTGACCCAAGCAGCCAGCATACAATGTTTACATTTTAATTGCTATACCACCTAATGGTGCAACTAGTACATGATCATTATCATTCCAGTTAATAAGAACCGTTTAAGCAACTTTAGTCCTTCGATATAAATTATAAGACAAAAGAATTACCCAGTTGCCTTTGTAATATAGTTAATTCGCCTTTTTCAATTCATTATAATACCCATTTTGAAAGTAATAACAACTGCACCTGAAATCTTAAGTACCATTTCAATCTAAAAATAGGTATCAAAATGCAATGAATATTCTAAATATTCTCTTGGAAAGCAATTAAGATCCGACAAGCCCTTTACCTAATTTGGCATTTCAGATATTATATTCACTACTAGTAATAACCTTATAGCTTTTAAATATGTATGTTACATTAATTCACAATAGTCTACATTTTAATTTACTTAATATGTTTTAAAGAAAACCCATAAAATGTTGTCAGAAATTTCAATATATTTTTGAAGAAGACTGAGGTGAATTAGGAGTTGCAATTATTATCAGATGAGGGTCATACTTAAGTTGTGATGAAGGGCTTATCAAGGCAGTTTCAAATTTATTATTTTTTCCAACAGAATTGAATGTCTCTAGTGCCTCTTGGTTTTTCTGTATTAGTTACCGTAATTTCTGGAAGCGTCAATCAAAACACAGTACAATGAACTTTTGTGAAGCACACCATAAAAATGATTATCAACGAAAAACACACACTTAAACACACACTTAATGCAGCCTCTAAAGCATGCATTCTTCTCCTGCAGACCTGTCAGTGTATCTATGTGCCTGTACATCGTATGGGTAAGCAGATAAAATCTGACAGGCAGACTCACTGAACTACTACAGCACTCCGCAGTTCCATGGTAGCTCATTGACAACTACAGGCTGACAGCTGTAAAGGCTGTTGGGACTTATAGTTTTCCATTCACAGGTGACTGTGAAACTCTCGGCCGTATTTTTTTTCAAATTTGTGACAGCTAGCTGGGGGAGAAGACCCCAGCTAGTTGTCAGAGCGAGGGATCGGGGAGGGGGAGCGGGGGCCAGTCTGTTCGTAAAAAGGTTACATGTTACACCCGCTCTCCTGCCCTCACTAAATGGCAAGTGACAACCCACATATAGGGGCAGGTGACGGGCAAGTGACAATCTGCTAATTGTGGCAGGTGAAGTGGCAAGTGACAGTCTGCAAATGGTGGCAGGTGATGTGGCAAGTGACAATCTGCAAATGGTGGTAAGTGACAATCTGCAATTGATGGCAAGTCACGTGACAATCTGCAAATGGTGGCAGGTGATGTGACAAGTGACATGGCAAGTGACAATCTGAAAATGGTGGCAGGTGATGTGGCAAGTGACAATCTACAAATGGTGGCAGGTGATGTGGGAAGTGTCAATCTGAAAATGGTGGCAGGTGACATGGCAATCTGCAAATGGTGGCAGGTGATGTGGCAAGTGACAATCCACATCTAGTGGCGGGTGATGGTGGCAAGATAAAAAGCTGCATCTGATCACAGGCGACAGCGGCAAGTGACATACTGCATCTGGTGGCAGGAGATGTGGCAAGTGACATGCCCAGGGCTCCCACTGATTCTGCATTATTGCGAATTGAACCACTTCATTATATATTAGAATGTAACAATAGAAACAATGTATTTTGATCACCCTGACACCATATCAACCATGGTGCCTTGATTATTAAAATGCCAACACCAGCCTTTGCCCACGAAAAATTGCTAACCACCGGCGTGCCTAGTGGAAGTGTAATGTTGAAGACAATAGGACTGGGTTTCTTTTGCCAACAGGTAAATCAATCAGCGGCAGGAACCAGACTTAAGCTTTGTAATATCCTCACTGCAGCGGTTATCCTTTTTGTTGTTCTGATAAAAATTTGAAAAATAATACCCTCCTGGTGGAGTTATGCGATATTGCCCTCCTATGTGTTGTGTGCCAGAATCATCATTAGTTATATGCTGCTGGAGTAACTTATTTTCACCAGTATTAGACTCAGACTATGCTATGCAGAAACACATTTCAAAAACATAAGCCTGATGCCCTGTACACACGGTCGGACTTTCTGTGCGATCGGACTGTGTTGTCGTTAATTCCGATGTGTGGGCTCTATCAAACTTTTTCTGTCGGAATTTCCGACACACAAAGTTTGAGATCTGGATCTAAAATTTTCCAACAACAAAATCTGATCGTTTAAATTCTGATCATGTGTGGATATTTCCGACACAAAAAGTGCCACGCATGCTCAGAATAAATTACGAGACTAAAGCTATTGGCTACTGGCCCCTTTATAGTCCCATCGTATGTATTCTACATCACCTGAACGATCGCATTTTCTGACAACTTTGTGCGACCGTGTGTATGCAAGACAAGTTTGGGCCAAAATCCGTCTGTAAAAAATCTGACGGATTTTCTCGTTGCAATGTCCAACCGTGTGTACAGGGCATGAGAGTCACAGCCTAGAAGAGTAAGCTGTTGGGTGGAGATAACACTCGGGGTACTGTGCCATTCAAAGAAGTATAAACTAGGTTCTCCCTTTTATACAGTTTAGGTTGTATCTTTGCCGCATACATTAGGCCACATTTACCTATTGCAAAATACAAGTCAGAAATCGTTATTTATGTATTATGCGTAATTCTGTTTTTTGACTGTGTTATAGTCTATAGCTTCATCCCAATTTATTTTTTCTTATTATCAACTAGTTACAAATTTGCATTCATGTTGTTTCTCACTTATCTCAGCATATTTTCACACCCCAGCATTTTCTTCTATTCTTGTTTCTTGCCTTGTCTGCAAATCTTTAGAATGTACCTTTCAGTTTGACATATAAGCATTGACAAAATAGAAAAGACACTCCTATGGCCACATCCCTTGAAAATTTGGTATAAAAGAAAAAGTTGGGCATATGATAGCCACAAAGGTCAGACTCTAAAGGCAACATAGACAGTAAAAAAATATAGAAACATATATTTTATTTATAACAATTGTATTTAGCAAAAAAAAGGATAAAGAGTGAAAACAAAACGGGTGCTCGTTTGACAGTTCCTCAGAGCCATCATAGCCAAAATCTTTTACCTTCATGCATTTCTATGCATGAAGGTAAAACATCTTCAGCCTCTACAACAGCTTTAATAATAGACATTAAAAATAATGAATTTTTGGCGCATGGTTCTATGGTTTAATTCTTAAGACAACTCTGGAATCTGTTTGAGCAGTAGAAAATCCCAGAACAGGGGTCATACAATAGAAATTACTGTTTGCGTAGAGTCAATATAAAACAAAGCCCTGGAATACTATATGGAAGAGAGGTCTACTGTCAGGCCAGCTGGTAATACATTAGTGTAAAGATGTCATCTCTGGACCCCTGAGGGAGTTTGGGGCATATCTCTCTGTAGGAAGTTCCTTGTCATGCCCGGAGGAGGTTACTTAAAAAGGATTCAATAAAGATGTGGGCACACGCTGGATCTTTTTATCGTAAATACCAGCCAGTGACCAGTATCATAAGATTTGATCGCAGTCAAACAGCGCCATATGTTGGCAGGCAATGGTAGTGATAACTTAAAGTGGTTGTAAACCTCATACATGAAATATGAAAAAAACACATCCTTCTATATTGTGTATTTGTCTCTCTCCAAAACTCTGAGTTTTATCTCTCTCTGCTACCTGGTTTCTCTGTTATCAGCAAGACCCTGTTATGGCAGCTTTTCCAGACACCAAGAGTTAAAATGGTGACAGGGTTTGGGAACTGCAGCACCCAGCCTGTGATTGTTATCTGCAGCAGTGCTTGTTAACGGTACTGTTTGAAGGGGGCGTGTCCCTTTCTTCCAATCAGGGCTCAGAGCTGTCAGCTGCGTGAAGACTTCAGATCCCCGCCCCTATCTCCTAGAACTAAAGAGACATCCTTTCTTCTATGTGTTTTCAGAACGATCTAAAGAAGAAATTGCCACAGTTAAACAGCTACAACTTATGTAGGAGGATTTCTTTCATCTCTGTGTATCACCTAATGCCAGTCACTTCACTGGGTACATGTGAGGGTTTACAAGCACTTTAAGGATATTTAAGTACTCTAAAGAGTGTGTCTGCACATGGATAGCGGGTGAAGGGGGTGGCGTCAGAATAAGTATATAAATAAGGCCCTCTCTCGGGGCCCAGATATCAGAACATCAGGATGTCTGTGTAATGTAATACAATTATTTTTAACATCATTACTTTATCTGTTGTTTTCTTTTTCTGTAATTGTTTCTGTCTATTGGTAACCTTCTGCATTTTCATTTGTAAACATCATTACTTTTAACTTGTACCATCTACTTTATATTTTATTATATTTGATATAGCAAAACTTCCTTTCTGTGTGAATAATTTTTTATTTATTTATTTATTTTTAGCACAGTTGTTATTTAGTGTTAGAAAACATAGCAGGATCGGCCTGATTGAGGCATAGACAAAAGGTGGCATTTACTTGTTAAATGTATCATCTCAGATAGGACTAAGGGAATCAGGTCCCCCTCTACATGAGGCCTTATTCCTGTTGGAGTCCTCCTGCTCAGTGCATAGCTCCCAACTGTCCCTGATTTCTAGGGACTGTCCCTGATTTGGAGCAATGACCCTCTGTACCTCATTCCTCCTTATTTGTCCCTCATTTTGGTCTGATCTATGTAGTAAACACTAAACCTTTCATCTAAGTTGCTGTATTTGTACATTTTAAAAGCCAATATGAAGGAATAGTAGTGGTAAAAAAAAAGCCCTTGTGGATACAATTAACCTTTTGTTTTTGGTTAATTCTCCTTTAAGGGTGTGTGGCATGGTGTGTGGCAGGGGGCGTGTCCTATGCCTACATACGTTTTGTTAGTAGGTGTCCATCATTCCCATCTCAAAACTTTGGGAGGTATGTCAGTGGGAGAATCTGTCTGCTGTTCCCCGCTAAGCAGGCAGATGGCTGGCCCATGTCTGCGCTGCTTACGCAGGGCGGACGCAGACACAGTCCCCTCTCCTCTATGGGTGGTCATATGTAAACAGACCGACTGTCATCCAGCCTGATCAGCCAGATGGCTGAGGAACAGATCCCCATCTGTCTGTTTTTAACAGATAGGATCAGATTGAATGTTGCCGGATGTCAATGGACACATGTCTGTTGATATCCGCTGCTTCATAGAGGAGACTGGAAGATCTGATTGGGTCTGCCTGAAAACCCTACAGGCAGACCTGATTAGCCTGCTAGTGTGAAAGGGGCCTTATTGAGATTGTATTTTAGCCATAACAATGGTAAGCTTGCAAAACAATCAACAACAAAAATGCAAGACAAAAAAACTCAAGATAAATACAGAGCCAAAATGTGGTCATTAGAGCAAGAGGTGGAAATGAGAGTGCACAGAAGTTGAGTGCAATAGCTTTGTGCAATTGTGAAATTTTCTGGCCACAGCTGTGGTTTATTTTTTGGAGGGAGGGAGGAAGTGCAGGTATTCCAGGCAGAATTCTGGGTGACCTGATAACATCATGATCATTTAATCAAAAACAGAGGTTTAGTGTGCAGGGATGCAGTACACAGCACCAATCTATACCACTCACCCTGCACTTTGCATTCATTTACACAGATGGAAAGCTGCATCAAACCACAAGGGCACAAAAGCAGCCACCCAACCTCATTTTTTAGTAGATTAAGCAAAAGTTGTTGGTGTAGTACCCTGATGTTTAGGCAGGGTTGATATTAAATTTATTTGCCAAGTGATAGTTACCTTGGTCAAATGTTAGGAGGTCAATTGATTTCGCCCTAGTCTTGGAATTGCTGCACTTCTTGAGTGGAGTCAGGTAGATGGCTGTCTGGGTGGACATGTGTTGTATTGCCCCGGGCTGCTAGGCCAGAAACCTAAGGCCTATTTTGGGGACATCTGGCTGCTAGGCTATCTGAGAGCCTATCCAGAAGTAGTGCAGGATTGGGACTGCAGGCTTGTAGTCCAACCAGAAGTAACGGTTCAGCCGCCCGGGGAACCAGCTGTGGTCGGGGGTAGAGGAATAAAGGGTGCCTTTGGAAAATCATGGCTCAGGGGGAGTAAGTCTACGTCCCGCACTATATAAGGCTGCCTACAATGTGTTGTTGCTGTGGATGGAGAGATAGCTTGATTTAGATTAAGCAGACAGGTTATTCAGTTAGTGGCAGTGTATTTGATATATATATATATATATATATATATATATATATATATATACAGTCAATCTAGCATATATTCAGTCAGCGCAGGCAGTGCACACACACACACACATACACACACAGAGTATTTTATATATATATTGTAGACATGTCACTGGAGAAGTGATCGAGGGGGTGTACATCTCACCTAGGTTGCGACATAGTGTAAGATGGTAAATCCAGGATGGATCAGTTTCTCAGCAGCGATATGCTGTTGAGTGGTTAAGTAATTTTGCCGGGCCTGGGTTTATATGGAATGGCAGGTAGGTTTGGTAGAGGGACCTGTCATTCCACATCCCCCGATCCAGTTCTGGGTTTGGGATCAGGTGAGCTTTGATCCTAATTAGCCTGGGAAGGTAAAGGCTCTGCAAGGCCTGCAGGTGATTGCTCCCAGCCAGGGAATGAACAGCCTGTATGTTGAAGGAAGCTGCAAGCACAGACACTGCTGGAGCTAAAACCCACCCTGCGATATCCAGACGAAAAGACGCTGTCTTTATAAATGTCAGATAGGTGAGAAGAACCTGTTAGTAAGCGCCCAGCCGGGCTAGGTCTTTTGTTTATTTTGTTGTACTTAGAAAGCACGGTGTTGCTGTATGTTTTGTTTGCTGGACTGTTTGTACCACGAATAAACGCCAAGATCTGCTTCATATATTCCAAGTCTGCTGTGAACTGTGTCCAAACACACCCTACCCCGGGAAGATCCCTTACAATTGGTGGAGAATGCGGGCAACAGACGGTTGCTAGGGGCAACGGTGTGGACAGACTTGGCTACAGCTGCTTATGTCCTGGGTGAAAGCTGCATCTAAACTCCAAGAACAGTCCAGCAACATGGAGGAGATGCTGAAGCAGTTTATGCAAGTGAGTTTGCAACAACAGCAGGCTCAGACAGAGGCCAATAAACGACATGAACAGTCCATGGCTGCACAACAGCAGATGATGGCTGCACAACAACAACTTCTCGAGCACCTGATAGCAAATCGAGAGGCGCCTGTGGTTGCTAATCCACCCACAGTGGAGGGAGCCGCTCCAGAAAAATTTTTTGGGAGAAGGACTGTGCAGAAAGCGCTGCAAAAGATGACTGCTGAGGACGATGTTGAGGCCTTTCTAACAATATTTGAGCGCGTGGCTGAGCGAGAGAAGTTACCAGCCGCTGAATGGGCAGAGGTAATTGCGCCCTATTTAACAGGTGAACCTCAAAAGGCCTACTATGACCTCAGTGAGCAAGAGGTCAAGGACTATACTCGGCTAAAAGCAGAGATACTTGCCCGACTAGGAGTTACTACTGCGGTCCGTGCCCGGAGGGTACGCAACTGGAGCTACAGTCTGGACCAATCAGCGAGGTCCCAGATGTATGACCTAATCCATTTGGCAAGAAAGTGGTTGGAGCCAGACACTTCTACTCCTGCACAAATCCTAGAGAAGATCGTGATGGATCGCTACCTCCGAGCACTTCCTACTGACCTGCAACGCTGGGTGGGACAAGGTGATCCTAAGGATGCAAACGAACTTGTCAACCTTGTGGAGAGGTTCCAGGCGACTGAGGACTACCTCCGTGATGTTCCTGCAGCATCTTCACCTCCCCGGAGCGCCAGACCTGTGCCGTCAGCTGGTAAGAGACTTCCATCTATTGGGGGAGTGTGGAGGGCTGCTGATGGAGGGATAAGGGCTCAAGTGGTGTCTCAGGGACAAAAGACTGGTGATGGTCCCGGGTGGCTAAGGGGCTCTAAAAAGGACTCCTTGCCAAGGAGACCAGCCCCTATCCAGTGTTGGAGATGCCATGAGGCGGGACACGTGTCTGCCCATTGCCCTCTTACCTCTGAACCCATGGAATGTGACGCTAGCCGGCGCCAGTCGCTATTTGCGGAACCATCTTGTGCTGCAGTTCCTGGACTAGAGACTGAACCGCAAATCTGCAACATCACAATCAATGACTTTCCTGTTAAAGCGTTAATGGACTCAGGAAGCCTCGTAACCTTGGTGCATGCTAGCCTGGTGGCTGGGGACTTAGAGCCTAACAAGCATATGAGTGTTGTGTGCATACATGGTGATACAAAAGTGTACCCTATAGTGCGGGCTAAAGTCGGGACTAAACAAGGCACCGTACAATATGAAGTGGGTGTGGTTAAAAACCTCATGCATGATGTAATATTGGGCCGCGATTTTCCGTTATTCTGGGCTCTCTGGGAAAAAAGAGAAATCCCCAAAAGGAGTGAGGATACCTCTAAGGAGGTTGCCTTGTCCGCTGTGAATGATAAAAGTATGCAGGATGAAAATGATTGTTTTCCTTTGCAGGTCCTGGTTGGGGAGGAGGATCCTCCCACTGAGCAAAATATACTAGACTTAGAGGTGTCTAGGGATAATTTTGGGGCTGCACAATTACAGGACCCCACTCTCAAAAATGCGAGAGAGCAGGTTACTGTTATGAATGGGGTACCTCAGGAACCAGATGCTGAAAAAAGATTTCCACATTTTTCGGTGACTAATGATCTTTTCTATAGAGTCAATAAGATTAAGGATGAGATTGTGGAACAGCTTCTGGTACCTAAGCCGTACCGGCGTCAGGTGCTTGACATGGCTCATAACCATGTTCTTGGGGGACACTTGGGGACTGACAAAACGAGAGAGAGGGTTCTCCAGAGATTTTTTTGGCCGGCCATATATGATGACATTAAAAAATACTGTGAGTCGTGCCCCACATGTCAGGTTAATGCCCCAGTGTCTCATTTTCGCAGTCCTTTGGTTTCGCTCCCTATTATAGAGGTGCCTTTTGAGCGTATTGCCATGGATTTAGTGGGTCCCATTGTAAAGTCAGCTAGAGGACACCAGTATATTTTGGTAGTCATGGATTATGCGACCCGCTATCCTGAGGCTG
The DNA here is from genome assembly GCF_037356315.1 of Lithobates pipiens. Taxonomy (NCBI): domain Eukaryota; kingdom Metazoa; phylum Chordata; class Amphibia; order Anura; family Ranidae; genus Lithobates; species Lithobates pipiens. The sequence continues at coordinate 162,647,960 of NW_027507748.1, read as the reverse complement.
TACCCTTAAGAAACACTGCATCTAAAACAATTGCACGTGAGTTGTTTTATATGTTCTCTAGGACTGGGATCCCCAAAGAAATCCTAACTGACCAAGATACGCCATTTATGTCGAAAGTAATGAAGGAGTTATGCAAACTATTTAAAATCTCACACATCCGTACCTCTGTATACCACCCCCAGACGGACGGATTGGTGGAGAGATTTAATAAAACTTTGAAACATATGTTGAAGAAAGTGGTGGAAAAAGATGGTCGTGACTGGGATCATTTATTACCCTACCTCATGTTTGCTATTAGGGAAGTGCCCCAAGCGTCCACCGGGTTCTCACCATTCGAGTTGGTCTATGGTCGTCACCCTAGGGGTCTACTGGACATCGCAAAAGAGACATGGGAGAATGAGTCCACCCCATACAAGAGTGTTATTGAACATGTAGCACAAATGCAGGACCGTATAGCCACTGTAATGCCCCTCGTAAGGGAACACCTCCAGAGGGCTCAAGAGGCCCAAAGTAGGATTTACAACCGGTCCGCAAGAATCAGGACATTCAACCCAGGCGATAGGGTCCTTATACTAGTCCCCACTGTTGAGAGTAAATTCTTGGCGAAGTGGCAAGGTCCTTATGAAATTGTTGAAAAGATCAGTGAGGTGAACTACAAGGTGCACCAACCAGGTAGAAGGAAGCCTTTCCAAGTTTATCACATAAACTTGATCAAGCCCTGGAAAGACAGGGAATCCTTGGTGGCGACAAATACTGTTAATAATTTGTCACAACCAATCCCTCCAGTCAAGGTAGGTGATACTCTATCAGTGTCACAGAAACAGGAGGCTCAGGAATTTCTACAGAAAAACAAAAACAAGTTCTCTGACCTCCCAGGGCGTACACACCTCATCCATCATCACATTGAAACTGAGCCTAGAAGCAGAGTAAACCTTAAGCCCTATAGGATACCGGAGGCACGTAGGGAAGCCGTATCTGCCGAGGTAAAACGTATGCTTGCTCTGGGGGTAATTGAGGTGTCCCAGAGTGAATGGTCCAGCCCAATTGTGCTAATCCCAAAGCCCAATGGAACTTGGAGGTTCTGTAACGATTTCAGAAAGTTGAATGAGATCTCCAAGTTCGATGCGTATCCTATGCCCAGGGTAGATGAGTTAATTGAGAAGTTGGGTAACGCCAGGTACATAACCACCCTCGATCTCACAAAGGGCTACTGGCAGATTCCACTGTCTGCTGAGGCTAAAGAGAAAACGGCATTCTCTACCCCTGATGGACTATTCCAGTATGTAGTGATGCCATTCGGGTTACATGGAGCGCCTGCAACCTTCCAGAGGTTGATGGACTTAATTCTGCGACCACATCGTGATTACTCAGCTGCCTACCTCGATGATGTGGTCATTTTTAGCCCTGATTGGGAAAGTCACCTCTGTAAGGTACAGGCCGTGTTGGATGCCATAAGTGATGCGGGGTTGACCATAAATGCCGAGAAGTGTGCTCTAGCCCTAGAAGAGGCCAAATATCTGGGCTACATTATTGGGAGAGGGTTGATTAAGCCACAGCTAAATAAGATTGAGGCAATACAGAATTGGCCTAGACCCCTGACAAGGAAACAGGTTAGAGCTTTCCTGGGTATTACGGGGTATTACCGTAGATTTGTGCCGAACTTTGCCTCAGTTGCTGCTCCACTAACTGACTTGACAAAGGGCGGAAAGACAGCAATGGTCACGTGGACCCCAGAGGCCGAGAAGGCTTTCCAAAGCCTTAAGTCTGCCTTGTGCCAACCACCTGTGTTAATCACCCCCGATTTCAGGCGAGAATTTCTGGTCCAGACAGATGCCTCTAACACAGGCTTAGGTGCAGTACTCTCACAAGTAGTGAATGGTGAGGAGCATCCAGTGACGTACTTGAGTAGGAAACTAACCCCGGCCGAGAAAAATTATGCCATTGTGGAGCGAGAATGTTTGGCAGTAAAGTGGGCTCTAGAAGCTTTAAAGTATTACTTGCTAGGCAGGAAATTCAAGTTGGTGACAGACCATGCCCCCCTAACATGGATGAAGTTAAACAAGGAGAGAAATGCAAGAGTGACTAGATGGTTTCTGTCCCTACAAAACTTTAATTTCACTGTGGAACACAGGCCAGGGAAATTACAGGCAAATGCTGATGCATTGTCGAGGGTAAGTTGTCTGTGGGGACAAAAGGCTCAGCCCTCCGGTCTGAAAAAGAGGGGGGGGATATGTAGACATGTCACTGGAGAAGTGATCGAGGGGGTGTACATCTCACCTAGGTTGTGACATAGTGTGAGATGGTAAATCCAGGATGGATCAGTTTCTCAGCAGCGATATGCTGTTGAGTGGTTAAGTAATTTTGCCGGGCCTGGGTTTATATGGAATGGCAGGTAGGTTTGGTAGAGGGACCTGTCATTCCACATCCCCCGATCCAGTTCTGGGTTTGGGATCAGGTGAGCTTTGATCCTAATTAGCCTGGGAAGGTAAAGGCTCTGCAAGGCCTGCAGGTGATTGCTCCCAGCCAGGGAATGAACAGCCTGTATGTTGAAGGAAGCTGCAAGCACAGACACTGCTGGAGCTAAAACCCACCCTGCGATATCCAGACGAAAAGACGCTGTCTTTATAAATGTCAGATAGGTGAGAAGAACCTGTTAGTAAGCGCCCAGCCGGGCTAGGTCTTTTGTTTATTTTGTTGTACTTAGAAAGCACGGTGTTGCTGTATGTTTTGTTTGCTGGACTGTTTGTACCACGAATAAACGCCAAGATCTGCTTCATATATTCCAAGTCTGCTGTGAACTGTGTCCAAACACACCCTACCCCGGGAAGATCCCTTACAATATATATATATATATATATATATATATATATATATACTCTGCATCCAGGTGTAGCCCATATATCTAAAGTCCATGGTGTACTGTTTCTAATACACTTCAGGCGATGTACACAATATCTAATACAGTGTGTACAGCATCTACTACACTTCTGGTGGTATACACAGTATAAAATACAGTGCAGCTATAGTACAGTTGCTTGGCTGGCTGACATTCAAAGGGAATGCAACCTGCCCACCAATTGTCTCATTTGTGACATGTCCACCAGGTGCAACTCAATGTTGGCAATGCTGCAGTGGCTGTACATGCAGCAGAGAGCCATCAATGAGTACCTGTGCAAGTATGGCACCAGGACAAGGTCAGGGGAGCTTGGCTTCTTTTTACCATGCCAGTGGCTACTGATTAAGGATGCATGGACTGTCCTGTCACCATTTGAGAAGGCCTCAAGGATGGTGAGCTGCGACAATGCTTGCATCAGTGACACTGTCCTTCTAGTCTTCCTGTTGGAGCACACGCTTCGTGGAATAATGGACAGGGCACTTAAGGCAGAACAGCGGGAGGAAGAGGAGGACTTCCTTACCTCTCAAGGCCCCCTTTATCCAGATAGCATTCCTGCGGGCCCGCGAAACACACTGGAAGAAGAGGAGGAGGAGGAGGATTATGTCAGCATGGATGTAGAGGATAACACTCAGCAGCAGTCTTCAAGCAATGGTGTTGTGTTGTGCAATGCATTTCCAGACCTTGTAAAGTTACAATTTCCTAGTGCTGGACAACGTGTTGCTAAGACTTCGTTCAGTCAGAGGAAGAGCAGTGGAGAAGGTGGCCGGCTGATCGATGCCTTTAAACAATTTTTCAGTCCTCAGCGCCAAGGTATGATTGGTTCAAGCATCCATCGCCGGCGTCTGCATTACATGGTGCAGGAATATCTAGGGACAAGAGCAGACTTGGAGACCTTTCCAACAGAGCATCCACTGGGTTATTGGGTCTTAAGGATGGACCACTGGCCAGAACTTGCTCAATATGCAATTGAGCTACTGGCCTGTCCTGCATCCAGCATTCTTTTTGAATGCACATTCAGTGCTGCTGGAGGGTTTGTAACGGATCATAGAGTGCGCCTGTCCACAGACTGCATTGATAGGTTCACATTCATATTAAAATGAATCAGTCTTGGATCGGCAGCTATCAAGCACCTGATGCTGATGTAACTGATTGAATTTCTATGGACATGGGATCCCTTGAAGACTGCCTATGCTGACTATCCTATTCCTCCTCAATCTTGATGATGCTAGCGTCTAATAATAGTTTTGGTTTAGGGCACCACCACCACCCAAAGCTGAATTTTTCTGCCCCTGTTTAACAGGGGCATGTAATTACAGTTTTTGTTCTAATATTCCACAGCAGGGTGTCAGGGCTGGCTTAGCCCTTCCTTCTCTGGGCTGGCTGCTCAGCTGTTAGCTAATTGCCAGCTCTCATCTCTCTCCACAGTTACCAGCTGTTCCTGATCATGCTTGTCTGACCTGACTACTTAAAGCTGTCCAGCTCACTTCACCTCTGCCTTCGCCTTGGTCACATCACAAGAAACCATCTCCTGCGGTTTTGTTTAAAGACTGGCTTGCTGACATCCCTTCTGGCTCCTTATCCTGCTTGCTGTTGCTCTACTTGGATCCCTGACTTCTAGCCTGGCTGATTACCCGATCTGGTTATTGAACTCTGGCCTGGCTGACTACTCGATCCGGTTACTGGACTCTGGCTATACTTTGACTACGCTTTTTCTATATACCTTTTTATTTTTATTTAATAAACAAGTGTGATTTATTTGTACTTCTGTCTCGGTCTGATTCATAGTTTCTGACACAGGGCCAGTTTTTGCACCCAACAAGAGTATCTGTGAGGGATTGCAGTGTTGTGGCACCACCACCACTCAAGGCCCAATTTTCGCTGCCCCTGTTTAACAGGGGCATGTATTTATAATTTTTAATACAGTATTTCACAACAGGGCCTGTTCCTGTGCTCACCAAGAGTAACTGTGGGGGCTTACACTTACAGTGTTCTGGTACTACCAACACTTATGGCCCAATTTTCTGCAGAGTATATAGGGCAGGCCAGATAGTATATATACTGCTGTATATAGTGCCTGGGGGCCTGAGGGACCCCCACGCCATTTTTTTTAAAGTTTGGGTGCTGGGTTCCCCTTAACCACTTCCCATCCCACCCATTATCATATAACATTTGCAGGAGGAATCTCTCGTCCTGGGCGAGCGTCATATGATGTCCTGGGCTGCATGGCCATCTGGGGTGGTGAGCCCCCGCTGCATCACTCGGGAGCCAATGTGCGATTGCCCATTAACAGAGCAGTAAACACACAGATCCATGTCCTGGCAGGTGAAATGAGACTGATCATGTTTCCCAGTACAGAGGAACACCGATTGGTCTCCTCCCCTTGTGAGTCCACTCCCACTACAAAAAATCACTCCCTAGGTAACACAATTAACCCCTAGATCGCCCCCCCAGTGTTAACCCCTTCCCTGCCAGTGACATTTATACAGTAATCAATACATTTGTAGAGCACTGATCGCTGTATAAATGTGAATGGTCCCAAAATGGTGTCAAAAGTGTCCAATATGTCCGCCACAATGTCACAGTCATGATAAAAATCCGCCGTTATAATAATAATAAAAATACTATCCCCTATTTTGTAGACACTATAACTTTTGCACAAACCAATCAATATACGCTTATTGCAATTTTTTTACCAAAAATATGTAGAAGAGTACAAACTGAGGGAACATTTTTTTATTATAGCAAAAAGTAAAAAATAATGTGTTTTTTTAAAAATTTTGCTCTTCTTTTGTTTAGAGAGGAAAAAATAAAAATCGCGAGATGATCAAATATCACCAAAAGAAAGCTCTATTTGCGGGGGAAAAATTATAAAAATGTCATATGGGTACAGTGTTGCATGACCGTGCAATTGTCATTCAAATTGTGACAGTGCTGAAAACTGAAAATTGGCTTGGGCAGGCAGGGGGTGAAAATGCCCTGTATTTAAGTGGTTAATATCCATACCAGACCCAGAAGGCCGGGTAATGGACGGGGGGGGGGGAACCCATGCCTTGTTTTTCAATGATTTTGCTGGGACCCAATACATTACAGCCACAAGCATTTATGACTTTTTTTCCCTTTAGAAATGTAATTGCTGTGGTATTGTTCCAAACACGGGAAAACTGAGCAACTTTACAGGCATACTATAGACACCCCTCAGGCACAATATTTAAAGAAATATTTACTTTTTTTTTGCAATGATGCATATAGCCTGGGGCAGGACCCGGTCCACGAAAAAAATTTCTGCCTGTTCGCATGTTCTGCTGCGTACGGAATGGAAGCTGGGGGGGGGGGGGGTGTTAAGCTCCTCATTCCTACTCCCAACTTTGTGGGAACCAATACTTTTGACAATATAGTGTATATTCTACAAATCCTCCTTTTTGCTTTGTGCAAAACATATACTTTCCCTTTAATATCTGGAGATGAATAAATATGTACATAACATTTTTTTATAAAAAAAAAAAAAATTTATAAATAAGAGACAAGCTGTTTTGCAGCATTATGATGGGACACTGCACAATCTTACCATGCTGGTCATATAAAGATTGCCGTTTTTCTATTCTCCACAATGTTTTTAAGACTATATTTGACTATAAATTACAGCATGCTTGGGATAGAAAAAATGACATACAATAGTAAGGATATAGGCAGTGAAATAAGATTACATTTTGAGAGACCTGGCAAAGAATGTAATTAAAATAAAAAGCTGACATCTTATGTGACAGAACCTGAGTAGGCAGGCTACATTTATCACCTCCTGTTCTCTTGCTTTCCTTTTTGAAATTAGCGAGATTTATCTTAAACGCCCACTCACCTGGCTTGGCATCAGCTAGAGCCTACCAAAAATATAGGCCTTGAATATAACACAGAGAAAGATTGCTGTAACCTGAAGAATGCTCTGGGCTTTTCTTTAATGGGGAGAGAGTGGAAAAGACAGTTCTAAGAGTGACATAGGTCTTTTCACTATTTCCTTTAATTTGCTGGGAAACCACTTGATAATGAAATATTAATGTACAAGGCCGCTGAAAATGTTTGGAATGATATAAGCACTTAGCTTATCAAAGCAATCTGCTGCAGATCAAATTGCTGTACGGTGAAGTGAAAAAATAAGCATAATAAATTTTGCATGAATAGCATAATTTAGTAATTCACTGACAATGGAGTGTGTAAATGGTAAAACCTGGTGATGGCTATAGAATGCGTAATTTTTTATGTGACAAAGTGTAAAATAAGACTTATTTAGGCTTAAAGTGGTACTAAACCCAGGACCCTGCATTCATTATATCTGGTCTCCCACAGTACACAGAACATGGAAATGCAATTATTTTAGTAAATATAAACTGATAAATACCTTTTCTCATCAGCAGCATATACAATAGCAGTCTTTGACTTCTATCAGTTCCTGGTTAAAGTTTGTAGGAGGAGTTTTCATACTGCACTAGCTGTCCTATCAGGATGCAGGACCCCTGACCCTCTGTCTCGACAGTGCTAATTGGCCCTGGGCTGATCACATGCACTCCCCCCAAAAAAAACAACAACTCCCTAGCAATGCACACCAAACTGAGCAAGTGCAGCCTGACTCCAGTAACTCTCTTATCCAGACATGTTTTGGAGTCAGTGGAAGAAGAGGAGGATCAGAGAGACAGGATCAAACAGCCTTTTTACACAATGCAAACCCTTAGGTTCCACAGTGAGTATAACAAGAATGCTTCATTGCAAATACAGACTGATTTTACTGTTGTGGGTTTAGTAACACTTTAACTCTAGGCAGGTGTAAAAGGCATCTTTGTATTCATTAGTAGACCATTCAATGTACCGTATTTTCTGGCGTATAAGATGACTTTTTACACTTAAAAAAAACTGGCCAAAAAGCAGAGGTCATCTTATACGCCAGGTCAGCCCCTCAGATGTCTTCTGTATGTGCGGTAATACTGTATGTAGCTTCGGCTACATACAGTATATACAGCTGAGCCAATCCCGGTGAGCGATATATTCAAATGAATACAGAGCCTACTCGGATTGGAGTAACAACCTCTGCCAATCCAAGCAGGCTACTGTGTAGCCTGCTCGGATTGGCTTTGAGAGTCAGAGAGGCATGGGCTGATGATGTTACAGCCTCTGCCAATCCAAGCAGGCTTTGTATTCATTAATAGAATACATTGCTCACCGTGATTGGTTCCAGCAAGAAGGATATGGCTCCAGGAAGAAGGAAGAAATATAAAGCGTCAGAAGCCTCAGAAGGAGGGTCGTCTTATACGGTTAGTACAGGCAAAAACTCATAAAAAACTATAAAATTAGGGGGTCGTCTTATACGCCCAGTCGCCTATACACCGGCAAATATGGTATTTTTTTTTTTCTATAAAAATTGGTATGTGCCTTTTGAATTCCCCATTACAGCAGCACTCAGATTGAGTTGGTAGACAAAGCTGGCCAATAAGCCAATCTGGTGTACAGCACTGCAAGAGCATGCTAATTGGTGAACAAGAATGAAGAAAAATTAGCCCATTGGTCTGCTACTTCTTCTTTCACTATCCAGTCACATAGTGTGGCTGAGCAGGAGACATGTAAGTGAAAGTAAAACCACAGCAAAGAAAGCTTAGGTCCCTTTCCCTAGCTAGGCTGTGCTGTGTGGCAGAGCTGTGTAACTCTAATGCCGCGTACACATGACCGGACTTTCAATCGGAATGAACTCTGATGGACTTTTCGACGGAGTACCGCTGAAACGGACTTGCCTACACATGATCACACCAAAGTCTGATCGTTTAACGCGATGACGTACGACGGGACTAGAAAAAGGAAGTTCAATAGCCAGTAGCCAATTGCTGCCCTTGCGTCGTTGTTGGTCCATCGGACCTGCATACAGACAAGCGTTTTTCTCTATAGGAACTGGTTCCGGTGGAAAGATTTGAAACATGTTCTATTTCTAAAGTCCGTCAAATTTTTCGACAGAAAAGGTCAGATGAAGCCCAAACACGATTGAATTTTCTGATGGATTTGGTCCGTATGAACCTTGCTATCAAAGTCCGGTCGAGTGTACACGGCTTTAGTACTGGATGGACAGCAACACAAATTCACTGAGCTGTTTGCTTTGAGTTTAGATTTAGGGTAGAAATGCAGAAGAAGGAGACAGTTTAAAAAATATATATATTGTCAGATTTTATATATATGCAACCGTGTGTTGAATGTTTACCATATGCAGAACAAAAAAAACATACAATAATAATTGTTCCTTATTGCCTAAAGGGATAACCTCTGTGCAAAATGCAATAAGTCACAGACTCCAATCAGCTTCAACTTGCTGTTTTTCAAATGTGCTAAACTGATGAAAAGTGAAACCTGGTTGATAGCTAGCACATTATTGTTGTTTACAAAGCCTCATTAAATATGCATTGCGTGTAAAAAGCTTCAATCCGTAGGGATGCTAGCAGTTTTCAAACCCAGTAGTAAAATCTTGGAAAGCACGCTGCTGTTAAAGCTGAATTCCAGGGAAATTACAAAACTACACTTGCTTGTTTTTCTCTACGATACCTTAAAAAAATAAGTTTTATTTACCATATTTTTCTTCCCTGTCAGCTGGTGCTTTCCTCTTCCTTCTGACGCTTGGGTTGTAGGCAGACTAGTCCTGCATTATATGTGTAGGCAGGTGCAGTCTATTTTCTACACTGCAGGTGGCAATTGACTGCAGTGACAGTGCAGTTGGAGAGGAAGTCAAGAGGTACTTGGTTCTTCTATGGTTTACTGGGTCACTGAGGAAGCTATCCGGTTGGATGCTGCCACCTCATGTGACTCTGGCAGCGATTTTAGGTCAGGCATGGAAAGCCTGGTTGACACGTATCCATCTATGGCATGGAGTCACAGTCAAAAGATGATTACCTGCAACCTGACTTCACAGAGGACACAATTTCTGGTCGCTCTTTGTGATATCATCACTGCCAGATCCCTGCAAGATATTCTGATTATGTTGCTTGAACCCTTCCAGTTGTGCTTTAATTATGTTCATTACATCTCATGTTTCTCCTTATTGTGTTGTGATGCCGAGGACAGCATCTGGTAAAGGGGGAAGGGGGGGGGGTGTAGGCAGGTGCAGTCTATTTTGACCACTGCATGTGTGCTCGAACAGAGTGGTATTGGGGTTGTAAGGGAAGTCAAGAGATATTTAGTTCCTCTTTGGTTTTCTGGTTCATTGGGGAAGCTATCCAGTTGAATTCTGCTTCCCCATGTGACTCTGGCAGCCATCTTGGGTCAGACAAATCACAATGTAAACAGGAAAAGCCATTGATCAGCTTTTCATCACTCAGGTCTGACAGACACGAGTAGATGAGAGCCGATCGGCGGCTCTCCTGGCAGGGGGTCTGCGCTGATTTTTTATCAGCGCAGCCCCCCCCTCAGATGCCCACATTAGACCACCAGGGAAGCCCCCAGGATCATCAGGGATGTGGGCAACATGTGGATGGCCAGGTATGTACCCCATCCACATGTGAAAATGACAGCCCAATCTGTGCCAATCAGTTCCCACAAATGAGCACTGACTGGCACCACCATGTACCAAATAAAATCAGTGATGCCCAGCAGTGCCACCTATCAGTGCCCATCAGTGCCCATCCATACCACCTATCAGTGCCACCCATAAGTACCCATCAGTGCCACCCATAAGTATCCATCAGTGCCGCCTATGAGTGCCCATCAGTGCTGCATACCAGTGCAACTTATCAGTGCCCATCAGTGCCACCTATCAGTGCCCATCATCAGTGCTCGTCAGTGCCACCTCATCAGTACCACCTCATTGGAGCCACCTCATCAGTGCCCATCAGTGTCGCCTTATCAGTGCCCATCAGTGCAGCTATATCAGTGCCCATCATTGAATAAGAAAACATACTTATTTGCAAAAAATGTTAACAGAAACAAAGAGAAACTTGTTTTTTTTCAACATTTTCTGTCTTTTTTAGTTGTTGCACAAAAAAAAATATCGCAGAGATCAAATACCACCAAAAGAAAGCTCTATTTGAGGGAACAAAATGATAAAAATAATTTGTTTGGGTACAGTGTAGCATGACCGCGCAATTGTCATTCAAATTGCTGCAGCACTGAAAGCTGAAAATTGGCTTGAGCAGGAAGGTGTCTAAGTGCCTGGTATTAAAGTGGTTAACAACACTTTCCTCCTACTCCAGTGTCTTATGTAAGCTCAGAGGGATTTAATCCTGTCAAGAGATGTTCCTACCAAAACCAGCTAAGATCCTTTGCTAAGTGCCGTCTATTCTGCCAAACCAGCAGGAGATAGAGAAATGTTTGATCCTGTAGATGTCCTACCTGTGCAGGAAGTCCCCATTAAATGGTACCTGCCTCCTCTCTTGCTTGCACCTCTGGTCTCTCCTGATATGGAAGCAGAAAGCCCCAGTATGGCGACTATGGACAGTCCACTGCTGCAATTTCCACAGACTAACCAGACCAGGAGGATTTGATCTACCCATGGCCCTGGAGTCACAGTCAAAAGACGATTAACTGCAACCTGACTCCCCAGAGGACACTGTTGCTGGTTGCCCTTTGCGCCTATAAGCTCGCTGTAAGATACCCTGATTATATTGTTTGAACTTTTTCCAGTTGTACTTTAATTACATTCATTGCATTTCTCATGTTTCTCCTTACTGTGTAGTGATGCCGAGGAGTTTCGAGTCACAGAATACTCTAAAACTCTAAAACAATAATAGCAATCAATTGGAGGACAAGCTTCTTAGTTCAAAATCCTTACAGGAGCAGGCACACACTACAGTTCCAATTCAGGTCTCTCTCACAATGTCCCAGGGCCAGCAGCTGTCTGCCACCCTTCATCCACAGGTAGATCCTCAATGAGGGGTGTAAAAGATCCTTCTCCAGACCAGGAGTTCAGGATTGTGTCCTTTCAGCATAATCCATTAGCAATCTTCTCCAGGCCTTCAACCCAGCTCCTGCTGACACCCAGACTGCAATTCTTGTATCTGTAGCTCTCTCCAAGGGGCAGTAGCTCCAGGAGAACTAGAACCCTCCCTAGAGAGGAAAAAACACCCTGAAAAGGCCTCCCAAGCATTTATTATTTCCCAGCCACCTTCTGGACCCCTCCTTCCAGGGATTGGCTGGAGCATGATAAATATTTAGGCTGGTCATTTGACTCTCCCTGCCCCATATTTTGGTAGCCTTCTCCAGAGCAGGTGGGAAAAGTCAAACACGCAGCTAGGAAACTCTAGCCAGGCAAAAACAATCAATTATTGCTTAGATTATTACAGTTACGCCAAAAATGAAATTTAACCTAGCGGCCTAACTAGAGTATGTCCGATCGGAACAGTTTGTCGGAAAATATTTCTGGCAAGTTGGAAAATTTGGTCCGACAGATATTCCGACGGAAACAGTCCGATGCATACCACACACAGTCGGAATATCCGACAAAATGCTCCGATCGGGCACATTCTGACGGAATCTCCGACTGTGTGTACAAGGGCTAAGAGTCCATTTTTTTTTATGTGTGCCTGGAGATTTTAATTTTCTCACCCTACTGAGTTCTGTCCCTGAGCTACTTAATATATCGAAAATAAAATAAGAAATATGTTTTCTGCCTTAATATCTACCTTAAATCACATTGCTAATTGCATAATGTACTTGTTTGTAGCCTACATACTGAAATTTGCAGTTAAAACTGTATTTTTGTAACTTTTGGAAATGCCAATAAAAACTTGGCTGTGCCAGTAAATGTTGGGTGTTATGTTAGTAAATTTCAACCTGGTAGGTTGGTAGCACTGATAGAGCTACATTAATGTTTGCCTGTAGTTAAGCTTTAAGCAAAAGCTTACATTAATTAAATGAACTCTAAGCATTTAATAGGCAGGTGAACATTGCCATGCACAAATCATGTTCGACATTTTAGAAAAAATAGCAAAATAAAAAGTTCTGTCAAAACATGTATTAAATTGCTCTGTTTAATCAAGCAATATAAAAATAGCAGTATTATACTCATTAGCATAATAATCTTCCATGTTGTTTTTCTTTTCAAATATCACAAATCCATTGGTTAATGTCTTATCACCTGATTAGTAAAAAGAGTTTTAGAAATAAACGTTAATATGATAAAATGAGAAACATATATATATATATATATATATATATATATATATATATATATACATATATATATACAGTAGCAAGCACATACTGTATATAGCTGCAGTACATTATATATGTTCTTGCTGAGTTTATGGCTGTTTCATGTGGTGACTGCTATTTACTTTACAGTTATACATAGTACTTCTAAATGTTAATATCTACACAGTAGGAAAATCATTTGGCAGCGACACGGAAGAGACATTTTGATAAATGTCTCTTTTTTTAGAGGTGGAATTATAGAAGATGCATGGTATTGTGCTCAAGCTGTGACCCTTAAGCTAAATACACACAGGCATTTTCTTGTCTTAGCTTGTAAATGCTGTTCTGAAGAGTATCACATTCAACAAGCTTTTCAAAGCACTTAAAAAGCATTAAACAGTGTGCTTGAAGCCCTCTAAATGCCCTTCAGCTCCAGTCTAGGAGTACTGAGTACAGATCTTTAATAAGTGTTTAGCAGGCTTCAGCAGAATTTTAACGAGCTTCTACAGGCATTTATCAGCCTCAGCAGGTATTTGGAAAGCTCAAGGGGACTACTTGGCAGAATTCTGCAGACATATTAGTGTAAAAAAAGAGGAGCAAAAAAAAAAAAAAACTAACATAACCCCCTACCTGGATGTAAGGCTAATTACAGCTCACTCCTAGTTGAACAATGACCTGTGCAGCAGCACTGAAAGACCTATGTCACTCCTAGGCACAAGTAAGATAGAAAGGCTGCAATGTGTGTGGTGCACCATGGTGCTCACTACCCATGGTAGGGTTGCCACCTCATCTCTTTAAAACCAAACACATATTAATTACACAGGTTCACTTGGTGTCTTATCTGCATTAAAGCCCCAGAACCTGTGTAATTCATATGTGTATGGTTTTAAAGGGATGAGGATGCAACCCTAATGCCGCGTACACACGACCAGACTTTTCGACGGACTAGGTCCGACTGAACGAATCCTGCCTGACAATTCGATCGTGTGTGGGCTTCATCGGACCTTTGCTGTCTAAAAATCAGACGGACTTTAGATTTAAAACATGTTTCAAATCTTTCCGGTCGGAAAATCCGTTCGTCTGTATGCTAGGGTAGGTATTGGCTACTGGCTATGAACTTCCTTATTCTAGTCATCATGTTCAAATTCGTCTGACTTTGGTGTGCTTGTGTGTGGCCAAGTCCGTTAGTTGAGAAAGTCCGTCGGCACTCCGACGAAAGTCCGTGGGGAAGACCGTCGGACCTAGTCCGTCGGAAAGTCCGGTCGTGTACACGCGGCATAACCCATGGTCATATCATGCCGAACAGTGGGTGTGGCTTAAAGCGCTTTCATTAACTTTTATTAAATAGAACAAGAGCCTAATTGCTGTAGTCAATGCACATGCACACCTAAGTCCTTCTACCTACACAATATGCCATTATTACTGTGCTACAGACAAGAGTCCCAAACACACATATTGACTTCCATTACATATGCACATTGACATATTTTACACACACAATAATTTTCCTCATTATGATAGATAATAGGCAGGTAGCCTACTGTATCTGTATTTGGCACCCAGCTTCCCAGGTCGGGAGAAGGGGTTAACATTTTTGCCACCTTTCCCTGGTATCTTTGCAGGCTTTCACTGAGGTCCAGCCTCCCTCCAGTGTTCTATAAAAGGTAAGAGGTCTGGATTCTAAGGGGAGCTTTGGGAAATTCACAGGAAATTTACACTAAAGACTTACTGGTCCGCTCCGGAATGCCAATTTTCCGGAAGAACCCTGGAACATGGACTTCTCTGTTAGAGCACCACCAAGGTTGGACTTTTCTCTAAGAGACTTACCCAGTGCAGATAACCTGGAGCAACCACAGTTAGGATCAGTTAGGAATGGAAAATGATTGCATGTTATAGAAGTTTATAGTAAACGTCTATTCAACTGCTCAGAGCCTGGTCTGCAGTTATTCAAAGGGGTGCATGTGAGCTCTTGGCATATTATTCAAGAACTTGGGTCCATAACCACAGTATGGGGGTATATGAAAAATCACTATGGCACAGGTTCGTGAGTAAGTATGAGGAGAAACACCAACCAGTAACTGGTGTGGTACCTGATAGGTGACAGGTTCTCCAGTAGCAAGGGGGTCGGTGCTTGGACTCCCTCCTTAGCTATTTGCCTCCGTCGCTCACAGTGTGGACTAGCATTACGGAGGACAATGCCTGGTCACTTGGTATGGAAAGAGAAGAGTTATATGGTAGCACGCATGAGGTCCATGCTATGTGCTGGGTGCGGCCCCATTCTGCTACTGGGTATGAGGTAGCAGAGGTACGCTGACTGGGGTAGTGGGCAGAGGTTCTCAGAGGTTCGAATGCAACACATATCAGTGCAAGTATGTAGGATATGGGATGAAGAAGCTTAGGGAGAAACTCTGTATTTTGGGTGCTGCACACATGTGGCTCATCATGGAGTTAGTAGACAGGTTAATTTTTTGACTTATCACATGACCACGGCTATCCCCTGGTCCCAGGTGTTGGTGAGCATGCCCTTGGTTGAAGTATTGCCCTATGCAAGGGTTAGAGACCCCGTTCAATGCCTGGCATAGTCCAAGAATGTACCTGAGGTGGAACCTCTCATGTGAGCCTTACTTGGTGCCCAATGAGAGAGCTATGCATGAAAGACGTGGCGGACAACCTGCCTAAATCCCCCTTACATGCTAATGAAGAACATAATTTAAATATTTCAGGAGTGAAGACCACTAAAAAGTTTTTTGTTTTAACCCAGTTGAAAGTGAAATGACGTGTTTTACTATTCAGGGCCTAACATTTGTCTAAGGCTCTTGTATATTGATTATCTATTCAATGTTACCTGACATAAATTTTTATACTTCCAAAACTATTGGCTATTGAGTACTTGGTTTTAACTATGACCCTGCGGAAGGGATATTGTATTGCTATTGTACTGATATAGTGATTCCATTATGTTTTTCTCTAGCCCCGATTAAGGGGATATTTTGTACCCCTGAAACACACTTGATACTCTGTGAACTGTCCCACTGACTTTTATTGGAATAAAGTTGTATCTGGACCTCTTAGCAGTGGTATGGCACTTCAATGTCCAATTTTGTTACATTCCTTGTTATGTCAGTACAGTCCTTTTTGTGTCTTTGTGGTCACATTTCTGGTTTTGTCACTATGGTAGTAATTGTGTCTTTGCAAACACATTGGTGGCCTTTTCATTAGTGCTGAGTTTGTCTCTTTGAATACATTTTTGTTTAATTGTCCCATTATTTAGACAGTTCTTTTTTTTTCAATACAGTTAAGCAACACAATGCAGAGCCTTTTTTAGAAAAACCCCTGTTAGATTTACCTGTAACGGTATTTCCAAGAATCTTCCAGGACAGCTTACTTAGAGAGATGATTGGCTTCGCCCTCTACAGGAAACACAAATCTGAAAGACTTTAAAAGGCCCCTCCCTTCCCTTGCACCTCAGTTTGTATTGAAGATAGAGAGCACTTCCACCATGTGTGTAAGAGAGAAAAAAGCACTGTCAACTTAAGAACACCTAGGTTGTAAAGGAAACTTCAACCAAGCCGACAAAAAATAAACAGACAAAAAGAAGGGGTGGGAATCTGAACGCTGTCCTAGAAGATTCATGGTTATTTTTAGGAGGACTGAAAAAACTGAAAAAATCTACTCCTGGGAACCCCATTTCAATGGCATCATCCAGGGAGACACAGAAACGCGGGGCACTCTTGTGGAAATGATTGATGATTGAAACAACCAGGTGGGGTTTCTGGAGAGAAAATGAATGGTGAATGATTGGGGACTGTGTATGGTTGAGTGAAGTATGAGGGGTAAAGGAACTAATGAAAAACCAATCAAAGGATCAAACTGATCTGTAAATATGATAGGGATGATTCAAGAAAACAAAACAAAAAAAACAGGTGCCAATCAAGTTGCTAAATTCCAAATTTAAAAGTGATGCGATGAAGTGAAAGTGACTAGTGATGTGTAATGTTTACCTGGTGCTGGAAGGGGAGGTCATGATCAATAGCAATGCCAGAGTCCAGTGTGTGGAGAGCCCCAAATGCTGAACCCTCCCCGGAAGAGGCCCATATAGGCGCAGCTGCGGGAAAGCCTGCCAACACCATGCACGCACAATACGCGGGAGGGAGGAGCCATGGACTAAATGAAAAACGTCTGGTCTGCTGCGCCACAACCATCTCCCAAACCGCCCGCGAGCATGGAACTAACAACGCTGTAGGCATGACCGCGTCACAAGGAGGCCGCACATCTGCCACGGGATGGCACCCCTACCCCCCCACGAATGCTAACAACAAAACAATTGAAAATGGTAATAACACAGATAACATAAAGTATTACTAGATAAGTATAAATCCACCAACAACATATTAGGGTACATGTATATTGCACTGTGGTGCCTGCATATTCTCTCACCTCAATGTTCCTATTGTGGAGGTTAAATCGTGGGATATGAAGGGTAGATACATAAAGTGGTGGCATCTACTATCTCAACGCGTTTCGTGGCTCTAGGCCACTCATCAATGGCAGGGTCAAAGTGTTACTGAAATTAGTTTCAAACACCTCTGGTGTGTACTGCTGAAATTGAGGAAATGTTTGTCTCTGCCCAAAATAAGATCTGTTTGGATAGAGAAAGTAGGCTGCCTGAACAGGTTCCTCCCTATTTGTTCAGATATGCCATAACCGTGGCATAGTCTGTGAAGGCCAAAATCTCTTTGCCCTGTATTTTGGGTACCAATGCTCGTAATGCATAATCTGGCATATAGAAGTCTGTAGAAGTAATCTGAACGTTTGGACTGACAGAATATTTTTTTCTACTTTCTCTTTTGTCAGGAAAATTTTCTTATTCACTGTGTCTATCTGATAAATTTAAAAGGTTAGAGACTGAGAGGGGACCAGGGAGGACTTTTCTTAATTGATTTTCCAGTCCAACCTCTGAAGGGTCTGGAGAACCAGAGATAAATCCTTCTCTGATTTCTGCTGATCCTGTGCAAAAACTAGGAAGTCGTCCAAATAGGGGACGATCAAGACTTCCTGTAGTCTTAGGAAGGCCATAACTTCTGCCATAATTTTTGTAAATATTCTCGGGGCTGCCGAGAGACCATAGGGCAAAGATCTGAATTGCCAATGACACGGACCATTTTTTGTTAGAATGTCAAACCTCAGAAACTTTTGCTCTAGACAAATTGGTACATGCAAGTACGCATCTTGGAGATCCAGGGTAATCTTATAAGCTTTTTGGCGTGAAGCCTGATCCACACCTATGCAAGTTGCAGTTTGCATACCGCAGGTGCATTTTGGGTTTTTCAATATACACTTCTGATCCATTAAAGTGTATGGAACCAAAAACCAGAAAAATTCCCTGACCCTTTCCATAAAAATGCACAGATGTGAACTACAGCCATAGGAAAATGGACTGTAGTGTGCTTCTGCAAAACTGAAAATGCACAAAAAAATGCATAGGTGTGAACCAGGTCTAAAAGATTTCTCACTGTGTAAATATTTTCCATCTGAAATTTTCGGAATACCAGAAACCTGTTCAGCAGGTTTAAATTGATCACCATTCAAAAGCAGCGGGAACGCTTCTGGACAAGGAACACGAGAGTGAGGATGGATTCACACCTATGCATTTTTAGTGCTTTTTACATTTTGCAGATTTTCACTACAGAATGCGTACCATAGGAAACCATTTTAAATGGACTGTAGTGCAAATCTGCAAAAAGCGCCAAAAATGCATAGGTGTGAATCCAGCCTAAAACCCCTGGAATTTTTGATTGTCCGACACTGGGACAATTACCTGTTCTGATTCCCACTGGAAAACTAGATTTAACATTGCCTGTTTCTTTACATTTTCTTTGTCTCTTGGCAGTCGGGTGAGAAAGAGCCTGCGGGGTGGGGGAATACTGAATTTCAGCCTATAATCTGACCATATTATCTGAAGGACAAAGGAGTTTTCTGTAATACAGTATGTTCCCATTGACTGAAAAAAAAGGGAAGGGACAGTCTTTTTCCTACCCCTGGCCTGGCATTATTGAGTGCTCTTGGAAGGGGCTGCAGCAGTAAAGATTGCTCCAATCTTGGCCTTGTCTCTATTAAAGGACCACTTCTTTTCAGCCTGATTATTTCCTGATTTAAAATCTAGCTTGCCCTAAGGGGCACAAAAAGGTTTATTACCAAATTTGTTACATTTTTCAGAGAATTTTTTACTCTTCTCAGAGGAGCGCGTTAAAACTGTTTCTAAAGTAGAGCCAAACAAAAGCTTTCATTTGAAGGGGATTTCACATAACTTATTTTTAGATGTGATGTCACCGTCCCAAAATGTAAGCCATATTGCACGCATAGCTGAATTACAGTGCCTTGAAAAAATATTCATATACCTTGAAATTTTCCACATTTTGTCATGTTACACCAAAAATGGAAATGTATTGTATTCAGATTTTATGTGACAGACCAAAATAAAGTGGCACATACTGTAATTGTGAAGTGGAAGGAAAATAATAAAGGGCTTTCAATTTTTTTTTTACAAATAACTATGTGAAAAGCATGCATTTGTATTCAGCCCTCTTTACGCTGATACCCCTAACTAAAATCTAATGAAACCAATTGCCTTTAGATGTCACCTAATTATTAAATAGAGTCCACCTGTGTGTAATTTAAGCTCAGTATAAATATAGCTGTTCTGTGAAGGCCTCATAGGTGTGTTAGAGAACCTTAGTGAACAAACAGCACCATAAAGGCCAAGCAACACACCAGACAGGTCAGGGGAAAAGTTGTGGAGCAGTTTAAAGCAGGGTTAGGTTATAAAAAATGATCCCAAACGTTGAACATCTCATGGAACACTGTTAATCCATCATCCAAAAATGGAAAGAGTATGGCACAACTGCAAACCTACCAAGACATGGCTATCCACCTAAACTGAAAGGCAGGGCAAGGAGAGCATTAATCAGAGAAGCAGCCAAGAGGCCCATGGTAACTCTGGAGGAGCTGCAGAGACCCACAGCTTAGGTGGGAGAATCTTTCCACAGGACAACTATTAGTTGTGCACTCAACAAATCTGGCCTTTGTGGAAGAATGGTAAGAAGAAAGCCATTGTTGAAATAAAGCCATAAGAAGCCCCGTTTGCAGTTTGTGGGAAGCCACGAGGGGGCACAGCAAACATGTGGAAGAAGGAGCTCTGGTCAGATGAGACCAAATCTTTTTTACCTAAAAGCAAAACGCTATGTGTGGTGGAAAACTAACACTGCATATCACCCTGAACATACCATCCCCACCGTGAAACAAGGGGGTGGCAGCATCATGTTGTAGGGATGCTTTTCTTCAGCACGGACACGAAAGCTGGTCAGAGTTGATGGGAAGATGGATGGAACCAAATACAGGGCAACCTTAGAAGAAAACCTATTAGAGTCTTCAAAACACTTGAGACCGGGGCAGAGGTTCACCTTCCAGCAGCACAATGACTCTAAACATACAGTCAGAGCAACAATGGAATGGTTTAGATCAAAGCATATTTATGTGTTAGAATGGCCCAGTCAAAGTCTAGACCTAAATCCAATTGAGAATCTCTGGCAATATTAGAAAATTGCTGCTCACAGACACTCTCCATCCAATCTGACAGAGCTTGAGCTATTTTACAAAGAAGAATGGGCAACAATTCCACTCTCTAGATGTGGTAGAGAAACACCCAAAAAGACTTGCAGCCGTAATTGCAGCAAAAGGTGGTTCTACAAAGTCTTGACTCAGGGGGGCTGAATAAAGATGCAAACTTCACATATTTATTTGTAAAAAATTTCAAGGGCTATGAATACTTTTGGAAGGTACTGTAACAAGGGCAGAGGTTCTGGCAATATACTTCACTGAATCAATCGCAGCGTCCACCAAAAAAGCTGCTGACTTAGCTACAAGTGGGAGATATTCTTTAATTTCCTCCATGGGAGAGTTAGAGGAAAGAAGATGATCCAACAGTTTGACCCAGACATCCAAGTTCCTTGTTACACATGTGGTGGCCAGTGCAGGATCCAGGGCAAAGGCCGAGGATTCCCAAGCTTTACATAACAAGGACGCTTTTCTGTCCATCTGATCTTTGAAGACCCCTGAATCCTCAAAAAAGAGGTCTGAATTTTTGGAGATCTGAGAAAGGAGAGCGTCTAGTTTAGGGCATTTAACCACTTAAGGACTGGAAGGATTTTCCCCCTAATGACCAGGCCATATTTTGCTATACGGCACTGCTTCACGTTAACTGTGGTTCTTGTTTTTTGCGCTAAAAAACAAAAAAGAGCAAATTTTAAAAAAAATTTAATATTTTTAACTTTTTGCTATAATAAACATCCAAAAATAATCATTTCTTCATTGGTTTAAGCCAATATGTATTCTTCTATATTGTTTTGGTAAAAAAAAACAAAAAAAACGCAATATGCGTACATTGATTGGTTTGCCCAAAAGTTATAGCATCTACAAAATAGGGGATATATGTATGACATAACCATCAATTATAGTATAAATGTCACTGCATGGAAGGGGTTGACACTAAGGGGCGATCAAGGGGTTAAGTGCTTCCTAGGGAGGTGTTTCTAACTGTGGGGGGAGTGTACTGACAGGGCCACCAGCCACGCACATCGGCGCCGGTGTCGTGCTGTAGGCATGTGCCCCCTAGAGCTCTTAAAGCAGCTGATGTAAATCTAGTGCGATTCGTGCAGCCCTGCCAACCTGCCGCCGTGTAATAATGGTGGCTAGTTGTCAAGCGGTTAAAGAACACCTCCTCTTCACTAGCATCGAAAAGGAAAGCATCTCTTGTGCCCCCTAGAGAGAAATGGTTTCTTTTCAGGCTCCTTCATTAATCCCGTATCATGTCTCGTAACGAGTGATGAACAGGAAGGGTCCTATGTTTACGTTTTTACAGCCTCCTGTATATTTTGTCCTGAACAGAAGAGGCCTGAGCAGGTTCTTCAATAAGTTCAGAAATGTAAATAGCCTTTAAAAGTTAATTGGCTTCCTCAACTGGTAGGAGGTAACAACCTGAGCTACTAGCCTCATCAGAATCTAAGGAGTAGGTTCTGTCAGACTCTGAGGCTGAATTCTCCCCCTCCTCCTTGCTCATGAACTCAAGGTTTCTAACGCCAGGGGAGGGAGGATCCTAGTAGTAACTGAACACTCCCTTTCAATAGTGACAGCCTGTGTGGAGGGACCTAGTACCGAAAACTTAGAAGTAAAAGAATGAAAGGAAGAGGTCATTACCTTCATAGTAGACATTAGCTCTTTTAAGCATGTAACAGAACCAGATCCTGCTGCCTGTGAAATAATTATCACATAGTAGGTTTTTTTTGCATTCAAATGTTTTATTGATGAAAATAGAAGGGAATACAGTGTGAACATCATGAAATGCAGATGCAACTGCACAGTTTTTTTTATCAATGTAGCCTGTGATGGTATATGTTATCCAAAAAAGAAAATACGTTCTAGTTATTTTCTGGTGTTAGGTTCCTGTAGGGTTTGGGCGCGGCTTAAGATGGTCATCTGGCGTCAAATACAGGCAGAAGAAGTTCACTTTGACCTATAGCAATAGCTTAACAGTGTCTACAAATCTTACCATTGAAACATTGATACTTTATTCTATTAAAGGTAGCTGCCATCAGCTGCTGCAAAAGCAATACATGTTAGCCCAATTAAAGATGAGAAAATAAAGGTAAAAAAACAGAAGAGGAGAGAGAAAGGAAAGCCAAGGAAGGACAGGGGGAAGAAAGGGGAATAGTTGTGTATAGCGTGTGGTTGTATGTATCACATATATTTAATGGTCAACCAATGCATTGAGATGGATTCCCTTTGACAAGTATCACTGGAACTGTTATAGGAGGCCTCTGCAGTCAATGTTCAGATATTCTTGAGTGCACCTATAATCAAACCATGGTTGCCACGGTTTGTGGAATCTCTCTACGGTGCCTCTGTCCTGTGCTAGGGTGCCCTCCATCTTGCAAATGTCCCCGATTCTGTTCAACCAATCCGAGATGGAGTTGACCCGAGGGAAGTTCCAATGCAGTGGAATCAAGGATTTAGCTGCATTGAGAAGGTGCTTGGTCAAAGAGTGTTTGCACCTTTTAAGTGAGAAGTTAGTTACATGCAGCAGACAGCATGCTGCATCAAGAATCAGTTTAGTCTCTGTTATTTTTTTGGTTAGTTTCCGAACTTCGTTCCAGTAGGGTATGATCAGGTCACAGTGCCACCAAATGTGGGCCAAGGGGCCTGTTTCTCGGGGACATCGCCAACAGACCTCAGGTATTTGGGCATCCCATTTGTGAAGTCGGTCAGGGGTGTTATACCAATGTGACAATAATTTATAGCTCGTTTCTTGTCTTTTAGTATTCATAGAGCATTTGTGTGCAAGTATGCAGGCATACCTTCATTGTTTTTCTGATATCGTTATGTTTAACTCCTCCGACCACCTCCTCCTGTGTTTGTCCGTCTCCGTGATCTTGGGGTGCTACAACCAAGCGTAGGCAATTGAGGTGGCCTTAGTGAGGGGGTTACTGCTATGACAGATCGACTCTAGGTCAGTCAGGGGTCTGTGGAGATCTTGGGGATGTTTGAATTTGCCTAAGTAGCTACATATTTGAAAGTACGTCCAGAGGCGTAAGTGGGGTAAGTTATATTCTGATTTGATCAAGGACCAGTCCTTAAACGTGTCTCCACTAAAGCTAGTAAGGGTGCGCTCTGTAATCAAGATTGAAGCGTCGCGTTTTGCTCACCCGGGGTGAAGTCTGAGTTATCCTTTAGCCGTGTCAGAGGGCTTGGCAATGTGGTCATGTTTTTTTGATTGGCCAGAGCATTTAAGATCTCTAATGTGGTCCCAGTAAGGGGATGTCTGCGTGTGTCATATGGCAAGCTTTTCCATGGAATCCATGGTAAGTATCTGAGCGGTATCGGGGTTAGGTTTGTCTCTAACGTTACCCAGTTTTTCATATGTCCGTGGCAGTGCCAGTCAATCACTCTGGCTATGTGTGTTGCTAAGTAGTAGTGTTTGAAATTTGGTAGGCCAATTCCACCCCATTCCTTGGGTTTTGTCAGTCTGGCTAGTTTGATTCTAGGTTTCTTATGATTCCAAATAAATTTCAGGATGATGGAATTTAGTGTCTCTAAGAATTTTTGGGGTACTCTTACTGGCAGTGTGAGCATCAAATAGAGAAATTTGGGCAGAATTACCATCTTGATGAATGCAGCGTGACCAAACCATGAGAAAAGTCCCAAATTCCACTTTTTTAGGTCCCTCTAACATGACTTGAGGAGTGGTGGGTAATTTTTTTCAAAGATGAGTTGGACTTGTGGGTTTAACCATGTCCCTAAATACTTAAGGGTGCTGGGGTCCCATCTAAATGATGGATTGGCTTTAGTTAATGCAAGGGTTCTTTCCGGTAGGGAAATGTTTAAAGCCTCAGACTTTGTGTAATTTACCTTTAGATTCGAGAGTAGGGATGAGCTTCGTGTTCGAGTCGAACATATGTTCGACTTGAACACACGCCCCACACTATATAAGGCCGCCAGCGCGGTGGCCTTGTGTAGTGTGTTGGCGTCTGAAGCAGTTAGTGGGTGTTCTGTGTACCTTCAACACAGTATACACCAATCGTTATCGGCCGATTTTTCGTTCTTGCTCTTCTGTAGTGGTTGTTGTCTGCGTGCCCTGACTGCAGTATACACCGCTATATTCACCTATATAGCTAGCGATATATCTATCTTTTATAATAGAGCTTGCAGTCAGTGTTAGGAGCTTGTGCGTGCTGTCTGCGTGCTCTGAACCCAGTACACACCGCTATATCCACCTATATAGCAAACTATCTTGCTCGTTTTAAATAGAGCTTGCAGTCAGCGGTAGGAGCTTGTGCGTGCTGTCTGTGTGCTCTGAACCCAGTATACACCGCTATATCCACCTATATAGCAAACTATCTTGCTCGTTTTAAATAGAGCTTGCAGTCAGCGGTAGGAGCTTGTGTGTGCTGTCTGCGTGCTCTGAACCCAGTATACACCGCTATATCCACCTATATAGCAAACTATCTTGCTCGTTTTAAATAGAGCTTGCAGTCAGCGGTAGGAGCTTGTGTGTGCTGTCTGCGTGCTCTGAACCCAGTATACACCGCTATATCCACCTATATAGCAAGCTATCTTGCTCGTTTTAAATAGAGCTTGCAGTCAGCGGTAGGAGCTTGTGCGTGCTGTCTGCATGCTCTGAACCCAGTACACACCGCTATATCCACCTATATAGCAAACTATCTTGCTCATTTTAAATAGAGCTTGCAGTCAGCGGTAGGAGCTTGTGCGTACTGTCTGCGTGCTCTGAACCCAGTATACACCGCTATATCCACCTACATAGCTCTTCTCTATTTGAGCCATCTGCCATCTGCAGGAGTTATTGGAAGTTGTGTGTGCCTCCAGCACAATATACACTACCCAATTGCTGTTTTTCCCAACTCCCTTCAGGCCATTACCATGTCTGGAAGGCCAGCAAGGAGAGGCAGACAGGCGCGAGACGATAAAAGAGGGCAAGCAGGCTCTGTGTCTAGAGACAACAGTGCTGGTCGTGGACGCGGTGCATCGTCATCATCAGCACGTGGCCATGGGACACGTTTATCCTTCTTTTCGGCAGCTGGAAATGTTTAGCCGCAACATGCCAACGACTTGGTAGAGTGGAGGACCAAGCCCTCTTCATCCTCCTCATCCTCTCTCACCCAGTCTCAGGGTACTAGCAAAGCAGCTGCCAACGCATCATCTTCCCTCCTCTCAATGTCATCATCAGTGACTCCTTCCCTAGACCCACCACTTCCTCCTGAGGAGTCTCCTGAACTCTTTGAGCACAGTGTTGGGTACATGCTCCAGGAGGATGCCCAGTGTTTTGTAGGCTCTGATGATGATACTCAGCTAGAGGAAGGCAGTAGCATGAATGCAGAGAGAGGGGGTGCTCAGGAAGGACAGCAATCTGGCAGTCATGTTCCACAAGCTGCAGCATACTGCCAGGTTTGCTCCAGCGATGAAGAGGGAGGGGATGATGAGGGCACTGACTCCACGTGGGTGCCTGGTAGGAGAGAGGAGGAGGAGGAGGAGGAGGAGGCACATGTCCAACAAGGCAGGATGCCCTCCGGGGGCCAGCTTAGGGGCAGCACACCGACTGAATCACACCGCAGAGCTCCGCCTGTGCAGGGCGCTGCCTCTGCGCGTTATTCTAAAAGTTCTTTGGTGTGGGCCTTTTTTGAGACGAGTGCATCAGATCACACCGCTGCTTTTTGCAACATATGTCTCAAGCGTATCTCGCGTGCCCAAAACATCAGCCGCTTGGGCACCACATGCTTGACCAGACATATGTTGACCTGCCATGCAGCTCGTTGGCAAGCGTACCTCAAAGACCCACACCAAAGAACAAAGCGGACCTCTCCTTGCTCCTCATCAGCTGGGATCTCCAACCCCACTAGACCTTCAGTCCTCTCTGAAACCTGCTCTGAGAGGAATGAAGCTGTAGAATTAGTGTGTCACAGCCAAGTGCTTCCGGGCACTCTGCTAGCAGTACACCCACGTCCGATTATAGCAGGCAAATGTCCCTGCCCCAGCTGCTGGACCGGCGAAAGAAGTTCACTCCCAGCCATCCACATGCCCAGCGGTTGAATGCTAGCTTGGCTAAATTGCTAGCACTTCAACTGCTGCCTTTTCAGTTGGTAGACTCAGCCCCCTTCCGTGAATTTGTACAATGTGCGGTTCCTCAGTGGCAGGTCCCCAAACGCCACTTTTTCTCACGGAAGGCAATTCCGGCTCTCTACCGGCATGTGGAAGGCAATGTCCTTGCCTTGCTGGACAGGGCGGTCAGCGGTAAGGTGCATATTACCGCTGACTCATGGTCCAGCAGGCATGGACAGGGACGTTACCTGTCTTTCACGGCCCATTGGGTCACTCTTCTGGCAGCTGGGAAGGATGCAGGACAAGGTGCAGTAGTGTTGGAGGTTGTTCCGCCACCACGCCTCCAAAATGCTACTATTGGTTGTGACACACCTCTCTCCTCCACCCCCTCCTCTTCTTCTTCCTCCATGGCCTCTTCCCGTGCTCTGTCCTCAGAACCAGCGGAGCTCCGTAGGCGTTTCAGGGGCTACGCAAGTACGCAGGCAAAACGATGCCATGCCGTGCTTGCGCTGGTTTGTTTGGGGGACAGGAGCCACGCTGGGGTGGATGTTTTGTCAGCTCTGCAGGGGCAGGCCGAGAGGTGGTTGACGCCACGCCAGCTTAAGCCAGGAATGGTGGTTTGCGACAATGGCACCAACCTCCTCTCCGCCCTCCGACAGGGACAACTGACCCATGTGCCCTGTGTTGCTCACGTCCTTAACCTGGTGGTGCAGCGGTTCTTGGGCAGGTACCTGGGCTTACAGGATGTCCTGAAGCAGGCCAGGAAAGTCTGTGTGCATTTCCGCCGATCATTTAATGCCTGTCCTCGGCTGGCTGAGCTCCAAAAGGAGTTGAACCTGCCCAAGAACCGCCTTATATGTGACATGCCCACCAGGTGGAACTCAACGAGGGCCATCAATGAGTACCTGTGCGACTACAGCACCAGGACAGGGTCAGGGGAGCTCGGTTTTTCTCACCACGCCAGTGGGGCATGATCAGGGATGCATGCACTGTCCTGTCACCATTTGAGGATGCCACAAGGATGGTGAGCAGTGACAGTGCATGCATCAGTGACACTGTACCTCTTGTCCACTTCTTGGCACATACGCTGCGTGGAATAATGGACAGGGCACTTGAGGCAGAACAGAGGCAGGAAGAGGAGGACTTTCTTGCCTCTCAAGGCCCCCTTTATCCAGACAGTGTTCCTGCTGTGCCACCCATCACACAGGAAGAGGATGAGGAGGAGGAAGAGGAGGAGGAGGATGACTGTGTCAGCATGGAGGTGGAGGCTGGCACTCAGCATCAGCAGCAGCAGCAGCAGCAGCCTTGTAGGGATGATTTACTGTCCCAAGAAACCCGTGTACTTGTACGTGGCTGGGAGGAGGTAGCTGCGGATCATGTTGTCCTTAGTGACCCAGAGGACTCCGGACCGAATGCCTCAGCTAACCTACGCTGCATGGCCTCCCTGATCCTGCAAAGCCTGCAGAAGGATCCTCATATTCTTCGGATCAAGGAGAGGGACCATTACTGGCTGGCCACTCTCCTTGATCCACGGTACAAGGGTAAGGTTGCCGACCTTATCTTGCCATCGCAGAGGGAGCAGAGGATGAGACATCTCCGGGAGGCCTTGCAGAAAGGTCTGTGCAACGCGTTCCCAGAGACTGGGAGGTTACAAACTCCTGGTCCTGGACAACGTGTTGCTGAGGCATCGGTCAGAAGGAGCGGTGGAGAAGGAGGCCGTCTGACTGATACTTTCAGACAATTTTTTAGTCCGCAGCCCCAAGGTATGATCGGTTCCAGCAACCATCGCCAGCGTCTGATTTACATGGTGCAGGAATACCTAGGGGCAAGGTCAGACTTGGACACCTTTCCCACCGAAAATCCTCTGGCTTACTGGGTCTTGAGGATGGATCACTGGCCAGAGCTTGAACAGTATGCAATTGAGCTACTGGCCTGTCCTGCATCCAGCGTTCTTTCGGAACGCACCTTCAGTGCTGCTGGTGGCTTTGTTACCGATCACAGGGTGCGCCTGTCCACCGAATCAGTTGATCGACTGACCTTCATCAAGATGAATCAGTCTTGGATCACCCACAGCTACCAAGCACCTGAAGCTGATGTAACCGAATATTTTTTTTTTGAAATATCACATCCCTTCAAGACTGCCTATGCTGATGCTGAGTGACTGTCCTGTTATGTTGATTGTCTATCCTCTTCCTCCTCCACTGATATGTTGGAAGAACATTTCTGGTTCTGGGTGATGCCATCAGCCCAATTTTTCTGCCCCTGTTTAACAGGGGCGTTTAATTACAATTTTTGATGCAATGCTTTGCAGCAGGGCTAATTCCTGCAATAAAACTAGAGTATATGGGAGAGGTTGCAGTGTGGTGGCACCAGCACCAGTGCCTAAGGCCCAATTTTTCTGCCCCTGTTTAACAGGGGCGTTTAATTACAATTTTTGATGCAATGCTTTGCAGCAGGGCTAATTCCTGCACTAAAACTACAGTATATGGTAGAGGTTGCAGTGTGGTGGCACCAGCACCAGTGCCTAAGGCCCAATTTTTCTGCCCCTGTTTAACAGGGGCGTTTAATTACAATTTTTGATGCAATGCTTTGCAGCAGGGCTAATTCCTGCAATAAAACTAGAGTATATGGGAGAGGTTGCAGTGTGGTGGCACCAGCACCAGTGCCTAAGGCCCAATTTTTCTGCCCCTGTTTAACAGGGGAGTTTAATTACAATTTTTGATGCAATGCTTTGCAGCAGGGCTAATTCCTGCACTAAAACTAGAGTATATGGGAGAGGTTGCAGTGTCGTGGCACCAGCACCAGTGCCTAAGGCCCAATTTTTCTGCCCCTGTTTAACAGGGACATGTAATTACAATTCTTGATATAATATTTCATGGGAGGGCCCATTTCTGTGCCCACCCAAAGTAACTGTGAGGACTTTTAGTGTTGTGGCACCAGCACCACAACCACCAAAGGTCAATTTTTCTACCACTGTTCAACAATGGCATGTAATTACAATTCTTGATATAATCGTTCACAGCAGGGCACTCCAGCACCCACCAAGAGTCACTTTGAGGGCTTACAATGTTGTGGCAAAACCAACACCTTGTTCCGCCATTCCTGCAGAGCATATAGGGCAGGCCCCTACTTTCAAACATCCAACTTACAAACATCTCCTACTTGCAAACGGAAGGAGACAACAGCAAGTGAGATGAAAAAAGATGGACGACAAAACAAATTATATAGGGATGATAACCCTTCCCTATGTTTTCCAAAAAGCTTAAAAATAGTTTTTTTGACTGGAGCTACACTTTAAAAATGTACCAGTTGAAAATTACAAACAGATTCAACTTAACACAACAAACCTACACAGTCCCTGTCTTGTTTGCACCGCCTGTATACTGCTGTTCTGAGTATATAGGGCCTGGGGGCCACACGCATTTCCTTTTTTTAATATGGGTACGGGGTTCCCCTTAATATGTGTACAAGACCCAAAGGGGCTGGTAATGGGCAGGGAGGGCTACCCATGCCATTTTTCTCAATGATTTTCAACCATATTGCAGGAACCAGATATAACATTAAAACCGCAAGCAGTTTTAAATTATGTTATTTCCGTTAAATGTCATTTTGTGCAGGGACTGTTCTAAACACGGGAAACACGTGGCACTTCACAGGCATACTACAGACACCCCCCAGGCACGATATTTAAAGGAATATTTCACTTTTTTTTCACTTTAATCATCATTAAAATCAGTGCTCCCCCCAAAACGGCCATTTTTAAAAACATTTTAGGCTTTGACTCATGTCCCCTGGGGCAGGAGCCAGGTCCCCAAACCCTTTTTAGGACAACATCTTGCATATTAGCCGTTAAAATTAGCACTTTTAATTTCGAACGTTCGAGTCCCATAGACTTCAATGGGGTTCTAAAGTTCGTACGAATTTGGGGTCCGTTCGAAAGTTCTGGTGCGAACCGAACCGGGGGGTGTTCCGGCTCATCCCTATTCGAGAGGTATCCATAGTGTGAGAATTCCTTCATTAGGTTGGGGAGAGTTACTGCTGGGTTGGTCAAAAAATAAATAAAAGGTCGTCGGCGTAGGCCGCTAACTTGAACTCCCTGTCCCTCATCCGAAATCCACTGATCTCTGTGTTCGTTTGTACTGTTCTGATAAAAGGCTCAAGCAAGAGGGTGAACAATAAGGGCGACACGGGCAGCCCTGCCTAGTTCCGTTTGTAATGTATACCTTTTGTGACAAAGTGCCATTGATTTTCAATTTAGACAGGTTTTGATATAATGCGGTTACCCAGGAAAGCATGCGTATTCCAAATCCAACATGGTCACAAACTGCCATCATAAAATCCTATGCCACTCTTTCGAAGGCCTTCTCCGCATCCGTGAAGAGGAGAAGGCCCTCGATGTTCTGCAATTTCGTCTCATGGATCAGAAGTGCCTTTGTTACATTGTCCTTGGCTTCTCTGCCCTGCATGAACCCCACTTGTTCTAAGCCAATTCGTTTTGGGAGGAGCGGGCCCAATTGTGTAGCTAGGACTTTTGCAAACAATTTAACGTTGAGATTTAATAGGAAGATAGGGCGGTAACTGGGTCTTTGCCCGCTTTTGGTATCACCGTAATGTGCGCTGAAAGAAAGTCTGGAGTAACTGTTCTAGGCGTGGACAGGGAGTTCAAGGCGATTCTGAGGGGGTCTGTGAGGATGTCAATGAAGGTTTTATAGTAAGTTGATGAGTAGCCTCAGGGCCTGGACTTTTACCCGCCTTGAGTTGTTTAATCGCTTCAAGTAGGTTGGAGACAGGTTCAGTAAGGGTGGGATGCCTACTTTTAGCTAAGTAGTCCTTGATAATTAGTGCTCTGTCCCCTTCCATATGTGACTGTTTATGTTGTGGAGGTAGATTATACAATTTTGTACAGTAGTTGTGGAAGTGTTCGGCTATTGCTTCTGACGTCACGTCAAGCTTCCCATTCTTTTGTTTAATGCCAGCTATGTTGTTCTTGCTCTAGCCAGGAACTTGCCTGCTTTGTCCCCTGATTCATAGTAAATTTTCTTTTTGAAAAATAGCATACGTTCAGCTCTCAAGTTAAGTATTTGTTGCAGGTCTTTCCTGGCCTCTAGTAGCTGCTTGGCAGACGCAGTAGAGAGGGATTGCTTGTGTAGAGTTTCTAGAGCACTGATCTGGGTTATACATTTTTTGATGGTAGCTTCCCTTTCTTTTTTATGTCTGGCACCTGTCTCAATCAGTACTTCCCACACAACCATTGGGTCTGATTCTGGAGTGGCATTACATGTAAAATACTCTGCTAGATGTTTTTTTTATCATGGGGAGGAGTGCTGGGTCAGTCAATAGCGAAGCATTGAGTCTCCACGTTGGTTGTGGCTGAGTAGGGCGTAAAAGGTCAAGGAATAGGGCAATAGGTGAGTGATCTGAGACTGTCTGAATGCCCACATGTGCTCCTGCTACTCGTGTAAGATCTTTGT
This sequence comes from Lithobates pipiens, assembly GCF_037356315.1. Classification (NCBI taxonomy): domain Eukaryota; kingdom Metazoa; phylum Chordata; class Amphibia; order Anura; family Ranidae; genus Lithobates; species Lithobates pipiens. The sequence continues at coordinate 162,615,782 of NW_027507748.1, read as the reverse complement.
GTTATGAATAGGTAGTCCAACCTCTTGTATCTAGCATGAGGGATGGAGTAATGCGTGAAGTCCCTTCCATCAGGATTAGGGAAACACCACGTTTCTATCAGTTGCATGAATTATAGGAGGGATTTAATCTTTTTAAGGATTTTGTAGGTAATACACATCTTTCCATTATAGGTGTCTATGAGTGGATTCAATGGTATGTTGAAGTCTCCCCCTAAAATTAAACAGCCCGACGTGAACCCCTGGAGTTCTCTGACTATGTGTTGACAAAATGTGACGTGGGCCCTATTGGGAAATAGACGTTTGCCAATGTTATTGGGATATCCCCATATGTTCCTTTGATGAATAAGAACCTGCCTCCTGGGTCACTCAGCTGTGCATGTAGCTCAAAGGGAGCCTCCCTGCTGACTAGTATGGAGGCCCCCCTGGACTTAGAGTCAGGGTTGGTGGAGTGGAACACTCTCGTAAAATATGAATCTGTGAGTTTTGGTATGTTTTGCTTTTTAAAATGGGTCTCTTGGAGGAATATGAAATGTGGCCTACCTTTTTTCAGCTCTCTCAGGAGGGTGGTACGACGTTCAGGTATGTTTAGTCCCCTGATATTGTGCGAGATCACCGGCAGATGTTGCCCCAATGATGAGTAAGCCATGGCGAGTGGTCAGGAGGAGGTGGTCGTGGGTCAGTCTGCAACAAGAATGCTATGACACACAAATTAGTTCCTTTGTTTACAACTTAAGATATCAGGGAGGATGAGAGAAGAGAGGAAGAGAAAGCGGTAGGAGTCTTGGGACACCTTGCGGGGTCGAAGGGAGGCAGCAACAACCAGGCTGCAGCACACCTGTTGGTACTTGAAATATCAAAATCAAACAGTCAAACAATTAAACTGAAAGGGTTATCCCCAACATTGCCCACACAGCCATGAGGGCTGTAATTATTATAGTACATCGTTATTTGGTATACACCCGACTTTGGTGTATAGCAATTGCTTAAGTGCTTGCAAAAAGTATGCTTAAAAAAATAAAAATAAAAATAAAAAGTGAAAGAGAAAAATGGGCACTAGGCCAACAAAGGGCAGTTATTGAGTTTTTCTGTAATGGAGTCATGCGAATCTTCTTGGCAAAAATAAATCGACTCTGACTGCACCTCAGAATGCTTGGAGGGTGCATTGTGGCTTAGAAGCCCACGTGTAGCCAGTGAAATGATGTATAGCATATGCAAGGTTTGTGGAAGTGATCCCTGTTGTGGGTCGGTTTAGTCTGGGTCACATGCATTGAACCGCAAAAGTTTGCCTTGTGAGTCATGTTTCGGTAGCAGGCGAGGCCTTATCAGCTGTGGCATGGTTCCCCCTGAAGTGAACTATTAGCCACCTCCAGGAGGCCTATCCAGATACATGATGAAGGCCAGGTTGTTATGCATGGTTACTCCGCAGGGTGGCCGGTACTCATCCCGCATCTCCCAGAGGGAACATTCAACAAAAGTCAATTGCCAAGTATGTAGAGTAAAACATAACAGTTGTGTTGTCCTTGATGAGAGCTGGAGGAGTTCGAGTGAAGGCATGTCATCAGTGTTAATACGTTTTTTGTGGGCCATCATAAAGTGTGGTAGGATTGTGCCAGGGCATAGTGAGTAGTTGGACTTTGCCTGACAAGCCATGTCACTCATCATCCTGGGCTCTGGGAGCTTTGACTTGTCTCCTTGGGGTGCCCATTTTGGAGTAGCCCCCACGGTTGTGTTTGGGTTTCTTTGACAGCCGCTTGTCTAGCAAAGCAGACGGGGATGATGGTGTGCTTCTCTTCAATGGTGAGTGCAGAAACTCAGTGTACCACTCAGGGAGGTTGACCCGACCCAAGTCTAGTGCATCGCAGAAGTCTGGTAGGTCAGAGGGCATGCAAAGGATATGTTGGTTGCCATTAGCGAGACCGTGAGAGCAAACGGGAAGCCCCAGGTATACCTTAGGTCTTTCTCCCTCAGTTTCTCCAAGAGCGGGCAGAAGGCAGGATGTTTTTTAGGGTGATCTGGGATAAGTCTTGATACAGCATTATTGTTGCTCCGTTAAATATAATTTGGTCATTCCTCCTTGCCTTGCACATTATCTCCTCTTTCAGAGCAAAACTTTGTAGGCAACAGACTATGTCTCTCGGTGGCGTGGTATCTGGCCCTTTAGGTCTGAGAGCCCTATGTGCCCTAACAAAGTCTATGTCTGTGTCTTCCTGCCTCTCCAATTTGGCCTGTTTCCACCGATTCAAGGATCCCTCTGACCAGGGCTGGTGCAAGGATCGTTGACACCCTAGGCGAAACCTAATTTTGCCGCCCCCCCCCCCCCCGGCTGCGCACATGACTCCACCTTACCCTGCCCTTGCTACACATGACCTATCTGACCCCTACACTGACCCCTTGACACAAACTAATCCACCTGACTCCTACTTCCTGCACCACTCACATCATGCTGACCCCTACACTGACCTACCTGATAATTACCCCGACCTACCTGGCACCTACACTAACCCACCTGACACCTACACTGCCAATTACACTGACCATCACGCTGACACCTACACTGACCATCACGCTGACACCTACACTGACCATCACGCTGACACCTACACTGACCATCACGCTGACACCTACACTGACACATACACTGACACATACACTGACACCTACACTGACACCTACACTGACACATACCCTGAAAACACATACACTGACACATCACACTGACACATCACACTGACACATCACACTGACACATCACACTGACACTGGCACATACACGTACACTGGCATGACATACACTGACACATACCCTGACATGACACATACCCTGACATGACACATACCCTGACATGACACATACACTGGCACTGACACATATACTGACGCATACACTGACGCATACACTGACGCATACACTGACCATCACACTGACGCATACACTGGCCATCACACTGACGCATACACTGACGCATACACTGACACATACACTGACCATCACACTGACGCATACACTGACGCATACACTGACACATACACTGACACATACACTGACCATCACACTGACCATCACACTGATGCATACACTGACACATACACTGACCATCACACTGACACATACACTGACCATCACACTGACACATACACATACACTGACACATACACTGACACATACACTGACCATCACACTGACGCATACACTGACCATCACACTGACGCATACACTGACCATCACACTGACACATACACTGACGCATACACTGACCATCACACTGACCATCACACTGACGCATACACTGACCATCACACTGACACATACACTGACGCATACACTGACCATCACACTGACCATCACACTGACGCATACACTGACGCATACACTAACCATCACACTGACACATACACTGACCATCACACTGACACATACACTGACCATCACACTGACACATACACTGACCATCACACTGACGCATACACTGACCATCACACTGACACATACACTGACCATCACACTGACACATACACTGACCATCACACTGACGCATACACTGACCATCACACTGACACATACACTGACCATCACACTGACACATACACTGACACTGACCATCACACTGACACATACACTGACCATCACACTGACACATACACATACACTGACACATACACTGACACATACACTGACCATCACACTGACGCATACACTGACCATCACACTGACGCATACACTGACCATCACACTGACACATACACTGACGCATACACTGACCATCACACTGACCATCACACTGACGCATACACTGACCATCACACTGACACATACACTGACGCATACACTGACCATCACACTGACCATCACACTGACGCATACACTGACCATCACACTGACGCATACACTGACGCATACACTAACCATCACACTGACACATACACTGACCATCACACTGACACATACACTGACCATCACACTGACACATACACTGACCATCACACTGACGCATACACTGACCATCACACTGACGCATACACTGACCATCACACTGACACATACACTGACCATCACACTGACACATACACTGACCATCACACTGACGCATACACTGACCATCACACTGACACATACACTGACCATCACACTGACACATACACTGACACATACACTGACCATCACACTGACGCATACACTGACCATCACACTGACGCATACACTGACCATCACACTGACGCATACACTGACCATCACACTGACGCATACACTGACCATCACACTGACGCATACACTGACCATCACACTGACGCATACACTGACCTTCACACTGACGCATACACTGACGCATACACTGACGCATACACTGACCATCACACTGACACATACACTGACACATACACTGACACATACACTGACGAATACACTGACCATCACACTGACACATACACATACCCTGACACTGACACATACACATACACATACCCTGACACTGACCATCACACTGACACATACACTGACGAATACACTGACCATCACACTGACACATACACATACCCTGACACTGACACATCACACTGACACATACACTGGCACTGACACACATCGCACTGACACACATTGCACTGGCACACATCGCACTGACACACATCGCACTGACACACATCACACTGACCTACCTGACTCCTACTTCCTGCATTACTCACACACAAACCCCCTCCATACAGCTCAATGTAGATCGGGGATGATCCATCCTCCTCGGCTCCTCCTTACCTCTGCTCTTTGATGCTGCCTTCAGACACTGACACATACACTGACGCATACACTGACCATCACACTGACCATCACACTGACGCATACACTGACCATCACACTGACGCATACACTGACGCATACACTAACCATCACACTGACACATACACTGACCATCACACTGACACATACACTGACCATCACACTGACACATACTTTGACCATCACACTGACACATACACTGACCATCACACTGACGCATACACTGACCATCACACTGACACATACACTGACCATCACACTGACACATACACTGACCATCACACTGACGCATACACTGACCATCACACTGACACATACACTGACCATCACACTGACACATACACTGACACATACACTGACCATCACACTGACGCATACACTGACCATCACACTGACGCATACACTGACCATCACACTGACGCATACACTGACCATCACACTGACCATCACACTGACGCATACACTGACCATCACACTGACGCATACACTGACCATCACACTGACGCATACACTGACCATCACACTGACGCATACACTGACCTTCACACTGACGCATACACTGACGCATACACTGACGCATACACTGACCATCACACTGACACATACACTGACACATACACTGACACATACACTGACGAATACACTGACCATCACACTGACACATACACATACCCTGACACTGACACATACACATACACATACCCTGACACTGACCATCACACTGACACATACACTGACGAATACACTGACCATCACACTGACACATACACATACCCTGACACTGACACATCACACTGACACATACACTGGCATGACACATACACTTACACATACACTGGCACTGACACACATCGCACTGACACACATCGCACTGACACACATCGCACTGACACACATCGCACTGACACACATCACACTGACCTACCTGACTCCTACTTCCTGCATTACTCACACACAAACCCCCTCCATACAGCTCAATGTAGATCGGGGATGATCCATCCTCCTCGGCTCCTCCTTACCTCTGCTCTTTGATGCTGCCTTCAGGGACCATCATCCGGGCCTCTCCGACTCCTCCGCAGAATTTTTCAGGAGTCCACGCCAGCGCCGTCCACCCGCTCCGCCGGGGCCACGCCAGCGCCGTCCACCCGCTCCGCCGGGGCCACGCCAGCGCCATGCACCCGCTCCGCCTCCATCATATCCCCGCCGGGACCAGGCCAGCGCCGTCCACCCTCCTCCACGATGTCCCCGCCGGGCAGGAGGTCAGCTGACCGACGTCTCAATGCTCTCACCTCCGCCGAGCCCCGCCCCTCCGCTGCACTCACACAGACACACAGCGCCGCTCCAGAGGGACAGGCTGGAGCAAAGGAGTCCCGGAGCGGCGCTGTGAGATAAACACGCGTGAGCGCTCAGCGGGAAACATGGGGGATTGGTGGCGCCAGCGGCACACCACGGGGGGCGAGAGAACACTGGACAGAGGCCGTGGTTGCGCCCTAGGTGGTAGTGCGCCCTAGGCGGCTGCCTACTTCGCCTAGTGGTTGCGCCGGCCCTGCCTCTGACTCTAATGTTACACCTCCTGCCTCTATTGTTAAGGTCTTCAATTTGTCTATTAATGTCTATGAGGTGGTGTGCTTGCGTTACTGTGGCTCTCTCCAGTCTGTATATGGCCTTGTTTCTGAGCTTTCCCGCAGTCTCTGTCGCAGCCATCTTCTCTTTAACATGCTTGTTTTCAGGTCAGTGATAGCGGCCGAGAAGGTGGCTTTAATATCCGCCGTAAAAACGGACATGTCAGCAAAAGTTAAGGGGTGGTCTGGGCTTGACGTACCCCTGCATGTGTCCTCAGGCGCTGATTGCGAGTCTTCTTTGCCTTCCTCCTCTCAGTATGTCGGCGCCATCTTGGGCCTGGTTGCACCACCATGGGATGTCTGTTTAGGTTTAAAGATATCCGCTATGTTTTTCGCCACTGTGGGCACAGTATCACGGCCTGTGCAAGAATGAGGGGTTGAATATAGCTTTCTGCCCGGCATCTGAAGGCTGTCGGTCGGGTGTAGGGCTTCAAATGGCCGCATGTGCTGAGGAGCTCCTTCAGTGTGCTGCCACGCCCCCACATAGTAGGTTTTTAGTGCTATATGGTAATCTAGTCCTGCAATTCCCACAATCTGAAAAAGAACTGCTGGGAAAGTCTCCAGGAGCAACAGGAACAGCCAAGGCTGGTGAGTGACACACAGTCAGGAGGACTGGGAGGCACGCCTGAGAGGACTGGGATGGAGCAGTCTGGGATGGGTGCAGAGCCAGTCAGGACTGTGGTGGCACGTAAAGTGGAAAGAGGCAGCTGCAGCCAGAAGGGCTGACAGGGCCTAGAGGTGGTACTGGAAGCAGTAGCCATATGTGGGACAGCTAGCACTAAGGAGTAGGACTACCATTGTTACTACACCATAGCGGCCCACGGTCCCTACCTTGAAAGGGCATTTGCTTTGGGGCTGACAGAGTCAGTGTTGGGTCGCCATATCAGTGCTAGCTGGTCCTTTAAATGGTAGTCTGCAAGCAAGTGTATGTGCTTGAGGTGAAGAGAAGAGGTTGTATATACCAGTGGTGTATACAGTTTGGTCCCTAAAATGTCTATCTTCAATCAAGTGGGCATTCCATATATGCCCTATCCCCATCCAAGTTTAATTCTCCTAATAAAAAAACAAAACAAAAAAAAAAACTAAGTACATGGACTGTTTCTTGAATTGGTGAGCCTGGGAATTAATGTGCCTGGCTGTGCAGGATGGGAGATGGATGACAATTAGAGCCTCTCCATTACATCAGATCCCCCCTTCACATCAGTGTCTCCCGCTTTACTCACATGTAGTAGAGTCCCTCTACTACAATAGAGTCTCCTCGTCGCATCAGAGTCTCCTTTCATAATAAACGTATCCATTTACATCCCTCATGTTGTAAAGCGCTGAGCAAACTGTTGGCGCTATATAAAACCTGTATAATAATATAATAATAATCACAGTCCCTCCATTACATCAGAGCCCCTCACTAGTGTCCTCCCTTCACATTAGAGTCTCCTCATCACATCAGAGTCCCTCTATAACATTATAGTCCCCCATTACAACAGAGTTCCCCTTTCACATTAGAGTCTTCCTTTACATAGGAGCCCCACCATCATATTAGATTCAGCCCCCTTTACTTCACAGTTCCCTCATTACATCAGAGTTCCCTGTTTCAAATCAGAGTCCATTATATCACATTGGAGCCCCCCATTACATCTGAGTCAGACCCTTTTCTCATGAGAGTCCCTCCGTTACATCAGAGCCCCCCTTCACACCAGTGCCCCCTTCACATTAGAGTCCCTCCATTACACTGGAGTCCCACATCATAATAGAGCCCCCCCCCCCCCGCATCACATCAGAGTCCCACTCTTTCACATAAGCATTCCTCCCTTCACATTAGAATGCCCCTATGACATCGGTTTACCCACTTCACATCAAAGCCCCTGATTGTATTATAATCTTCCCATTACATCAGAGCCCTTCCCTATACACAAGAGTCCACTCATCACATGAGAGTCAGCACCTCTTCAATTACAGTCGCCCCCCACCCCTCCTTTACTTTAGAGCTCCCTTTCCATGCCAAAGACCCACCATCACATCAAAATACCCCCATCACCTCAAATCACATCACATCAGAGTCAGCCCCCACCACACCAGAGCCCCCCCCTACCACATCACATCAGAATTACCCCCATCACCCCAGAGTCCCCCATCACATCAAAGTCCCCCCATCACATTGGAATTAGTCCCCATCACATTAAATCCCACCTTTATGTTAGAGTTCCTCTTTCATGTCAGAGTTACCCATCATCACATCAGATTCCCCTCTTCACAATAGAACCCTCTTCACATTAGAGTTCCCTTTTCACATCAGAGTCAGCTATCTTAGTCTTAAGTCCTCAGTCCTCCCTCCACAAATAGAGTCCTATCGTCAAATCTTCACCACAGCTGTAGCATCATGGCAGGGATCAGGAGACAGAGAAGATGAGAAACAGGATTCAATCCTCTCCAGAATACCCACCCTGGATAAACATCATTTGTTTAAATGGTGCAGGCAGGCGGGCCACCAGCATCAAAGCAATAAATGACGCAGTGTGTGCAGCCAGATGGTAAGTGTTTTTAAAAACAACTTTCTGTGCTCTATGAAAAGTCATAAAAACCCATTGATTTCTGTACATGTAAACCAGGGGGGCATGGGGGGCACAACAAATATGCCACCATGGAAGCAGGAGGATTGCACCTAAGTCCCCTAAAATTGTAACTCCTTTTGGTTGACAAAGATCCCATTGCCCATGGGAATCAGGAATTCATGCTTTGAGACCCTTTTAGGTATTTCTCTTCTTAAGGGCATGCACATTGGTCTCAGCCTGGTTAGGTGCCCACCCTGTTCCAGACATCCTGCTACAGCAATATCAGTCTGCATGGTGTGGGGCCTGGTAGGCCTCATTGTTTTTTTTTACATTTAAAAAATAAACCCTTTTCGTGTAAGAATGCAAGATCTGCATTATCAATGGCATATACCATGTACTCTTTTTACCATTCATTTCCATGCCAAAATGAGAATCTTACTTTAAAAAGTTGTTTTCACATACAACTCTTTACTTCCTCCCTGCTTAGTGTATCAAGTCTCTTGTGTTTTATATGTAGCAGGTGTAGACAGCTAGGTGTACATAGTTAGTGTTTAGTGCAGTTAGATTTTAGCCTGGCTAAGAGCCAGGCTGGGGTGAATCTGGGTCAGGGTGAGTGACTCAAGGAGGCTGGATGACTCAGCAGGCAGCACCTCTGATACCCCCCCCCCTAATTAATGGAACCTTGCAGAAGCTTCCAGAAGAATAGGAGGGAAGTGAAGAGGAGTGGCCTGGAGTGTTGAGGAGGGCTTCAGCCAATCCCCAACAAATGGTCTTGCAGGGGGTGGGCACCTCTTAAATACTCTGGGTCATGCCAGCAGAGGGAGTTGGGTGGAAGATGGAGAAGGAGTGCTGAGGAGGCTGTCGGTGGCCCTTGAGGGTGCTCCCTAGTCTGGGGTTTGGGTGCTGGTGGGATCCTCTACAACACACGGAGGAATCCTGTCCTGGATGCACAGGAGCAGGTGTGAGGATAGCGGGAGTGGGTCAGCACATCCAGAAGTTCTCCAGGAGAAGTAGCCAGGTGAGCTAGTGAGAGGGGCAGCTGCAGCCAGGCAGACATGCAGTGCCTGAAGAGGTTGTGCTAGGATCAGTAGCCACAAGGATGTAAGCTACACACTGTAAAGGGTGTTTGCTTTAAGATCTAACTGTTGCCTTTTTTAGCCAGATTAAGTATCAGTTTGCCAACCAGGAAGCAAGTGTGCTGGAGGAAGCAGCGTAGTCTATATAGACTGTACATAGGAAAGTTGTCCCTAAAGAGTTGTTGTTGAATTCAAGTGGGCATACTATGATATCCCTATATGCAGGTCCCAGCAATCCCCCATGCTGTAGAGCAGTGGTCATCAACCCTGTCCACAGAGCCCACTAACAGGCCAGGTTTACAAGATAACTGAAATACATCACAGGTGATATAATTTGCTGCTCAGTGATTGCAGCATTCTAGTCTGCATCTTCCCAAGGTAATACATAAAACCTGGCCTGTTAGTGGGCCCTGAGGACAGGGTTGATGGCCACTGCTGTAGAGGACTCCTGCAAGTTCATTAGCAGGAACTCCAGATGCGACATAATTCTGCAGGTTAGCAGGACAGACTGGCAACAGTAACCACGAACAAGAGTAACGAACAGCCAGCAGCAGCAACAGCCCTTGGGTCCAAACCCCTGTTCCTTTTATAGTAGACAGGTCCAGTGGGTCGGACCCAAGAACCCTACCAAGATAGACCCAGGAAACATTTTTAACTCTAACCCTCCTGGTTGGGGCAGCACCTAATTAGGCTGAAATAGGCAACCTGCCTACATGCTCCCTTTTGTCCAATCAGAAAGGCTGGAGGTGAGTTCTTGATTAAACTGTGCGGCTATAGAGGAGATTAAGAAGCTGGCTGTGCTGTCAGGCAGGGAAGACTGGACTTTAAGACTGGCTTAAGAGGGCTACAAAACATTTAGCAGGGTTAACAAGTTTTATGTATGCTTTTACACAGTATGTATTTGCTACTTGTCTGTAGCTTAGTTTTAAATAATAGGTAGGACAGTGACTCAGGTCATAGTTTCTGTTCTTTTGTCTGTCTTTGTATTGTGTGGGCTTGTTAACAGAATTACCAAAAAGAAGCACTCTGTACTTTCCACACCTCATTGCTTAGTACATGAGTAATGTATTGAATCCCAGTGCAGGCAGTAGTTGGTGTGTATGGAATCTTAAGGTATATGAGAGTTTCTTTGTAAATGGAACTCTAAGGCCGCGTACACACGCGGGGACTGTTCGCTGAAACTGTCCGCTGAAACCAAGTTTCAGCGGACAGTCCGCTCGTGTGTGGGCTTTCAGCGGACAGTTTCAGCGAACAGTCCGCTGAACAAGGTTTTTCGGAAATTCCGAAAAACTGTCCGCTGAAACCTTGTTTCAGCGGACAGTCCCCGCGTGTGTAGGCTTGTTCGTCAAACAAAGTTGCGCGCATGCTCAGAAAGGATTTTCACGCCGAAAGTTATAATGCAGTGTATAGGACGTCGTATTTTTCGTCCCGTCGTACGTGCCGTTCACGTCATCGCGCACGGTTTCAGCAAACTGTTCGTCCGTCGTGTGTGGCCATGTCCGTCCATGCTAATTTTGAGCGGACTGTTTGCCGAAACTGTTTGACGGACAAAGTTGGGCGAACAGTCCCCGCGTGTGTACGCGGCCTAAGTTACACATTCATTCTATGAGGGTATAAGAGCAAAAGAGCCCTTCTGTTAGCATTACATAATGTTTCGCTATAACCAGCATTGCTAGGAGAGTTTTTTTTTCTTCTTATTACATCTATTTCAGTTTCACTGTGCTGCGTGGGCATGTTAGCAGGGAATGAAAATAGAAAGCAGTGAGAGGGATAATAGATATCTCTATGGGAAATGGACAGCAGAATGATCAAGCACTGTGAAAACAGCAAAACAAATGGCATTATTTATTCATTTATTTGGTATGAAATAAATTATCACTGTTTTTTGGTAAAGTCTTCTGCCTATATTTTTATTTCTCTTGGTTAAATATATATAAATATATATATTTCACCCAGAGCTAGTATTTCAGCTTTGCAAGTCTGAATCACACACAGGTATCTTATATCTTTTGTAAACACTATTGGTAGGTAATATATCTGATCAAAATTCCACATTCATGGCAATTACAAAACCAAATGTTGGTGACATTTTTTTCCAAATGTATAACAGTAAATGAGAGAGAGAGAGAAGAGATACACCATCATTACAGCTCAGTGGGAGGCCAATAGATATACAGTGGGTCGTCTATATGGTGATCCTATTTAACCCTTTTGTCACCAGGAGACATTGATGTCTAGATGCACAGACTAAAGCTAAACCTTTAATCTAATTTTTAAATTGCTGCATTTGTACAAAAGCCAGCAGTATATAGTGATTGTAGTGGTAAAAAAAAAGCACTGGGTTTAGCTAATCATTTTTATATTTTTTTGGTTTAATTCTCCTTTTAAGAGGGTGTAGCGAGGTGTGTGTCTGATGCTACATACTTTTGCTAGAAGCCTTTTCACACTGGGGCAGTGCGGGCATCAGCGGTAAAGCCCGCTAGTTTTAGCGCCGCTTTACTGCTGTTATAGCGGCTCTTTTCTGCCGCTAGTGGGACACTTTTAACCCTTGCTAGCAGCCGAGGAAAGGGTTAATATTGCCCGTTTTAAGGCACTGCCAAAGTGATTTGCAGGCGCTTTGTTAGCTCTGCCCATTCATTTCAATGGGCAGGGGCGGTGGATGAGCGATGTATACACTGCTCCCCCACCGCCCCAAAGATGCTGCTTTTTTTTCTGTCCTGCAAGCGTACGGCCCCAGTGTGAAAGCACTCAGGCTTTCACACTGGGGCTGCAGAAGAGGCAGTTTACAGGCACTTTTAAGATGCTATTCTTAGTGCGAAAACGCCTGTAAAATGCCTCAGTGTGCAAGGGGTGTAATAGGTATCCCTCATTGCCATCTCAAAAAGTTGGGAGGTATGGCTTTTCTTTTGCACAATGTTTTAATAAAATCCCTGCTCTATTTTTAATAAAGGCTGACAAATGCAGAAAAAAGTAATTCATGTATTATAACTTTTAATGATGCCATTTAATCTGAGAACTACACTATTAAAAGAGAAGTATGTTTTTTTTTTTTTTGTTTTTTTTTGCTAATCTTAACTCGGTGGATGAAGCATCAGACTGATGCTGCAGCTGTCCACCGGAGTCTCTGAACCGAGAACCGAGCCATTTAAAGTGGAAGTAAACCCATGGATTTAAACAGTTAAAAAAAAAAGGCATGCTGGGAATGCTAACTGCACATTGGCTGTGCTCTCAGCCAAACTATCAAACCACCCAGTGGCTGGTGTCATAACGAATCACATGTGCAGCACCATAGAAGTTGAATATTAAACAGAGGCAAAGATGGCAGTTTCCTTGGCTGAAAACGACAGGGCAGTTTACTTCCACTTTAACATCGCAGATGGCTTGGTTCTCACTCCTACCAGAGCAGAGCGATGCTGACTGTTAGTCAGCATCACTCCTGGTCTGCTTCTCCACGCTCATTGGAGCGATAAGCTGTAGAGGGGCGAGGAACGGCCAACTCAGCGTCTCAACGGCTTGCTGAGACTGCCATCAATCAAGGCAGCTGGCGGATCCAGACTTGGGAAGTCGGGATGACATGCTGCCTCGACTGATGGCAGTAACGTCAGCAGAGAGCGGACTTCAGACCGCTCCACTGAAAACAGGTTGCAGGAGTGCAAAACAAATTACACTCCTGTGACCTAAAGGAGAAGCCCTGCCTAAAAAGCTCAGGCTGGACTTCTCCTTTTAACTAGTTGACACTGCAGATCCCACTACAGCCTGAAGATGGCAATGTTCAACTGCAAGCTAACAGCTTATTTTGTCAGTGAAGTCTCCTGCCTGCATGTGATCACTATGTCATAGTTGACATAGTGATCACATGATCCGGAATTACTCTGATTGGTTCACAATCATCAGTTGGGACATGAGCTCTCAGTAACAGCCAGGATTGAGATTCCACATCCCTGAAAAGTATTGGCAGCTGGCTGTCAGAGGGGGTATAGTGCTGGGGAAAGTAAATATATAAAAAAAGATTATGCTAATCATACAGAATGAAAATGAATATGCAATGTGCAGTACCCCAAAGCACTATTCAAAAATATGAAAGGCTTAACATTCAAAGAAGGCAGCTGGCAGTCAATCTGATCTCACAGAATCAAAATGTTTCCAGCTTGGATTCATGTGCTTTCCTACCTTTATTCATTTATTCCTGCTACTTATTTATTTCTGGAATCCTCCAGCAGTGAGTGAGAATGTTACAAATTTGGAATCATGAGCTGGGAGCAGCTGGTTTAAGGCTGATTTCTCAGATCAATGCTCTGTAGTGTGCTATGCTTTGAAAACATAAAGGACGCACTGTTAGAAGATCAGCTTTTAACATATATAGTTTAGAATAGGTTTCATATTATTAACATGATACAGTACACCACAGCCACACAATATGTTTACATTTATTATATGTACCACACTTTCCTAAGCAGGGTTTACTACCTAAATTTAGCCATGCTGGATGGTAATCAGCCCAAACTGAAGTTGTAGTTTACAGGTTCACTTGGTTTTTTCCCCTAAAATCAATGGGACTGTTGTTTATCTCTGCTGCCAGTAAGTGTCACTGGGACCTCTGGCAATAGTAAAAAATGGCATAATAAAATTGAGTTATGAATATGTATATTTTCTCCAGTCAACCAGTAGGTGGTGTATTACCACTGGTAAATGCCGGGGGAGGATATAAATGCACGACTCTCTTTCCCCACTCTTCTCCCTGGGGAGGTGGTTCTGAACTGATCTGATCTGTTAGGCCCCGTAGCAAGTGCTGTAGGTTAACATGTGCTTTGATTGGGGATTTAGGCCTGAAGTGGTCTGGGAAGCTGCCTGTCAAAGTAGAATGCTGTGCCACGATGAGAGCCAAAAGGAAGACTTTTCTGGAGGAACTCCGGATTAAGACTGGTTTTCGCGCAAGGACCTGGTGACTCTCTTGAGGAGGATGCATAGAACCCTATGCAATTATACAAAGGGCACTGAAACAAGCACAAAGAGAGTTCTGCTAACTAGCCTAAGATGTTTTGTTTTGGGTGTAAGATGAGAAGTCTCTGTCTCTGTCTCACAGCCAAAAACCTGTTGTACACTGTGTACTGTATGCAGCTGAAACACCATACAATTAATACAGCGCTAATAACCACTGCAGCAGTTAGTGAAGAGAGAGTTCTGCTAACTAGCCTAAGATGTTACCTACAGTGCTGCTGGGGTGGGCTTAAAGGCTCAACACATTGTATAAGCTAGGCCTGGATCTAAACTAAAAGTCTGTAAGTGTTGTTCTGGGTACCGGGGACCCTAACCTTTTCTCCTTGTGTGATGGGAAATAAAATCTCTTAAAAGACAGAAATTGAGTGGTGCCCAATGTTTACTCAGTCGCCCATTTCAGCCATGGACTCAGCCCTGGGGTGAAATGCTGGCCCCCTATCTCTGGGGGTACCACCTTCCCTTTGGAGGTCGGGGGGCAGTGTGTTTACAAGACCACAGTGGCAGGTCCCTGCATAGAGACCCGCCCAGTCAAACATATTCTGATGTCATTGGTGTGTAGCTGTTTGTTTCCTCTGTGGAATAGTTGAAAAAAGGATGGCTTATTTTTAGCCCAATACCCAATCTTTAGGAAACAAGAGGTACTGCAAAGCAGTGGAGGATTATTCTACATATTTCATAAAAGCCATTTTTTTTCAATGACCCCCACACACACACAAACACGAAAGAAAAATCTAGTTTTCCTGACACTTTAACCACTTCAGGACCGCCGTATTGCCAATGTACGTCAACACAATGGCACAGGCAGGCACAATCACGTACATCTACGTGATTGCCTTCCAGCGGGTGGGGGGTCCGATCGGACCCCCTCCCGCTGGTTACGGCGGTCCGGTTCGCTCCAGGAGCGCTCCGTGATGAGGGGATGGCCGTTGGTTTTCGGCCACCCCCTCTGGATCGCTCCTGGCCAATGAGAAGCTTCCTCCCCTGTGTATTGTTTACAAAGGAAGGAGGAAGTGATGTCATTCTCCTCGGGGCGGTCTTTTTGACCGGACTACGAGGAGAAGACTAATAGTAAGTGTGCACCAACACTACACTGACATGTAGGTACACAGAGGCACACAAACCCCCCCCGATCCCCCCCCCCCGATCGCCCCCCGATCCCCCCCCGCCCCCCCTCCCCCCCAGTCACAGTGTCACTGATTGCATTGATCATTTCTTTACTGATCAATGCATTCAGTGTCAGTTGTGACAGTAAAAACTGTCAGGACAGTTAGTGTTAGGTCCAGGGTAGCCCCCTATCACCCCCCAATAAAGATTTAACCCCCTGATTGCCCCTAGAGTTAACCCTTTCACCCCCTTTTGCCAGTGTCACTAAGCGATCATTTTTCTGATCGCTGCATGTGTCGCTAGGTAGCTAGTTATTTTTTTAGGTTCACCGCCAGGTTTTTATATCGCTAGGTACCCCCATATACTACCCAATAATGGTTTTAACCCCCTGATTGCTGCTAGTTAACCCTTTCACCCCCTTTTGCCAGTGTCACTAAGCGATCGTTTTTCTGATCGCTGCATTAGTGTCGCTACAGTCGCTAGGTAGCTAGTTATTTTTTTAGGTTCACCGCCAGGTTTTTATAGCGCTAGGTACCCCGATATACTACCCAATAATGGTTTTAACCCCCTGATTGCCGCTAGTTAACCCTTTCACCCCCTTTTGCCAGTGTCACTAAGCGATCATTTTTCTGATCGCTGCATGTGTCGCTAGGTAGCTAGTTATTTTTTTAGGTTCACCGCCAGGTTTTTATATCGCTAGGTACCCCCATATACTACCCAATAATGGTTTTAACCCCCTGATTGCTGCTAGTTAACCCTTTCACCCCCTTTTGCCAGTGTCACTAAGCGATCGTTTTTCTGATCGCTGCATTAGTGTCGCTACAGTCGCTAGGTAGCTAGTTATTTTTTTAGGTTCACCGCCAGGTTTTTATAGCGCTAGGTACCCCGATATACTACCCAATAATGGTTTTAACCCCCTGATTGCCGCTAGTTAACCCTTTCACCCCCTTTTGCCAGTGTCACTAAGCGATCATTTTTCTGATCGCTGCATGTGTCGCTAGGTAGCTAGTTATTTTTTTAGGTTCACCGCCAGGTTTTTATATCGCTAGGTACCCCGATATACTACCCAATAATGGTTTTAACCCCCTGATTGCCGCTAGTTGACCCTTTCACCCCCTTTTGCCAGTGTCACTAAGCGATCGTTTTTCTGATCGCTGCATTAGTGTCGCTACAGTCGCTAGGTAGCTAGTTATTTTTTTAGGTTCACCGCCAGGTTTTTATAGCGCTAGGTACACCGATATACTACCCAATAATGGTTTTAACCCCCTGATTTCCGCTAGTTAACCCTTTCACCCCCTTTTGCCAGTGTCACTAAGCGATAATTTTTCTGAACGCTGCATCAGTGTCGCTAGTGTCGCTAGGTAGCTAGTTATTTTTTAGGTTCACCGCCAGGTTTTTATAGCGCTAGGTACCCCGATATACTACCCAATAATGGTTTTAACCCCCTGATTGCTGCTAGTTAACCCTTTCACCCCCTTTCACCAGCGATCACAGTATAAGTGTCACTGGTGACGCTGGTTAGCCAGTTAGTTATTTAGGTTCCCCGTCAGGTTTTTATATAGCGCCAGGGACCCCCATATACTACCTAATAAAAATTTGAACCCCCTGATTGCCCCTAGTTAACCCTTTCACCACTGATCACCGTATAAGTGTTACGGGTGACTCTGGTTAGTTTGTTTTTTATAGCATCAGGGCACCCACCATTTATTACCCAATAAAGGTTTAACCCCCTGATCACCTGGCGGGTGATATCAATTAGGTTTTAGGGTCAGGGTCTGCGTCGCCCCAGGCAGCGCTAGGTTAGTGCCAGTACCGCTAACACCCACACGCAAAGCATACACCTCCCGTAGTGGTATAGAATCTGAACAGATCAATATCTGATCTGATCAGATCTATACTAGCGTCCCCAGCAGTTTAGGGTTCCAAAAAAACGCATTGTTAGCGGGATCAGCCCAAATACCTGCTAGCACCTGCGTTTTGCCCCTCTGCCCAGCCCACCCAAGTGCAGTATCGATCGATCACTGTCACTTACAAAACACTAAACACATAACTGCAGCGATCGCAGAGCCAGGCCTGATCCCTGCCATCGCTAACAGGTTTTTTGGTAGCATTTTATATTCAAATCCGGAAGGCAGTGCTTGGTTTTCGGGGTCCCGTACGTGGCTAGGCTCCCAAAAAGTCCCCCACATGTGGTATCCCCGTACTCGGGAGAAGCAGCAGAATTTATTTTGGGGTGTAATTTGACTTCTGCCCATAGCATGTGTGAGCAATATAAGTTTGTAATATTCCCGCAACTTTTGGCAAAATATAAAATATTCCATGGACTCAACATGCCTCTCAGTAAATAGCTTGGGGTGTCTACTTTCCAAAATGGGGTAATTTGGGGGGGTTTTGTGCTATTTTGGCATTTTATGGCCTTCGAAACTGTGATAGGTAGTGAGGAGTTAAATCAAAAATTTGCACCCTTAGAAATCCTGAAGGTGGTGATTGGTGATTGGGTGCCGTGCGCGACTAGACTCCCAAAAAGTCCCCCACATGTGGTATCCCCGTACTCAGGAGAAGCAGCAGAATGTATTTTGGGGTGTCATTTCACATATGCCCATAGCATGTGTGAGCAATATATCATTTAGTGACAACTTGGTGCAAAAAAAAAAAGTTTGTAATATTCCCGCAACTTGTGGCAAAATATAAAATATTCCATGGACTCAACATGCCTCTCAGTAAATAGCTTGGGGTGTCTACTTTCCAAAATGGGGTCATTTTTGGGGGTTTTGTGCTATTTTGGCATTTTATGGCCTTCGAAACTGTGATAGGTAGTGAGGAGTTAAATCAAAAATTTGCACCCTTAGAAATCCTGAAGGTGGTGATTGGTTTTCGGGGTGCCGTGCGCGACTAGACTCCCAAAAAGTCCCACACATGTGGTATCCCCATACTCGGGAGAAGTAGCGGAATATATTTTGGGGTGCAATTCCACATATAACCATGGCATGTGTGAGCAATATATCATTTAGTGACAACTTTTTGTAAAAAATTTTTTTTTTTTTTTTTTTTGTCATTATTCAATCCCTTAGGACAAAAAAAATAAATATTCAATGGGCTCAACATACCCATCAGCAATTTCCTTGGGGTGTCTACTTTCCAAAATGGGGTCATTTTGGGGGGATTTGTACTGCCCTGCCATTTTAGCACCTCAAGAAATGAGATCGGCAGTCATAAATTAAAAGCTGTGTAAATTCCAGAAAATGTACTCTAGTTTGTAGACGCTATAACTTTTGCGCAAACCAAAAAATATACGCTTATTGACATTTTTTTTACTAAAGACATGTGGCTGAATAAATTTTGCCCTCAATGTATGACTAAAATTTAGTTTCCTGACAGACTCCATGGCAGCAACGTGTGGGTTAAGTCCCGCCTCCACTACCCTATAGGACACCACTCCCATAAATCTTTGCTCCCTGCCCATGGCCGTGTTCTTTTTTTGTCCTCCTCCGTAGGACCAGACGTTATGGTCTTTCTACCTGAAGATTGCTCCCACACGGTTCCATTGTTGGTTTGGCCGAATTGCGACTGGATGGAATTGTCGCATGACTCCGTTAAGCCCTAGCTACTAGCGGGGTATGGAGTGGGCATTGGATATAAGCGCTGGAGGAAGCCAGGAACCTAGCCACTGGCAGGCAGGCTGCGCATTTGGTCGGATAGCCCAGCTAAATAGCAGGTGACCTATTTTGCCCTGAGAAGTCCGGTATGTTTTGTTCTTACCTTCGGCCTGGAGACGATCGTGTGGGAGCGGTAAGATTGTTCCTCTTTTTCATGGCAGCAGTTTGTGTTTGTTCCTTGCTTTTCCTTCATTTCCGTTCGTTTTTTTGTGTTTTCATGTATAAGGGTATAGGCATGGCGGCTGGATTAGCCTGCGTTCCAGCCGCCGCTCACTTCCTGGTTTTTCGTTAGATACGTTCGTTCTGCGCATGCGCGAGTGCGGCACAGGAACGAGGCTTGGTTCGCGCATGCGCGATAGCGGCAAAATGACGCTATTCGCGCATGCGCAGTAGCGGCGCACAGGATACGATGATGGTGTCACTAAGGCGCCCTATTCAAATATAGGAAATAGCCTGCAGGCTTTGGGATTGCTTGTAGGCTATTATATGACTTCCCCTTGTCCAGGATTTCTTCTGTGGAGGTAGGTGGCCTTCTGGGAAGAGGGGGGTGGGCGTGTGTGTGTATGGTGCTCTCAGCCTTACTTATATGTCTTTGCAGCATTTATGGAAACCCCTAGAGATATGGACTCACCTCCGCCTGTATTTGGCCAGCCCTCTCATAATAGGTACTGTCTGGGGGGGGAGCTGGGGGGGGGGGTCCGGTATTAGTCAGTCTGTTATCTTTCCTTATCTGTGTGTCTCTTCTATCTCTGTCTTAGCCCATCTAGTTCAGAACAGCAACGCAGCTCAACGCATAGAGGAAGCGATTCTTCTAAGTCTTACCACCGGCATTCATATTCTAAGTCTAAACATCACGGCTCACCCTCAAGATCCGGGCGCCGTAGCGAGGATCGTTCTCGCTCCTCCAAGGCTCATCCAGCCGTTCAGTTATTAATACTTGCTGGGGATGCAGATCGCAAGTTCCTACTGGGAAATCCCTGTGTGACCTCTGCTTTTCCAAAGCCTCTAGTGAGAGAGGGGGTACGGACCAGCATCTAAGGTCCCTTGTGGAAAATGTGGTGAAGAATCCCTCAAGGGGATCGGTGCCAGTCAGGCTCCTGTGCCTCAGTCAGAGTCACCTCAGTCTCCAGTCAGGGAGTCGCATGCTCAAGAGCTTCTGAGGAAGATAGTACCTGTGTGGGGTTTGACTTTGCCTTACTCTCCCCCTTGGTGAAGGCTATCAGAGAGGCTATCAGAGAGGCTGTGAACTTGGCTAATCCTTCCAAACAAAGGAAGTATTTTAAGCAACTTAAAAGGGAGCGTCTTAACTTTCCATTCCTGTCTGAACTTGGTGAGGTCATCATGGATGAATGGACTAAAAGTTGAGAAAAAGAATAGTATGCTCTCAAAAGTCCTAAGGTTATATCCCTTTAAGGAGGATGAGGTCAAGTATCTGGTTTCAGCTCCTCTCGTGGATGCAGCAGTGATGAGACTAGTAAAACATGTAACCCTTCCATTGGAAGATACAGTTTCATTTAAGGATGCCTTAGATAGGCGGATTGATTCCGATTTAAAGAGAGTCTACCTCACTGCTGGTTTGGCATGCAAGCCAGCATTGGCTTTAGCGGCAATGTCCAAGGCCATGGAAGTCTGGACGGACAGGGTGGATGATACCCTCAGAAACATTTTGGATGAAGTCGCAAAAACTCTCCTATCCAGGAGTTATGGCTTGTATCGGCTTTTCTGGGGGAGGCTTCGATTGACATCATCCGCTTAGTGTCTCGGGTTATGCTTTCAGCTGTAACCGCCAAACGGGCTCTTGGGCTCCGTCCCTGGCTGGCTGATCCAGCATCTAAACAGGTGTGGTGCCATATCCCTTTCGAGGGTTCTTCCCTTTTTGGGAATAAGTTGGATAATGCCATAACCCGGGCCTCTGGTGGGAAGTCAGGGTTTCTCCCTCAGGATAGACGTTTAGAAAGCCAGAGGAGATTTTTTCCTAAAAAGCAATATCAAGAGCAGGCCAGGGAGGCCCGTAGCTATAGACCGGGTCGAAAATATTCCAGGTCATGGAAGTCAAGGCAGTCCTCCTTTCAGGAAATCCGCCAAGAGCAGTGCGACAGGAGAGAGGGAACCAACCAAATCTTTTTGAGATTGGGCCCGCTCAGATAGGCCAGGTGGGGGCTCATCTTCTACTTTTTCGACATGTCTGGGCAGCCTCAGTCCAGGACTTCTGAACCGTCAGAACGGTCTCTTCAGGTCATTCTTGGACCTTCAGCAGGTCCCCAAGACTAAAGTATGTTCCCACCTCCCTTCCGACCTCAGAAGAAAAAAGGCAGATCCTGTTGGCCTACGTGAAATCTTTACTGGCTCAAGGCGCTGCCGTACCCATGCCAGATGATCAACGAGGGAGAGGAATTTATTCTCCCCTTTTTATGGTCCAAAAGAAAAACGGTTCTTGGAGGCCAGTCATAGACCTTACACATCTGAATCATTTTATCAAAAAGGAAAAGGTTCAAGATGGAAACCTTGTCAACAATACAACAGTCAGGCGTCTGGATGTTTTCAATAAACCTAAAGGACGCTTACTTTCATGTCCCTGTGGCAGAAGATTTTCAGCAGTTTCTGCGATTTTCAGTAGGAAAACCACATCTTCAGTTCGTATGTCTTCCGTTCGGGCTTTCAACATCCCCCCGAGTCTTTCAAAGGTGTTGTTGGCCGTAGTGGCTCTATTGAGATCCAAGGGGATTCGTCTTCACCACTATTTGGACGATCTTCTGCTGCTAGTCCAGGACAGAGACCGTCTGTTATTGCTCAAGGATCAGGTTATTTCCACTCTTCAAGAATTCGGTTGGATCCTGAATCTAGAAAAGAGTCAGTTAATTCCTTCTCAGTCTCTTGTATTCCTAGGCGCACTCTTCAACACAGTGAAGGGCACCATCTCATTACCCGAAGAGAAAGTAGCGGTAATTCGGGACAGAATTAGTCCAGCCCTCTCAGCCTCCCATCTCCCGGCTCTTCAGTGCCTGAGAATTATTGGCACTATGGTGGCCACCATTCCAATGGTGAAGTGGGCCCAATGGAAGATGAGACCATTCCAAAAAGGGTTTCTTCACCAATGGTTAGGCGACAAGACTCAACTTTTCCGGATCACATCTTCAATGAGAATCTCTCTGCCCTGGTGGCTTCAGAAGGAGAATCTATTCAGTTGTCATTCCATTCTCCCCATCTCATGGATATCAATAACTTTGGATGCCAGCAACAGGGGCTGGGGCGCCCACTGTTTGACGGAAGTAGCACAAGGCACCTGGGACTTCCCTTCCAGGGGGATGGTGTCGAATATTCTAGAATTAAAGACAGCCTTCCGGGCGCTCCTAGCCTTTCGTCATCTGATCTCAGGAACTTTGGTTCTTCTCAGACTAGACAACACAACAGCAGTGGCATATATAAGGTGACAAGGAGGTACTCGGAGTCTGTCCCTTCTTCAGGGGGTAGAGCCAATCATGTCTTGGGCTCAGAAGAACCTGGTCAGCATTACAGCAACTTATGTTCCAGGAACGCAGAACGTCCAAGCGGACTTCCTGTCTTGAGTCAATCTGGACAACAACGAATGGTCTCTTCACGAGGAAGTTTTCAGGCGGATTCTAACGTTGTGTTTCTCCCCAGAGGTTGACCTATTTGCCTCTCCTTGCAACAAGAAACTGGCAAGGTATTATTCCAGGTTTCGGGATCCTCAGGCTTACGGAGTGGATGCACTGACGGATCGATGGCGGTTCAACAAAGCTTACGCCTTTCCTCCGATTCTTATTATTCTACAGTTCCTGCGGAGACTCAAATCAGAAGCAGTAGAGGTGATAGCTGTAATACCTTTTTGGCCCAACAGGCCATGGTTTCCGCTTCTAATGCTCCTCAGCGTCAGAGATCCGATTCCCTTACCTCTCAGACCCGATCTTCTATCCCAGGGCTCGAAGCTCCATCCCTGTCCGGCCCATCTATGTCTGAGGGTCTGGTTTTTGAGAGGGGAAGATTAGAGGCTCTGGGTTGTCCCAAGGAGGCCTTTCCTACTCTCATGAGTGCAAGGAGGAAAAGTACCAACCAGGTGTATGAGAGGATTTGGTCTAGATTCACAAGTCACTTGTCTTCCAAGTCTTGCTCTAATGGTAATCTGACGGTTCAGGATGTTTTGGGTCTCTTACAGTCCAGACTAGACATTCCCCTATCTGTCAGCGCTCTTCGTGTACAAGTCTCTGGAGTATCCTGGGCTAAACATCCCTTGGTTCAGCAATTCTTTAAAGGAGCAATTAGACTTAGACCACAGAGGAAACCTAGATTCCCCAAGTGGATTTACCGCTGGTTCTCGTCTTCTTCTCACAACTGGACAGAACACTTTCAATCAAAGAATTGTCCCTAAGGACATCTTTTTTGGTAGCCATATCTTCAGCAAAGAGAGTCTCTGAGTTTCAGTCTTTAGGATCAAAGGATCCTTTCCTCACATTTTTTCCTGACAGAGTGGTCCTAGTGCCAATACTGGGGTCGAATCCAAAGGTTACCTCAGTCTTCCACGAAATTCAGGATATTACTCTTCCTACCTTTAATTCGGCTGGGAGTCAGGATCTTCATCCTCTCGACATGGGAATTATTCTGAAACGATACTTGGAGGCAACAGCTTCTTTCCGGCAATCGGATTATCTTTTTGTTCTTTTTCACTGTAAAAACAAAGGCCTTTGGGCTTTGGTCAGATCCATCGCCACGTGGGTGGTTCAGGCGATCCAGTGGGCTTTTAAAGAGAAGGGCTTGGCTCCTCCTGAGGCGGTTACGGCACATTCCACGAGAAGTCTCTCTACTTCTTGGGCAGCTTCACGTCATGTGGCTCCTGAGTTTATCTGCAAGGCTGCCTCTTGGTCATCCATTCATACATTTATGGCTCACTATTGTGTCGAACCTACCAGTTTATCTTCCATTGATTTTGGTTTAAAGGTGCTGTCGGTTGACAGTGTTACATACATTTTTGTTCAGCATTTTTGCCCACCCGAGTGTGTTTGGCGAGTTATTTCCCACACGTTGCTGCCATGGAGTCTGTCAGGAAAACGGAAAATTCCTATCAAAATACTTACCGTAATTTTCCTTTCCTGATGGACTCCATGGCAGCAGGAGTTCCCTCCCAAAATGGCTGGAGTAGGCTAGTTACCGAACACGGCCATGGGCAGGGAGCAAAGATTTATGGGAGTGGTGTCCTATAGGGTAGTGGAGGCGGGACTTAACCCACACGTTGCTGCCATGGAGTCCATCAGGAAAGGAAAATTACGGTAAGTATTTTGATAGGAATTTTCCGTTTTATTCGATTTTTCTTATAACAAAAAGAAGAAAATATCTTTTTTTTTCAAAATTTTCGCTCTTTTTCCATTTATATCGCAAAAAAAAAAAAATCGCAGAGGCAATCAAATACCATCAAAAGAAAGCTCTATTTGTGGGAAGAAAAGGACACAAATTTCGTTTGGGTGCAATATTGCATGACCGCGCAATTACCAGTTAAAGCAGCGCAGTGCGAAATTGCAAAAAGACCTCTGGTCCTTAAGGTGTTTATTGGTCCGGAGCTGAAGTGGTTAAAGCTGATCCCCTTGTTTCCTGTCATTTTAAAGCAGAGGTCCGCCCACTACTGTATAAAATTAAAAGTCAGCAGTTACACATACTGCAGCTGCTAAGTTTTAATAATAGAACACTTACCTGTCCTGGAATCCAGTGATGTGGCTAATGGAAATATCAGCTGTCGGATGCTGCCGCCACCATTTCAGGTAAGGGAACCCGGCAGTGTAGCCTTACAGCTTCACGCTGGGAACCCTACTGTGCATGCGTGGGGTTCTGCTCCTCTCTCCTACTGGGCCCGTGGCAGGGGAAGGAGGAGGGAGCCGAGCAGTGACATCAAGGGCCATGGCTGTGGCTCCCAGAAGTGGGATCAGGATAGGTATCCACCCCCCCCCCCCGAAAGGTGCCAAATGTGGCAGTGGATGGAGGGAGGTGACAAATGAGCGTAAGTTCCACTTTTGGGTGGAACTGCACTTTAAATTGTTTTCTTGGAGCAAGCTGGTTCAAACAAACTATTTCCTTCACTAACTTCTGCAGGGGTTCTCTGTGTTGTATGTACTGTATGTGGCTTTAGCCACATACAGTACATAGTGCTGGGTCCCCAGCTGAGACATTAACAAGACAAAGTCAGTCTGAGTGGCACTCAGCCATTCATAAGCAGATTTGTATGTTATGAATGAATATGAAGCTTCCTCTGATTCACTGGGTTGGAGAGGTTGGCTGATGATGCCATGATCTTCACCCCAGCCAATCAGAGGAAGCTTTGTATTCATTCATAGAAAACAAAGCTGCCTATGAGTGGCCGAGGGTTGCTCAGCCTGACACTGTTTTGTTTTGGGTTTAAGATGGGAAGTCTCTGTCTCACAGCCAAAAACCTGGCACAGTGTACTTTATGCAGCTGAAACTCCATACAATTTATACAGCACTAATAACCACTACAGCAGTTAGTGAAGGACATAGTTCCTTTGGACCATCTTGGTCCAAAGGAACTATTTCACATGACAGGAAACATGGAAATCAGCTTTAAATAATTTGTTAGTGCCATTAAATTGGCCAAGGTAAAGAGGCCCGTGGATGATTGTCCAATCTCATTTTTGGCCAATAAGAGGAAGCCTTGTAGTTATTGCCAGTCTCCAATCAGTCGTGCTGTCTCCTTTTTTGCTGATGTCATCACATCTGCCTTCTAATCAATGCAGAACCATAGTCCATGTCATCAGGATGGGACATGGCCATTAGTCACAGTACCCACTCACAGTCCAGTACTGAAGAGTACAGGACCAGAGCATTGGGGTTGTTGTGGGACTGACAGTATCTTTCCATCTACTTCCTTAGGGTCCACAGAGGTCCCCCCTTCCCTCACACACACCAAAAGCCACTGTAGAAAGCAATGCCATGTTATTATGGTGCCTCTCTCTGCAGTATTTAGGATCTTTCCACCATCAGAAAAAGAGCAGGATGAAGAGGGCCTGTGATGTTACGCTACCAGACTAAAGACACTTGGAAAATGGGTCAATATTTGTTTTAATTTATATTGAAGTTTATAATGATTTATTTATTTTTAATATATGCAGGAGTGCTCCATCAGAGAAGGAGCAAATAGCATGGGGTGGAGGATGGTGCCCAAGCCTATAGTTGGGCTTCAGCCCTATAACGTAGTTTAACATTCCCCTCTGGCTCGGTTCACACAGGGGCGGCACGACTTGCAGCGCGACTCACAGACGCGACCTGCAAACGACTTCAGCGGCGACTTGCAAAACGACTTCTGTATAGAAGTCAATGCAAGTCGCCTGAAGTCGCCCCAAAAGTAGTTACAGGAACCTTTTTTCTAAGTCGGAGCGACTTGAGTCGCTCCTATTAGAACGGTTCCATAGTACAGAACGGATCGTGACTTGTCAGGCGGCTAAGTAGCCTGGACAAGTCGCCCCTGTGTGAACCGAGCCTCTGGGTGATCTATGTGCATTACAGGGATTTTAACAAACTTTGTTGCGGATTGCAGAAAATAACCTTTTGTTATTCTGGAGAAATAGCTGTTTGACTGTGTCCATGTGCAAAATGAATCTGTATGGGAGTGGTTTTATAATAATCAATCAGCTGCTGAACCTGCAGTGCTCTAATTATCAAAACTGCAGGGTTTGCATCCTTTTAGACTTGATTTCTTATTGGGAGTATCTCACAAAAATAACAATTATATCGCAGGGAATGCCCAAAATCTGACAATCACTTAAACAGTAAATTACATTTCTGGGGGGTGTTCTGTACACCATCTGTGTACAGAACACCTCCAAGTAGAGATTTAATAAAACTGATGCATACAGAATATGGTGCAGCTGAGCATAGTAACCAATCAGCTTCTAAGTTTAGCTTATTCAATTAAGCATGTGGCCATGTGCATTAAAAACCTGGAAGCTAATTGCTTTTTACGCATAGATGCAGCAGATTCTGCATGCACCAGTTTTAATAAACCACCCCCATAGTGCTGCAGAATGAAAGCTACATTTTAATAACTAGCATTCAAATACAACAACTTGTGTCCCAACTGTATATGTTATATTATATAAAACATTTTTTTTCCACAAGAATTTTGTTACCCTTGAGTTAGCCCCTCAATCCCAATTTTATTTAAATTTTAACCCTTGATGCCAAATTATACCTTTGTTATCTATATTTACTTTGTTCTTACCAAAGTATCAGCCATTTCTGCTCTGGGATTGTCTTTATAAACGCCTGATCCCTGCACCCCAACAAAGCAGTGCAGAGATGCAGCTGGTGAAAATCACAGATTCCATAAAAAATATGTGTCTGCCCTGGATTAAAGGCACAAAGGTCGTAAATACACACAAGAAAAATCCAGTCCCTCGATGAAACACTGCATTAGTAACATTAGATACAGTAGATGTGTAAATTCAGTCTGTGCTTTATATCGCCTTCAGCCAAGTTGCTATGGTGCTGTTATACTGAGTGTTTAGCTGTGGATGAAGGCAGCCTACACAAAAAATTTAAATAATGGAGATATGGGATTTCCCCTGAATTCAGTGTATGCTATGAGTATTATGCCCTGTACATGCCCTGTACACACGGTCTGCCTTTCCGACGGATCGTATTGTCGGCAAATCTGATCATGTGTGGGCTCTATCTGAAATTTTCCATCAGAATTTCTGACACACAGAGTTTGGGAGCTTGCGGACAATTTTGAGTCAAGACTTTTTTCAAAGCCCACACATGGTCGAATTGTCCGGCGGACTCTGGTCTGCTGGATAGTCCGATCGTGTGTACGTGGAATTACAATGTTGCTCCTTCATACCTGGGCCAAGACATGTCCTCTTTTAAATAAGGAATGTATAAACTGAGAATTAACCATACAATACCATACAGGGAGTATAATACCTAGCCCCGTTTGCAACATGGTGACGATCGAAGGAAAAGAGTGAGAAGGGGGTATTTGCTCCCCAAGCCAGTACTAATAAGAAATGTTATCCTGGTGGCCCTTGGCCCAAGTAAGAGCAAACTGTCCCCTTGGCCCATTTAACACAATAAATCAGCAGCGACTCACCAAGGATGGACTATACAGGACCATAAAAAAAACATGCAGAGCAGTCATTGGCTCTTACAATGTTGCTCCATCCCTGCCCAAATGAGCCAGGGTATACATTTACATAATTACCAGGGAGTATATTACCTAGCTCTGTTTGTGAAATGGTGACAATCGAAGGAAAGGACTGAGATGGGGAGAAGGTGGCATTTGCTCCCCAAGTCAGCGCTAATAAGAAATGTTATCCTGGTGGCCCTGAATGGAGACGATTCACTATTCAGACATCAATAGGTTTAGGACCAGCAGTTAGTGACCCATGCCACTTACAGTATATAGGGAACTGCCACCCATTCAGACTTGCAAAAATACAGGGGATTTTATAAAGGGTGTAGACACTCTTTAGAATTCTGCCAGGCCGCTACACCCAAAGTGTTAGTAATTGCTGGTGATTCAAGTACCTGTCACAGACAGGACATTGAGATTGGAGTGTCCATACCTGAATACTTCTACCTCAGTATGTTCCCTGCCTCCCTCGCCACTATGTATATCAGGTGCATGGCTGGGGCACATGGTTGGGGAATTTTGTAGTAGAAGTGGGTGGATTCTGATCAGGGAATTAGTCTCTCAGAGCCGGTTCACACAGGGCGACTCAGATCCGACTTCAGGTCGCCCCTAGTCGCCTCAGGTCGGACGACATGTAAAAATCAATGTAAGTGAATGAAAGCCGTCTTGATGCACACTTCTGAAGTCGCTCCGACTTCAGAAAAGGTTCCTGTACTACTTCAATTCGACTTGTAGGCGACCGGTACCCGTTGATTTCAATGGAGGTCGACTACAAGTCGGATCTCCGTCTATACGGAGGCGACTCTCACGGAATTATCAGCTCTGAAGAGGGAACTCCACGCCAAATTTATTAAAAATAATTTGGCGTGGGTCCCCCCTCCGAGAGCATACCAGGCCCTTAGGTCTGGTATGAATTCTAAGGGGAACCCCCTACGCCGAAAAAGCGGCATGGGGTCCCCCCCAGATCCATACCAGACCCTTATCCGAGCACGCTACCCGGCCGGCCAGGAAAGGGAGTGGAGATGAGCGAGCGGCCCTCCCCCTCCTGAGCCGTACCAGGCCACGTGTCCTCAACATGGGGGGGGTGCCTTGGGGAAGGGGGGGCTGTGCGGCCCCCCCACCCCAAAGCACCTTGTCCCCATGTTGATGAGGACAAGGGCCTCTTCCCGACAACCCTGGCCGTTGGTTGTCGGGGTCTGCGGGTGGGGGGCTTATCAGAATCCGGGAGCCCCCTTTAATAAGGGGCCCCCGGATCCCGGCCCCCCCACTCTATGTGAATGAGTATGGGGTACAATGTACCCCTACCCATTCACCTGTGAAAAAAAATGTACAAAAAAAACACAACACACAAGGGTTAAAATAGTTTATTGCACAGCTCCGGGGGTCTTCTCGCCAGACTCCTCCGCTATCTTCTGCTAGCTCTTTTACTAGCGGAGGAGCCCGGCTTTCTTCTTCATCGCCGCCCTCTTCTTCCGACTTCGAGGGTCTTGTCCTCCTCTTCAGGGGTCTTGTTCCCCTCTTCGGTTCTTCTTGCCAGGCCAACGCGCCTTCTTCTAGCTCTTTTACAGGCGGTGGCCCGTTCTTCTGTCTCCGCTGTTGCCGTCTTCTGTTCTTCTTTTCTTTTCTTCAGATGTTGCCTTGTCGCTGTCTCTGCTCACAATGAACGGATGATGTCCCTGCCCATTATGATGTCACAGTCCCAGAGGTAGCCTAGTGGTCCTGTATTTTAGGAATAGATCATATGCTTCCTGATCAGCAAATGCAGCATATACAAAAACAATGAAAAGGGATATTTTTGTTTCTGTTTCCAAACTTTCCAAACAAAGGGCCAGCTTACTGTCCTTCAGACTTTAGGGGGGTTGGATTGTGGTCAGTGGAGGTAAAAAATGTCCCAGACCCAGCATAAATTGGAATAAACAATGCCTCAGGTGTGGTGTTCATTTGCATAGTACCTGTGGTCAGTAGGAAGAGGACTAGTGCCCAATTATTGATATTACTAGGTGGAATAGCATACCATTGTTGATGTCAGTAGGATGAATAGTACTCCATCATAGAGCAATAGTGCTCCATCACTGCTTTCAGTGGGAGGATTAGTGCTCCATCACTGCTTTCAGTAGGGGAGAATAGCGCCCCACCATTGGTTTCAGTGGATGGAATAGTGCCCCATCACTGGTATTAGTGGTAACTTGAATAGTGCCCCATTGTTGGTGTCAGTTGGGGGAGTTTCGCCCCACTGCTTTTGTGTTAGGAATAGTCCCCCAAGGACCAGATAAAGGCTAGCAAAGGGCCACATTTGGCCCTCTGGGGACACTGCTCTAGAATTATGCTGACACTCATTATCAGAAAAAAATCCCAATATAAAACCTTTTAACAGCTATCCATTTACCACTATGTGACTAGGGATGGGCTTGGTGTTCGACTCAAACGCATGTTCGGCGAATTCAGAACTTTGTGGACCATTCGCACCAAATTTGTTTGGTACGAAGGGCCCACAATGCACTACGCCATTGCAGTGCATTGCTGGCTCATGATTGGCCGGCAGCGAGGAGAGCCATAATGATGCCTGTGGCCAATCATAGCTCAGGGGGTTTAGTACACGCCCCACACTATATAAAGCCGCCAGTGCGGCGGCCTTGTGTAGTGTGTTCCGGCGTGCAGGGAAAGAGCAAGATAGGCATGCACAGTGTTCTTTTCTCAGGCATCTGCAGGGGTTAAAGTGGGTGGCCTCCAGCACAGTATACACCTGTATCTACCCTTTTTTGCAGGTGTTCTCTAATACAGGCATCTGCAGGAGTTAGTGGGTGTTGTGTGCCTACAACAGAGTATACACCTGTATCTACCCTTTATTGCTGGTGCTCTCTAATACAGGCATCTGCAGGAGTTAAAATGGGTGTTGTGTGCCTCCAGCATAGTATACACCTGAAGATACCCCTTATTGCTGGTGTTGTCTGTTGCATATCTTGCATATTAGTCTTTAAAATTAGCACTTTTGATTTCGTACCTTCTAGTCCCATAGACTTTAATAGGGTTCTAAAGTTTGTACGAATTTTTGGTCCGTTCGAAGGTTCTGGTGCGAACCGAATCCGGGGGTGTTTGGCTCATCCCTATTTGTGACTAACACGTAGGGACATATAGCATATACAAAGCAGTGAATCTGACATACAGCAAACATTCTGTGCAGGAGAATTTTTCACATATATCTGTTTCAAATGTATGTGAAAGATCAGTAAATGTTTGGTGAAATACACATTTACTGATTTTTTATAAACCCTATAGCTGTATGTAAACACTCTGCTAAATCTTCAGCTATTTCATTTAGCATTGAGAAACAAATGGCAGTAAAAAAATATAAAACATCTTAAATTTTCTATGTACAGGGAGAATTTTCCTTTTTATTTAAAAGAATGAGTTTCCCTGAGAAGTAAAATGCTGAGTATTTCTCCTGCACAGCTGACAAACCCTTTTGCTGTATGCACTCATGCTGTGTCACTCATCCGCAGGCCTTATTGTGCTAACACCTGCTCTGTATCCCTGAGCGAATTTCTTTAGCTTTGTGGAAGATACGATCTATGAGTTGGTGTATACTTTTTTTATATTCTTTTATAGTGTTTCTCCCTTCTAAATAATACAACCGTTTATTTATGGTTGAAAATACATTCTCACTGGAAATATATATCTTTGTAAATTACCATAATGTCTATAACAACCAATGAACAACTTTATTATTTTCTCCATGATAAGAAGTAATACAAGACTACATATGTAGTATCTATATTGTTGTCTAGCTCCAGTCGATTTTTGTTTTAAATGAGGAAGAGGTAACATTTTTGTCAGGCTGTTACTTCTGTCCCATTTGGGAGATTTTCCTTTACTGTATGGCCCCTATAAAGGAAGGAGTCATTGATGTTTGGGCTTCCCTGTTTCTTGTGATAAGGACCCACTAGGCAGTATCGCACTATCTGACACACCGAGGCTGAAAGAAGGATGCCCATTTGATTGAAGAAATAAAGGATTAGGACTTCAACTATATACACTCCTTGTGTATACACCTCCTCACTTCCAGCTCTAACTCATCACTTAGGTACACTTTCTGACTTCCAGGACCAGCTAGCACTGATGTTTAGACCTGACACTGGCTCAGCCCTTTGCAAGCAGGGACCTGCACTGCGGGCCCCTATGGTGTACCAAACATAGTGGTAGTCCTGGTGCTAGCTGCCCATGTTGCTACTGATCCCAGCACCACATCTTCAGGCCTTGTCAGCCCTCCTACCTGCATCTGCACCTTTCCACTGCCCATTTCATCACAGTCCACTCCACTGGCTCTGCATCCATCCCAGACTGCACTCTTCCAGTCCTCTCAGGTGTGTCTCCCCAGTCCTCCTGACTGCGTGAACACTCTCCAGCTCTCTTGGCTGCCTCTTTGGTATTCCTGGAGACTTGTCCGGCAATGTTCTCCTGTTGTCCTCTCTTGCTCTTCCTGATCCTCCTGGTCAGGACACCTCTGTGCATTGTAAAAGGTCACACCCCCCTAGACTGGGGAGCTCCCTCAAAGGCCCTGACAGCCTAACACTTCATCTCCATCTTCCACCTGATCAGAACTCCTTCCCAGCTGGGCTGACCCTGAGTATTTGAGGAGGCCTTCCTCCTTATCAGAAACCATGAAGCAGACTGAGACAGAAGTACAGGTTAATCACACTTGTTTAATAATAAAAAAATGGTAAACAGAGTAACTGTAGTCAAAACATAGCCAGAGTTCAGGAACCGTAACGGATAGTCAGACAAGCCAAAACGTCAGAGAGCCAGAGAGGAGCGTAGTAGAAGAGCAAGCAGGATCTGGAGCCCGAAGGAATGTCAGCCAAGCAAGTCTTTAACAGGAACACAGGAAACTGTCTCTAGAGATGTGAACAAGGCAAAGGCAGAGATCATCTGGACTGGACAGTTTAAGTAGGCAGGACTGGCGGGCAGGGTATCAACAGGTGAGTCACTGTGGAGAGGTAGGAGCTGGCAATTAGCCGACAGATGAGTGGCCAGCTTTAAGAAAGAAGGGCTGAGCCCAGCCCTGACAGTACCCCCTTATCAATGACCCCTCCCTCTAAGAGAACCACCAGGCTTGAGCGGAAAATGTCTATGGAAATCACAGAGGAGGACAGGGACATGTATGTCCAAGGATGAGACCCAAGTGCGTTCCTCCGGACCGTACCCTTTCCAATGCACTAGGTACTGTGTGCGCCAACGGAACCTACGGGAGTCAACAATGGACTGTACTTCATACTCCTCATGGTTCTCAACCTGTACAGGGTGAGGATGAGGCACCGATGTGGTAAAGCGGTTGCAGACCAAAGGTTTCAATAAAGAGACATGAAATACATTTGAGATACGCATATTAGAAGGAAGGTCTAATGCTTAAGCCATTGGGTTAATCCTGCGAAGAATATGGAAAGACCCAATAAACCGAGGTGCGAACTTTAGAGAGGGAACACAAAGTCGGAGGTTGCGAGATGCCAGCCAGACCCTGTCCCCAACCTGGTAGGAAGGCGCAGGCAGGCGTCTGCGGTCAGCATGGAGACTATACCAAACATTAGCATGTCGCAAAGCCTCCTGGACTTGTGCCCAAGCTGAACGAAGACCACGGAGATGCTCCTCTAATGCAGGAATACTCTGCGGAACAAATGAGCCAGGCAACATGGAAGGTGGAAACCATAGTTCGCCATAAACGGGGACATTTAGGAAGCAGAATTCAAGGCACTATTCTGAGCAATCTCCGCCCACAGTAAGAGGTCTGACCAGTTGTTATGATTGTGGTCAGAAATATCGCAACATAGGAATTTCTCCAAGGACTGATTGGCTCATTCTGCGGCCCCATTAGGCTGTGGATGCAGAGGAGAAAAGCAGGCTGAATTTCAAACTGTGCACAAAAGGCTAGCCAGAACCGGGACACAAACTGACTACACCCGTCTGAGACAATCATCTTGGGTAGCCCATGTAAGTGAAAGATCTCCTGAGCAAAAATGGAAGCCAGTTGCTTTAGAAGTGGGCAACTTCCACGTGGAATACAATGGGACATTTTCGAGAACTGGTCAACCACCATAAGGATAACTGTGTTGCCCTGGGAGTTGGGTAACTCCACAATGAAATCCATAGACACTTCCGGTTCCGGCGCCGCATGTGCTAGCTGCGCCTTCTCACAGCTCCCGCTCTGGGCTCTCTAAACCGGCCTACAAATTCGGCCTGAGTGGCCCCTCAGCCCAGACATCACCACCGGCGATCCCTCCTTACCTCCGGGCACAGGTGGACCGATTTGTGGAGAAAACCGGCACCCGTTCGTACGCGGCCGCGGCAGCATCTGCGGACAGGCCGCAAATTGAGCCCCCGGCTTCGGCCTACACCAATGCTGGAACGAACGCACAGGTGTCTGACATGGAGGTTAGTGGCGCTGCTGCACAGGCTCTCCCTTCCTCACACTCCGCTCCTCCCCAGGGACAGAACCCTTCTCTGGCTCAACACCAGGCCCCACCAGTGGTCACTCTTCCCCACAGCCCCTCCGGGGATGAAGGCCACACGCATCGCATTGCACAGGCCGTGGCGGCTCTCCTCACCCCCATGATAGCAGCCTCTGTGGAGAAGGCGGTCAACGCTGGGATACAACAGCTGAAAACACAACTTACTGAACACACTACCAGACTTCACGAACTGGAACACCGTGTATCAGAGGTAGAAGATGAACTCTACCAAGCTCAGGCCACAGAACAATCCCAAGATAAAACCAACCAGTTCATCCTCCAAAAATTAGAAGACCTGGAAAATAGGTCCAGAAGGAGCAACCTGCGTTTTGTCGGCGTCCCTGAGTCGCTCCCTGCAACTGCCCTATCGGAATTTTGCTCCAAACGCATTCCAGAAGCCATGGGCTACCAGGCCCTTTTACGGTTGAACGTGCCCACCGTATGGGTTCCTTCAATGCTGAACGAAAGTCCCCTCGTCCCATCATTGCGAAATACCTCAACTATGCTGACAAGTCGCTCATTCTCCAGAAATTCAGGCAGTCCCCCGACCTCTACATTGACGGGGTTAGAATACTCCTTTTTGCCGACTATTCTATCGATGTCTCCAAGAGGAGGAAGGCCTTCCAGCCGATTTGCTCCGAATTATTCAAGCAGCAAATAAAGTTTACTCTGGCCTTCCCGGCTACCTTACGGATAAAGTCGCCTAAAGGAGACCAACTCTCTTTCCAGGACCCGTCGGAAGCGGAATCCTACCTTAACTCGCTGAGACCAGACTTGCACCCCCACACGCCTTCCAAATCTGGAACCAACCTCCGCTCTCTGGATCAACGTAGCCCGCGCAAGGATTCTCCTAAACGTTTCAGGCCTTCAGCTCCTGATCATCCGAACCGCAACACCCTACGCTGATCTCCATTGGCTCGCTCATTGGACTTCTACCTCTCTACCTCAGGTCGTATGACTTGGTTCTTGTTTTCCCATGTGTTTTCCCCTTTTTTGCTTCTTCCAGAGCAACTAATTTGTCTTAACCTGAATTTGCTGCCCTCCTGCTGCAGCCGAGATCTGACTTTTAGCTTCCGGCTCCCTGCTGGTCTAAAGGGGTCTGTCTAGCCCCGGGCATCGCCCCCCCCTGGGGACAGTAGCTAACCACACTTGGTAGCCCACCCAGTCGGTATCTCTAGTCTACATTACATGGCCCCTTGGCCACCATACCATATTATATTTTATACTCTATTTCATTTGTACTTGTTGTTAGATCCTTTTTGGTTCAAAGTTATCCATCTTGTTAAGTTATGCCATACAGATATTGTTATGATCTACGTTAGACTTGTGCCTTGTCTCTTCCCCAGGAGTCCACTGTGCACCGTTTCCGGTCATCTCCTATCATGAGGACCCGGTCCAAGTAGCTCCTATGTCCTCCCAGTGGCTCTCGGGTACTCGGGCTATGTCGACACCACTTTTTGCACGGGGTCCCGTGTGGGGAGCCGTCTTGCACAGTGTTCTCATGCGGAAAAAAAGTGAAGTTTGCACTAATAGACGTTGTACTTTGTATAATGTTCCTTCCTACCCCGACCTCTTCGTCCTTCCTCCCCCTGTCATCCTCCCTACCCTGCCTCCCCCCAGGTGCCCTTTGCCTGTGGGCTGGTTGCCTTTGTATTACATTAGCCCCAACTCTACATACATCATATGCCTTCCCCTTGATGAAACAATGCTTACACGGCCTTTCTGTTTATTCCCCTTTTCACTGTAATCTCTTAGGGTAGTTTCCTGGAATGTGAAGGGTCTCCATTCTCCTCATAAGAGAATGAAGATCCTTCGTCACCTGAAACGATTGAAGACTGACATAGCCTTGCTACAAGAAACCCACCTCCCAGCTTCTGATTTTCATCGTATGCAGAAACTGTGGGTGGGCTCAGTATTGGGTTCAGAGTCGGTTGGACGCAAAGCGGGTGTTCTCCTCTTGATTCACAGGAACCTCCCCTGTTCCGTCCTCTCCACTCACACAGACGACCAAGGACGGTTCCTTTCGACGCGAGTAAAAATAGGGTCAAAGGAACTCATGATCTCCAATGTATATGCCCCCAACAGTCCCTCTAAAGCCTTTTATTGTCAGTTATCCACTTGGCTCCTTGATGTCTCACATAGTCCTCATTTAATCGGTGGGGATTTTAATGACCTCATGGATCCGGTGGTCGACAGATCCTCCCCGAAGACCCCCTCCTGTAATCCCTCTCAAGCCACCCTCTCCCCTTTGGCCTCTACTATAGAGTCACTACACCTCACAGACATCTGGCGTCTATCCCATCCAATAGATAGGGAATATACTTTCTACTCCAACCCCCACAAAGTCCTGACCAGGATAGATTATTTTTTTGGCTCCGATAATCTTCTTCCCCTGATCTCTGACTCAGGGGTGGGGGACATAGCTATTTCCGATCACGCCCCCATAGCTCTCACTTTGGATCGTCTATATCTCCCGCCTCATCCCAACATTTGGCGCTTCCCCTCATTCCTGCACGGCAACACTGACTTTAAGGCCTATATGGAGTGTTCCTGGGAGGAATTCTCCCTGGCCAACTCCCCCCATCTGGGTGACCCTAACCTCCTTTGGGATGCTGGCAAAGCATTCCTGAGGGGTCGTATCATTTCCTATGCCTCTACTTTTAGACGCCATTCCATGGTCAAGTTTAAATCAGCTAGTACTCGATTGCACAAAGCGCAAATCTCCCTTAACACCTCTACCTCCTCTGTGGACAGAGATGAATGGGCCGCCGCCAAATCCTCCTTTGACGCTTGGGCCTCTACCCTTGAGCTCACTAAAAAAGCACATTTTGACGCCACCCTGCACAGGTTTGGCAACAAGTCTGGAAAGCTCCTCTCCAGACTATGCAAGGGCCCTACCCGGCCGACTCACATTACCTCCCTTCGGGATTAAATCGGGGACCATCCACTCTACCCCCCCTGCCATAAACAAGACCATGTTGGAATTCTACTCAGCCCTCTATGGCCCTGATCCGATAGATGTTCCTACCGCCCGGTCTTTCCTTGACAAAGTTCATTTGCCTCACATTTCCCCCGCCCAGCTAGAAACCTTGAACTCCCCCATCACCTTAGCTGAAATAGAACGCACCATCAAAAACCTTCGCCCTTCCAAAGTCCCTGGCCCTGACGGGTTTAACGGCAAGTTCTACAAAACCCTCCTTAATATTACTGGTCCTATGCTGCATTCAGTCTTCTCAGGCATCTGGTCGGGAGGTCCATACCTGCCCACGGGTAACCAAGCTATTATCAAACTTCTGGCCAAGAAAGGAAAGGACCCCTTGGAACCAGGTTCCTACAGGCCCATTTCATTGCTCAACCTGGATGTTAAAATCCTATCAAAAATCGTGGCCTCTAGGCTGGCGGACATCCTTCCTGACCTCATACACCCTGCCCAATCCGGTTTTGTTAAAGGGCGCACGCCCACTCTGAATATACGGAAGGTGCTCTTGGCCCTTGGACAAGCTAAACGAGATCCAAAGGGAGATTATGCCATCATTACCCTGGATGCTGAAAAAGCTTTTGATAATGTCAGCTTTGATTGGCTCTCACTGTCCCTCACCAAAATGGTTTTTTCGGGTCCCTTTTGTCATCTCATTAATTCCATGTATTCGACCCCCTCAGCCAGGGTGGTGGCAGCGGGACTCCTCTCCGAGGAGTTTAGTCTCCACAAGGGTACTAGGCAAGGCTGCCCTCTGTCCCCCTTACTGTTTAATATCGCCCTAGATCCCCTCTCCAGATATCTCTCCCAGGTCGCTCCCTTGAGAGGCATCTCTGTTGGATCTTTTGAGCTCCGTACATCTCTCTTCGCAGACGACATCCTCATTTTCACTTCAAATCCTGCTGTTGACATTTCACATATTAGAAATATCTTTGACACCTTCAGGGTATGCTCAGGGCTCCGCATTAACTATGCCAAGAGCGAAATCCTTCCTATTGGTACCCATCCCTCACCCCCTTGGACGCATCAATCCCTTTTCCAGGTGGCTCCGACATATATCACTTACTTGGGAATAAAGATAGGGAAATTGCCCTCCTCCCTATACCACCTCAACTTCCCCCCTCTTTTCACCAAACTTACTCAGGAGTTGTCTAACTGGATGGATCTCCCCCTATCGCTCCTGGGAAGGTGCCACCTGGTCAAAATGATTAGCTTCGCCAGACTGTTATACCCTCTGCAAACTATTCCTTTATTGCTTAAACATAAAGATGTTTCGGCCCTTAATTTGAAAATCTCCAAATTCTTATGGCGTGGCAAAAAGCCCCGTATAGCGTTCAAGAAACTGCACCTTCCTAGGAGCGAAGGGGGTATTAGTTTACCTCATATTAGACTGTATAATCTTGCTTGTTTACTTAGGACTAGTCTTGATTGGATTGCCCAACAATCACGTCACTCGAACTTTACTCTGGAATCCGCTATGGCTCACCCCTACTCCTTAGTAGCCCTCCTCCATTGCAGATGGAAAACTGTCCGTCCCCCGCTTAAACACAACCTTCTGCTGCGGGACACAGCACTGGCCTGGAGAGAGGTCAGAAAATTCCTCAGGCTCCCGGCTCTCATCTCGTGCCACTTACCGATTCAAGGGAATCCAGCCTTTCTACCTGGTCTCCACTACAACTCCTACGAATTATGGGGGCAACATGGACTCTCCAAATTTTCCACACTATGCAATCCCTCATCTGGGAAGCCGCTGCCCTTCTCATCCGTGGCATCTCTATTCTCCTTACCTGCCTCACACGCTTTCTATTACAAACAATGCATCAGTATCATCTCCAGCACATGTAAAGCCGAATCTCTGAGATTCAAACCTAGCTTCCTGGACCGCCTGCTTCAATCTGGACAGTACTCCATCTGGGATATATACAAACCTCTCTTATTGGACTCCTCTCCACCGCTCTTGTCTTCATCTGTTGCCAATTGGCGCAAAGACTTCTCGGATCTGGGATTAGTCGATAAACTCCTGCAAGGCCTCCGGGAGGTCCTCCGCCTCACACCTAATGAAACCTGGAGAGAAACACAGCTAAAAATAGTTCACCGGGCGTTTGTCCCTTTCCTCTCCTCGAAATCCAACGTCGATGGAACCCTCTGCCCACTATGCTCGGCTTCTAGACCCTCTCTATCCCACCGATTTTGGTCATGTTCCTTCATCTCCTCTTTTTGGGATCAAGTTATAGCCTTTAATTTGGAGATCACCCTATTGAAACTGCCCAAGGACCCCCTCCCACTGATCTTTGGCTACTGGGACCCTATTTTGCTGCCCTGGTCTCTCTCCTCCAAAGCCTCTGCCCATACAAGGCCGGCCGTCCTTCCTTCCTCCAGAGATTGGATCCTGATTTGCCTACTCATCGCTAGACGCCTTATCCTCAGGAACTGGATCTCTCCTCAAAGCCCAACTATCTCTCAGCTCAAGCATGAATCTCTTGCCCTCCTGTATAGAGAACGTCTTCTCGCAGCCTTCAAAGATACCAAATCCAGATCCCGTTTTCTTCTCAGATGGCAAACTTTTATTTCTTCAGCCCTCTCTTCAGATGACCAACGAGCTTTTCCTACTCTAGCCTTCTCCTTTGATGAGCCGATCTCTGAAAAATAGCACCCACCCATATTTCCCTCTGCCCATTGCTGTCTCTGGCGGTCGTTTCAACACTCATTGCATATCTTCGGGACTACTCCATCAGGACTTTTCTTCCATTTGGCAACCCCCCCCCCCCCCCGCCTTCCCTGTTCTCCCCAGTTGTAACCTTTTCCATCATGTCAATCATTTCCCGCTTCTCAGTGGTTAGTACACAGATCCATCCAGTTTTCTATGCTCAATCTATTTGCCTAGATACGGTATTCTAGTATTGATTATGTTTTCGCAAGAAGACTACTTTGGTCTCACTAAAAGAGCCTTCTTGTGTTACTCATGCTATCTATCCTTCTATGTGTTTAACTTCTTTGGCTTGTACACCAGTCCCGATAATTGTCCTTACGTGCTCTGCTCTGATGATACCCCTTTGTGCTTTTCTCTGTTTCATTTATTTCACTGCTGTACTACCCGGAAAAAGTCTGATGGTAACCTGTATAAATGTCTTTTGTTAATTTTCTCAATAAAAACATGTTTAAAAAAAAAAAAAGAAATCCATAGACAGGTGGGTCCAAGGCCTCTCTCCATTGGGTATGGGTTGTAGGAGGCCCACTGGAAGTTGTCGTGGAGTCTTACTCTGAGCACACATGGAACAGGCAGGTACGAGGGCTGTTACATCAGCACATAGACTACGCCACCAAAATTGTTGGGAAATGGCCACAAAGAGTTTATTCTTCCCAAGGTGGCCAGCAGCTTTGGGAGAATGGTAAGTCTGGAGCAAAGCAGTATGGAGAATCTCTGGGACAAAGTAGCGGTCACAAGGTTTCACAGGAGGAGCATGGACCTGAGCAGGAAGAATTTTGTCACCCAAAGGAGAAGTGAGACTGGTGCGAACTGTAGCCAGAATACGATCAGGAGGAATCACAGGAACCAAAACCGACTCCATCTTGGAAGTGTAGGAAAATTGTCGTGACAAAGCGTCAGCCCTTACATTCTTAGTACCGGGTAAGAATGAGCCAATGTAATTGAAACTAGACAAGAAAAGAGCCCATTGTGTCCTTCTGGGAGAAAGATGTTTAGTCTCAGACAAGAATGTGAGATTCTTATGGACAGTAAGAATGAGCACAGTGGTACCTTTGATGAGATTTCTCCATTCTTTCAGGGCTAAAATGATCACTAACACCTCTCTGTCACCAATCTCATAATTAGGATCAGGATGTGCCAACACAGGAGTAGAAACAAAGGCAGCCTTGAGACTCTCAAAGGCCTTAATGGACTCCGGAGACCAACTCTGTAGGTTACCGTCCTTTCTGGTCATATCAGTCAGGGGCTTGACCAGAGACGAGAAGTTACTAATAAACTTCCAATAATAGTTGGCAAAACCAAGAAAACGCTGCAGAGGACATAAACCCATGGGTTGGGACCACTGTAGGACTGCTGCAAGTTTCTCTGGGTCCACCGAAAAACCAGCAGTGGAAATGACATAACCCAGGAATTTAACCTGTTCATGATGAAATTCACACTTCTCCAATTTACAATAGAGATTGTTCTCTCTTAGTTTCTGAAGCACATGACAATCATCTGTGTGGTGGCTCTCCAGGGACTTGGAAAATATGAGGACATCGTCGAGATAAACCACCACACATAACTGCAACACATCTCGGGGGACAACATTAATAAATTCCTGGAAAACTGGAGCGTTTCAAAGGCCAAAAAGTATTATGAGGTACTCATAATGGCCTGTTCCGGGATTAAACACAGTTTTCCACTTGTCACCCTCCTTAATCCTCACAAGATTGTATGCCCCTCTCAAATCAAGCTTTGTGAAAACCATTGCTCCCTTGAGGTGGTCAAATAACTCCATAATCAATGGAATCGGATAGACATTCTTAATCGTGAAACTATTGAGACCCCTATAATCAATACAAGGTTTCAGTTCACCACTCTTCTTTACAAAGAAGAAACTAGCACCAGGATTTGCGGATGAAACCTCGAGAAAGTGTGTCTGCAACATACCACTCCATGGCCTTATTCTCCAAGACCGACAAAGGATAAACCTGGCCACGAGGGGGTACGGCACAGGTTAAAGGTCAATTGCGTAATCATACGACCAGTGTGAAGGCAAACTACTGGCTTGACCTTTGTCAAAGACAACGCTAAAATCACTGTACTCCTCCGGCAGGGAGGAGAGTAAAGAGGTGCACAGGACCTTGGCTATCTTCTGGAAGCGTGTCTTACTGCATTGTGGCGACCAAGAGAGAACCTCAGCACAGAGCCAATCAAAAAAAGGGTTGTGCCTCTGTAACCAAGGACAACCAATAACCAGCGGAAACTTAGGAAATAACTTGGAATTGGATTATCTCATGGTGAAGAGTCCTATGGCCATGGACAACAGAACAGTCTCATGAGTCACATGGGCAGGCTGTAAAGGTCTCCCATCAAGAGCCTCAATGGCAAGTG
This sequence comes from Lithobates pipiens, assembly GCF_037356315.1. Lineage (NCBI taxonomy): Eukaryota > Metazoa > Chordata > Amphibia > Anura > Ranidae > Lithobates > Lithobates pipiens. The sequence goes on along the minus strand of NW_027507748.1, from coordinate 162,572,295 downwards.
GAATGTCACGCAGCTGGAGCTGAATCGAGTGCTCCGATACAAAGGCAGCATCAATGAACAGGCCTGCAGTCCCAGGGTCGATTAGAGCCTGTATATCGCTGGATGACTCAGCCCAAGAAAGGGTAACCAAAACCAGGGGCTTATCCTTCTGGATAACTGGGGATGAAACAACGCCACCTAACATTTGTCCATGACAGGACCTCAAGGTTTGGGCATTCCCTGGTTCTCTTATCTGCAGAGAGACACGTTAATCCTAAGTGCATAGGTTCATCTTCACAGACTGACTCGGTACCAGGAGGCATGGGAGGTGCTGGAGGCAAGGGTAGGACTGCAAAGTTCGGAGAAAAATGTACAGGAGGCTTCCGCAAGTGCTCCTTAAAAGGGAGTCTTTATCTGAGTCTGGAGTCAATGAGGATTGCAAACGTGATCAATGTCTCCAGCTCAGTGGCTATATCTTAGGCTGCTATCTCATCCTTGAAAGGGTAACCAAAACCAGGGGCTTATCCTTCTGGATAACTGGGGACGAAACAACGCCACCTAACGTCTGTCCATGACAGGACCTCAAGGTTCGGGCATTCCCTGGTTCTCTTATCTGCAGAGAGATGCATTAATCCTAAGGGCATGGGTTCATCTTCACAGACTGATTCGGTACCAGGAGGCATGGGAGGTGCTGGAGGCAAGGGTAGGACTGCAAAGTTCAGAGACAAATGTACAGGAGGCTTCTGCAAGTGCTCCTTAAAAGGGAGTCTTTATCTGAGTCTGGAGTCAATGAGGATTGCAAACGTGATCAACTTCTCCAGCTCAGTGGCTATATCTTAGGCTGCTATATAATCCTTGATGGTATCCGAGAGACCATGAGAAAAAGCAGCCACGAGGGCCTCATTGTTACAAGCAACCTCTGCTGCCAGAGTATGGAATTCAATGGCGTAATTGACAACAGTTCTTGTACTTTGTTTGATGGACATGAGGCACTTGACAGCAGAAGCAGAGCATGCAGGAAAGCCAAATACGCATTTAAAAGAAGCAACAAATTCGGGGTAACTCAAGACAACAGGTTTTTGCGTTTCCCAATAGAGGGTTTGCCCAGGCCAAGGCTCTCTCAGAAAGCAAAGATATCATGAAACCTACTTTGCTTCTGTTCGTGGGAATTGCCTGGGGCAGCATCTCAAAGTATAGCTCAACCTGGTTGAGAAACCCTCTGCATTGGACTGGATCACCCCCAAATCACTGGGGAATCGGAGTGGAACCAGACATACCTCTTATAGAGCTAATATTCAAGGTGGGTGCCTGCACAGAGACTGGAGCAGCAGCAGGGACAGCCTGCAACACAGGTTGTACTGGAGCAGCCACAGCTGGAGATTCCAGGTTAGCCGTGCGACTCAGGAGCATTTGTAGTGCCATGGCAAACTGATCCAAGCGGTGATTCTGCTCATCCAATCTGAAAGAAATATTACCAACAAGTGAATTGACTGCATCTTCTGAATTCATGGCCTTCGCCTACTGTCAGAAACCATGAATCAGACTGAGATAGAAGTAAAGTTAAATCACATTTGTTTAATAATAATAAAAAAAGCCAAAACGTCAGGGAGCCATAAAGGAGAGTAGTAGGACAGTAAGCAGGATCAGGAGTCAGAAGGAATGTCAGCCAAGCAAGTCTTTAACAGGAACACAGGAGAGCGTCTCTATAGATGCGACCACAATGAAGGCAGATGAGCAGGCTATCATCAACAGATGAGTCACTGTGGAGAGGTAGGAGCTGGCAACTAGCCGACAGCTGAGCGGACAGCTTTGAGAAGGAAGGGCTGAGCCCAGCCCTGACACCCCTGCCAATCCAGGTTGGGGATTTGTCAGGGCCCTCAGAATACTCCAGACAGCTCCACCTCACCTCTCCTCATCCCTTTCCCGAATATTCTAGCATGTCCTGGAAAGAAGTGGGAGGTCTCAATGATGCTGCCTGTGAGTCATCCAGCCCTGACTGGCTTCCTGCCAACCCAGAATAAAACACACACAGGCTTGGCTGTCTGATAAGCCTGCTTACATTTTCCTACACTGCCAAAAACCCTAACTGTACACATCCTAGTACCACTAGAGGGTGCTACATAAAAAATAGCAAGACCTGAAAACAGGATATTATCAGTATAATGTAAAAAAGGGTACTCAAAACCTAGTTAAAAGGGCAAATGTTAGTCCTTCTAGGACCTGACTTAAAGGGTTACACTATCTATGAGAGATACACATAGAGGATATAAAACACAGTCGCTACTAATCTACCCCCACACAGTGCTCAGTCGTGAATGTCTGTCAGCGGCTAGCGTTAGGGCTCAAAGTCTATTTTGGAATGCTAATTAGAGTTCTGTAATCCCAACAGGAAAGGGGAAATTCTCCAAAAACTAATTCCTAGGGATCTCTGAAAGGGATAGTGCTGTCCCTTCAAGCAGGAATGTAACTAAGTTGTTGTCTAAAGGCTCTCGCTGGGAGCGACCATCTGCTGAGCTTCGCTGCTGTGCACAGACCAGGAAGTGACATGTATGATGTTGTTTCCTGGTCCTGAGCTGTCAATCACTGAGATCAGTGCCCGCGAAGTGGCTGATGGAACACAATCTGTGTTCGATCAGCTGCAGTAGAGTACAGAGGAGACATCCAGAGTCTATTAGTTATAAAGAGGACATGCCATCTATATGCCCCTAAATAGGGGGCTATTGGCCCCCCTATGTGTGTTGCAGAAATTTAATTAAGATGTATTTAATATGTATAGTCACGGTGTCTCCCAGTGTTAGTTTTCCTGCTGCCTGCTCTAAAGAGCGGACTGGGGCAGACTGATGCTGGTTAAAACCCGTTTTGGTAGTGGAAAGCTTCTTGAGGATGCAGAGAAGTGTTTGCAGAGTGGGGATATGTCCACCAGCGAAGGGCCTACTGTTCAATGCACAGAGGATTGTCTGGGGGGGAAATTTTCACTCTGCAAAGACATTATCGGTTATGGGGGATGTGCGCTTGTGTCTCTTCTGTGTCTGATCAACACATAAAGAGGCTATGGCGTGTTCCTGCAGATAATCTCTCATCCTCAGTAATGGTAGAATAATCTGGGTATGCATTGTTCTCTGAACAATGCAGAGTAAGGATTCACACCAACGGTGAAAACAGCATTTAATTGTTATGGTCGGGGACAGCGTCCATGATTTCAAGGCCAGCCATGCAGCTTCCTTTGTCTAGCTGAAGATGATGGCTTACAGGTACAGGGGGCAGGAAATCATACACACTACCCCTGCCCAGATATGCCCATAGACTCTCTTAGTCATTGTTCATTGGTTGAGATTTGTATAACTCCTCCTGTTTGAAGGAATGCCTATGTTTGATTGTCCAATTGTGAAACCATCAAGCTCTCTTGTTAAGTACTCTAAATAAGCAGAACACAGTCTCTGGAGAAACAGTCGAGCTATGGAGCTAAGGATGTAAGGATGGTGGTCATGTCTGTTTACTTATACAGGAAACAGTGGCTTAATAATATGCATTATACCAGAAGGCTGAAAGGGCGCTCTATTAGCGCAGGAGACATGGATTACGTGCAGCATATAGTGGAATTTCCACAACATGATAGCAATAAAGTCAAGTACAAATAAATATATAAATACATAAATGTAAAAAAAAGGTTTTAAACATTTAAAGAGACATATAAAAAAAAATCATACATTTTTTTTAGAGCTCCCCCCATGCACATACATACAAAAACACATGTGTTGTGGTGTTTACATAGGAAAACGGAGGATTGCCCTACACATGTTGTATATTACTGCACACACTGAAGTAAGAGCAACATTATAACATCAGAACTCATATGTTACTCTAAACTGATGACCTGTAGTAGCTTTTAAAGAGTTACCTAAGGTACTTTAAAGTTTGATATGTTGAGTAGCTATTTACTCGGCACCTCAACTTTTTTGTCTCCCACAGCTCTGCTCTCTTCACAGGCTGTGTACACCGCAGTGATAATGTCATTGCTACTGTTATATGGTAATTTATGGATTTGCAGAGGCATTTGGTGCACACAGAATGGATTTATATCCATTGTGGCCATTGAAGTGTACCAACATCAGCTGGGAGGAGAATCAGTGTGACAATAGTAAATAATCATTCTCTAATGTCATACAACTTGTTAGGCAATTTTTTAAGCCTCAGGCTCTAATCACGTGCTTAAAAAAACATTGGAATCCATGTGTCTGGCGCCCTGTATATAGATTAGGGGGCCGGACGCATGGATACGGGGGGCGGCGCCCCTTCACCCCTAATGGATGTGCCGCCACTGATGTAATGTCTGTGGTGTTTCTGTTGACTAACCCTTAAACAGTAGTCCATATAACAGGGCTGAAGTGTGTACAGGGAAATAGGGGTGCAGAAAATGATCACCTTGATACATATAGATAACTTTCACATACCGTATATACTCGAGTATAGGTCGATCCGAATATAAGCCGAGGCCCCTAATTTACCACAAAAAAAATGGGAAAACTTATTGACTCGTGTATAAGCCGAGGGTGAGACATGCCTGTCCATCCCTGTGTCCATCCCTGTGTGTCCATCCCTGTGTGTCCATCCCTGTGTGTCCATCCCTGTGTGTCCAGCCTACCTGTGTCCTGTGCCTCTTTGTCCTTCTGCAGCCTGTGTCCTTCTGCAGCGATCTGCATGTAAAAACATAAGGCGGCCATGCCAGGATCGCCGCACCTCTTCTCCTCATCTGTGACAGACGGCGGCCATTCCACTGTTCAAAAGCCGCGCCTCCGTCTGTGATAGGCGGAACACTCAATTTCCCAGCAGTCAGTGTTCCGCCTATCACGGACATCCTCTCATCCTCGTCCGTAGTATGAGGATGAGCGGATGTCCGTGATAGGTGGACCACTGACTGCTGGGAAATTGAGTGTTCCGCCTATCACAGACAGGGAGGCGCAGCTTTTGAATAGTGGAATGGCCGCCGTCTGTCTGCACGACACGCTGATCGGGTAGACAGACGGCGGTGACTCGAGTATAAGCCGAGGGGGGCACTTTCAGCCTAAAAAAAGGGGCTGAAAATCTCGGCTTATACTCGAGTATATACGGTATACAGTATTTGCTTTCTTACATTCTCTATCTTCAGTAGTCATTGTAGAGTAGACTAATCAAGTAGATTATAACCTTTTTCATGCAGTAATAGCTAACATTTCAGGAATCAAAGATGCTATTCAGTCTGTGTCACTAAGTGTTGAATCCTTCAGCCTTTGCGATATTCTTGTAACATTGTCAAGGGAAATGTTCAAAGCAAGTGAATCATGAAGTACAAAATGTACTGAACACTGCTTTACACTGAATTTACAACAATTGAAGCAGGGGTGAAACAACTGTCCAATTGTAGATAATGACCTCCCCATCTAACTGTATCTATGGACTTTTGATTGTGGAAGACTTGCTTCTTTTCCTATAATGTATATATAAATTGGAATGCTAACACAGCTTTAAGCGGGTCAGAAGGAGATAAAAAAAGATAAAAAATAAATTAATTCCGAATGATCTCAGAAATATCTCAAACTGATGTCAAAAGCAGCCCAATGTTCCTTGACACACAATGCTGTGTGTTAGTGTGCATGACAATGCATGCTTAAGCGTGAATAAACCTTAATGGATCAATCCACCCAAGATTTGTGATTGATTCTCTGATGAGCAAGTCTCCCAGATTCTCATATATCTTATAAGTGTATTTCCACTTTTGCAGTCCAATTTGAGAAAACCCATTCACACAGCATTCCACAAAAGAATTGTATATATATATATATATATATATATATATAATATAAAGTAGTGAGTGTACAGCTTGTATAACAGTGTACGTTTTCTGTCCCCTCAAAATAACTCAACACGCAGCCATTAATGTCTAAAAGTCTGGCAACAAAAGTGAGTACACCCCTAAGTAAAATGTCCAAATTGGATCCAAAGTTTCAATATTTTGTGTGGCCACCATTATTTCCCAGCACTGCCTTAAACCCTCTTGGGCATGGAGTTCACCAGAGCTTCACAGGTTGCCACTGGAGTCCCTTTCCACTCCTCTATGATAACATCACGGAGATGGTGGATATTAGAGACCTTGTGCTCCTCCACCTTCTGTTTGAGAATGCCCCACAGATGCTTAATAGGGTTTAGGTCTGGAGACATGCTTGGCCAGTTCATCACCTTTACCCTCAGCTTCTTTAGCAGGGCAATAGTCGTCTTGGAGGTGTGTTTGGGGTTGTTATCATGTTGGAATACTGTCCTGCGGCCCAGTCTCTGGAGGGAGGAGATCATGCTCTGCTTCCGTATGTCACAGTACATGTTGGCATTCATGGTTATTGATGAGCCGAACACCCCCCTGTTCGGTTCACATACAGAACATGCGAACAGGCAAAAAAGTAGTGGTGAGGTTGAAAGATTGAATGGAATACTTAAAAACAAAATCTCAAAAATAATAGCTGACACAGGAAAACCATGGCCCAATATCTCCTCATAGCTCTCCACTCTATCAGAAATGCCCCTAGACGATCTCACGGGTTATCTCCATATGAGATTTTGTTCATAAGCCAACCAAAAACAGGGTTGTACATTCCTCAGCAGCTGTCATCTTTACATTCTCAGCTGACGGGGTTTACGTAAACGGGTGACCCTACCCCCCTCTGACAACACGGGAAAGCCATAGGGAAGTCCCCGTGTGTCAGACGGGGCGGGGTCACCATTATAGAAGAAGTGTCAGAAGAACAGAAGCGTCACATGGTGGAAGACTCCCAATGAGGCGGATTGTGCGGACTGAGCGGAGAAGAAGCCGGAGCAAGATGCAGGACAAGAAGAGCAGAGGAAGAAGAAGATGAAGAAGAAGATGGAGAAGAAGATGGAGAAGAAGATGGAGGAAAAAGAAGAACACCGAAGGAAGACCAGAAGAAAGGAGATGGAAGAAGAAGCGGAAAGAGGAAGAAATTAATAAAGGACTTGTCAAAAAATGTTTCTTGTGTTTTTTAACCCTTTTGACACATTTTTGTGAAATGGTAGGGGTACATTTGTACCCCATTACGAATTCACAGGGGGGCAGGATCTGGGGGTCCCCTTGGTAAAGGGGGCTTCCAGATTCCGATAAGCCCACCACCCGCAGACCCCCAAAACCACCGGGAAAGGGTTGTGGAGATGAGGCCCTTCTCCACATCAACATGGGGACAAGGTGCTTTGGGGGTCCGCTACCCCAAAGCACCCACCCAATGTTGAGAGCATGTGGCCTGGTATGGTTCAGGAGGGAGGGGGGAGCTCTCTCGTCCCCCCTCTTTTCCAGTGGCCTGCCAGGTTGTGTGCTCGGATAAAGGGTCTGGTATGAATTTTCAGGGGACCCCCATGCCATTGTTTATTTGGTGCGGATTCCCCTTAAAATCCATACCAGACCCAGGTCTGGTATGGATTTTGAGGGGGGCACTATGCCATTTTTTTTATTTTGGCACGGGGTTCCCCTTAAAATCCATACCAGACCTGAAGAGCCTAGTATGGAATTTAGGGGGACCCCCACAAATTTTTTATTTTAGTTCAGGGTTCCCCTGTGGGGACATTCCATGCCGTTTTTATCAATGAACTTTTATGTGTATTGTCGGACCGCTGTGCGCTGTTCGTCGAACTGACGAATAGCTCGAACATAAAGCTCATTCATGGTTCCCTCAATGAACTCCCCAGTGCCGGCAGCACTCATGCAGTCCCAGACCATGACACTCCCACCACCATGGTTGACTGTAGGCAAGACATACTTGCCTTTGTACTCTTGACCTGGTTGCTGCCATACACGCTTTTCACCACCTGAACCAAATAAGTTTATCTTGGTCTCATCAAACCACAGGACATGGTTCCAGTATTCCATGTCCTTAGTCTGCTTGTCTTCAGCAAACTGTTTGCGGGCTTTCTTGTGCAACATCTTTAGAAGACGCTTCCTTCTGGGACAACAGCCGTGCAGACCAATTTGATGCAGTGTGCGGCGTATGGTCAGAGCACTGACAGGCTGACCCCCCCACCCCTTCAACCTGTGCAGCATTGCTGGCAGCACTCATACATCTATTTCCCAAAGACAACCTCTGGATTAGGGATGAGCTTCGAGTTTGAGTGGAATTCATTTGAACATTGCCTGTTCGCCTGTTCAGCGAACAGTGAACAATTTGGGCTGCTCATGGCAAATTCGGAAAGCCGGTCCCCCTAAATATCCATACCAGTCCCTTTATCCGAGCAGGAAAAGAGGGGGGACGAGAGAGCGCCCCCCCCCTGAACCGTACCAGGCCACATGCCCTCAACATTGGGAGGATGCTTTGGGGGTCTGTGACCCCTCAAAGCACCATGTCCCAATGTTGATGGAGACAAGGGCCTCATCCCCACAACCATCACAACCCTGGCCGGTGGTTGTGGGAGTCTGCGGGCGGGGGCTTATCAGAATCTGAAAGCCCCCTTTAACAAAAGGACCCCCAGATCCCGCCCCCCCTGTTTTAAATGGTAAGGGGGTACAAAAGTACCCCTACCATTTCACAAAAAAAGTGTAAAAAATGGTTAAATAAGACAAACACACTTTTAAAAAAAATTCCTTTATTAAAAATAAAAAAAAATAAAAAAAGATTCCAGCGGTGCTAATCCACTCTTGCTATCCAGCGATGGATGATCATCTCTCCGGGGTCCAGTGATGGCTGATCTGATCCAGCGACGGGTGATTTTCAATCCAGCGCAATCCATCCATCCATCTTCTGTCTCCACTGAGGAGACACTGCGGGGATCCCAGCGCTGACGTTTCTTATATTAGGAGGGCGGGGCCACCCGTCATCTGACCCCGCCCCTCTGACTCTAGTGAGGGAAGCCAGGGGTTTCCCAATGACGTATGGGTGACCCGCCCCCTCTGATGTAACGGAGATGATCACCCGTCGCTGGAAAGCAAGAGTGGATTATCATCGCTGGAATCTTTTATTTATTTATTTTTTATTTTTAATAAAGGAATTTTTCAAAAGTGTGTTTGTGTTATTTAACCATTTTTTACACTTTCTTTGTGAAATGGTAGGTACCCCCTTACCATTTCAAACAGGGGGGGCTGGGATCTGGGGGTCCCCTTGTTAAAGTGGGCTTCCAGGTTCTGATAAGCCCCCCGCCCGCAGACCCCCACAACCACTGGCCAGGGTTGTGGGGGTGAGACCCTTTTCCCCATCAACATGGGGACATGGTGCTTTGAGGGGTCACAGACCCCCAAAGCATTCTCCCAATGTTGAGGGCATGTGGCCTGGTACGGTTCAGGGGGGCACTCTCTCGCCCCCTCCTCTTTTCCTGCAGCCTGCCAGGTTGCGTGCTCGGATAAAGGGTCTGGTATAGATATTTAAGGGGACCCCCACGTCAATTTTTTTTGTAAATTTGACGCGGGGTTCCCCTTAATATCCATACCAGACCTGAAAGGCCTGGTAATTGAATTTAGGGGAACCCCACGTTTTGTTTTTTTTTATCAATGAATGAATTATAATCGGCTCCATAATACAGAGAACACTCATTGAGTGTTCTCTCTATTACGGGAGCCGACAATTCAAAGTGATTTTAAAAGACTTTTTTTTCTTGCGAAATGACACTTTGTGCAGGGACAGTTCTAAGCACGGGAAACATGCGCCCCTTCACAAGCATACTATAGACACCCCCCAGGTACGAAATTTAAAGGAATATTACACTTTTATTGTTTCACTTTAATCATTATTAAAATCACTGCTCCTGAAAAAACGTCAGTTTTTAAAACTTTTTTTGCATTGATCCATGTCCCCTGGGGCAGAACCCAGGTCCCCAAACACTTTTTAGGACAGTAACTTGCATATTAGCCTTTAAAATGAGCACTTTAGATTTTGAACGTTCGAGTCCCATAGACTTTAATAGGGTTCTAAAGTTCACACGAAGTTTAGGTCGGTTCACAGGTTCTGGTGCGAATCGAACAGGGGGGTGTTCAGCTCATCCTTACTCTGGATATGACACTGAGCACGTGCACTCAACTTCTTTGGTCGACCATGACGAGGCCTGTTCTGCGTGGAACCTGTCCTGTTAAACCACTTTATGGTCAGGCCACCATGCTGCAGTTCAGTTTCAGGGTCTTGACAATCTTCCTATAGCCTAGGCCATTTTTATGTAGAGCAACAATTCTTTTTTTCAGATCCTCAGAGAGTTCTTTGCCATGAGGTGCCATGTTGAACTTCCAGTGAACATTATGAGAGAGTGAGAGCAATAACGCCAAATTTAACACACATGCTCTCCATTCACACCTGAGATCTTGTAACACTAACGAGTCACATGACACATGGCTAATTGGGCCCAATTTGGACATTTTGTGTGCTGAGTTACTTTGAGGGGACAGCAAACTTACACTGTAATACAAGCTGTACAAGTACTACTTCACATTGTAGCAATGTGTAATTTCTTCAGTGTTGTCACAGAAAAAGATATAATAAAATATTTACAAAAATGTAAGGGGTGTACTCACTTTTGTGAGATACAGTATATATACACACGTTTTCTTACCTTTTAGATTAGATGTTTCCCAGAAGGTGGTGTCATGGCTGACTGCAAGGCTTTTAGAATAATGTTAGAGTGAACCTGTTCCAAGTCTGTTCTCATTAAACTGAAAGAAAATCCTAACTATAACTATTCTTAAAAATGTTTCTTCCCCCTTTTCCTGCTTTTCCTGCCTAATCAGTAGAAAGGAGATGTGTGTAGAGGGCTGTTGCCTCCCAGGCCATTAAGCTGACACCTGCTGATGCTCAATGAAGTCTCAGCAGACACAAAGCTGGGGGGGGGGTGGGGCTTGCTATCCACAGAAGAAATCTCTGAGGCTAAAGAAGAAGTTGGGATTTCACCCAGGGATCAGTCTAAAGATTCCACTTTACAAATGTCTGCCTGATACAGGACGAAGGCCTCCAGCTACTTAAGGACCTGTGAGAACAGACCTGAGAACAGAACCTGGGTGACTTTACTACTGTTAACCCCTTGTACTTTTGCTAGGCCTTGCCTGGCCTGGGGAATAGTCTATGGTGCCTCAATGCTGTCCATTTCCCTGAGAACTTATTGAGGGGACTAAGAAGTAGCCACAAAGAGGAAGGTGTCCTGTTATTGCTGGAGCATTCTGGAGTATCCTATGGTACTCCATCCTACGCAAGTTACTCAGCAATAAACACAAAAAAAGCAAACCCTAGACTATTCATTGAGCCAGATGAGTAAACACTGTTGTGTGCTTGGCTGCCATTGCATTGGGGGGAATTACCTTATAAGCAGGTGTACTGCATAAGAAGTAGTAGGGGCCAGTCAGAGTTGCACAGGGGGAATCATGCTTACGGTCACATGCATTGAGTAGTAACCGGATAGACTGAGGGGTTGCTCACAGCCTTCTTTCCAACAGATATAGTCTGGTCTAGAGGTGTTATTAAAAAAAACGGGGTTTTTGTTTGTTAGAATAAATATTATACCTTCCTTACAGGTGGTATACCCTATGAAGTTATCCCCTCTACTGAAGTTGAAGCACACTTTTTGGGCTACCTAGTTGTCCCGAAACCCATACTGGTTTTGTGAGGGAGGGGCAAAAGCCAGAGCTAATGTTAAAACTATAACTCATTTTACCCTCTAGAAATGTATTGTTAAGTTCTATGAACAAGTGTCTATTTGGAGTCTTTTCTATTTTTTTAAATTTCCTCATACCAATACGGACATCATATATAGCATGTACTGCTGCCATTGCCAGGGCATCAAGGCTCGGTGGGGGTTTGGAGCATACCCAGCAGTTGGTCTTGTTCGCAGTTTTTGCCAGTTGGAGGTGCATTTTAAACAATAAGTTGGGACGCTTTTCATCGGTACCCTTGCTAAAATACACTAAACTAAAAATATAAATAAAAAATATACTCCTCTATATTTTCGGCATGGTCAGCTGAACCTGGAATGGCCCGGGGTATCTCGACTCTAGTCCCGTCCTCTGATGTTTCTTTACCACGACCCAGTCACCTGGTTGGATAGACTGTAAACCGGTTATGGAGTCAGAGTCTGGAAGGGACTCATGGACCCTGTGATGGATTTTTTGGAGCTCACATTGCAGTGACTGCACATACCCGTCAGCTGAGAATGTAAAGATGACAGCTGCTGAGGAATGTACAACCCTGTTTTTAGTTGGCTTGCAAACAAAATGGGGATAACCTGTGAGGTCGTCTAGAGTCATTTCTTATGGAGTGGAGAGCTAAGAGGAGATATTGGGCCATGGTTTCCTGTGTCAGCTATTTTTTTTGAGATTTTGTTTTTAAGTATTCCATTCAATCTTTCAACCTTACTACTACTTTGGGGGTGATAAGGGGTGTGTAATCCCTGATTGATATGGAGGGCTTTACATACTTCCGCAAATATCGGACCAGTGAAGTGGGAGCCTCGATCTGACGTGATCGTTTCAGGTAGGCCCCAGCGACACACCATTTCGGACAGGATCTTCTTGGCTGTGGTGGTGGCGTTGGCTTTCTAAACAGGCCATGCCTCTGGCCAACTTGAAAACATATCTACACAAACCAAGATGTGTTCCTACGGTCCACTTATTGGCAACATAATTTAGTCTATCTGGATGCGTTGAAATGGATATTCTGGTCGGGGTGGGGGGGGGGAAGTCATTTGAATACTGATACCATTCTACCTGGGTTGTGCAATGAGCAAACCAGGCAGGCTGCTGCAAAATTAGCAGCTACGGTAGTAAATCCAGGGGCGATCCAATGCTCATTCCCCTGCACACACATAACCATTTTTGACTGATACCCTGGATAATGAGCTGAATGAGCCATCATTGGAAAAAGCGATCTTGGTAGACACCGTTTATTACCGAGACCCCAGATGTCATCTGGACCTCTCATGACCCCTAGTGCTGTCCATCTCCTCTTTTCCTGTAATTCTGCTTGTCACTTCACTATAGTTTCCCAAACCCTTCCAGAGACACATCAGAGGGGATGGCTAGCATCAGGGTTTCCCCAGGAGGGTCCAGAGCACCTTCCTTTACAGCTGCCAAGGCATTCCCATCGGCCTCTAGAGTCCTATCAGTTGTGTGAGCCTTAACTTTTAGAATGGCTATCTCACGTGGCAGGTTGAAAGCAACAAATAACCTGTCGATTAACTATGCATGTTTCACTGGCTTCCCCAAACTATTCAGAAACCCTCTTGCTTTCCAGATGGTACCGAAATCATGAGCTATCCCAAAAGCATACCTGGAATCTGTGTAGATATTGATCCTTTCACCTTCTTGGGTCTCACAAGCTCTTGCCAGTGCCCACAGCTCGGTTTCTTGTGCAGACATGTTAGAACTGGCTTACCATTTGGGGTGTAATACCTGGAACCATCAACAAAAGTTTCTAAGGATCTGGAATAGGAGCCTCCTTCACTGGATTGATGGTTGCTGACTCAAGTTCCATCAAAGAAACACAGTCGTGGTGGTCATCAACATATTGTCCTTCTAAATTGAAAAGTTGGTTAGAGGAAGAGAGATTAGTATTGTTAGTCTGTAAAATTTAAGTGTTGTTGCTTTTAACACCACAATCTCCCCCCTTCTCTTCCTCATTGAAAGGAAGAAGATATGCTGGGTTCAAAATGGTGCATCCAGGGCCAGATTAGGAGTATCATGGACCTGGTGCTGAGGATTTTGATGGGCCTTTTTATGGAAATAAATAAAATGAAAACTTTTTTTTTTTTTGTTAAAGTAAATGAAATATTTTAAACAAACTACTCATTCACACTGTATGCACAAGAGAACACATGTGAATGAGCTTTTAATTTTTTTAATTATTTTATTTTCTTAATTTATTATTATTTGTTGGAGCTTTTTTATTTTTTTAATTTTTTTTCACAATACTTTTTTGGGAGAATGGAGCAGTGGTAGGTGTCAGTACTGCATACACGGGGGGGGGGGGGCAGAACAGGGGAAATCTAATGGACAGTCTGGGGTGATCAGTACGGGGGGGGGGTCACAATTACAAGCACTGCTCTCCCTCTAGAGGAGGTGGAGTGACTTTCAGCTGCTTCATGGAGAGCCATAGAGGGAAGCTGTCATAGTGATGGTGCTTGCCCGCTGTACCGATCACCCCTGAATTTCAGATTCCCCCTGCTGCAGGAGGTACAAGGAGTGTCTCATGCAGTGCAGTATCCAAATGATCAGTCTGTCCCTGCTGGGCCTATATTAAGGTAGGGGCCTGGAGCTGCAGCTCCAATAGCCCCTACGTTAATCTGGCCCTGGGTGCATCGTCTTAAAGTTAGGTTAGTAGGTGTTAGAAGAGCCACTTCGAACTTGGTCAGTCTGGCAGCAGAGATGTGATTTTTTGTGAACATGATTTAGGATCTCCTGCACTGAATAGGAAGTAAAGAGGGTCAGTGGGGAGTCCAGGACTATGTCACCTACCTTCTCTAACAATACAGCGCAGGTGACTACGGCTCGTACACAATGCACATCCAACCCCAGAAGACAATCAATCTTTGGCATGTATGGTAGAGCCACCATTGCACATAGGCACTCATCCAACAGGGCACTACTAACCAAAATACCTGTTGGAGTATACTCAATAACCGTCTGTATTTCTGACAAAATATCAGCCTCCAATAGATTGATAGCAACATCATCCAATACTAGCACAGACTTTATGGCCTCTGTTGCCCCAACCTACAATGGAGAGGTTTTGTTGTTTGTAAGGACACTGTCTGACCTGTGAGACCTATGGTTGGGTTGCTTTTTCCTGAAAAGGGAATTTTGCCTTTAACATCTTTAGCTCTTAAAACTGTGCGGCAGTGCCGGTATCGATGAGGTATGGTAGAGGATATTTAAGTTCTTTAACATACTGATTCATATGGGCAGATACCAGTTTGCCAACGACCTATGACAAGTCATACTCGTTTCCTGCTATTGCTACAACTTGAGGTGTTTGATCCTCTGGGATGAACTGCCACTTATCCTGAGGTCTAGCTCAGGGGTCATCAACCCCCGGGCCGCGGCCCACTGCCGGGCCGTGGCCTGCTTGCAGCCAGGCCGCGAAGGCTGCACTGTCTCTGATGAGCCGCGGCGGAGCAGGCAGAGAGATGACATCATCTCTCACCGCCCGCCCGCATCACCGCTGTTCCGCGCTCACAGCGGGGCCGCTATACGGAGGCGAGTGAGCAGAGAGATGAGATCATCTCCAACCGCCCGCATCGCCGCTCTTCCGCGCTCACAGGGGGATGCTATAATGCTGGAGGTGAGGCGGGGGAACAGAGAGATGAGATCATCTCTCACTGCCCGCCCGCTTTACTGCTCCTCTGCTGACACAGCGCGGCATTACACTGGTCCAGGCTTGAACTAATGTGCACACCTGTGCTGCCACCACTGCAGTGACAACAGTCATGTGGTGGCAAGTGACAATCCACATTTGGTGGCAGGTGTCGTGGCAAATGCCAAGCTGCATCTGATAGCAGGCAACCTCGCAAATGACAAGCTGCATATGATGGCAGGGGACGTGGCAAGTGACAATCCAAATCTGGTGGCAGGTGACGTGGCAAGGGACAAAATGCATCTGGTGGCAGATGACGTGGCAAGTGACAAGCTGCATATGAAGGCAGGCGACATGGCAAGTGACAATCTTCATCTGGTGGTAGGTGACATGGCAAGGTGACATGGCAAGGGACAAGCTGCATCTGGTGGCAGGTGACATGGCAAGGGACAAAAAAGCATCTGGTGCCAGGCAACGTGGCAAGGGACAAAATTCTTCTGGTGACAAGTGACACGGCAAGTGACAAGCTGCATCTGAAGGCAGGCGACGTGGAAAGTGACAATCTGCATCTGGTGACAGGCGACATGGAAAGTGACACTCTGGCACATTCTGCGTTATGGTGTGTTGAACTATTTCATTATATATTACAATGTAATAATAGAAATAATGCACTTCAATCATCCTAACATCATATCAATGATGGTGCCGGGATGATTGAAGCGCCAATGCCAGCCATCGCCCCGATAAATTGCCCGCGAAAAGCCGCATACACCCAGGCATGTACTGGCCATTGGGACTACAGGGAGTTTCCCGGTGGGCCGATGGTTCAGTGGGCCGGTCAGGTGCAGTCCTGGAGCCACTCCTCTGACAGTGAGTGATCGTGATTTCACTCCTGTTAGGAGGAGCAGCTGTCGTCACTCGCTGGAGAGAGCATTAGGCTTTCTGCTCCCTCCAGCCTGCAGAGGGAGATAGCTGGCAGACGTTCCATCCTCTCTCCCCTTATCACATGACTGGAGAGAGGTACGAGAAGCTGCCTTCAAAACTGTGAGTACACGTGGGAGGGGGAGGAGAGGGAGGACATTCTGATGTAAGGGGAAGTGCAGATGGAGACACTCAAAATTAAAGTGGGCCGGCCATGATGAAGTCCAGGGCCAAATTTTTGTCCCAGTCCAGCCCTGCATACACCCCACTGGTCCTTGGCACAATTTTCTTCAACTACGCCGGTCCCCGGTGCCAAAAAGGTTGGGGACCACTGGTCTAGCTGGTTCATTATCACAAAATCTTTGTACATGGACTTCCTTCCCACAATTTAAACAAACAAAATGTCTCTTGTGATGTGTCACATTTTTGACCTGTTTGTTTTTATGTTGGGGTCCAGTGTAGGGATTTTAGATGTCATCTCCTGCTTTTTCCGGTCAACATCCCGCTCTATAGCTGAGAGTGGATAGAATGGCATGAATGGTCATCTTATCTTTTGAACGGATTTCCCCTAGAAATGTAGCTCTTAACATGAGGGGAATGGCGGTAAGCTTTTGTCCCTTGGGTGGTACATCAGGACCAACCTCCAGATCTGCATCTATTGCGGCTTGTTTCAGGCGAAGCCAGAAACAAATGCATTCTTCTCCAGGATTCTGGCTTAATTTCATTGCATCCGTGGTAGAGGTTGCACCATACAGTTTCAGAAGCTTTCCTAGAAGGGCCTTAGAAAACTCTTTACCACCAGATGTCATCTGCTTATGTGTGGTGATGATACAAAGAGACATTACAGCCTCCGCCATTTCACCTCCTATTTTAGCCCTTAGAATTCTGGCACAGTCCACTCTGCTCATTCCCTAACTAAATTGGCTCTGATCAAACATTCTTGCGAATCCCTGCAGATTCCTCCTATAGTCCGGTAGTTCAGTTATCCTTCGCTATTAAAAATGTAAAAACGGGGGGCGTGGCCGGAAGCTGAAGAGGATGGACGTGTCAGAGAGGAGCTCTGCTAGTGCCTCTCACTATCCACGTCCATCCTCACCCGCAATACGTTTTTTCAGCCCGCTGAGCCATCCACCTGAGTGGTGGGACTTCTGCGCTCCGGACGGGGCTGTTTTTGGCAAAAATTGATGCCGCAATCTGGCTCGCGGCCACGGACAGCAAGACAGGCCGGGCGTCGCCGCCATCTTGCAGCCTACTCCGCTTCCCGGGACCTCCGGGCGGCGGATCTCGGGGCACATCCCGAGCCGACCCACGGTCACCTAATACTGCTAGACCTACAGGACACCCCGCCTGTGACCGAGATCCTGTGGCCGTCTGTCGGATGCCTGGAGGGATGCCAGCTTATCAGCCTAAGAGGTGAGCTCCGGCGGCCATCTTGCTACACCCAGGGCCTGCTAAAGATTATCTGTTCACCCCATCCAGCTTCTAGCTTGCTACCCTCTTGAGCAAAGGCATTAACCCCTGCCTCAGCGGAGCCTGACTACCCCTGAGTGGCTGTCTGCCCACACCATACAAACCTCCACACCCTGAGACTGACCTTGGCCTAGCCGGCGGCCATCTTGGACCACAAAACCCCTTTCTCTGCTCCCTGAAGCCTTCATTTGCCCACTCTCCATCCTGGTCCTTGCCTTGACTCTCTCTGCAAGCTGGTGTGGCTGCATTTACTGGAATTCCCCCAATTGTTTTGGGCCGCTACTGTCTGTCCACCCCACCCCCCTGTTGGCTTGTGATTTCTACCCAGCAACAACCTATTTCGGGGTCACACCCCGGGTCTCCTTATTTGATAGACATGGGATCACTCTACGTTGGCCCTAGCCGCCTTCCTATGCTCCCGTACCGCTCACAGTCGCTACTTCCGCATAGGAGACACTGCATATAACTAACATATACCTAGTCCCAACGCCTCATGGTGAAATACGGGCCGAAACACCTTCCTCAGTCTTTGTCTCCGGATCTACGGCCCTCACAGACTCTAGACCGCTTTCTGAGCAGGCCAGCTTCCCCTTCCCCATCTCCAGGTTCTTCCACATATGCACAAGTGGCCTCTCAATTGTCAGTACAAGACAGCTCACAAACCCTACCAAGCAACCACTCGGACACAATGTCTGCCCCTGTAACACTTGAAGTACTCGATGACAAGCTGCGAGTTCTCCTGCAAGACTTGACAAGTAATGTCTCTAAGGAAATGGGTAAACTTGCTCATGAGTTGCGGGGGGAGCTTGCTCAAATTGGTGAACGGACTGACATCCTGGAAACTAAATTTGATGACTTGATACAGTATGTGCACGTTTTAGAAGAAAACGCCGGTTTGAAGCAATCTGTCTCTCAGCTCCAGTCCCAACAGGAAGACCTGGAGAACAGGGAACGCCGCCAAAACCTACGCATCAGAGGAGTTCCTGAAGCCGTCAGCGAGGGAGAGATCAAACCGTACCTACTCAGCCTCTTCAATGTTGTCGCCCCTCGAATTCCAGATATAGATTGGAGACTGGATAGAGCACACAGATCCTTGGCCCCAAAACCCCCTGCTGGATATCATAGTACACTTCCACTACTACGACAGCAAAGAAGCCTTGACCATGGCCACCCGTAACAAATCTTGTTTGGAATTCAAGGGAGCCAAGATTCAAATTTTCAGTGACTTATCCCCAATCACCCTCGCTAAACGTCACAGCTTCCGCCCTGTAACTACACATCTGCAGAATCACCAGCCCCCGTATCGCTGGGGTTTCCCCTTTCGTCTCTCGGCTACTAAAGATGGGATTCAATACTCCATTAGGGACCTCCAGGAAAGTGAAGCATTCACCCGCAACCTGGGTCTACCACCATTACCAGACGAAGATCCCATCCCGCTCCCGACGACACCCAGGCCCTTGTCCATTCCAGGCAGGATTTGGACCCCTACCCGTCAGAAATCGCAGAAGTCCTTCTTTACTCCCCAGCGTAACCCGTTTCCCAGGCTCCCTCCTTGAAGAGAACTTTCATGTGCTGTGTTTGGTTAACCCCGGCCTCAGCCCTTATCTCACCATGTTTTCCCCCTAACAGGGGGTGATTACACCCTTACCCATGGGTTGTAACTTTTCTTCTATCCCTATTTTTGGTTGTTGGGACTACAGTATAACATTCTTACTACCTGTTGCTATTGCTGGAAGGTGGCGGGGGTCTCTCCAGACAAGCTGGTACCCCTGATGTGCCTCCTTTTGTTCCACAGCTATGGCTGTGGACTCCTGGGTGGTTTTTACCCCCCAGGCTTTTTTTTCTACAATTTATGGTTTGTTTTTCTATTTTTTAGGCCTTTTTTTTGCCTTTTTTTCATTTTTTGCTCATTTTGGTTATTTTCTTTTTCACTCTTTAGATGCATTGTTGTTATTATATGCGATTACCTGTTTTCCATTCCTAGGATACACCACGGAACCCAGTATTTTCTTGGTTTGTATGGTTATATCTGGTCAATGTCTGTTTATTATGGATACCTTGAGCTAAACTTATTTTGTAAACAATGGCTTTGAGAGTACTTACAACGTTAAGGGCCTGAACTCTATTCATAAGCACTGATTAGCTCTGAAGGAGTTCAAATCCTCAAACGCAGACGTGGTCCTAGTCCAGGAGACTCATTTCCGCCCAGGGGGCTCTCTTAAATTTGCCGCCAAGCATTTTCCGGTTTCTTTTATGGCCTCCGACCCCTCTGGTAAAGCAGGGGTTGCGATACTGATTAAAAAAACCTGCCCGTTACAGGTTAAGTCTTCATTTATTGACCCACAGGGTAGATACATTCTCCTGGACTGCGACTACCTATCCCGCTCTCTTACTGTGATTAATGTTTATGCTCCCAACTTGGGTCAGATTCAATTCCTCACTGAGGTCTTGGGAAATCTGGGCACATATGCCCAGCCATTCATGATCATCGAAGGGGACTTCAATATGACCATGTCCGCTAGAAGAGACAGACAAATCCTGTTCTCAGATAACCCCTCCTCTGAAATGGAACGTCAATCTACTGCATTTTGCAAACTCATTAGGTCTCACAATTTCTTAGACATATGGAGGATTAAGCACCCTACACACAAGCAATTTTCCTTCTATTCTCCCCCACACAAGATGTACTCCAGATTGGACTATATCTTTGTTACGGCACCCTTACTAACGTCCGCAGTGGCCTCGGAGTTGAACCCCATGACGTGGTCGGACCACGACTCGGTTCAACACGACCTTACTCTCTCCTCCTCCACACCCAGAACCTGTCACTGGAGACTCAACGATTTTCTCCTACGTGGCCCGGTTACTGAAACTCATCTGTCCCAAAGTTTAGCCGAATTTTTTCAACTTAACGAAGAGTCCGTGTGGGACGACACGTCCCTTTGGGAGGCCCACAAAGCCTTTTTTAGAGGATTGTGTATCTCAGCCGACTCCCGCCTTAAGCGGGACTCGGCTGCGCAGAGACTGGATATTCTCTCGCAATTGCGAAAAGCTGAAGCTCTGCTCTTGTCCTCCCCTTTGGTGCCACGTCTCCGCACAGTGACCTCGCTACGTGAACGGTTAAAATCTTTAGATATGCCTAAATGCTCCAAAGCCCTACTTTGGGCGAAACAAAAATTTTATGAATTTGCCAACAAGCCTCATAGGATGTTGGTGAATAAGCTCAAACCCCGTCCGTTTCACTCCTATCCTGAACTCCTTATTCAGTCAGATGGCACTTCAACCTACTGCCCCTTAACAATGACTAAAGTCTTCGGTGCGTTCTACAAAAAACTATACAACTGCCTAGCTTCTGATCCCAAACACGTGTTCTCTCAGGATAGCTTTGATGCTTTCTGTACTTCCTTGAAATTACCAGTGTTGTCCTCATCCCAAGTAGATTCCCTTAATGCTACTGTCACGCCAGAGGAACTGGTGGCGGTTGTGAAAGAACTCCCATCCCATAAATCCCTAGGGCCCGGTGGACTACCCTACATTTATTATAAAACTTTCTTCTCGACACTAAGCCCCCACTTGCTAAATCTTTTTACCTCCCTACAGAAGGGTATCGTACCCCATTCCCAGTTTCTCCATGCACACGTTACAGTTATCCCGAAACCGGGTAAATCACCTACTTTACCGGACAACTACAGACCCATAGCCTTACTTAACTCCGATTATAAAATCTTCACTAAAATTCTAGCTAATAGAATTTCCTCTATGATTCCTACCTTGGTCCATAACGACCAGGTGGGGTTTGTCCTGGGTAGACGGGCAGGTGACAACACCAGACGTACCATTGACCTCATAGACCTGCTCGATAAAACATCTCGCCCTGCCATTATCCTGAGTTTAGATGCGCAAAAGGCTTTTGACAGGCTAGGATGGCCTTACATGTTTGCCACACTTCAGCGTTTTGGTTTTTCTGGTTCTTTTCTGTCGGCCCTGCAGGCTTTATACTCTCTTCCCACGTCCCAGGTCAAATTGGCATCTTATATATCCCCGCTTTTTACACACAGTAACGGCTCTAGACAGGGATGTCCCCTCTCCCCCTTACTGTTTATATTATGCCTTGAGCCTCTAGCCGCAGCTATACGGGAGAACCCCGACATAAGCGGAGTCTCCCTCAGACAAAAGGAGTATAAGTTGTCTCTCTTTGCAGACGACATACTCCTCACTCTGACGAAACCTCACATCTCCCTCCCCAACCTTCACACCCTTTTAGACACATTCAGCAGACTCTCGGGATATAAGGTTAATACAACTAAAACTGAAGCGCTTCCCATCCATATACCACCCTCACTCCTTGCTTCTTTGAAACACAATTTCCCTTATCACTGGTGCCCTGTTTCCCTCAAGTACCTCGGCATTAACTTGACCGCCACATACAGCTCTCTCTACGAAGCCAACTTTATCTCCCTAATCGCGGAAACACATAGCTTGCTTAGGGGTTGAACAACCTGCCCTTTGTCTCTCTTGGGCAGGATTAATGTATTAAAAATGGCCATACTCCCTAAGTTTTTATATCTCTTTGAAACTTTACCAATTGATATTCCCATGCCACAGCTTAGGAATATCCAACGGGCCTTCACTAAATTTATCTGGGGGAATAAATCGCACAGAATCGCCCAAACAGTGGTTTTTGCTCCACGTTCCCATGGAGGGCTAGGAGCCCCCGACATAGTGAAGTATTACTATGCAACTCATCTTTTGGCAACTATCTCCTGGTCGTCGTATTTCGCTACCAGTAGATGGTCGGAGCTGGAAATGAGTGTCATCAGCCCTGTCCATCCTTGCTCTATGCTGTGGTCAGACCTAACCTCCTCCATAGCTCAGCTTAGACGCATAAACCTTGGGCCAATGCTCTTTAAGCTATCCATATGGAAAAAATGTCATAGGAAGTTCTCTCTCTCTTCTCCATGCCCACCCCTGTTGAATGTCATCTTCAACCCAGATTTGCCAGACAGTCTTTCTGTGAAGAATATGTTCCCATGGTTTAGTTCGGGCATCTTCCAACTCCGCCACTTGGTGAACCCGATATCCCGTAAACTCCTATCTTTTCCAGAGCTTCAGAATAAATATGACATTCCGAATCAGCTCCTTTTTTCATACCTCCAATTTAAACACTATTTTCATTCCAGATCTCCTGCCCTGACCTTAGCCAACCCTAGCGCCTTTGAAACTTTATGCACCCAGGGCCCTTGTCAGAAAGGCCTCATATCCTCTATATACACCATCCTCCACAATTCAATCTCTCCCACCACAGAATCCCACCTCTATATGAGGAGATGGGCCAAAATTCTACCAATTTCCTTAACTCTTTCTCAATGGCAGGATATCTGGACATCCACTTCTAAAGTTTCTAGGTGTGTGGAGCAGATACTGATGTTTTGGTACAAAACCCCGGAAGTGTTACACAAGTATGATCCCACCGTATCTAAACTGTGTTGGAGGTGTCTACGGAATGAAGGCACCCATTATCATATATTCTGGAGCTGCCCTTTGATTGTACCTTTTTGGTCCTCGGTCCAATCCCTACTCCACTCTATGTTGGGGATAGATATCCCTTTAGACCCTAGGCACTATTTACTAGGCCTGCCTATTATGACGCTATCCAAACACGCCAAGAAGTTGACAGCTTTTATCCTCTTAGCTGCCAAGAGAGTAATCCCTGCCCTCTGGCTGTCTCCTACCCCCCTTATCCACTCACAGCTAATCTCCGCTATTGCATATATGCGCAGGATGGAACACATGACTGCACTGGTACAGGACTCCCTACCCAAGTTCTCTAAGATATGGGATAGGTGGGATAACTCCACATTTAACCCAGAGACAGCACCCTGATATGTTGTTACGAACTCACAGGAATGTTTTATTAAGGTTCGGTCTCGGGATTCTAATTATACGTCCCTTTTACAACTTACAGTTTTTATTTTAACTATGTATCTTTTGTTTTCAAACCTGTGGTGTATCCTTTTCCCCTCCTCTCCAATGTGATTTATAAATGTCTCAACACTTTATATCCCGCCTGCGGCGGTTTTTGCTGTTATACTTGTAACGACAATTCTGACTGTCTGTATCGAAAGTATATTTTTTCTGTTATGCAAAAAATCTTTCTTCAATAAATATACATTTAAAAAAAAAAATTTTTTTTTTGAAAGCATGGTTTCTGTCCGTCCTAGATGTTACAACAATAATGGGGATGCCTCCCATTCAGAGAGCAGTAGAGCAGAGCAGACGTGCCGACAGAGGCTCCGTCCTTCTCATCCTTGGCTCCAGCTACAGGTCTCCCCACAGCTCTCCCCACTCTCCCCGGGACTGCTGACAGCCTTACCGACACACGACGAGGATAGTGGTACGAGGGTCCAGGAAGCCCCCTATCCACTGATCCACTGCGGGACACTCGGTCCTCCGCCACGGCCTGACCGCCAGCCACTCCGGGCAAGCGCTCAGGCAACATTGTGGCTTTGGCCTAGTCCGGCCATTTATCTCTCGCACCCCCGCTTGGCAGCTCGCCCGTTCCCCATCCAGAGCCGCGGCAGACCCGGGCGCCACGCCGATCGACCCCCATGGATCCCGGCCCTCATTAGGACCTGGGGCAGGGTCATGGGATTAGGTTAGCCCGGGGCTCTGGCCTAGCCCGGCAGCCATCTTGGTCCACCCAACCTCTGTTATTTTAATTTTACTTACTTAGTTTACTTTAAATTACATACCCCCCCCTCCCGGAACAGGAACTCAGTGCCCCTTCTCATCGGTTTTAAGGTGGGCAACACTGCAGCCACCTTGATCAAGAATGTTCTAATCATTTAGACAAGCGAGACCGGTGGCTGCGGCTGAGCCCCAGCCCACACAACTCACCTCCAGGCTATCCCACCTCCATCCTCCCAGCAGGCCGAAGGGCCCCTTCATACCTAGGACTCCACTGCATGTACCAACCGGACCGCTCCCCAGAAGCACCAGGTGTTACAGCAAGCCAGGACCACCACAATCAGGCCACTGCTACCAGGTAAGCTCGCACCGCCCCCCCCCCTACCGATTGATCCAGGGGCTGCACCCGACCGCCTCCGGGGGTTTTTTCGCCTTCCTCTGGATCAACAGGAGGGCCGTAGGTTTAGCATACCCCTAACACCTCCTCCGTGTCCATTCCACACCATCTTTAGGACCACCATTCCGCCTCACCAACAGGTTCTATTCTGGGCGGGGATCTTTGCCTCAAACAAAGGTAGCTGGAATAGCCAGCAACTCACGACCCAAATACAAAAATCCCCTCCACTCAGGCGGCCCATGATCAACTTGCGCGCTTACTAATAGCTATAGCACGGCGGCAAGTCTGATACCTAACCTGTCCTCAGGGAAAACTCTGATCAGGATCATCAGGATCATCATTTTAGGCCCCCTAGCACTATCAACCACATCCACGGACCATGTGCCACTTCAAATATTCAGCAGAAGTTCTCCACAGACTAAGGAATACTAACACAACACTGCCATCTTCCATACAAAAAATCCTTCAAAAAGAACAACTACTAAAGAGCGGACGACAAGCAACCATCAAACACAGGAAGATATCTACTCAACCACAACAATTAGCATGCACTTCATCACCGAGAACGACGTAGATTGCCTCTTCATCACCGAAAGCTGGCTAACCCCTGACTGCAACACCATCCTCACCGAACTGGTGCCGAAGAACTACAGGATCCTAACCAAACACCGGAAAGGAAAAAAAGGAGGAGGCCTAGCAGTGATCTTTAAATCTCACCTGGTGCTCACCAATCCATCTTCACAGAACCTAGTGCCTTTTATTGAGACCCTGATGCTACATCTTCAATCAACACCCCATGACACCACTCATATTCTACTATGTCCAATCTTCTATCACCCCTTAAGGAGCTCATTGCAATACACACCCTAAAATTCAAAAATTTCCTGGCACTCTGAGATTTTAACCTCTGGGCAAACGAGCCCCAAGACCCTATCGCGACCACCTGCATCAAGCAACTGGAAGAACTGGGTCTCCAGTAACTGATAAAGACTCTCACACATGGGGCAGGACAAACCCTGGACCTCATCTTTAAACAAAACATTGACATCAACATACTCGACAACATGACATTGCCGTGGACGGACCATCACACCATCAAATTCAAAATCTCCTCCAAACATCACCCAGAAAAAACGGAAACCTGCAACAACAACGCATTGAACCAGATTGCAGAAAAAATTGTACTCTGTATCCTTCAAAACCACGTTATCCAATAAGATAACTACAATGAATTTAAGCCATTCTGCGAAGCAATGACTCAACTCCCTGAACAAGGCATTACTACAATCGGCAGACTCAGTAGCCCAAAAACGCAGGACTCTCATCAGGAAAAAAAAACTCAGGATGGTTTAATGGCTCCCTCTCTCTACTAAAGCAAGAATGCAGAAGAGCTGAAAGAACTTGGAGAAGAAATCCCACCGAGAAAAAACACTCAAACTACAAAGGACTTACGGAGAATTATCACAAAGCAATCTTCAAAGCTAAAAAGGATAATTTCTCATATACGATTAAACCGCCCTTGGAAACTGTTTAAAATAGTCAATAAATCAATGAACCCGGTATGCCTAGAGCCCCCAGCAAACGAATCCCAGGATTACTGCAACAAACTGTCTGATTTTTTCATCAATAAAGTCGAAAACATCAGGAAAACTATTTTTCAGAAGAAAACAGCCAACCTCAGCCATCAAAAACAAAAAGATGATGTCTACACCAACATCCCACAACCGCCAAAGTTTGTACTGAACCCAACTACCGAGGACACCACTAAAAACATCATCAATAAACTTTGTGATAGTACATCACCAATTGACATCATCCCCACAAAACTACTGAAAGAATGTTCCGACATCGTGGCTCCCGCCATAACGCACCTCATAAACCGATCATTCAAAGAAGGGATCGTTCCTGGCACCTTCAAACAAGGCATCGTTAAACCCCTGCTAAAGAAACCTAACCTCGACCGTCAGGACCCAAACAACCGTAGGCCAATTACAAGCCTTAACATCATATCCAAGATCATGGAGAAAGCTGTAGTACAACAGTTACAACTACACCTGGATACACACAAACTCCTGGACCCGCTGCAATCAGGCTTTCACCCGGGCCATGGAACAGAAACAGCCCTCTTCAAGATATGGGACGACGCCCTCTAAGTAGTGGATGATAGAGAGTCATGTCTCCTGGTACTGTTAGACCTCAGCGCAGCATTTGATACAGTAGACCACACTACTCTACTCGTCCACCAGAAGTAGCAGGAGTCACAGGCTCAGATCTCCAATGGTTCAGGTCCTTCCTAGGAAATCGTTTACAGACAGTGAAACTAGCAGACTTTTTCTCTGAACCCTGGGCAGTCGCTTGCGGAGTCCCTCAAGGATCACCCTTGTCACCAGTCCTCTTCAACATTTACATCGCCCACTCCTCCAAATTATCAGATGTTCAGACCTCTGCTTCCACTCGTACGCTGACGACACGCAACTTTATTTCCGTATCACTGGACAAAGAGATCACCACCAACAACTAGAAAATTGCCTCATTTTAATAGAAGACTGAATGACCACCAACTCCCTAAAACTCAACGAATCGAAGACAGAGCTTCTTATCCTACACCCAAACCATAATTCCTTAACCAAAACTTCCTGGACACCACCCTCCATGTTTGGGCAGACCATCTCTCCAAAGACCAAGGCCAAGAGTCTCGGGGTCATTTTGGACTCACAAATGTCAATGGATGCACAAATAGGAGCAGTAGTCAGTGGTTCTCACCATCTGCTACGACTGCTACGCAGACTCATCCCTTTTATCCCAAAGAATGACAAAGCAGTGGTAGTTGGAACAGTCATTAATTCGCGACTGGACTACGCAAACTCGCTTTACATAGGATTACCACAATATCAACTGGCGCGATTACAACTTATCCAAAATACGGCGGCAAGGCTGATAACAGGAAAAAAAACCCTGAGAATCAATCTCCCCTTCCCTGAGGAGCCTACATTGGCTAACCGTAAAGAATGCGTGCATAGAGACGCTCCTCATTACTTAATTGAGAAAATAAATCATTACACACCAAGCCGCAGCCTGCGATCAGCCAACAAAGACCTCCTCCTCGTGCCCAAATCCCGGTAAAAATCAAAGGGGGATCGGAGATTCGCTATCCAAGGACCTTGGTTATGGAACGCTCTACCAACCAACATCCGCCTGGAAGAAAACCACCTGACCTTTAGGAAAAAACTCAAGACCTTCCTCTTCTAGATGTTTGGACAACCAAGCTCTTCACAGCGCCTTGAGGCGATTCAGTTCACGTTGTGCGCTATACAAATACTTCATCCATTCATTCGCTCTCTACACAAAGCCAAATTACAGTATAAAACTTCGCTAAAACAACTGTAATTAAATAAAATAAAAACAAATGATTCTACTAAAAATGGAATTCAGCACAAAAAGATAAATTATATTTCACTTGGGACTAAAATCAGCAGAAACAAAAACTGACTATACAATTGAGAGACCAATATTAACACTTATCCCTAGAAAACACTTTAGGCTATATCAATTAGGGGCCATACTAAAATATAGGTATATTTAACTAAATAATATATAAAAAAACGCCAAAGTTACATAAAACATGACATAACATGCCTTAAACATACATTCTTGTTCCCAAATGCAAAACAAACCTTCGTTCTGAAAGTTAAAAAAGTCAATAGATACACAGGACCATTAACAATACTGGTTGCCCCTCCCTCGTTCAGCCACATGGTCAATTACATATGCAGCAACCATATTAACACACAGTGTCAGTCTGTTCATTCATACACACAACATACAGTTACAGTTACACCGCGTACTCAGTCACACACAGCATACAGGTTAGGTTTGTATTAAACGGGACCTATAGAGGTTTTAAATATAGGTGTTTCCCCAATTAATACACCTACTTACAATGACAAAAATATAACCCACAATAAAAGTCCCGTCATTATACAGAAAGCGACAAAAAAATATAAGGTTCTTTGCCTGCCAGATCTTACCTCATACAGTGCGCAGAGAATCCCAAACACAGAGAAGCAAAAATGTTCAAAAAAACTTGAAGTATGGTTGTCTTACCATAGGCCAGCCTTTACTGGTCTGGTTCTAGAGGTTTCTTTCCCCTCGATGTCCGCTGAATTAGGAAGATCTGGCCCGCCATGAATGTTCAGGAAAATTTAAGCTTCACCCTATAAGCATATCATTTCTTTGCGCTTAAAAGCACTAAAAGCTCTCTTATATAATCCTGGGAAAGCACGCCTTTCTTTCTCTCCAAGTAACACAAACGATGCTGGTATCACCTCGAGCTCAGTATAAAAACCTGAGCAAAATAGCCAAGCTGCTTTTATTTATACTAAGTGTAGTGGCTTCAAAATCAGCCAATCAGACATTTGTATTCATTCAAAATAACCAATGACACACATACATATATTCAAAATAGAAATGCAGCAGTGATGTGTGCAGGTGGTGGTGTACAAAACCATGTGGCAAGCACATGGTTTCAAACACAACCGTATGCACATTCCCACTGCTACCAATGATGCGAGCCATACCAAATTATGGCCCAGTGGGCCATAATTTTTTACAGTTATGCTATAGTTCAAAGATCTGCTCACTTCGTAGTTTAAATGTGGTCCCCATGGAGTGGCCAGTTCCTTGGTGAGGCATAAACAAACATCCTTAAAAGAGCAAACAGATCTATCGTGTCCACGGGAAGTTTTCTGCATCTAATGGTCTTCCACCAGCGTCTGTATGTGCGAATACCCTCACATGAGCATAATACAGCAAAACTGAAACTGGGGGATATCTGACAACATACATTAATAAACATTTCCACAACAACTGGTGGCAAAGAGAACTTGGAACATGGTAGCAGGACTAGCCGGAGGGTATGTGCTACAAATGCTATACAATTATAACCATGTCAATGATATTGGGCTTACCTTTGTAAATAGGCATAGTTGAGAAGTGTGCTTTATTTTTTTATTTTTTTCCAGAACATCTTTTTATACATATTTAATTATAGTACATATCAAATTTATTAAACTAATTGTTACTTAATATAGTATGCTGCTCTATTGTGCTCAGCTTTGAAAAGCTCTGTACTGAATATATATATATATATATATATATATATATATATATATATATATATATATATATATATATATATATATATATATATATATATATATATATATATATATAAACATAATTAAAACATAATTTTGTGATGGCCGTACTATTTCAAGTTCAGACATTAAATTACCTTGACAAGATGATGGTGGATGTCAAGCTTTAGCTATGCGGCACAGACAGTTTAAGTTCAGTATGAATGTGAAATTGACATTTGCAATCCAGAAGAAACACGGAGACGATACTGCAAATGTCATCTTGTTAAACATGGGCACTGAAAATGTAATTTGGTTTCTTTTATATTTTTTAAGACTTTAACAAACAACTCTGTCAAAATTATGTATAGTGATAGAATGTTTATGAAAATAAATACAGATTTCCATGTTTCTGATGTCATTATACTTAGATACTTTACCATTCTAATAACAGTGCAGTAAAAAAAAAAGGTGTGAAGGCAGTAAAGCAGTCATTATCAACTGATATTGCCTGATCTAAATTAGCCTCCTTTCTTTGCACCTCACAGATTCGTCTCTCCCTAGTGGTGGCTTTGACTTCTGTGTGCATGCGGGAGTGACATTGACATGGACCAGCCTTTCAAGCAATCAAAGAGATGGAACTCGGAAATATATAAAGTATAGGTGAAGGCAGTAGAGCAGTCATTATAAACTGATATTATAAACTGATATCACCATTTCTAAATTAGCCTTCTTTCTTTGTGCCTCACAGTTTCGTCTCTCTTTAGTGATGGCCTTGACTTCCGTGTGCATGTGGAAGTGACGTCATCATGGACCAGCCATTTAAATGATCAAAGAGATGTTACCCAGAAGATAGACTGGGCAAATGTGCACATTATGGCATAAGACTTCAGGGGGCACATTTTTAATGTTGTTGAAGAGTTTATTACCACTTTAAATAGACTATAGTCTCCAAAAATTAACAGCTATTAAAATTACACTACAGCCATATAAATTATCCTTATCCTTATGGTAAAGATTTAGAAAATGTCGAAACATGTGTGAACAGCTGAAATTGCTAAACCCAGGCAGAGTTGTGTAGCACTGACCCCCGAAGGAACGGTTGGTTTAATTGGGCTTACCTTCTTGACCTCGTGTACGTCTAGGGGTTTCCCGAGGTAGATGGCCCAAAGAACTGCAGAAACTGACACTGGATCCACTTTTAGGATATTTATTTGACAACAAGTAGACAGAACAGTCTCTCAATGAAGGATAGAGGGTTGGGTAAGAAGTTCAGGTACTCTTGGAACTGCAAAAGATAGGAAGTCTCTCACTATAGAAATCCAGAGAATTACCATTCACAACTGGATTCCCACAGCTACCAGGTAGACCTCCCCTCACTAGGCCTAGCAGCTGAGTGTTTAAGTAGAGCAAAGTCTCTGCCAAAGACTTGCATGTAGAACACTTGAACAAAGTCTCTGCCACAGACTTGGATGTAGAACACTTGTGAATAAAGTCTCTACCACAGACTTGAATGTAGAACACTTGTGAATAAAGTCTCTGACACGTACTTGGATGTAACTGAAGCCGGACCGGTGATACCGTATGAGTGTAGATTCACTTGGTGTCTTTCAACTGAGCCTCCAGGCTCTTTCTGAGAAGCCAGCCTTATGCGTGGCCTTCTCCCGAAGTGTACTCCCCTGGTTGCTTCTCCAGTTGCTGGGCCTCTCCTCAGATGGGATGGCACTTGACCACCTTTGAATCCTCCTTCCAGTTACTTTGCCTCGTGCTAGTCAGCCCCGAGACTCGGAATTGTATGGATCCGCACCCCAGGCCATGAGGGCCACGGGGGCTGGTCAAAAGGACCAGAACCAAACAGACAGAAAGATCTTCTGGACCGGAACCCAGAAGCACATGATGTCAGTACCTTAAGTACCCTCTCCCAGAATACAAAGCAAGATGACACTCCCACCGGGCTGGTTCCGAGAAAGAATGGCACTCAATACGCCTAGCTAAACTGCGTTCTCACACAGTGGTGACAGCGACACCTGTGACCAAGCAGAACCTAGTGCAATCCAGCTAGACTGGTACTGAAACCATAATTTGGTATAATTGACCCTAAAACCCAACTGTGGCTTTAGGAATTTTAATAGAAAAAAACACATAGCACGTGCTCTTCAGGAGCCTGCGCTACATACTCCCCCCTCCCATTTAGACAATATCCTCATCGTCTGGGAAAGAAAGGAAAAAAACTTCTAATCCTAGAAAAAATTAAGTACCTGAACTTTAGGGTAAGAAAGGGGAAGGGAAAGGAAAAACAAAAAAAACATTCAACAATGTGAAATGTTTAACAATTTACACAGGCAGGTCACATGTTATACAACTCAATTCCTGACTATCTATACCACTCACTCTCAGGCAGCTTGATAGATGCACTTGATGACTCCTGGAAATAAAACACACAAAAACACAACAAAACACACTCTGTTTCTATGTTTTTAGAAGGCAGGGTCTCACTCACAAATAACGAGACTCTCTCTCCTAAACTTAAAAAGATCTAACAACTAGCAAGCATGAAAGACTAAACGTTTTGTGCAAACCCACACCACCAAGTGAAGAGAGTTATTAAGTGCCAGTCCTTTCCTTGAGATAAGTACTGTGGTCCATGGAAGATCCTGACACGGAGCTTCTTTTAGAAACCTAAACATCTAAATAACTACCCCACAGTCCTGTAGCGTTGGCAGACTTCCCCGGAATGATCTCCCTCCTCCGATGCGGTTCAGGTGAACTCCAAGATGGTCCTCAACTGTGGCCACAGGAGACCTCGACATGGCCCACTTTCTCCAAAGCAGGCATGGTAGTTGTGGTGATTGTGGACGAAGCAGTGTCCATGACATCCAGAGTAGTTAATCCGACAGTAGCAGTAGTAGTAGTAGCATCAACATCACACTCGTAGGGGTTTCCACAGAAGGCATCCTGGGTCCCATGGTGGATGACGTTCCTCGAACTCGAAACATTTTTTCTTCTTTTGATTCTGCAATAAAACACAACCTCCCTCCCCTCTCTCCCATGACACTCTCACGCGGTGCCTTGTGTAGGGAGAGGAAACAGGCAAAGCTCCTCCCACGAGCTCCTCTGGTCATGCAACTTGCGTTTTTTTTTCCAACTCCGCCCACAGTTTACGCGCCAACAGTGGATGTCAATAATTTTTCACAGAAATAGCGCAGTCCAAAAAAAAAAAATTGAACCCTCTATCCTATAGTTACCACGTGTACAGTTCTCTTTTTTTCCTTTCATTGCGAGAGGTAACGGTAAATATCCTGGACGACGCCCCCACGTGTAGCACTGACGCCCGAAGAAGCGGCTGGTTTAATTGGGCTTACCGTTACCTTCTTGACCTCCTGTTCGTCTAGGGGTTTCCCAAGGCAGATGGCCCAAAGAACTACAGAAACTGACATTGGATCCACTTTTAGGATATTTATTTGACAACAAGTAGACAGAACAGTCACTGAATGAAGGATAGAGGGTTGGGTAGGAAGTTCAGGTACTCTTGGAACTGCAAAAGATAGGAAGTCTCTCACTATAGAAATCCAGAGAATTACTGCTCACAACTGGATTCTTACAGCTACCGGATAGACCTCCTCTCACTAGGCCTAGCAGCCGATAGAGTGTTTAAGTAGAACAAAGTCTCTGCCACAGACTTGGATGTAGAACACTTGTGAATAAAGTCTCTGCCACAGACTTGGATGTAGAACACTTGTGAATAAAGTCTCTGCCACAGACTTGAATGTAGAACCGGAACCCAGAAGCATGTGATGTCAGTACCTTAAGTACCCTGTCCCAGAATGCACAGCAAGATGACACTCCCACTGGGCTGGTTCCGAGAAAGAATGGCGCTCAATACGCCTAGCTAAACTGCGTTCTCACACTTGCCAGTGGTGACAGCGACACCTCTGGCCAAGTAGAACCCAGTGCAATCCAGCTAGACTGGTACTGAAATCATGATTTTGTATAATTGACCCTAAAACCCAACTGTGGCTTTATGAATTTTAAATAGAAAAAAACACATAGCACATGCTCTTCAGGAGCCGGCGCTACAGTTGTATTTGCAGTTACCTTATAAACTCAATCAGCTGCACTCGAGCATGGTGCTCAGGATTTAACAGACTCTCCACTCTTCAGTTAAATGGTTACATCACTCTCAAGGCTTGCAGCCTTCCCAGGACTATGGGCATCTCTTCATATGCAGCACTAAAAAATAACAAAAATAGGGTACACCAGCCTAGCGCATTACTATAATACAGCGCTTATTGAATAATAAATGCAAATACTATAATCACAAACAATATAATGTAGGTAGACAAGCATAACAAAGACTAAATATATACTAAGTTACCTAAAGCTGGCCATACACATACACAGTAAAAATGTTGGCCAATTGCCGATAAACAAGCCGGAATTCACTGAGTGTATGGTTCTCTCAGCCACTTCACAACCAACATCCTTCAATTGAAAAACCTAAGGAGCAAGACAGAAAATTGTCAGGCAAGCAGTATCAGATGCACATGTTGTTCAGGTAATTTGACAGCTGGTGGGGCCAGCTGTCAAAATGCAATAGATGCAGTCAGAGATTTTTCCATCGGCAGCAGTGTAGCATGAATGAAGGAATCTGTTAGATTTTTTTCTGTTTGGCCTGCAGGTTAAACTAAAAAAAATCTCCATATGTATGGCCAGCTTTAGTCACATATAATTGATGGTACCTCTGTCTATTGGACTGGAGTCTTCACAGTGTTCAGGATTTAAGTATTTGTAGCTCCTTTGTCCTTAAAGAGACAAGGAATTCTGTCATGAAAGACTAATAAAGGTTGCCATCATGCCCCGACTGGGACAAAAAATAGGCCCAGACTTTTTAGACTGAGCAGCCCATTTTTTTTTTTTATCAAATTACAAATAATGACAACTACCAGTTTCTCAATGTCTTTTTGCTATATATGCTTCAGTCACTGAAATTTATCCATGGATGTCCTCCCAGAACCTTGCTCCCATACTCCCCCTGGGGCACGCACCCAGAAATATCCATGAGTGCTGGGTCTAGAAGACCCGACACATCATGGATCATAGTAAATGGCCGCTGATAGCAGCCATTTACCACGTGATCGCTCTGCCAAATGACGGAGCGATCACAACAACAAGCCGGCATGTCTGGTTCCTCTCTCCCCTCTCTGTACCGATACATACAGTGTGAGGGGAGAGGGGAGTTATTGTTTGCAGCAGCGCTGTGGGCTGGATGTGTACTGCCCACAGCGCTGCTCAGTGCCCATTCCAGCCACATCCATACTTTGCCAATACTCTGTCATAATCTGCCATACTCTGCAATACTCATCCATACTCTGCAATATTCTGGAATGCTCATCCATACTCTGAAATACTCTGCAATACTCATCCATCCATACTCTGCAATACTCATTCATCCATCCATATTCTGCCATAATCTGCCATACTCATCCATCCATCCATGCTCTGCAATTCTCACCTATCCATCCATACTCTGCAATACTCATCCATCCATCCATACTTAGCCATACCCAGCTATACTCAGCCATAGCCACCCAGCCATACTCAGCCATTCCATCCATACTCAGCCATCCATATCCATGGCTCATCCATGCCACATCAGTTTGCATCCATGCTACTACAGTGCCTCAAAGTGTAATTAGATAGTCAAATTAGACTTGAAATGTATGCCCCTAGAAAGCCTGATGGTGCTCCCTGCATGTTGGGCCTCTGTATGTGGCCACGCTGTGTAAAAGTCTCACACATGCGGTATTGCCATACTCAGGAGAAGTAGCAGAATGTATTTTGGGATGTAATTTGTGGTATGCATATGCTGTGTGTGAGAAATGACCTGATAATATGTGATTTTGTGAAAAATAAAAAATAAAAAAAAATGGTTTTGCAAAAAATTGTGGGATAAAATTACAACTTCAAAAACCTCACCGTGCCTCTTTCCAAATACCGTGGAATGTCTACTTTCCAAAAAGGGGTAATTTCCTGGCATGTTAGGGTCTCAAGAAATGAGATAGGCCGTCAGTACTTCAGGTGTGATGAATCTTCAGAGATTAGCACCATAGCTTGTGCACTCTATAACTTTCTCAAGAACCAAATAATATATACCAATTTTGATTATTTTTACCAAAGATATGTAGCAGTATAAATTGTGGCCAAAATGTATGAAGAAAAATTACTAATTTGCAAAATTTTTACAGAAACAAAGACTTTTTTTTTACAGAATTGTCAGTTTTTTTTGATTTATAGTGCAAAAAAATAAAAATAAAAAACAGCTGTGATTAAACACCACCAAAATAAAGCTCTATTTGTGTGAAAAAAAGGACAAAAATGTCATACGGTTACAGTGTTGCATAACTGTTGCATGATTTTCCGAAAGCGGAAAATTGGTCTGGTTAGGAAGGGGGTTTAAGTGCCCAGTGGTCAAGTGGTTAAAGGAGACCTCTACCTCAGAAGCAGTTGGCAAGGGAGTCTTTATCAGACTGACCAGATGGGTCAGCCTATAGCTTGCTTCTAGGAAGTTACTATGTCAAGTTGGCATATCAGAAGCAAAAAGTGGATGTTTTAACTCTGTCCAAACTGACCGTGTGGATCTCTATTCAACAATGCTCAGGTACTAAGCTAATCAAACAACTACATCATTTAAAGAGTACCTCTTCCTCAAAAGCAGCTAGCCAAATAGGCTTCATCAGATTAGCCAGGGGTGCCATTCTGCCAGCAGAAAAGCAATATCCTTTGCAGAGGCCTTGGGACAGCAAATGGATCTGCAGATGAAGAAGATTCATACTACTATTAAGTAGTGTTTTGTGACCTGCGGTTGACGTCACTTCGGTAGCCAGACTGTCAAGATCTCAGACAAGATGAAAGAAGAGCTCTGGCCAGTGATAAACTCTCTATGATGGCTGCTCCTAGAGTGAAAAAAGAAGTAGCCAGTGATGCAGTTCAGCCACTGTGGATACAAGACTGTATGCTGTTTCTCTGGTAGTCCGTTGTGGTCAGTTAACCCTTATGGCTCATCCCACAAGTAACACATACCGGTTTTAAGTCAGAGTGTTGACTGTTCAAGTCGGATCCGGTAATATCTAGAAGGGGGATTAATCCCTTATGTTAATCACCAATGGCCAGAGGATAGCCAAAAGGCAAAGTAACGAAGAATTAATGACAGGTTAAACCTGGGAAAACTATAGAGGAGCATAAAGAATCAATAATCATCTTTATTTGTCTGCCTAAATACAGGTCTACCAAAGTCGCCCAGTAGGGTCGGCTGACAGAATTATATGTAAATTTGAGCTTTAGGATCTGTGGGTCCTGTGCATTAAGGAAGCCATTCGAATTTTCATTCCCCTCCTCCAACTCATTGCATTCCCTCTATGACGCATTTGAGCAGAAGGGTTAAGACTGTATGTTCTTTAGTCAAAAGTAAGACTTGGTCAACAACAAGAAGGATTAGAATCCAAAACTGCATATGGCATTGTTGCAATCAATCTCTCCAGCCATCAGCAAGGCTTGGCTTCCACAAACCGTACCCCATGATTTCCAAGAACTGTTCATAGTGGTATGGCTTCAAATTGCAGTGACGTCAAAGTAGCTCCTGCACTACTTTGATCTTGGGCCATGGACCTCAAGAATACCCAGGCATTGCTTCAAATCTAATAAAAGTTGCAGCAAAAGTGCACAACTTTTAGGTTGCATGAGTGGAAACCTAGGCTAAGATTGTAGATTGTCTTTAGACCTAGCGGGTGTGTGTGAGTGTGTGTGTGTACTATATACACACTTCGAGACACCCATGCTTCTGCAAATACCTTCACCTGGCCATTCGAGAGTTCACTACGAGTTTATCTGGCAGACATTGGCCTTTCCACAAACTACGGCCATTTCCCAGGATATTAGGTCCAGTAGTGGCCGCATTGTGGGAGCAAGGACTTCTGGTGAGCCTTGTTTGGGCAACAGCCTGGCGCAATGTCTTCCAGGTCCTGGAAAAAGTTCCAGTTCAGACTCTGATCGAATTGGGAGGAGCCATCATTGAGAGACCAACTGGTCTCATTACAGCAATGACCTGCCTGGAAGAAGTTCTGAATCTCTTAAGAATACAGTAGAGTTACCCTCAGAGAGAGCAACAGTACAAGTATCTCACTTGAACAAATTATAGCTCTTTCCCATTGGTTGCATCCCATGGTTGCACAAGGGTAAAGAAGTAGCCTATAGAAACCCATGTGGTCCGAGGGGCCCAATGGAAGGTTGACAACTGTATTAACTGGTTTTGTAGTAAGGGAAGACTTGCTTCCTGCACCAGGAACAGTGAAGCCGCGTACACACGGGTGGACTGTCTGGCCAACTTAGTCCGTCGAAACACATTTCAGCGGACAGTCCGCTCGTGTGTGGGCTTCAGCGGACTTTTTCAGCGTGCAGTCTGGCGGACTAAGTATTTCGTAATTTCCGTAATATTGTCCGTCGTACTTTGGTTTCAGCGGACAATCCGCTCGTGAGTAGGCTAGTTCGACGGACTAAGTATGGCGCATGCTCAGAAAGGATTTACACGGCGAAAGGTTGCATTGCTGTGTATTGGACATCCTATTTCTAGTCCCGTCGTACGTCTGTACACGTCATCGCGCAAGCTTTCGACAGACTGTTTGTGTATCCGTGTGTGGTCAAGTCCGTTCATTCGAAAGTAGGACGGACTGTCCGTCGGATTGTCTGACGGACTAAGTTGGCCATACAGTCCGCCCGTGTGTACGCGGCTTGACTCTACAGAGGAAACAAGTTCCTTTTGGGAGGTAGCTAGGCTAGTTCATCTTTCAGCTTATCAGCTACTAGGCATACCAATCATCACAATCTATTACTTGTCGGGTATTCATGCCAATGGAGGACAAGGTGTCCAAAATCAGAGTTGCAGTGGTCGCAGACAAAAGTCCTTCCAAAAACGCAACAAAGAGAGCCTCAGCTATGCTGCAAAGACTCAAAGCAAAATGGGGAAGTCCTATCTTCACTCTCGAGAAGTAATGCAAGACTTGTAAATTTCTGTTAGATGTATCTCCTAGTCAGGTCTGCCAGCCCTTTAAGTTTGGGTTTCCTGGAACTTCCTGTCAGACAGTGTAAGGTACAAAGCCGCTGGATGCCAAGGGATGGTCTCCAAACCAACAAGCTATTCAAAGGAGCAGCAACAAATAAGGCTATCAGGATACTGATCTCCCAGTAACCTTGGTGGCTTCCCAGAGGTGGGAGCAGTGAAACTACTGACATCCAGCTGGGTCTTCAGATTAGCCAGTATGTATATTGAATAAACCTAATAGTCTCCAGGATCCTTGTCAGGATCTGCAGTCATTCAGGACAATAATTGCCCAGTGGCCTGCAGGCCATGATATCCACGGGTACAGTCTCAGATTTGAGAATCTCCTATTCTCCTTCCTGAGAATCAACACCTCATACAGCGTGGCAAATGGTATCTTCCAAATTCAGACAAGTTATATCTAGATGCTGGAGACCAAGAAGTGAAGGCTCACCTGGAGGTCTTACCTTTAGTGTTTGAAATCCTATGGAGATCAGGGCACCTACTCTAAACTTCAAGTACATTAGATCATAGGAAACCTTACAGCATTTAAAGGATGTAATCCTCTGTTCCCTGCTGTAAGGATTGAATTGTATACAAGTAAGCCTAGAAATGGCATTAAATTATAGATAATACACGGATGGAAGGCCGGGGACATGGCGTGGAGGCCCCCCACTAGGACGATCTGCCCCCCTCCCGTTCAGCGGTAGTGGCTGGTGAGAGCAGCCTTACAACCTCCGGACGGGAGATGTGAGCAGGACCTGGCATTTCAGCTGCAGCTGGTGAAAGCAACTCCCCCCCTCCCTCTC
Organism: Lithobates pipiens; assembly: GCF_037356315.1. Lineage (NCBI taxonomy): Eukaryota > Metazoa > Chordata > Amphibia > Anura > Ranidae > Lithobates > Lithobates pipiens. The sequence goes on along the minus strand of NW_027507748.1, from coordinate 162,532,522 downwards.
CCCCTCCTCCGGGATGAGAGGACCTGCATAAAGTGGTTTTAGATACAGTGAAAGATCAGCGGTGGCTGGTGAGAGCAGCCCCCCCCCCCCCCCGGACTGAAGTCGACAGGATAACAGGTGACCCGGTCCCTTATGCTCAGCTGTGAGACCTGCTGCATATCTATCCCTCTCCCCTCTCTACCCTCTCTACCTCCCCCTTCTTGGACTCTAATCTGTCTGCACATTTGATAATTAACTCTTGAGATGTTCAAGAGTGAGACAGAACAAGCTGTTGTGGCATATACAGTGAAGGTTAAAAATGCTTTTCAGAGATACTAATACATGCAGAGACAATGTTTTTACAGTAATTGTACAGATATGAATGAATGAACAAAGCTAAGAACTTGTGGGAGAAAAAAGGGACTGTCATTAAATCATCTGTAGGATAAGTGAAGATTTTCTCCTCTGCTGCTTTCCTAAAATATCGGGTTGAAGCAAAATAAGTGAATAACCGATTAATAAACGGACTAGCTGAAAAGGCTCCTCTGGCGTACTATCTATTAAATATATACTAATAGATATTAAGCAATAGTCCTAAAAAAAAAGGGGGGGGGGGGGAGACGGTTTAAAGAAGTAATCTTTTTGAACACATCTGCGGGTAACCCATGAGTATTCATTTACATTTATTGCACCCGCACAGAATAGAGCCATCGACTATCAAAGAGAGGTCTCTCCTTTTATTTATTTATTTAATTTTTTTGTTTGTTTGTAAACTGTGAGGGGTTAGCTCGGCAGCGGGTGTGTGTGACCCCCTGGATGGGTTCACAACACAAAATCAGGCACAGCAGACAGCGTTGTAGGTGCAAAAAACAAAAGATGCAGTTTATTTATGCTACATGCAGTGATACATATAACAGCCATACAAAAAATAAAACATGAAAATAAATCCTGGTCAGCTTGACCTCTAACTACACACTTAAGCTCCGTCTGTCAGACTTATGTCTGACAGACTTCCGAAGGAGTTCCGTCGGAGTTCTGCTGGAATTCCGACGGAGTTCTGACAGACTTTTTGGCTGAGCGGACTTGGCCACACACAATCACACTAAACTCCGATGGATTCGAACGTGATGACGTACGACTGGATTCGAATAAGGAAGTTCATAGCCAGTAGCCAATAGCTGCCCTAGCGTCGGTTTTAGTCCGTCGGAATAGCATACACACGAGCAAATTGTTCGAAGGGACCGGGTCCGGCGGAGTTCCTTCGGAAAAATTTGAAGCATGTTCCATATTCTAAAGTCCTTCGGACTTTGGCGAGTCAAAAGTCCGTTGCAGCCCACACACGATCGAATAGTCTGACGGACTCAGTCCGTCGGACTTTGGATGTTGAAAAGTCCGCTCGTGTGTACGGGGCTTAAGATTCCCTGTCTAACAACTGAGTGCAGCCTTGTGCTGCACCAGTCCCTGTCTCTGTTGTAGAGGGTTGCCACACAGGCGTTAACTCACCGCACAGAACAGATATCACACTCCCCAGTCTATACAACACAAAACTGGTTCCAGGATGGAGCATCTCCCTAAGCATGCTGGGGTTTTTTGTAGAGGTCTTAATGAGCCCACTTACTTCAGCTGGGCTCATTAACTCTTCCCCTCTAATTGTAAAAGTCTGCATAAAGCCTGAATCTAGGGCACACATATTTCCCATCCTGGATACAACCAGGTGACTTTTTTTTTTTTTAATTATTAATCTTTATTAAATTTTCACATTTACACAGACCACACCCCAAAACAACACCACCAGGGTTCAAATACCTCTTTCCTCCCTTCCGAGATCTGAGTTCTAGAGTTCCAGGAAGGGCAGGGGGACATGAAGATACATCCATACATCACATATAATTAGCAAAAAAAAACAAAAGCACATTATCTAAACAGTACCATATCCCCCCTTCTCCTACCATCACTATTTTTGCAATTCCTACGTTTTTCCTATTGTTATAACCCCACCCCTCCCTCCCATCCCTTCTATCAACCCCGCCCCCCCTCCCCTCCCCTCTTATATATATATTGGTGCTTTTATCCTACAGTATAGCATAAATGTGTTATAATAATTCCCGAACCTTTAATGTACCCTACCCTACTCCTTCCCATTACCCATCCCCCCTCCCCTCTTCCCTTTCCTATCATGGTTTAAACTGGGGTATGCATCACTTCTATCCACTCTCGCCAGTTCCTATTAAACTCCTTTAGGTTATTTCGTTTTGCATATACTGCCCTCTCCTTACATAGATAGTCATTTACCGCCCTTGTCCAATCCTCTACTGTAGGGGGTAGCTTTGATTGCCATCTCCTAGCTATCATCCTTCTAGCTTGAAATAAACATCTTAGGATTGCCGTTGTTATTCCCTTCCTTTCTACTTCCTCCTCTCTGTAGCCTAAAATGCACACTATGGGATTTAACTCTATTACCGTCCCAAAAACCCTACTTATTATCTTTACCACTCCTTCCCAGTATCTAAATAATTTGGGACATTTCCAAAGCATGTGCATTAAATTCCCTGACCCCCCACACCTGGGGCAAAAGTCATCTGTTCTCTTACCAAATTTAAATAATTTCTGGGGAGTATAGTATGCTCTATTAATTACCATTAAATGGGAAATCCTCTGAGGAGGAGAGACCGAGACCTTTGGGCATGCCGCTAGGATATTTTTCCACTGTGCTCGTGTTATATTACCTAGGTCCTGCTCCCATTTCCCTTTCTCAACCCTCCCTTTCCTCTCACTATTAATCTGTTCACCCAGCTGGGCATAGAATTTAGATATTAATCCTTTAGTGGGTCCTGCTTGTGCTACTGGGTATAGCAAGGGCATTTCCTCTCATGTTAATAACAGGTTTCCAAACTGGGTCCTTAAAGCATGCCTCACTTGTATATAGGCATAGAATGAATTTTGTGATATCTTAAATTCTCTTTGCAGCTGGTCGAAAGATTTAATACCCTTGCCGCCATATAGATGGCTTAGCCTTACAATGCCACATTTTTCCCAATCTGCAATTTTTCCAACCCGCCATATTTCCTGTAGCTTCTTATTGTTCCATAGAGGCGTATACTTTGTTATTTCACTATATCCCATTTTTTTTTTAACTGTACCCCATAGCTTTAACATCATTTTTACTGTAGGACATCTACACTGGAATGAGTCCGCTTCCAGGGTCTCGATCAAGGTACTATGTGGGGAGCCTGTTAATACTAATCTCCCATTTGGGGTTCCTCCGTTCTTCTCATCGATCCCCCCTAGCTGTTGTAATTGGGACGCCCAAAAATAGCACTCCGGATAAGGGACTGCGAATCCTCCTTCCTCTCCCGGTAGCTGAAGCATCCGCAATTTCAATCTAGCCTGTCCTCCCCTCCATATTAGCTCCCTAAACAGCATCTCGATTTTATCAAACCAACTTTTGTTAATCCATATTGGGGCATTGTGTAATATGTATAAAAGTTGGGGCATCCATATCATTTTTATCAGATTGCATCTGCCAGCGACCGAGAGAGGCAATCGTTTCCATATAGCAATTTTTTGTTTAAACTTAGCCAGTAATGGGACTAAGTTATAACTTATATATTGCTTAGGATCCCTTGACAAGGTTACTCCCAGATATTTCAACTTATCCACCATTGGCATTTGGGGGGTTCCCAGGGCCGTTTGCTGACCAATTGGGTCCAAAGGGAGACATTCCGATTTTTCCCAATTTATCTCCAGCCCAGTGAAGCCTCCAAACCTTTGCACCAGTTCCATTGCCCTTGGTAGTGAGTATCTCATATCCCCTAAGAACAATAGGATATCGTCTGCATAAAGTGAGATTTTTTCCTCTCCAGTTTTTCTTACAAAACCGACAATATCCCGGTTTGCTCTAATTGCACATGCCAGGGGCTCTATGGCCAATGCAAAGAGCAGGGGTGATAATGGGCACCCCTGCCTCGTCCCTCTCCCCAACTCTATTTTCCCGGATAACTCGTTATTAATTTTTAGTCTCGCACTAGGTTTGTCATATAGCATCCTAATCCATCTTATAAAGGAAGGACCCAGGCCAAATTTCTCCAAAACTTTCCATATATATCCCCATTCTACGCTATCAAATGCTTTCCTTACATCCAATGCCACCACTGCACCCGGAGTATCGTTATCCATTGGGACCTGCAAGTTCAAAAAGGCTCTTCTAATATTTATACTCGTTGACCTGTTGGCTATAAACCCTGTTTGGTCCATATGGACCAATCTTGCTATGACTCGATTAAGCCTAGTCGCTAATACCTTGGCCAATATCTTTGTATCAGTACACAGGAGAGAGATTGGCCTATACGCTGCAACATCTAAGGCGTCCTTCCCTTCTTTGTACAACAGGGTTATAACCGCCTCCATCATTGATGGGGGCAATTTACCCTCCCCATATGCTCCTCTTAACATCTCCAGAAGTTCAGGAATCAGTATCTCGCCAAAGTTTTTATAGACTTCAATCGGTAGTCCATCCGGCCCAGGCGATTTCTGATTTGGCATACTCGCAACTGCTTCCTGAAGTTCTTTCAAAGTTATTGGGGCTTCCAGTTCCTCTCTTTCTTCTTGTTTCAAACATGGTACCTCTAATTGACCTAAAAATGCTTCCATTTGCTCATCCATCCCCACTTTTTGTGCAGTATATAGGTTTTTATAATATCCTTCAAATGCTTGGGAAATACTCCCCGTTTCTGTTATAACCTTTCCCTCAGATATCCTAATCGCCGAGATTGAGGAAGGACCCGAGTTATTCTTCACCAGTTGTGCCAACATTTTTCCCACGCTTTCCCCTTCCGCGAAGGAGGCTTGGCGTTGGAACATATGCTGAATCTCTGCTTTCTTTAGGGCTAATAACCTAAGTTCTTCTTGTTTATCTAACCAGATTTTTTCTTTGCCCTGCGTGGGGTCACTAATAAAATCTCTTTCAGCCTCTAACACTTCTCTCCCTATTTGTACCTCCTGTTCCCTAGATTTCCTGTTTATTTTTGCTATTGATTGGATCATAAGGCCCCTTAAGAAAGCTTTCAGAGTGTCCCACAGGATCCCCGATGTTACTGTACCCCGGTTATTTTTTAGAAATTCTTTTAATTCCCACTGAATTCTCTCAGGGCATTCTTCTGTCTCTTTTTTTATCAGTTCTAGCCAGAGCGGGTTCACTTTCCACAACCTCTGTACCTTACGTTCTCTCATTTTTAATACTGCTGTCACTGGGGAATGATCTGAAATCCCCCTGGGCTGATATTCAACCTTTTCCACCATTTGTAAGGCCAGGTCATTCCCCAGTATCATATCAATCCTGGATAACGTAGTATGTGTGGACGAGTAGCAACTATACTGCCGAACTCCCGGGTTCCCAGTTCTCCATAAATCCCGTAGTCCTACTTCTTCCAGGTACTGTCCCAACCTCCCCTGCCAAGCTGGTTCCGCCAGTGTTTTTTCTGGGAATCTATCAATTTTAATATCCAATACCGTGTTGAAATCCCCTACTATTATTATAGGGACACCATCTATCCCCACTAAAAATTCCTGTAATTTAAAAAGCACTTCCATTTTAAATGGTGGAGGGATGTAGATGTTTGCCAGCATACATTCTCTATTTTCAATTAGGCACTGTAAGAAAATGTATCTGCCTTTTTCATCCAGGCTAACCCGTTTGCATACAAAATTCACCCCCGTTTTTACCAAGACACTCACCCCTCTGCTATATGTCGAATAAACAGAGTGATATTGAAATTGATATTTTCTGCTCTGCAGCCGGTATATTGTATCTCTATTTAAATGGGTCTCCTGTATGCAGAGCAACTCTACTCCACATCCCTCCAACAAGGATAGCACAGCTTTTTGTTTCAGCCGCGTCCCCAGACCCCTCACATTCCAGGAGCCTATCTTAATTTTACCATCCTGCATAGCCATAAACAAATATAGAGGAGAAAAAGAAAAAAAAAGAAAAACCTAAGGTAGTAAAGAAAGAGAGCGAAATAACCAGTCTACTGATGACACTATTGAGAACCATTTGTCTCCCAGTACCCACCAACTCCCCTCTGACTTCTTTTATTACCTTATACCACACTCCCCATATATTACTCCCTTGTATAATAACAAATTTATTAGGCGTCACCATTAACTCGTATGTTATGTGTCTTTGAATATACATTATACTGTATGATCGTTTATTACCATTTTCCCCCTTGTGATCAGTAAATTTTCCTTGTTTTTTACCACCCCTAGTTTTACCACCCCACAGTTTGTGTCCTTTTTTGCTTTGAATTATTTCCTGTACTACATTTATTAGTGCATACTTATATTTTTTTTCCCCCTTCGACCTCCCCCCTATTTTCCCTACTACACCCACCCCCTCTCCCCCCTTTCTACCTCCCTCCCGCCCCTCCCCCACCTTCCTAGGTGTTACCCTAGGGGCTATTAGTGACCTTATACCACTCTCTTCACAACCTATTTACCACCCTCACCTAGTGCGCTCGCCGTGTATTACCTCCCTCCCACCCCCCTCCCATACAGACACAGACAGCACACACCCAAAAAAAAAAAAAAAGCACACATACTTCATCCCCCCCTCTCCTTCTATCTTCCCATCCCACTCAGTACTAGAAACCCCAGCAACTACAACTTTTCTTTATTTTCTTCTATCCATTTTTCCACTTCTATCGGGGAACTAAAAACCTGAGTATGCCCTAGTGCATTAATCCGTAACTTTGCAGGATAAAGCAGAGCATACGGCACCCTGAGCTTCTGTAACCTGCGTTTCACCTGGAGGAACTCTACCCTTTTTCTCTGAAGTTCTGGGGAAAAATCAGAATATAATGAAATTCTAACACCCTTATACAATACATTCCCCATTTCCCTTGCCTTCCGTAATAATACCACTTTATCTTTATAGTTCAAAAAAATTCATTAATAATGGCCTAGGACGGCCCCCCTCCAATGGTGCTCTAAAGGGTACCCTATGCGCCCTCTCTATTGAGAACGCTGTTGAAAAAACATCCCTCCCAAACAGTTCAACCAGAAGATGCTCCATAAATTCAGCAGGGTTTACACCCTCACTTTTTTCCGGAAGTCCCACTACTCGCACATTGTCCCTCCTAAGCCTATTTTCCATTTCGTCCATTCTTGTTCTATATCCGCCGAACTGCTCCTTCAGGCTTTCTATTTCTTTAATTAGGAATGTTGTATCGTCTTCCAATCTGCTGGTCCTTAACTCAAGTTCTGTCGTCCTTTCCACCACTTTCTGTAGGTCTTGCCTTACCAGCATTAGATCTTCCTTCACTCCCTTCATTTGATTACAGAGTTCTTTCAGTGAGATGTTACATGCGTTTACGGCCAATAACACATCCTTAATTGTTGGCTCTTTTTCAACCGGAGGAGAGTCACCCGTTGTGATCTCCATATTCTGTTCCCCTGCACCCGCTTTTTTATTAACTGGGCATTTGGACACTGCTCCGGCCTGTGTATTAATGTTAGTGTTCGATTGACCCATGCTTTTCCTTTCAGATATTTCTCCATGCTGCCCCTTTGTCTGCCCTTTTTTTGGAGGGGTCTGTGATGACTGTGCAGGGTTATGAGCATATTGTTCTAATTTAGCTGCTGTGGTAGACTGTTGCGAACTTTTTTCCCCTTTTTCCTTTGCAGAGCGCAAGTGCTGCATCTTAACTTCCTTTTCTCACCCCCTTCCACAGAACAGTCCTGGATATATCGTATTTTAATATATTTTTAACTTTTTAACCCGGCCGCCCCTCGCTCAGTTGATTACTTAGTGCAATATTAACCGTATCTTGTAACCAGTTCTCCAGTATTCACTTCATGTATCACCAAAACTTCCTGTTTTAATGCTTCACAGCAGACATTTATTTGCACACACTTAGTTCAGATACCGTTCAACCAATTGATTTTTAGAGCAGCCACCATCCCTCAGTTAATCAATAAATGCGATACTGATCTTATCTTATAGTTAGTCAGTCCACAAGCACTCCATTCACATATCACAGACTTCCTGATTCGTTGCTTACAGACGTTCGTTTTTACAGCAGGTACTTCTTTGCTTATACTGCCTGGGTTATCATTCGTTCGTCTTAGAGCACAACACGAATCAATGAATTCCAGGGGACAAAAGCTATAGGTCCTTCTCACCCCCGGCCGGCGCCCTCTTGTTTACTTGTTACCAGTTCTCAGGCGTCGCTATGTCCACAACTTGCTCTGCCAGACCTCCACCTGCTATGCCCCTCACACCTCCGCCTTCTTCCCCCCCCCGCAATCCTGCCGCTTACCTCCTTCCTCCTATCGCGGCTTACTGGAGAGCGGGAGGGCCTCTTGGTGTCCACAGTGTGCGGCATCTCTTCGGCAGGGTTCAAAAGCGTTCGGCTTGGTCGGGGGTACTCGTGCTTCTTTGGCCGTGCTCGCTGGGGTTCAAGACCCGGAAGTAAGCGTGGATCTCCGAGGGCTCGGCACGATCGTACTGTAATGCGCTGTCACTCCTCCTCCCGTCCAGCTTCAATGTACAGCTCCAGCCCACCGCACGCTACGTCCGACCGAGGCACTAAGCGCTCCAGGCTCTCATCAAGGGGGTCTGGGAGAGAGTCACACACGGCGTCTCACATCTCTCACTCACTCCATCTTGCACATCCGGTCACGCCCCTTGCAACTCACAGTTAGATTCAACCAGGTGACTTTACCTGCGTGCTGCCACAAAACGTATACAAGGAAAGGAGGAGGGGAAGGAGTAATATATTACAAATCCTGGAGGGATAAGCACTTGGGAAGAGGGGTAAGCCTGAGGGGGTGTGAGCCCAAAAGAAATAATGAAAGGCCGATCCCAAAAAGTAACAGAATCCAAAACCCCCAGAGAGAGTTTAAATTCGAGTGCAAACGCAAGCTCAATCCAGAAATATTTAACAACTAAAGAAGGGAACATCAGAAGCCCTAGTATGGAAAAAAAAACAGCTCAGGTAACTAAAGGCGCAAGAAAAGAGGCAGCTAAATTAAAGGGGGCCCAAGGAGAGAAGATGCAGGAGAGCATGGGAACAGAGACTACAGAGGGTGAAGATCTGAGAAGTAAATCCCTAATGCCTACTAAGTTGGATATGCTAGCAATGTTCGAGAGAATGGAAAACCTGATCAAAAGTGAGGTCTCCAGCGTACGTATGGATTTGGGACATTTGCTAAAAAGGGTAGAAGAGGTGGAAGAGAAAACGGAGAGACAAACACTGGAGATAGCTGGGCTAAAAATACAAATGAAAGAGCTGCAAAGACAACAGAGAGAATATTATTATAAAATGGAAGCGCAAGAAAATCAAAATAGGTGCCAAAATTTGAGGATAAGGGCTATACCAGAGCAAAATGGAGAAAATCTGGAGGAAAAGATGAAGAGGATATTTAACCCCTTACTAGAGAGAGGAGAAGCAGAAAAGATAAAAAATGATAGAGTACACAGAGTGAGGAGATCACCTGGACTAAAAGAGGATATGCCACAGGATGTGCTTATTAAGTTTCATGAGTGGGGGCGTGGCCAAGATGGCAACCAGCTAGGACGTGTCAGAAGAGAGCTTCGCACCTGGCAGGCTATTTATCCGGCAATTAGGGACATATACCTATCCTGTTGGGCCGGTGAAGCGGTGGTGGGGACTGGGGATGCGCAGGGGCAGCTCCGGTTCCCATAGGAAGAAACACACAACACCGGGAACCCCGAATCCAGGGCGGAGGACCAGGAGAACAGGAACAGGAGGAATAATTTGCGGTTGGTAGGCCTGCCAGAAGGTGCGGAGGGCCGAGACACTGAGGCTTTTACTGAACATCTGCTGCGCACACTCCTCCCGCTAGCTGTGTTCTCCCTTCAATTTGTGGTGGAGCGGGCACATAGAATGCCGTCTGTTCGAGGCCCGCCAGGAGGCCCGCCGCGCACATTTATTTTCCGCCTTCTGAACTTTAGAGACAGAGACCTGGTTCTCCGGGAGGCGAGGAAGGTGGGCGAACTGCGCTTTGAAAACGTCAAACTAATGCTCTTTCCTGACTATTCAATGGAGACGCAAAGCCAACGCAGGACATTCGACCAAGTCAAGGCCCAGCTACGCACCAAAGGTCTCAAGTACAACATGATGTTCCCCGCGAAACTCAGAGTGATTGATGTTTCTTTACCTCCCCGAGTGAGGCCTCCAGATGGATTGATTCCCTCCCCCGGCAAGGCTGATCCTGGGTGGAGAATCCCTGACTGAGGCCCACACGCATCACCGGCTTTGCCCAGTGGTAAGCAGATCAGTCCCCCCCCCCCAATTCTGACCCTCCATCTCTGAACTTGGGGATCCGGTTAGACTGCCTTCCCCCCCTTCCCATTAGTTGTTTTGGGCAGGGGGCGAGGAGATGACCTGGAGTTGTTGCTTATGCACTGCTGCTCCACGGGGGGGGGGGGGGGGGGGGTTGGGGGGGGGGTCCATGTTATTATCCTGCTGGCCTTCTGGCCTCACCTCCCCCCTAGGTTTATGCCTGAGGGGGTTTGTAAGGTTGCCTCTGGACATGGACATGCTATACCGGAGATGCCGGACCTGGACACTCTGATAGCTCTGGCCCCCAGGGCTGCACCTTTTTCTCCCCCTTGTTTTGTCTTATTCTCTTATTTTTTATTTTTCTAATTTTTTTTTGTCTCTTCCAAGCTGGAAGAGTTGCAACTAAGAATGGGCCCTTGGAACAATCCAAGCGAACACTGTACTTCAATCTGAGGTGTCACCTATACCCTTGTTTGTTCCCCTTTAAAATGTTTTGCCTCCAGGAAGCGACTGCGCTGGAGTCGGTCTACTCTGCGCAGAAGACTCTGTCCTAGGTGTGCTGGTTGGTACGCACCGCCCCCACAGGAGATTTCTCCTTTAAATGAGTTCAATTAAGTTTGGTTTGGGTTCTCAAACACCCTGGGGCTGTTTTTCTGGGGTGTGGGGTGGGATGGGAGGGGAGTTCTGTTTGTTTTTTAGTTGGTTTTTTGTTACATGCTTATATGTTTTCTACTGCAGACAGCTCTATTTTAACAAATGTACTGTGTATGTCATTGCATTATTCAAGATGAGACATTTGTGCCTTGACCCTGGTCAGGCGGTCATATCCGTTGGTCCCCCCTGCCCTTCCGGGTTATGGCTCCGTTGAAGATCCTCTCCTGGAATGTTAGGGGGCTTAACCAGAAGATTAAACGCTCTCTTGTTTTTGACTACATGAAAAAATATGCTCCGCATATTTGTATTCTTCAGGAGACGCATCTAGTAGTGGGAAGGATTATGGGCTTGAAAAGGCCCTGGGTGGGATACCACTATCATGCCACGTATTCTGGCTATGCCCGGGGGGTTAGCATCCTGGTCCATAAGTCACTTAATTTTGAGCCTCTTGATATTGTTACAGATCAGGACGGGAGATATGTGCTGGTGCATGCCAGAATAGATATGATAGAGATGGTGCTGGTGGGTCTCTATATGCCACCTCCAGCGAACCTGTCTCTGCTACACAAATTCTGCCCAATTTCATACTGACAATGTAGTTCTAGCGGGGGACTTTAATATCCCTCCCAATCCTTCACTAGATAGGTTATCGCCTGACCAGGCTACGGACTCACCACTTTCTCGCTGGGCCCAGGTGTTTGGGTTGGAGGATGTCTGGAGGTGGAAACACCCATCAGATCGAAGGTTTTACGTGCCCTTCCTCCTCCCACAACACACTCTCCCGTATTGACCTTGTTTACGCTAGTGCCCCCATGCTCCCCAGGGTTCTTGGAATAGAGTTGCTCCCTCGGGGCATCTCTGACCACTCCCCACTATTGTGTACACTGCAGACCTCTACCCCCCAGCGGGATAGACTCTGGCGCTTGTCAAGGTACTGGATTGAGCACCCCACTATAGCCATTGAGATGGGCGGAGAAATACAGGGATTTTGGGCCTCCAACATCGGCAAGGCTGCGAGGAGGATAGCCTGGGATACTTTCAAGGCCTACATGAGGGGGTGTTACCTTTCTTCCATTGGCCGGAAGCGTAGGAATGATAGGATCACGGTAGAGGAGGCAGAAGCCAGGGCCCAAGACCTTGAAACCCGATTCACCCTCACGGCCAACCCGCTCATGGCACAAGATATGAAAGTAGCGTACCGGCAGGTGGTGCTGCTTAGGGTGGCTAAGACAAGCAAACGTCACCTGGCACAGACGCAGAGGATTTTTGAACAGGGCGAAAAGACGGGGAGGCTGTTGGCCTGGATCTCTAGGGAGCAGGCCCCAATCTCCACTATACCTCGAATCCAGAATAGTGCTGGGACATTGGTGACGGACCCCCTTGCCATTAACGCTTGTTTTGCAGAGTTTTACTCCACCCTCTACTCATCTAGGGCAAGGTACTCACCTGAGGCGTTGCATGCTTTTTTAGAGGGGGTGACACTCCCTGCCCTCACCTCTGAGGCCAGGGATGGTTTAGACTCCCCGATCACACTGGAGGAGGTCCGACTAGCACTGGGGTCCATGCAGTCGGGGAAGACCCCTGGGGAGGATGGGATACCCCCGGAATTCTATAAACACTACCTGGAGGAGGTGACTGTTAGAATGCACGACATGCTTACCGCGTCCCTCCAGGAGGAGGATCTCCCTCCATCTATGGCACAGGCCATTATAGTGGTGATCTCTAAACCTGGGAAGGACCCCCAGCTGTGCTCGTCATACCGACCTATTTCCCTGCTCAACTCAGATGCAAAAGTGCTGACCAAAATCCTTGCCAGGCGACTGCATGATGTTATACTTACCCTAATCCATGAGGATCAGTCAGGCTTTATGCCAGGGAAGGGGACAGACATTAATATCCACAGGCTCTTCACTGTCTTGGCCTCAGGGGATGCAGAAGGCGGGGAGGAAGTAGTGGCCTCCCTGGACGCGGAGAAGGCCTTTGACTCCGTGGAGTGGGACTATCTCTGGGAAGTCCTCCGTAAATTTGGATTTGGTCCAGCCTTTATCTCCTGGGTCAGGGCAGTGTACAAGGCTCCCACAGCTAGGGTGCGCACGGGCACGGTCCTCTCCCCGCTTTTTCCCTTCCACAGGGGAACCAGGCAGGGGTGCCCCCTGTCCCCGGGGCTTTTTGCTCTGCTCCGCTCCTCCCCTGAGGTTTGGGGCATTGTCAGGGGCCCTTTGCAGGAAAAGGTTTCGTTATATGCTGATGATACTCTGTTGTATCTCAGAGATGACGGGGCCTCTCTAAAAGCAGCATTGTTGCTTATCGACAAGTTTGGACAGTTCTCGGGTATACGAATAAATTGGGCGAAATCGACTTTATTTCCACTACATGATGGTGCTGGCGACTCCCGGGTGGATGGGCAATTGCAGAGTTTATTACCCTTAACCTGAGTCCAGTGGTCATCCAGCTAGCCCAGAAGTGTAATGTGTGGAGATCCCTGCCGCTTTCACCTGTGGGACGGGTTAATTTAATCAAAATGTCAGTTCTCCCTAAGTTTACCTACCTCTTCCGCAAGACCCCAGTCCATATCCCAATTAGATTCTTTAAGCAACTAGATGGCATTATCTCGTCCTTCGTTTGGAATGGTAAACCCCCTAGAATAGCTAGAACAACCCTCCAACTGCCCCCTTTGCGCGGAGGTTTGGCATTACCCTGTTTCTTGAAGTATTACTGGGCGGCAGTCCTAGTGACTATTAAATGGTGGCTCTCCGAGGGCCCAGCCAACCCTGCATCCTCGTTGGAGGCGGCGTTGTTGGGCTCTTATGCGGAATTAAGGAACCTAATCCATAGGGTACCCCGATCTAACCCCGGGATAACTCTTCCGATGCGCACGACTCTTAAGGTATGGGAACTGGTAAACAAACAGCTGGTGGGCCCAGGGGTGTGGGCCCCAAGGACCCCCCTTTGGGGGAACCCCCGTCTGCCCCATTTTCAGTCCATCCCTGATCCAATTGTCTGGGCCAGGCATGGAGTTACATCACTGGGGGACATAGTGTCTCAGGGGCAACTACTCTCCTTTGACGCTCTAAAACATGATAGAGTCCTGCCGAACCATATGTTTTTCAGATTTCTGCAGCTGCGGCACGCCTTCTGGTCTCAATTCTTATCCCGAGTGACTCTAGGGGTGTCTGCAGTGGAGGACATGCTTGGTTCTGCGGGGGGGGGGGGGGGGGGGGAGGAGCGCACAATGTCTACGATATATAACGTGCTGGCCATACATAACGAGACTAGGATCACCCATTTGTTTGAGCTCTGCACAGTGACATTCCAGAACTTACTCAAGAGGACTGGGAGGAGGGTATACAGCAATACCTGACCCTGGCGATTTCAGCAAGAGACATGTATATACAATTGAAGTTCCTCCACCGGGTATACTTTTCGCCGGCACGCCTGGCAAGGATTTACCCTGACCGACTGACTACCTGTCCTAGATGCAACGAAGACAATGCTGACTTTTTTCAGATGGTGTGGTCATTCCCACAGGGTAGTGGTATTCTGGAAGGATGTCCTGGCTGACATTAATGCTGTGGGGGAGCTTACGATCCCACTTAGCCCAATTCCTCTCCTGCTGGGTATCTGTGATTTTTTGGAAATCCCCTGGGGGTAGAAACTGTTTATTTTCTACACCACACTATACGCGAGGAAAGCGATACTACTGCAATGGAATCAACCTCTCCCTCCTACTAAACAATTGTGGCAGTCCCTGGTAAATGCGGCTCTGCCGCTATACAAACTCACGTATCTAGGCAGGAACTGCCCCAAGAAATTTGGGAAGATCTGGGCGGCATGGGTTGAGGCGAAGCATTTGACCATTGATTAAGCCAGGGGGGTGGTGGGGGGTGGGTTCCTTTCTTGTTATCTTATGTGGTTCTTGTATTGAGGAGGGAGGTCTCGGGTTATGTCTGTTATCTGTAATGTAATGACTAGTGACTCTACAAAATGCTAGGAAATGAGTGTGATGAATATATGCTGCAATCTGGATATCTGTCCGCACAGGATATTTGTGTACCCAGTTAATGTATGTTTGTTCTTTATTTTCTTTTTGAAATATAAATAAAATATTTTTAAAAAAAAAGTTTCATGAGTACTCAGATAAAGAAAAAACACAGTACAAAACTACAGTACGAACAAAAGACTTTACAAGTGTTCGCGGACTTATCGGCAAAGACCCTAATAAGAAGAAAGCTCAAACCACTGTTGGATCAATTAAGAGAACTAAACATTAGATATAGCTGGGGGTTCCCCGCAGCATTAATAGTACATAGGGACGGGAAGACAGCAAGGTTGAGATTTCTGGAAGATGTGCAGGACTTTTGTAAAAATCTACAGATACCAATCCCAAAAGAGTACGAAGGGTCAATAAGAGAGGAGCTACCGGGGGGAGGAGGGGGGTGGCAGGGGGTATAGGGAGGGGGGAGGGGAGGGAAGAAGTAGTAAAAAGGCTGCTCTAAAGTTATAGAAGTATATTGAATGTGGTGGAAGCTGTTCTCTGGGAGGGGGGTGGGGGGCTGGGGAAGGGTCTCTCTCTCTAGGGCCCGCTCCGCCCCGGGATCCCAGAACCCGGGGGGGTGCACACGGGGCGCTGGGTTGGGGTCTCCACCTCAAGGGAAGAGGTGCAGACACCAGGATGGGGACATATCCAGGTTGGAGGCAAGAGGTCCGGAGATGGGCCATGGGGGGGGGGGGGGTGGGAGAGGAGGGGGGAGGGAGAGAGGAGAATAACATATAGCTCAAGACCTCCAGTAAAGGGCATTATTTGGGTTCCAGCATGACAATGGTAAACTGTGTGTCGTATAATGTGAGAGGTCTGAATGTAGCAAACAAACGGTTTAAGATACTAAGAGAATTGGAGCAACTTAATGCAGAGATTGTGTTCTTGCAGGAAACACACTTAACCCATGAAAGCAAAATAAGACTGTATTCCCCAAGACACCCGACCTGGTTCTATGGAGACTCAGTTTCAAGTAGAACAAGGGGGGTAGCGTTGGGGATAGACCGGGATATACAATTTAAGGTAGAGGGCAGGATGGGAGACCTGGAAGGGAGGTTCCTGTTTTTAAAAGGAAAATTATGGGGAATAAAATATACCTTGGCAAATATATATAGCCCGAATAAGAATCCAATAACTTATCTGAGAAAGACACTGGGAAAACTCTGGGAATTTAAGGAGGGGAGGGTGATTGTGGCAGGAGACCTGAATTTTCCGATGAATCCGAGACTGGATAGTTCGTCCCATGCACGGGAGACGGGGAACGTACAGCGGAATGTAATTAAACAATAGATGGCCGAGTTACAGCTGATAGACGTGTGGAGAATGCAACATCCGAAGAAACGAGATTATTCGTTCTACTCCCCCGTGCATGGGACGTACACCAGGATAGATTACTGGCTGGTGTAACATCAGCTACTGGAGGAAGTGGTGGATACGGACATCGGAATTAGGACCCTGTCAGATCACGCACCCGTAACTATGAGAATTAAAATCCCAGAGGTAAAGAAACCTCCATTTACCAGGAAACTAAACAAAGATCTATTAGACGTAGAAGGAGAGGAAATAATAAGAAAGGAGTTGGAATTTTTTTTTGCCTCAAATGGGAAGGACCAGATGGCGGAGAACATACTATGGGAGGTCCATAAGGCTTACATAAGAGGAATATATATTTCACTTGGGTCAAAAAGAAAAAAAGAAAGGAATAAAAAGGTAAAGGAATTAAGAGAAGAAATTAGAAGATTAGAATTAAAACACAAAATAGAGAAACAAAATGGAAAGGGACAGATACAGGGGTTACGAGGGGAAAATAATAAGAGTAAATATCTCACAGATATATAAGATGCTGGGAGAAGTGGATGAGACGGACGTACCTATATATATAAAAAAAATGGCAAGAAGAAATAGGGTCACGAGGGGAGAAACAGAACATAGAAAAAATCTTGCACTTAACACACGGGACATTGAAAAAATCTTAATACAATAGAAATGAATTACAAAAGCCTTGCTAGATGGTATAGGACACCAGACAAGATGAGGAGATACCAGGAAGAGCAACTCAGGATGTGCTGGAGAGGGTGTGGACAGCAAGGGAGTGCGGCACATATCTGGTAGGAATGCCCAAAAATTAGAAAGTACTGGAGAGAAACATTAACTTTAATAAAAATAATAACAGGAACTCAGGTACTAGAAAATCCATGGACATGTCTCTTCCATGGTACAGACACCCCAACTCATAAGTACAAAGAAAGCCTCATAGGAAATTTAATAAACGTAACAAAGAGCTTGATACCAAAAAATTGGAGACAGGTGGAAGCCCCAAAATTGAGGGAATGGATAGGAAAAGTAGAGGATATGTATAGAATGGAGGGATGGGAAGAGGATGAGGATAGTGGGAAAAATAAATTCCGAAAGAAATGGGAACAATGGAAATTGTTTAAATTAATGAAGAAATATGAAGAGGTAGTAGGGCTATAGGAGGGGGGGGGGGGGGGGGGGGGTAGGGTGCATATATATGTATATTATGTTTTATATTTTTTGTATGGAAAAAAAACTTAAAGATTAATAAAAAAAAAAAATTATAGATGATACATTCAACATGTTGGGGGCCCATTTTAAAGTGGACCCAGTGGCCTTAACTACAATACATTTCAGTCGTTAGTGGGGATAGATCTAATACTCGACTTAAACACTTCAGCATTACCCACCCTTGTTGTCTGGTGATATGGTACATCCCATACGTATATGCTGTCATGCTGTGTCAGGAAGGAGGAAAATGTTATACTTACCTGATGGTAATTTTCCTTTCCTGGTGCAAAGCATGACAGCATATAGATCCCTCCCAAAAGGGCTTTGCAGTGGTTCTAAGTTACCAGAATGCTCCTTCAGGGAGGACACTTGCTTATATAGTATAACCGGTCCTGGAATAGGCCAGGGGGCGGAGACTACCCATACGTATATGCTGTCATGCTTTCCTCTTCCCTCTTTGTGGTAGCAATCATTTTAGTTGAGAAAAATAAAGGTGTTAACTGACACTTGGGGACTACTGAACCCAGCATGTCTAATGCAAATCCTGCCAGCCCTCATGGCTGCAATGACTTGACTCCAAAACACCACAGTCTCTCCCTCTGGCTCCACATCCAAATCCTGGCATGTCTCTCCCAGAGCTTTACACTGTGCTTCTAACTCATCGTCCCCGGCATGGATCCCTCCTGAATAACTTGCCTGGCAGTGCTCCCAACTGCCCTGTTCCTGCTCCTGTTCTAGAAACACCTCTCAATGACCATGTAGAGAGAGGCTCCCTTCCAGCTCCCTAGCTCCAGGCCTGAGTTCACCCACCCAGAAAGGGGGTTCCCTCAGACCACGACAGTCTAATGCCCTGTACACATGGTTGGAAATTCCAACGGAAAAGGTCCGATCGGATTATATTGTCAGAAAATCCGATCATGTGTGGGCTCTGTCTGACTTTTCCCATCGGAAATTCAGATGGAAAATGTTTGAGAGCTGGATCTAAAATTTTCTGACAACAAAATCCGATCAGACTTTTTACGATCATTTGTAGAGAATTCCGATGGACAAAGTGCCATGCATGCTCAGAATAAATTACGAGATGAAAGCTATTGGCTACTGACCTCTACATAGTCCCATCGTACGCAACAAACGTCACCTTGTTCCGAACGATCGGATTATTTGACAACTTTGTCCGACCATGTGCATACAACACAAATTTCGGCCAAAATCCGTCAGAAAAAATCTGACGGATTTTGTGGTTGGAAAGTGTCAGACCGTGTATACAGGGCATAACAGGCTGACCTTAACCTTAGGAGGCCTGCACCCTGCCAATCCTAGCTGGGGATTGGTCAGGGCTCCCACATACACCCCATGTCACCCAAGCTCTCTGCCCTGCCTCTTTTCCAGAACCCTCTGAAAACCAGAGAAGGCACCCAAGAGCTGAAGCACATGTCAGTCACCTGCTGCTACACTAAACCACTCCCCTGCCCCCAGATCAATACAAACAGGCCTATCTCACAGCATAGGCCTGCCTAAATCTACCTGCACTGACAGTACAAAACAAACCCACTACTCTAGCACCTTCCTACCTAAGTTAGAGGGTGCTACACAAGGTAACCTGGAGCCAGGAGGGAGAAAGGGAGAGGGAGGGAGGGAGAGAGAGAAGGAAGGAAGGAATTTCTAGCAGCTTTCAATTATCGTTCAAGCCACCTCAATCACTGCTGCAGCTTCTTTGCAAAGCCTCTCCACCACAGCCACAACAACACAGGAAACCCATGGAATAACTTGTTTGAAGTGATGGACACCACATCCTGTGTACCCATTGGATGAGAGACAGTGGGAAGCCAATGGGTAGCTGAAATCATTTTTTAAGTCCCTCCTTTTTGACTTCATTCGGAATCTGCCCAGTCTCAGTCCAGCCAGTTAGCTTACTATGTGGGTGGACTGAGTTACACATTTATTGATGTGGGCGATCTCATATTAATAGAGTCAACCTGTATGTACAGTCTGCCTGTGGTGCAGACCTTATGGGACCCGGGCTCGGGAGAGGGGGTGCTAATGGCATGGGGGGCATACATCTGGCCATAAGCACGGGGTGCTGGCAGAAGCTGTGCAACCTTTTTATGGGGCAGCAGACTGCCCCTGAAGGTAACCATGCAGATGGCTAGGACATGCGGCCCGGTGACCCAGCCCACCGAGCAAATGCTCGTTGTACCCTGTGGCCAGTCTGGTCCTGGTTGCCATTACTGAATTCACAGAATGTTAGTCCCCTGCCTGTCATTTTGCTGTTTTGACTTCAATGTTAATCTGAGTCACTGACCCAGGACAAGTATATCACAGAATAACAAAGTTTGAAGCTGAGAAAAAAAGCCGAAAGTAATTTGCTGACTCATTAGCGCCTAATGGTAAATATGGCCAATAGAAGAGAAGTAGAAAAAAATGAAAATGGGTTACTAATTCTTGTGTATTCTTGTGTTAGTTAATCTTCTGAATCAAATCGAACAACCAGAAGGTAACAAGATTTAATGGAGCCCCTTCAACATTATATCTGTTTAGTAAAATACATAAGGTGTTTAAAAAATGGCAATAAATTAGAACAAAATATTTAAAATGAAAAAAAAAGAAAGAAAAACACCATACCTTATGTACAGGATGCCAGGGATAGGTCCTGAACTGGAGATGTTTCCTTATTATTTGGGTTGTGGTCACTAAGGGGGGTGACTTGCATTTTGAGTAGTCAGGAGTTATCCATGCAGGGTGAGGGGTTCCAGGGTAGCTTTGCTGGAGAGGAGAGAACTGATTTTCAGCACTCTCTGGATTAGTTCTCATTTGAGACACAGAATTGTTTGGTGAGACCTTTGGGTGGGAAAGAATCTCCAAACCCTGATTACAGAGACTTTGTTCTGAAGGAGTTAATCCACCTGCAAGGGAGATTTGAAGTGCAGCAGGAAGGAATCAGCACCTGTCAGTGAGCTGAAGTGTGAGGCAGATCACAACTGTTTGCCACACTTCTGTAGCCTTGAAGCACCTCGAAACATGGAGCAACCCTAAACTCTGGTGTGGGGTTTGTATAATGGCAGGAAACCATTGTGTAGTTTTTCATTATGCCAGAAATTGGAACATTTACATTTTCATTTGCTGTAATAAACTGCCTGATTTTGAAAAACAATACAGACTGGGTTTACATTTATAAGCGGCTGGCTGGTGGTCTCAGGCTTTATTACCAGTACATTTTAAAACATCTTTTTTTCACAGTAAAGGTTTTTTATTTTGTTGAAAATCAAATAACAAAGAAAAAAAAGATTACAAACAAAGCAATGACAGATTGGCAAATACAGTTCTTGCATACTGTTGCATGTCACACGGTTCTTGTGGATATGAAAATAGACATGGTGTTTCAAGAGTTGTGTGGGTGAATGAACAGCTGTTAGGATCATATACTAATAGGTGGAGGGAACTAATGATAATACAGATAAGCATATATCCTACAATGGTCCCAGCTATCCTACAAGGGGGAGGGGGAGGGGGAGAGGAGAAGCGAGAGGAGGGAGGAGGGAGAGAGAGAGGAGGGGGTAGAGGAAAGCAGGCCCACAACCATCAATCACCCCTTGCTGCCTGCCATACTCAACTAATGTTATTCACTCCATCAGGTCCATCCACATGCGTCCATCCAGTTCAACCAGATTTTGTCATTTTTAGCTGGACAATTTCTTCTTTCATACATAATTTAATACGGTGGTAAGACTTTATTTATTGTGTTGTGCCATGCGGATCTCGTAGGAGGTTCCCCTCCCTTCCCTCTCAGAAGGATTTCTCTCCTAGCATAGAATAGGGTGAAGGTCATGCATAGTTTGGTGTATATGTCCCCCTCAATGTCGTCCATATAACTAAGGAGGAAGAGGAGGGGATCTAGTGATACCTTGGTTCCACAGACCTCAGTCCAGGGTGTCCACCAATTCCTACCAGAATGGGCAAATTTTTTGACAGGTCCAAACCATGTGGAAGAAGGAGCCCCGCTCAAGGGAGCATCTGGTACACATCGGGCTAAGGGAGGGATATATATTGGAAAGTCTCTGTGGGGTATAGTACGCCCTGTGTAAAAAATGAATTGTATGAAACGGTCTCTAGAGGCAAACATTGAGGGGATATACACCGAGACAACCTCCTCCCAAATTTCCTCATCTAGGTTAGGGATATCCTTCCTCCACTTACCCAGAGCGGCTGAAGTATCTGTGTCATGTGCCACCGTAAGGTATAGATAGAGGGAGGAAAGGGGTTTTCACATCACACCCGAGATAAGGAGCCTCTAAATTGAGTCCGACTCCAGAGTGACGGGGTTTGGGAACTGTGATGTGAGGCCAAGAGCTGACAGTATCTAAACCGAAAGGAACCGGGAAGGCCATAGGTCTGTCTCATTTCCTGGAATGTCATGATTTTACCGTTCGGCATTATACGCTTCAGTGTCAGAATTCCCCGTTTAGCCCACGTCGCTGGGTCAGGTACTGTATTTAAATGAGAGAGGAGGGGGTTGCACAATATAGGAGTGTGGAGGGAAATAGTCAATGGCTTAATCCCAATAGCCCTAGAACATTGCCACACCTGTATGGTAGTGCTCATAGACCCTGTTACCCTAGGACCCTAGGATGTGCTTTACATCCACTGAACACCAAATTGCCGCGTATGACCCTAGGATTGCGGCCCCTAGGGTGACGGCCAGATTCTGTTTGGGCTGGGAGAACCACCATCTCACCATCACCATCACCAGGACCGCCGCCCAGTAGTATATGAGAAAATTTAGGAGGACCAGGCCCCCCACTAGAAAGAGGAAGATAAAGGATGCGCCGTGCCACCCGGGGAGACGCCCCACCTACACGAAGTTGGGCCAAATGCTGTCAAGTTTCTGGAAAAGGATCGGGGAATAGGGGTGGGAGTTTATCTGAAGAAGTATAGCAGTTTAGGCAGGTATATAATTTTAATTAAGTTTCCCCTACCCACCGGAGTGAGAGGGAGATTGCACCAGGTTGTGCATCTCTTGGTCAGTTGATCCAACACTGGGAGGACATTCCTGGCCAGGTAGCCCCCCGTTGTGGGACCTATTGTTACAAGTAGATACATGAATTCTTCAACCCAGCATAGAGGGGTATGAAAGTCAGTACAGGGCAGAGATGGATGAAGCGGGAAGAAAACCAATTTGTCCCAGTTGATTCGGACTCCTGAATACCGGCTAAAGGTATCAAACTTGGTCAAGGCAGCTCTTAGGGAGGTGGAGCCATCCACCAGATATAGCAGGGAGTCATCCGCATATAAGGATAATTTTTCTTCTAGCGGGCCTATTGTAATGCCTTTGATTTCGGAGTCTTTCCTAATGTGCGTAGCCAGTGGCTCCAGGGCGAGGGAGAAAAGGGCCGGGGACAATGGACACCCCTGCTGGGTCCCCCTCACTTTTTTTTTGCACATATGAGGCCTTTGTTTATTATTTTGTTCTTAAAAATATATTATAAAAATATATAATATTTTTGATAATAAGCAGAGAAATAGTTAGCAATGGCAAAATTATGAACCTTACTAGAAGGCATAAATTGGGATAAAATCTTAGGAACAAAGAACGCAGAGGATAGATGGGTTTGCTTTAAGAGCATATTAAATAAGGGCATTAGCCAATGCATCCCATTGGGTAATAAATTTAAAAGAGCCAACAAAAGTCCCGGATGGCTTAACTCCAATGTAAAAATGCATATAAAAGCAAAGGAGAAGGCCTTCAAAAAATACAAGGTTGAGGGATCATCATCACCGTTCAGACTTTATAAAGAATGCAGCAAGAAATGTAAGGGTGCAATAAGGACAGCTAAGATACAACATGAAAGACACATAGTGGAGAAGAGCAAAAAAAATTCCCAGAAATGTTTTAAGTATGTAAATAGTAAAAAAGGGAGGACAGACCATATTGGCCCCATAAAGAATGAGGAAGGACATCTGGTTACAAAGGATGGGGAGATGGCGTATTTATTCTTCTCATCAGTCTTCACAAGGGAATCGGAGGGCTTCAGTAACCAAAACCCAAGACACATCGCAGGAAGCACCTCCATGGTTAACGGATGACAGAATTAAAATTAGACTTGTGAAACTTAACCCTTTCATGACTAAGCCTATTTTTGGCATTTGGCTGTTTACAAGTTAAAATCCATATTTTTTGCTAGAAAATTACTTGGAACCCCCAAACATTATATATATTATTTTAGCAGAGACTCTTGAGAATAAAACGGTGATTGTTGCAATATTTTATGTCACACGGTATTTGCGCAGCAGTGTATTAAGCGCAACTTTTTTGGAAAAGGGACACTTTCATGAATTAAAAAAAAATGAAACAGTAAAATTAGCCCAATTTCTTTTGCATAATGTGAAAGATAATGTTATGCAGAGTAAATAGATACCAAACATGTCACACTTTATAATTGCACGCACTTGTGGATTGACGACAAAGTACGGTACCTAAAAATCTCAATAGGCGACGCTTTAAAAATGTTTTTACGGTTACCAGGTTAGCGTTATAGAGGAGGTCTAGTGCTAGAATTATTGCTCTTGCTCTGACGATCGCGGTGATACCTCACATGTGTGATTTGAACACTGTTTACATATGTGGGCACGACTTCCGTATGCGTTTTCTTTGCTTCGCGAGCTTGCGGGGACGATGGGCGCTTTAAACATTTTTTTTTTAATTTATATTAAAATGACTAAATTGTTTTTAAAAAAATAAATAAAAAATTGATTACTTTTATTGCTGTCACAAGGAATGTAAACATCCCTTGTGACAGTAATAGGTGGTGACAGGTACTCTTTATGGAGGGATCGGGGGTTTAAAAGACCCCCCACCCCTCCTTTACACTTCAATGTATTCAGATCGCCGAAAACTGCGATTCTGAATACCGTATATTTTTTTAAAACCGGTGCCATTGGCAGCCGAGTAAATGGGAAGTGATGTCATAACGACGCTTCCGTGTTTACGATTAGGATACTGGAATGAAGCTGATTACGGCTTCGTTCCAGTTCCTCCCCAGCAGCCGGAGGGACCGGATCTTGAATCGGTGCTCCCGATCGAGCGGGAGTACCGGTAACAGCGGCGGGAGGCAGCGGGAGGGGGGACATCCCCTCCCGCTCCTCCGGCATAACAGCCGAGCGGCTTTTAGCCGCTTCTGTTGTTATGGCTGGATAGCCAATCGCCCGCTGAAAAAAACGGTCCCGGGATGATGCCTGCAGGTGCGGGCATCATCTCGGTATAACCCCCGGAAGCCGAGTACGCACATCTGCGTACGATAGGCGGGAAGGGGTTAACGTTAATAAATCACCGGGACCAGATGGCTGGCACCCGAGGGTACTTGGGGAACTCAGTCAACTAATAACCAGACCATTGTTCCTAATTTTTACTGACAGTCTACTGACTGGAATGATACCAGCTGATAGCAGAAAAGCCAATGTAGTACCAATATTTAAAAAGGGCCCCAAATACATCCCTGGGAATTACAGACCAGTTAGCCTAACATCAATAGTATGTAAACTCTTGGAGGGGATGATAAGGTACCATATACAAAATTTTAGTAATGAGAATGGTATCAGTAAGCAGCATCATGAAGAATCGTTCTTGCCAAATCTACTAACCTTCTATGAGGAGGTGAGTTACCAGCTAAATAGAGGAAGGCCCGTTGACGTGGTGTATCTGGATTCTGCAAAAGCATTCGAAACAGTTCCCCATAAACTTTTACTGTACAAAATAAGGTCCGTTAGCATTGACCATAGGGTGAGTACATGGATTGAAAACTGGCTACAAGGGCGAGTTCAGAGGGTGGTTATAAATGGGGAGTACTCAGAATGGTCAGGGGTGGGTAGTGGGGTCTCCCAGGGTTCTGTGCTGGGACCAATCCTATTTAATTTGTTCATAAACGACCTGGAGGTTGGGGTAAACAGTTCAATCTCTGTATTTGCGGAAGATACTAAGCTAAGCAGGGCAATAACTTTTCCGCAGGATGTGGAAACCTTGCAAAAAGATCTGCCCAAATTAATGGGGTGGGCAACTACATGGCAAATGAGGTTCAATGTAGAAAAATTTTAAACAATCCATTTGGGTGGCAAAAATAGGAATCTATACACTGTGGGGGGGGGGGGGGGGACCTAGGATAGGAAAGGACCTGGGGCTCCTAGTAGATGACAGGCTCAGCAATAGCATGCAATGCCAAGCTGCTGTTAACAAAGCAAACAGAATATTGGCATATATTTGTTTTATCTCTGGAGTTTATATAATATAACTCCAGAGATAAAACGATAATTCTCCCTCTCTACAAGACTCTGGTCCAGCTGCACCTGGAATATGCTGTCCAGTTCTGGGCACCAGTCCTCAGGAAGGATGTACTGGAAATGGAGCGAGTACAAAGAAGGCCAACAAAGCTGATAAAGGGTCTGGAGGATATTAGTTATGAGGAAAGATTGCAAGCACTGAACTTATTCTCTCTGGAGAAGAGACGCTTGAGAGGGGATATGATTTCAATATACAAACACCATACCAGTGACCCCACAATAGGCATAAACTTTTTTGCAAAAGGGAATTTAACAAGACTTGTGGCCACTCATTAAAATTAGAAGAAAAGAGGTTTAACCTTAAACTACATAGAGGGTTCTTTACTGTAAGAGCGGCAAGGATGTGGAATTCCCTTCCACAGGCGGTGGTCTCGGCGAGGGGCTATCAATGCGTAGAGCGGGAGAATTATCGTTTTATCTCTGGAGTTATATTATATCAACTCCAGAGATAAAACGAATATATGCCAATATTCTGTTTGCTTTGTTAACAGCAGCTTGTTAACAGTTAGCTTTGTTAACATTGCATGCCATTGCTGAGCCTGTCATCTACTAGGAGCCCCAGGTCCTTTCCTATCCTAGGTTCTCCCCCCCCCAGTGTATAGATTGCATTCAAGAAACTATTAGATAAGAACCTGAACGACTGCAACGTACAGAAATATACAATGTAATACTGACATATAATCACACACATAGGTTGGACTTGATGGACTTGTGTCTTTTTTCAACCTCACCTACTATGTAACTATGTAAAAACAAAGTTTTAGTTTGTTTAATGCATTTTTGTATAATTAATAATCCATACAATTGCAATTAATTATTTTCTCCTATTTATCTTGAGTGCAGGGACCCGAAATATGTATGGGATTTGATACACCTATCTGTATGGTAATTTAAAAAATGCAAATATTTTAGAAAAATATTGGGCATTTTTCAGTACAATGGCTATCCATTCAACAATGGCTCTGCGTACAGGAGACTATAGTAACTTCAAAAATAATTATTTCTAACCAAAAATTTGCGTGAGCTTCTTGATATCCAAAATTGTAAAGAGGAGAGGCGTTATAAACCATTACAGCCATTCAATTCAGAGTTAAACAAAAACGATGGTACAACAATTATTATTCTACATTTGAGATGTGGGGATGTGCAATGTATAATGGGCATCTATGTATGTATGTGAATCCTGAACATGTGAGACATTTTGGATCTCCTCCAACCCTTGGCCATTCTAAATGTGCAGGTGGAGCATGGGAAGCCACCTGGGTCACAGACCATGGGCATGATTACAAGGACATGTACGGGTGACCCCAGCCCCTCTAATGCAACGGGAATCCTGCATTGCATCAGAGGGGAGTGGGGTCACCCGTACACATCACTGGGAAACCCAGTAAGAGCATGGATTTATTCGATTACATCTCTGGAATCTCTTTATTTTTAATTTTTTTATTTTTAATAAAAGGCTTGACCCAAGCCGTCTCTTGTGTTTTTTTTTTTACATTTTGACACTTTCTTTTTGTGAAATGGTAGGGGTACAATGTACCCCTTACCAATTCACAGAAGAGGGCTGGGTTCTGGGGGTCCCCTTGTTAAAGGGGGCTTCCAGATTCCGATAAGCCCCCCACCTGCAGACCCCCATAACCACCGGGCAAGGGTTGTGGGGATGAGGACCTTGTCTCCATCAACATGGGGACATTCTCCGCATGTTGAGGGCATGTGGCCTGGTATGGTTTAGGAGGGGGTGGGGAGCGCTCTCTTGCCCCCCCTTTTTCCTGCAGCCTGCCAGGTTGCATGCTCGGATAAGGGTCTGGTGTGGACTTCACATCTACTTTTAATAGGGATATGGGGAAAAAGTTTTGAGGGGGGGTTGGTTCTTTCCCTGGTTTTGGGAGTGTTACAATAATAGCATTAAGTGTTTCTTTAGCAAATGTGGAAGAGGAGGCAACGTTGTTGCAAAATTGTGTCAGGTATGGGAGTAGTGTACTAGAGTATTGTTGGTAATATTCCCCCATTAGACCGTCCGGTCCTGGGGCTTTCCCAGGTGGAAGTGTTTTAATCGTTGCTAGAATTTCTTGTTCAGTGAAGGGTTCATTCGGCAAGGCCAGTTGTGATTTGGACAGTTTAGGGAGTGTAAGAATTTGCTGTAAGAATGAGTCGATATCTGTATGGGAGGGTTGTGGTTTGGATGAGTCTCTATTTATGTTACAAAGATCACTATAGTAGTCACTAAAAGCATTGGCTATGTCCTGAGGATTGGTTAGCTTTTGTTTAGTGTGGGGGTGAGTTAGGTGGGTCATCTTAGTCTTGGCCCTTTTCCCTTTCAGTTGTTGTGCTAGTTTTTTCCCTGGTTTGTTGGAGGTAGAGTAGGATGCGGCTCTTATTTTGCATTGTATTTGTTCAGAGTTGAGGAGTAATGACCTCAACTCCTGTCGAAGTGATAGCAGTTTGGCTAGACTGTTTGGATTTGGGTTATTTTTATGTAAAGCTTCTTCTTGGGTACGTCATGGTGTGGATTACAGATGCACTGATTTTTTGTAGTAACCACTTATCAGTTAGAAACATGTCTATTCTTGAATATGATTTATGGTGCGGAGAGAAATATATGTAGTCTTTTTCTGACCCCTGTTGGCACCTCCAGACATCAAATAGATCTTGTGATGTGAGGAATTGCTCCGGGGGGGGGGGGGGGGATTCTCTTCTTGCTGCAGAAGTAGTGTCCATATGTATATCAATTACCAAATTAAAGTCACCGCAGATCAGTAGGTGGCCCTGTTTGGCTTTTTGTGCTATGGTTATTGCCTTCCAAAGAAAAGTCTTCTGCTGGGGGTTGGAGGCATATACATTTAGTAACGTATATTTGACATTATTAATTGTGCAGATTAGAATTAGGAACCCGCCGTCGGAGTCCGAAATCTTTTGTATCAGGTGGAAGTCTAAGTTGTTTTTAATAGCTATGAGGACTCCTTTTTTTCGATGTGTAAGTAGAATGGTAGATGTGTGAGTATTTTGTTTGAGAACAAAGGGTTGTTGATTGGGGCAGTAAATGTGTCTCCTGAATACAGATGATATCACTATGGAGTTTTTCCACAGTTAGCCATAGGGAATGTCTTTTAGCTGGTTGGTTAAGTCCCTTGGCGTTCAGTGATAGAATGTTGTTGGGTTCCAGTGGTGTGTGGATGGGAAATGAAACGATAAACCCTTACAGTTAGGTGGTGGTAAACGAGTTGAAGATAGGGTTCACTTAACCAGAGATGGTTAACCCACAGATTGGGAAGATCTGCGTTGTTGTGAGCTTAGGTTTGGAGCTGTGGAGAAAACAACAAGTCAGAAAAGCAGTAAAAAAAGAAAACAGGTGAACCGTTGAACTTTCCTGTTAGGTGTAGGTTGGTTAATGCAGGAGAAGGTGCGGCGTGGACAAACCTATAATCAAGCTGAAATCAGCTAGGCCGCTGTAGGGGAAAACAGTTAGTGAGTTAGAAGAACTGAGTGTTCAACAATCAGCAGTGAACAGTGAGGGAGAATTGGCATTGTTGATGTCAGTCTGTCCTGGTCAGGTATTGATTGGAGGTTGGTATCCTTTGGTTCCTTGGTTGCGGCGAAAATGTGGTATTTTACGATGCGATTGGGGAGAGGACGTATTTACGGGGGGGTTCTAAGATGATTCCCCATTCGTGTAGGAGATGTAATCCTTTCTGTAGATCACTGACAGTGTGAGTGGTGCCATTCTTTGTGATGAGGAGGGTCGCGAGATAGCGCCACTTATACAGGATTTTGTGATTATGGAGACCTTTGATGATAGGGTTCAGGTCTCTTCTGAGCTGGAGCGTGTATTTGGAGAGATCTGGAAATATCTGAACTCCATCAAATGGTCGGGGCAAAGGTGATTTATTTCTTGCTTCATACAGCAATCTTTCTTTTATGTGAAAGAAGTGTATTCGCATGAGAACATCCCGTGGCACTGATGCTGCTAGATGGGAGGGCTTTGCAATTCTATGAATTCTGTCTACAACAATGTCTCTGAGTGAAGCATCTGGTATAATGGCGTGTATAAGATCTCTGGCATACTTTTGCAGTTCTGCCGGTGGGATATAGTCTCAGGGACCCCCCTCAGTTTCAAGTTATTATGCTGGGAGCGGTCTTCTAAATCAGCCAGCTTGGCCCGGACCCATTCTTGCTCATCTTTAACTTCTTCACAAGTGTCAATCAGGTCATTCACAGTAGTTGTGCATTCTGCCATTCCCTTTTCTATAGTAGTGACCCTCTTTCCCATTGCACCCATATCAGTGTTGATTTTATGCAACTGGGAGGAGAGGTCTGTCATCAAGGATGTCTGTAGGGACATGAGCATGTCTTTCAATGTAGTATCCAGGACTGACTGCCCTGAGGTGGTGAAAGATGCAATGGAACTTGCAGGGCCTGGTTGGACTGGAGTGGATTGAAGGCCTGGGCTGTTATTAGTGCCAGAGGCGGCTGCGATAGCAGTGCATCCATCCGCATCCAGGCCTTTGCTGGGCTGTTAGTGAGGGGACCTGACTCTGTGTCCTGTGTGGGGGACAGGGGCAGTGCTGCTATGCCCATTTCTCCCTGGCATTCATCTGGGAGGTCTGTATATGCCTCCTGCTGCACCGCGCGGCCACCACCATCATGAATATCACTGATCTGGGCCTCCGGTGGGAACATGAAGGTAGTGAGCTTCTTAGGCGTGTGGTCTCCAATCCTTTTGCGGGACATCGTAGGCTGGCTTGTGCTGATGTTCTGGGGCAGAGATGGTCTGGGACCGCTGTGTTTGGCAGGCTGTAGGCGCTCCGTTGTCCTCCCTTACTGAGGAGCTGTAAGTTCAAGCGTCCATCTTAGACGCCGGCTAGCCACGCCCCCTCACGCTACCACTTTTAAATGACTTTTTTTCCTTTAGAAATCTAATTTTGCTCTGGGACTGTTATAAACACGGGGAAACATGTGCCACTTTTCAGGCATACTATAGACACCCCCAGGTACGAAATTTAAAGGAATATTTAACTTTTATTGTTTCACTTTAAGCATTATTAAAATCACTGCTCTCGAAAAAACTTCAGTTTTTAAAACTTTTTTTTTGCATTGATACACGCCCCCTTTAAAATTAGCACTTTTGATTTTTCATGTTCGTGTCCCATATACTTTTTATGGTGTTCGCGTGTTCGAACAAATTTTTTGCCTGTTCGCATGTTCTGGATGCGAACCGAACAGAGGGGTGTTTGGCTCATCCCTCTTGACTGACTGGGCAAAATACATGCAATCTTTTTGCAGGTGGAACAACATCCAGATACAGTATGTATTACTTTGTATCTTTATCGGTTTGCATGGGTTCAGTTTGAAATTTCTTGCATACACACTCAAGAGGGCTAAACAGCATACATTTTGGCCTGAAAGTGACAGGTGCCATGTACAGCCAGCCTCTACATATCAATGACAGGTTGGCTGCCACCATGGCTGTAGCCATGGTTGTGTAGCACCCTCAAGTGTACATAGTAGGTGAATTTACTTTGGCTTTGTTGTAGGCAGAGGAGCTGAGGTTAATTTGTTTGTGGTAGCTGTGAAGAGCTTCAAGGGCTGGGTCTATGTTACCTCCCCCTAGCTTCCATGATCTGCTGGATAGTTCTGGAACTTAAAGGGCTGATGAACAGATACTAAAGCCTGGATATTTATGGAATCTTCACCAATCCCTGGGTAGGCAATGCCCAGAAGGTAGGGAGATAGGCCATAAATGTCCAGGAGCCTAGCAGAGAATGTGCAGAGTCCAGGGTCCAGTTGCTTGGAAGAGACCCCTGTGCTGGGGAGCTCTGCCCCTGGGCAGAAGGAAGGACAGGAGAAAGCCAGTGGGAGAGAGATGTAGCAGCTGAAGTCTCACACTCTCTCCAGCCTCAATTAGGCTTAGCTGAAGCTACCTTGAAAGTCAAGGTTCAGGGACTGTATAGCAGGAAGCTTGTGCAGCAGCCATTTGGACTTCAGGACTCACCAAAGAAGGATCCAACTTTCATTCTTCACACACCAAGCCTGGATAGAGGAGGGGCAGCAGGGTGAAATATTTTGCTTGCCCATAACCTAGGGACAGCATAGTGACTGTCTACAACTGGGAAAGCCATGCTGTACCTCTAGCTGGGGATTAAAGTACAGCCATGTGCATCAGCATTTCTCTATGGAGTAGCACCTGTATTCATTCAGCAGTTGGAGCTTTTTGCTATCTGTTTTGCTGTACCATCAAAACGACGGGAGGACAGCTTTGTAATGTTAATTCCTAGCAGCCAGAAACATCAACAAGTCCTCAAGTTTGCATTCAAGCTCTATAGTTCTGGACATCCCATGCTTTTCCCCATTCCCCATCCAAGTTTAACCCCTATAAAAAGAAAAACAAACATCCCCTGGACCGATTTTTGAGTCTGCATGAAAGCTGCAAAAATTCCTGTTGCCTAGCTATGTGCATAAGGGCGGACCTGAAAGTCAAGCGGCCCTTGTGTCGTAAGTTGTATCAGTATACATGCAAATCTAAAAATTTGCATTCTTATTGGACTTGCGCACACTGCCTTAAATGCAGTCCCACTGTTCGGCCCTTTTGTGGCTGTGTGCAAGAGACCTACCTAAGCTGGTAGGAGGATTTACATTTGGTTAAATTGCATTTTACACAATTAGGAGGTACTTAGACCTTTCAATTGTGACACAGTTCTGTCTCAAAAACACACTGACACAGCTACTTTTTATAAGGCAACAACACTTTTGCTAATGTTTGCATTGGGGAGACTTTTGCCATTCTACACTGAATACAAAGTGGTTGGAATTTTGACCTTTTTGTTAAAAGCACAAAGCCTTCATTAAAATTGCTGCATTTTGTTCCCTGGAGTAAATGCTAGTTGATCATCTAATGGCAAATAGCAATTTTAAAGAATAAGACTCAAAATCAATATCATTTTATGTTATTATGTTTGAAAAGCAACACAGTAAAACTGTTTAAAGTATCACTAAAACAGTTTAAAGTATTACAATCCCATTATTGAACTTTTAGATTTTTTTGCATTGTTTTTTCCTGCTGGTAGTAGTATTTGGGAAAAAATAAATAAAAACAATTGTAAGGCAGAGACAAGCAAACAGACATGATGCGGCAGAAGAATAGCAAATCTCTCTAAATTTGAAAGTCAACAAACTGGCCTCATCCACAGAAGCAGTGATCCAAATCCCATATAAAATATAGATGGTGCTAATAATGTCAGTCACAGAGTAACGGGCTATAAAATTGCTTTAGGCTTTTGTACTTTAAGAAGTAAAATAAACTCAATTCATATTTTCAGTTTTATCACAAGCTCTTCCATGTAGTTTGATTTATGTTTTTTGTAGTTTTACTGACTTAATGGTATTTATACTTCCGTGACAATTTTATATATTTTTACTTCTTATTATTAAAATAGAAATACTCCTACATCAGTAGAATACGAAAAAAACTCTCAAAGCGGAGTTCCACCCAAAAGTGGAAATTCCCCATTAAGGACTTTTTACCCGCTGACATGCTACATTTCGGGGGGGGGGGGGGAGCGGGTACCTAGTTTTGACAGTACCCCAGCTCCCGCTTCTGCTCGGACCACCTAGGCAACTCGAGTGGAAGTTCTCCTCTCCCCCTCCCTCCATGCATTCGTCTGGGACACGTCACAGGTCCCAGAAGATTGCCCAGCCATTAAGGACGTGCAGTGCGATCTGTGCAATGTGCAGTGAGCACCTGGCTGTAAAGCCGCAGGCTGTCACAGCCGGGTGCCCACACTAGTAATGCCGGTGCCACCAAAAGGCGGGGGAGTGAACTGAGGCTTCAGGTGGCTGCATCACTGGATCGCAGGACAGGTGAGCGTGTGTTTATTAAAAGTCAGCAGCTACAACTTTTTTTACAACCACTTTACTAATAGTACTTGCCATTCGGGTCAATTCTGACACTTCACTCCTACATGTAAAAATCTACTTTTTTCTGCAGAGGCCCTATAGAATAAAATGGTGGGTGTTGCAATTTTTTATGTCACACGGTATTTGCGCAATGGTTTTTCAAACACAATTTTTTTGAAAAAAAAAAAACTCTTTTAGGAATTAAAAGAAAACTAAAACACTAAAGTTAGCCTAATTTTTTGTATATGTGAAATATGGTGTTACGCTGAGTAAATATATACCTAACATGTCATGCTTTAAAATTGCATCTACAGTGCTTGGAATTCTCCATAGACTACACTTTAAACGCATTTACAGGTTACCAGTTTAGAGTTGCACAGGTCCAGTGTTAGAATTTTTTCTCTCGCTCTGATATTCGCGACAATACTTCACATGTGTGGTGTGATCACTGTTTACATATGCATGTGGGAGTAGCATTTGCGCGTAAGCACAGAGGGACAGGGTGCTTAAAGTTTTTTTTATTATTGTTTATTTTTAACAAAAAAAATTTTTTGTATTGGCTTTATTGCTATCACAAGGGATGAACAACATCCCTTGTGACAGCATGGGCTGTGACAGGTCCTCTTTATGGAGAGATCTGGGGCCTATTAGACCCCAAATCTCTCCTCTAGCATCCCATGCAGCTGATCAGACACAGATCGGTCTGATCAGCTGCTTTCCTGGCCGCTGGTGACTAGGTAAACAAAGAGATGGAACCGGAAGGAAGGACATAACTCCGCCACTCCTGGTTTCCAGGGTTACAGAGAGAAGGGAACAGCATCAGTTCCTCTCTCTCTGTTCAGGGTAGCCATCACCGCCGGCCGCATAGCTCTCGGGCATTGGGATCGTACGGTAGAGCCCATGAGAAGCGGCAGTGGGAGGGGGGTGGGACCCCCTTCCGCCACCCGCAGAGGTGATCGAGGGGCTAATTAGACACTCAGATCTCTTCTGCCTGTTAGGATAATGCCAGCAGAAAAGATACATACATTATTCTGGTATAACCACTGAAACGGTAGGATGTCCATGGACGTCCTCCCGGTGGGAAGTGGTTAATATCCTTTCCTACTCTATCCAAAACAAAACAATGTCTATGGACACACTTTTCTGTTTCAGTATGTTTATTGAGAGCATAATGTCAGGAAGTAAAATACCAATACAGGCAATTTATGAAGGCTTGCAAGGCCAGTCAACACTAATGCCGTGTACAGACGATCGGAATTTCTGA
The DNA here is from genome assembly GCF_037356315.1 of Lithobates pipiens. Lineage (NCBI taxonomy): Eukaryota > Metazoa > Chordata > Amphibia > Anura > Ranidae > Lithobates > Lithobates pipiens. The sequence continues at coordinate 162,497,538 of NW_027507748.1, read as the reverse complement.
CAACAAATGTTCGATGTGAGCTTGTTGTCGGAAATTCTGACCGTGTGTAGGCTCCATTGGACATTTTTTGTCGGGATTTCCGACAATAAAAATTTGAGAGCTGGATCTCAAATTTTCTGACAACAAAATCTGTTGTTGGAAATTCCGAGCATGTGTACACAATTCAGACGCACAAAATTCCATGCATGCTCTGAATCAAGTACGAGACGGAAGCCCTCGGTCTCGTAAAACTAGCGTTCGTAATGGAGATAGCACATTCGACACGCTGCAAATTTTGAAATCTTTCAATGCAGCACATTCTCTTCTTTATAATGTTAGAACAATGAAGTTGTTTTGCAGCTGATATTCACACAGTTCTGACAAATTTCTTTATTATTTCTTGTGATCTCATGAATATTTTTTTTTTTTTGCAAGATCTCCAGAATAACGTTTTGTTTTTGTTTTTTTATAGTAATCTCCTTTTTTTAAATTTTTTAAATCAAGATCTCCTGTTTTTTTATTTTTTTTCTAGTGATCTTCATAATATTTTTTTCGTTTTGTTTGTCAAGTTACCACAACACCATTATTATCTTGTATTTTTTAACCTCAAGGAGATTGGTTTGTGTTGGTGTCCCTTGTTAATTTTACATTGACTTTTTGAAATGTACCTGCCTACTCACAAAAAAAAATTCTTTTTTAAATTTTAACACATGGCCAATGATTTTAGACAAAAAAATTGACATTTATTAGGAGTCATAACAAAATAAAGAGGAGGGCAAAGCCGGATAAACTGGTGAAATTTGCAAAGCCTTTGTACCCTAGGGCACACATCAAGTATTTTACAGGCAAAATTGGGATCCTGAGGAGTCCATTTAACTACTTCCCGGCTAATGTATATATAAGGCTGGGTGGGAGCTCTTTCCTTCTGACTGGACATTCAGGAACGTCCTTCAGAAGGAGGGTGATCGCGCAAGAGCATGCCCGCACAGTGGCACGGTCCCAATGCGCTCTGGGATCGGCAGGAGGGCTCTGTGATTGGCCCTCCTGATCACATGATGGGCGAGTCCAATCACATCCGTCATGTGATGTAAACAAGCAGCCGGTTGCTAGGCAATCGGCTCTCCTCACACAGAAGTCGTCGCTGAGGAGAGGAGAGCGGATCGCTGCAGCCGGCTGGTGACCAGTGAGTATGAGCTGTTTTTTACAGCTTTTTACTCACTGATCACCAGTCTATTGTAAAACATAGTATAAACACACATGTCCCCAAATAATAAAAAACACATGTCCGCAATTAATTAAAACACACGTCCCCCACATATGTCCCACTAAAATCTTATGTCCCAATGATTATCTGCACACATATGTCCGTGATCACCTGCACACATCTGTACATGATCATTTGCGTACATATGTCCGGGATCACACAAACCAATTAATATACACTTAAGGGAATTTTTTTTACCAAAAACATGTAGCAGAATACATTTTGGCTTAAATTTATGACAAAATTTGATTTTATTGGATTTCTTTTAAAATAGAAAGTATTGTGTTGTTTCCAAATTTCCACAAATTTTTTCGCTTATATCACAAAAATAAAAAACTGAGTCGTGAGTAAATACCACCAAAATAAAGCTCTATTTGTGCAAACAAAATGATAAAAATTTCATTTGGGTACAGCATAGCATGACAGCGCAATTGTCATTGAAAGTGCGAGAGCAGAAGTGCGCATGCGCGAGGGTTCCAATATGGCCGCGTAAGCCGGGAGCTCCGCGCCACGCCGTCTCTCCAGCACTGCTAGCGGGCCACCCAGCCAAGCTACCTTTTCTGCGTACTGCTCATCGGATCCCACATACATTGGGGATCACCCGGAGACCGCTTCGTCGACCCGAAACGAGCGTAGGCCTCGTGGAGGCTGAATCCCATTCCCGCGGGGTGTACCAAGATGGCCGCCGGACTTTAAGCACTCGTGTGGAGAAGTTCTCACCGTTCCGGAGGGCTCAAAAACTGCATCTAAAGGTACCCTCCAATCCCTTACACAATAAGTGCCCCTTGTATGCTTAAAACGGGGGCCAGGAGGAATTTGCAAGGGGAGTTCAACTCCACCACACCATCAGGGAGTCACAAGATGGCCACCGCAGCGGTCACCGACACTCAGCCCTCACCACAACATCTAGAGCTGACTCCGGATCACAGATCAGTCATAGCTCCGGCTATCCTCCACTTCACATCAGGACCTCACAGCCTGGGGACCCCCTCCCCCACTTCTACAGAATCACTACTCAACCAAGCTTTTGGAGACCAGGCCCTCTCCCCGGCGGTCCCCCCTGCTTTACCCACCCCCGGCCCTCAGGGCCCAGTTACACATATGACTCAGTCATCCATTGAAGAACTATTTCTCAAGTTCTCAACACTCCTAGATAGGGGTCTTGCGGCTAACGCAGCAGCCATCATGGGCGAAATCAGGGCAGATTTGCAGAACATAGGATCCAGGATGGATGCTATGGAAGACAAAATTGAACAAACAGTAGCCATCTCTCATCAAAACACCGGGCTCATTCAAACTTTGCAAGATCAATTGGATACAGCATTCTCACGCATTGACGACCTGGAAAATAGGTCAAGGAGACTGAACTTTAGAATTAGAGGCCTACCAGAATCTATTACAGATGTTTCCACGGCAACACAAGATTTGATCCGAGCTCTGGTCCCCAATATCCCAGCAGCCCGCCTGGAACTGGACAGAGTCCACAGAGCTATGAGACCCACCAGGAAGGACGGGTCTCCCAGGGACGTCATTGCTAAACCTCTATATTATGCTGTGAAGGAGGAGGTGATGAAACAAGCCAGAACCCTACCGCAGATCTCATGCCAAGGGCACCCTGTGCAAATATTTGCGGACATTTCCCCAGCTACCATCCAAAAGAGAAGAGCCTTGAAGCCGCTCCTGACAGCCATGGCCCAGAAGGACATCAAATATAAATGGGCCTTCCCATTTGCGGTGCGATTTTCACTCAAGGACCGGTCATACTCCTTTTCCACATTCGACGCCGGAGAAAAGTTACTTCTGAAATTAAATGTCATAGCCCAAGAAATGGAAATGGAGACTGCTGCTCCAACCTCTACTTCCAACAAACGCCCTCCACCCACTGGATCCCCCAATCCACTCTGGAGTAAAACCAAATCCAGAAGATCTTCCAATCACGGTCCCCCCTGATCCATCCAGGACTCTCCATGCTGTTTCTCAGAAGGGATTCCAATCCTAGAAGAAAATTTTCCTTGGACCTTGAGGACTGAAAGGTCCCCCAGCCCTCCCTCAATGGGGGTACTGATGTCATTTTTGTTCCCCATAAACGAAGGGGCCACGATTCTACCCTACACCCAGTCACTCCCCTATCAGGACTTGATTTAAATATATCTCCCCACCCCACCCTCTCCTTCATCCCCCATCATCCCCCCTCCCTCCCCTTTAAATTCCCCCCCTTTTTTTTTTTCTTTGTAAGCTATTGTGGTACACCGGCCTATAGTAATTGATGCTTGAAGCCTCTTGGGTGGCACTTTGCGTGTTATTTTGTATACACCTGTTGGCAAGCACATGGTTATTTTGTCACTTGTATTTTTCCAGCGGGTTAAGAAGTGCTGAGGCGCGACGTGAGCCACATGCGCCTCATCCTACCTTTTCGACCACCTTGGTGGTCGGTGGGGTCGGAAGACCAACCCCAGGGTTGGCATTATTTCTTTTTTTTCCATATCTCACAATTGACTGTGAGATGTTCGTAGTTCTCTTACCTCCCCTCCTGGTCTCCTGTATACCAGGGGGGGGGGTCTTTTCCTCTTTCTCTTCATCTTGCTTCTTCTCTACTCCTATTTCTCTTCCCCCGCCTTTTCCAGAGCGTCACTCACTTGACTTTTATTTTTCAGACTTGAAGGAGTTTGGCTACATCACAAAGGTTCTCACATTCCACGAACGAACTCAATCTGTTAGGCTTCGGCTTCCTTCATGGCTCCTTGGGAGGGTAAGTGATGTGTTGATGGGTAGCTCCCCCCACTTTGAGGTTCATGGCTGATCACACACAACATACCTGGAGGGTAGCTTCACACAATGTACAAGGTATAAACTCTCCCCTTAAACGCAAAAAAATCTTTAACTCATATAAATCGTCCAAACTAGATGTCCTTTTGATTCAGGAAACCCACTTTCCTAGTACGTATAACCCCTCCTTCTTACACTCCCACTACAATAAATTCTACCTAGCAAATGCAGCTAACAAGACCAAGGGGGTAGCAATAGTGTTTGCTAAATCCTGTAATTTCCAAATAATATCCGAAACCAAAGATCCTGACGGCAGATACCTGCTAGTGAAAGGCACTTTAGATGGCCACCTTTCCTCATTTATATCCTATTACTCCCCTAACAAGGGTCAAACAGCCTTTTTCAGAAGACTCATTGTTTACCTCACCCCCCTTCTAGAGGGAACAGTTATACTCGGGGGAGACTCCAATGCGGCCTTTGATCAGGGGCTAGACAAAACTAGACCCCTAGGTTCTCAACTTACCCGTCCCTCTAATAAGAGTCTTAAACTAGCGAAATTAATACACGAACAGGGACTGGCAGATGTTTGGAGAGAACTAAACCCCACCAAACGAGACTATACCCACTTTTCACACCCCCACAATTCATACGGCAGAATTGACCACCTGTTAGTGAAATCTTCAGTTATCCCTGCCATACTTCAATCAAAAATTATTGACTCCTCCCTTTCGGATCACTCATTAGTTGTTATGACCATCCGCTCGCAATACAATAGATCGGGCCAGAAGCAATGGAGGCTGAACGAGTCCATCCTATCAGATCCTGTCCGAGTCTCTTTGCTAGCTGACTCCCTAAAGGAATACTTTCAATTTAACGACGGTGATGAAGTATCGGCGGAAACACTTTGGGCGGCTCATAAAGCCTTTATTAGGGGGGAACTCATCAGATTATCATCAGCCATTAAAAAGGAACGAGAGGCTGCAATTAAAAAACTAGAGAACGACTATGTGTCCCTAAAAACTCGGCATAAACAAGACCCGACCCGTAATTTACTCCCTCAACTGGACAGGATCAGGCTGGAACTGAACCTAGCTTTGACAGCTAAAGCCGAAAAACAAATAAGATGGTCGCAAAATAGATTCTATACACAAGGTGATAAGATGGACTCTATGTTGGCCAATAAATTGTCTCCCAGACTCAAAACACAGGCTCTACCAAAGATTATAATCCCTGGACAAGGCCCCACAGCTAATCCTACAAAGATACTGGGCTCATTCGCAGAATTTTACAATAAACTCTACTCACCAACCCCAGCCCCTGCTGATCACTCTATAGACGCTTTCTTAAATGACCTTCCTATCCCACAACTCTCCTCGAACCATAGAGACAGCCTAGAAGCCCCTTTTACAACGGCAGAAGTTTTAGCAGCAATTAAAACCTTAAAACCGGGCTCGGCCCCCGGCCCGGACGGCTTATCCAATCCTTATTACAAAAAGTTCGCTGAAACTTTAGCACCTTACCTCTCTAAATTCTTCAACTATGCCTCGAAGGGAAACCCACTTGATCCCCAACTAAACGCAGCGCTTATAACTGTCATCCCAAAACCTGATAAAAACCCAGAAGAGGTCGGGAATTACCGCCCAATTTCTTTAATTAACTGTGACATTAAAATACTAACCAAAATCCTCGCCACCCGGTTGGCAGAATTCATTAATGCGTATGTACACAAAGATCAGGTGGGTTTCATTCCTGGTAGACAAGGCCCAGATCAGATAAGGAGAACCATAGATATTATGTCCATTCTCCAAACAAACTGGGATGGAGGACCCCAACAATCGGGTATGCTTCTCTTGCTTGACCTACAGAAGGCCTTTGACTCGGTCTCCTGGCCTTATATCTTTGCTATCCTTCACAAATGGGGCTTTGGACAACGCTTTACTGGCCTAATACAGGCCCTCTACTCAACTCCTACAGCAAGAATCCGAATCCAGGGCTTCTACTCCAAACCCATTGCCATAAGACAAGGAACTAGGCAAGGATGCCCATTGTCCCCTTTAATTTTTGCGATGGCGATCGAGACCCTTGCTATAGCTATAAGACAAAACCAAGACATAAAAGGGGTGGTATGCGGATCTCGTGTTCACAAATGTGCCCTATTTGCGGACGATATCATGCTATACATCACTTCTCCCATAACTTCCTTGCCCAATCTAAACGTCCTGCTAGATTCCTTCTCCAAGATGTCAGGTCTCCAAGTGAACTACAGTAAATCCCAGGCTCTCAACGTCTCTCTAACTCCCTCCACTGTTGAACTTTTAAAGCAGAACTTCAATTTCCAATGGAACGAATCCTCCATCAGATACCTAGGTATAAACCTCACAGCTAAGATAGAGTCTTTATACAGCCATAACTATTCCCCAATGTATCGTAAACTAGAAGCAGATTTACAGAATTGGACCCATCTTCCCATATCATGGCTAGGCAGGATACACGCTATCAAAATGACTCTATTACCCAGATTACTTTATCTGTTTAGATCCCTGCCAATCCCCATTCGTAAGGATCACCTCTCCACCTTCCAAAACAAAATCCTAAAATTCATTTGGGGTAAGAAAGGTTATAGACTAGCCCGCAATACCCTCTTCGCTCATAGGAAGAGGGGTGGTTTAGGCCTGCCACATCTATTCCGCTATTATCAAGCAGCCAGACTAACACAGTTATCCGTAATTTACTCCAAATATGAGAAGCCGGACTGGATCCATATTGAGAATCAGGCAGCCCCACTTTTACCCTAGACTTCTTACTGTAGACCCCCCAGAAAAATAGACCCGCTATCTTATCCCCAACTCTCTCCCACTCATTTAAACTATGGGATTCCCTGCGCTACTCTGCCTCCTTGGTCTCAACAATTAAACCTTTAACTCATATTTTCAACAATCCTCGCTTCCCTCCAGGATACAATGTACTTGCTTTCAAATGGTGGGTCGATAAGGGTCTCTATAGGATAGGACACTTTTTCACAGCCACAGGACCTATCACCTTGAATTTTGTATCAAGAAACTAAGCCTTCCTAAGACCGAAATTTTTCGGTTTCATCAGATCCAACATTTTCTGCACTCCCTTTGCAAAGGAAACTCAAACCCCCCGATCTTTACAGAATACGAACTTTGGTGCGGTCAAGCCATGGACCAAAAGGGGGGGATCTCCTTAGTCTACACGTCTCTCACCACCCCCAAAACAAAGGCGCCCTATATGACCGCCTGGGAAACTGACTTCTCTTTCCAATGGGCATTGGACAAATGGCACTCAATGGGGGCTAGATCCTTTCGGGTTTCTGCTCAACACAAACCTTATGGAAGCAGGGACAAAAGTACTAACCAGATGGTATTACACGCCAGCCAGAGTTGTACACATGTTCCCAACAGCCAGTCCGCTCTGCTTCTGGGGCTGCAAGCTTACGGGGACAATGTCACACATTTGGTGGGAATGCCCAAGAATTCGCCCCTTTTGGAAGAAAGTTTTTAACCTGATTGAAAGATTGATTGGTGCCAAGGTTCCCAGGTCTCCCACGGTGGCTCTCCTTAATGATCCAATTCCCCATCTCTCTAAACCCTCCAGCAGGTTGACCCAATTTGTACTGCTGGGAGCCAAAATCTCCATAGCCAGGAATTGGAAGGAACCAGGGGTTTCTTTTACAATAGTCAAGAAAAAGATTTCCTGGATCATGTCTCAGGAGAGGCTTGCCAGTTTGCTGGAGGATACGTCTGATAGGTTTGTAGCCACCTGGGAGCCCTGGGCCAGAGTAATGGGCCTGACCAACTTTCCATATGTATGAACTCCTCTTATTAAACCTGATACAAGTAGTGACGCTCTCCCCACCCCTACCCCCCTCTGTCTCCCTCTTCTTTCTCTTTCTTTATCTTTCCCTTTTCTTTCCTTTTGTTAGCACATTTCTTCTTGGTTTCCATACTGTGGACTAAGGCTAGTCTGGAAAGGTATAAAAGTATCTGTAAATGTCTCTCAGGCAATGTTCGTTGGTTGGCACAAAGAATCTTTTGCGATTTGCTTTAGTTTGCTTCTCCCAGCAGAGGAGCCTCAGATCGGCCCATGGGCTGACCGGCTGGTAAAACAGGAGTTCTCTGGTATGTGATGGACAATTTCCTTTCACTTATCTCCTTTTATGTTCATAATGTGTGGGCGCCTATTGCCCCCGACACAGTGTGATCCCATTAGGGGTGTCGAGGGTGCTAGGTGGCATCCCGTCTATATTTTTTATATCACTCCCAATTGTCATGTCAATCCATACCAGACATAGTGAGCTCCTTTTCCTGTCATCTTCATTTGCTTTTAATAATACAGATGCCATACAGTTCGCAATGTGACCTCCCCGGTTTATGCTGTTTGCCTGTACTTTTTGACATGTTCACCACTTTCTTCATATGTATGTGAGACGACATGTTGTCGCTGTCTATTGTGTGGATTTTATTTTTTGAAACAAATAAAAATCTTTGAAAGTGAAAGTGCGCAGGGGCGTACTAAGTGGGGGGGGCGGGGGGGCGTGCCGCCTCGGGTGCCACACACTGGGGGGGGGTGTCAGGCCAGCGCCCCTCCCTCCCCTCTCCGCAACTGAAGTGTCAGACAGCGCCGTGAGGAGCCCGAGGCACTGGCAGTAGGCGGCATTGCGGGGGGGGGGGGGGGGTGCGAGCAGCACCCGAGTGGAGTGACATCTGCCGGCTCAGTGATCAGGGACCCGGCTCCCCTTCTTTCTGTGGTCGCGTCGCGCTGCCGTTCTGATCAGTCTCGGGCAGCGGCTGTCACTCACAGCCGAGCAGAGTGAAGCCGCCTCCCCCTCCTCCATGCACAGCGCTGTGTAGACAAGGAGGGGGAGACGGCTTCACTCTGCTCGGCCGCTGCCCGAGACTGATCTGAACGGCGCGATGTGAGTCACGTGACTACAGAGAGAAGGGGATTATTGCGCCGGGTCCCGGATCACTGAGCCGACAGGTGACACTCCACTCGGGTACTGATCGCACCTCCCCCCTGCAATGCCGCTGCCTTGGGCTCCAGGTACACTAGGGGTTCTTTACTGTGGTGGGTACTGCACTGTAGGGGGGTCCTGCACTGTAGGGGGTCTGCACTGTAGGGGGGGGTCTTGCACTGTAGGGGGGTCCTGCACTGTAGGGGGGGTCCTGCACTGTAGGGGGTCTGCAGTGGGGGTCCTGCACTGTAGGGGGGTCCTGCACTGTAGGGGGGTTCTTTACTGTGGTGGGTCCTGCACTGTAGGGGGGTCCTGCACTGTAGGGGGGGTCCTGCACTGTAGGGGGTCCTGCACTGTAGGGGGGTCTGCACTGTAGGGGGGGTCTGCACTGTAGGGGGGGTCCTGCACTGTAGGGGGGTCCTGCACTGTAGAAGGGGTCCTGCACTGTAGGGGGGTCCTGCACTGTAGAAGGGGTCCTGCACTGTAGAAGGGGTCATGCACTATAGGGGTCCTGCACTGTAGGGGTCCTGCACTGTAGAAGGGGTCCTGCACTGTAGGGGGGGTCCTGCACTGTAGGGGGGTCCTGCACTGTAGAAGGGGTCCTGCACTGTAGGGGGTCTGCACTGTAGGGGGGTCCTGCACTGTAGAAGGGGTCCTGCACTGTAGGGGGGTCCTGCACTGTAGAAGGGGTCCTGCACTGTAGGGGGGGTCCTGCACTGTAGGGGGTCCTGCACTGTAGAAGGGGTCCTGCACTGTAGGGGGGTCTGCACTGTAGGGGGGTCTGCACTGTAGAAGGGGTCCTGCACTGTAGAAGGGGTCCTGCACTGTAGGGGGGTCTGCACTGTAGAAGGGGTCCTGCACTGTAGAAGGGGTCCTGCACTGTAGGGGGTCCTGCACTGTAGGGGGTCCTGCACTGTAGAAGGGTTCCTGCACTGTAGGGGGGTCCTGCACTGTAGAAGGGGTCCTGCACTGTAGAAGGGGTCCTGCACTGTAGGGGGGGGTCTGTACTGTAGGGGAAGATTCTGCACTGTAGGGGGGTCTGTACTGTAGGTGAGGATTCTGTACTGTAGGGGAGTCTGTACTGTAGGGGGGTCTGCGCTGTAGGGGGGTGGGTCTGTACTGTAGAAGGGTCTGCACTGTAGGGGGGGTCTGCGCTATAGGGTGGAGGGGTCTGTACTGTAGGAGGGTCTGCACTGTAGGGGAGGATTCTATACTGTAGGGGGGTCTACACTGTAGATGGGGGTCTGTATGGTAGGGAGGGGGGGTCTGCACTGTAGGGGATCTGTGTAACATGCAGAGGGTCCAGAGCTGTGAGGGGCTGTGTAATGTAAAGGGGTGCAGAGGTGCAGGGTGCTGTGTAATGTAAAGGGATCCAGAGGTACAAGGGCTGTGTAATGTAAAGGGGTCCAGAAGTTCAGGGTGCTCTGTAATGTAAAGGGATCCATGGGTACAAGGGCTGTGTAATGTAAGGGGTCAGGAGGTTCAGGGTGCTATGTTATGTAAAGGGGTCCAGAGGTACAAGAGCTGTGTAATGTAAAGGGTTCCAGAGGTGCAGGCTGCTGTGTAATGTAAAGAGGTCCTTAGGCGCAAGGTCCTGTGTAATGTAAAGGGGTCCAGAGGTTCAGGGCGCTGTGTAATGTAAAGGGGTCAGGAGGTTCAGGGTGCTATGTTATGTAAAGGGGTCCAGTGGTACAAGAGCTGTGTAATGTAAAGGGGTGCAGAGGTGCAGGGTGCTGTGTAATGTAAAGGGATCCAGAGGTACAAGGGCTGTGTAATGTAAAGGGGTCCAGAGGTTCAGGGTGCTGTGTAATGTAAAGGGATCCATGGGTACAAGGGCTGTGTAATGTAAAGGGGTCAGGAGGTTCAGGGTGCTATGTTATGTAAAGGGGTCCAGAGGTACAAGAGCTGTGTAATGTAAAGGGTTCCAGAGGTGCAGGCTGCTGTGTAATGTAAAGAGGTCCTTAGGCGCAAGGTCCTGTGTAATGTAAAGGGGTCCAGAGGTTCAGGGCGCTGTGTAATGTAAAGGGGTCAGGAGGTTCAGGGTGCTATGTTATGTAAAGGGGTCCAGTGGTACAAGAGCTGTGTAATGTAAAGGGGTGCAGAGGTGCAGGGTGCTGTGTAATGTAAAGGGATCCAGAGGTACAAGGGCTGTGTAATGTAAAGGGGTCCAGAGGTTCAGGGTGCTGTGTAATGTAAAGGGATCCATGGGTACAAGGGCTGTGTAATGTAAAGGGGTCAGGAGGTTCAGGGTGCTATGTTATGTAAAGGGGTCCAGAGGTACAAGAGCTGTGTAATGTAAAGGGTTCCAGAGGTGCAGGCTGCTGTGTAATGTAAAGAGGTCCTTAGGCGCAAGGTCCTGTGTAATGTAAAGGGGTCCAGAGGTTCAGGGCGCTGTGTAATGTAAAGGGGTCAGGAGGTTCAGGGTGCTATGTTATGTAAAGGGGTCCAGTGGTACAAGAGCTGTGTAATGTAAAGGGGTCCAGAGGTGCAGGCTGCTGTGTAATGTAAAGGGGTCCAGGGGTGCAGGGGGCTGTGTAATGTAAAGAGGTCCTTAGGTGCAAGGTCCTGTGTAATGTAAAGGGGTCCAGAGGTGCAGGGTGCTGTGTAATTTAAAGGGGTACAGAGGTGCAGTTGTGGAGAGGGGGGGGTACACAGTAGTGACAAAAAGATATTGAAGGATGCAGAGGTATGCAGGGGACACGGTGGGTGTTTTTACATTTTATGGTGGGGGGGTGCCAGATATAGGATCCGCCCCTGGTGCCAAATGCTCTAGGTACGCCCCTGAAAGTGTGAGAGCACTGAAAGCTGAAAATTGGACTAGGAAGGAAGGGGGCGAAAGCGCCCTGTATTGTAGTGGTTAATAGGGAGCACAATCTGGTCCAGGACTCCGAGAGATCAGGAACAGCAGCAGATGATATATATGTCCCCAGACTGTGGGCTTACAACAGCCTGCGTCTTTTGCCAGGCTAGACTGAACCCAAGCCATCACCCTCTTGTCTTCCTTACATGCTTGCTTTCACGCTTGCTTCCAGGCTGTGGCTCTGGTATTGGAGTTGTGGCAGGAGGTAGAGGAGGAGGATGGTCCAACTCACACAGATGGGTTTTGCTTGTGAGTTCGCCCCTCAACCCCTTATTTAGGGCCATATATATCACTTCCTCACAAAAGAGGCGTTGGCCCACCTCCATTTCCTGCATTTTGTTGGCAGCCATGCAGGCATAGGCCTCAAGAAAACTGGGGGGGTTCTGAGGGCCGTAGAAGCCTGCCGAATTAACCCAAGTGCTGACTCCTCCACGCTCCTCCCCTTCCTGGGCTCTTTTTGTTGAAGGCAGAGGGGAGGGACCTGGGATTTGGTCAGGCTACTGGGCCCGGCCACCTCCTGGCTGCCACTTAACCCCGCCACCTCCTGGTTGCCTTTTACCCCCGCCATCTCCTGGTTGCCACATTCCCCTGCCACCTCCTGGCTGACACTTTTTACAGCCTCCTCCTGGCTGAGGATTTCCTGTGTATGAAAAAGGGACATAGTTTTAGTTTATTGATCATCAATCACACACAATTTTGAGAAATATGTTGAACAATGCTATACCTGACTCAAGCTGGGCTCCTCCACATCTTCCTGGGTGGAAGGCCTCGGCTGGGGTGGAAGGAAGAGTGGAAGGAAGGGTTGAGAGTGATGGCCTGATTTCAGTCTGGTCTGACAGAAATTGCAGTCTGTGGTAGTACCACAGCCTGGGTACATAACTGTCATCTGCTGCTGCTCCTGATCTCTGGGAATCCTGGACCTTCTTGCGCTCTCTATTATATGTGGTCCTCAGGCCACCAATTTTGTACTTCAAATAGTTGATGTCTGCCGTGGGGATCTACGGCTTCACAAATTCCAGCAATTTATCCATCGCTGCCTTCCTCTTTATTCGATTTGTACAAAAGTGGTGTTTTGCCTGCCACAGACAGGGCAGCTGTCTGTAAAAATCAATGAATTGGGGGGGAGATCATGATCGTTGAATCAATCTATTTTATTTGCAAGACACAACACAAGAAAAACCTTAATGTCAGGCTAAACTCGCACAATCTTGTATCAAAATAGGCCTAAATCTATAAAAAGTATAGGCCACTGATGCCCCAAGTTAAAACTGTACCTTTGTTAGAATGATCATTGCGTCCGCTACTCCGTCCTCCGCTCACAGATCGTACGTATGACGCACGCGTGTTACGCTTTATATACACTGCGCATGCGTGAAACTCCACCTGCCCCAGACCTTCTTTATAGGATATTCCTCGCCCCTTGTCTTTCAGTGCAGTAGGAGAGCACATGGTGGAGAGACAACAGGTTCATGAAGACAGCAGCAACAACAAAAGCCCGGAGCCACATAGTTACATAGTTAGTAAGGTTGAATAAAGACACCAGTCCATCCAGTTCAACCTGAGTGAGTGTGGGTGCAATTGTGGGTGCAATTGTCCCTATCCCTGTACATCGTGTCTCATTAAGATGCTAATCTATTATATTATCTATTTAAGGTACCCATATAGCGCCGTCAATTTACGTAGCACTCCACACATACATTGTACATTCATATCGGTCCCTACCCTCAAGAAGCCCACAATTCAAGGTCCCCAACTCACATTCATATACTAGGGCCTATTTTGGACAGAGGCCAATTAACCTACCAGCATGTCTTTGGAGTGTGGGAGGAAACCGGAGTACCCAGAGGAAACCCACACAGGCACAGGGAGAACATGCAAACTCCAGGCAGGTAGGGCCATGAAGGTCCCGATCCGGGAGAAGATTTAAGGCCTCTAATATGTCTTGGAAGAGATGGTGGAGATGGTGGGCATCTTGAAGGGGGCCGGCTGTGATGGGAAGCATGGACCTTACCCAAACCCAAATGTCAGAAAGGCCAAGATCACTAAAGTTGTGAAAAGTCTGCAGAAGAATTTTGGGGTACGGCAATCGAATGATCAACTGAGGAAACAATGGTCAGACCTCAGATTGAGGGAGCAGGATCAGTACAGAAGAATCAAGAGAGTGCTGCAAAAAAGTAAGTATTTTTTTATGTGTTCCTATTCTTCTTATTACGTGTGTGCTGCTCCATGTGCTTTTCTTTAGGCCGCGTACACACGGGCGGACTGTCTGCCGAAACTAAGTTCGTCAAACAGTCCGCTCAAACTTTTGAATGAACGAACTTGCCCACACACGGCACTTTTTGAGCGGACTAAGTTCGTCGTACTAAGTCCGCGCAACTTTTGAAATGAACGGACTCACCCACACACGAGGAGGACAGTCCGCTCATTTCGAGCCCGTGTCAAGGTAGGCGGGGCCCGCGACGGAGACGTCGCGGGCTCCGCCGCCTGGAATGGACTTAAAGGGGAACCCCAACGCCGAAAAAAATCGGCGTGGGGGTTCCCCCAAAGTCCACAACAGACCCTTGTCCGAGCACGCTACCCGGCCGGCCAGGAAAGGGGGGCGAGCGAGCGCGCCCCCCCTCCTGAGCCGTACCAGGCCGCGTGCCCTCAACATGGGGGGTGCCTTGGGGAAGGGGGGGCCGCGCGGCCCCCCCACCCCAAAGCACCTTGTCCCCATGTTGATGAGGACAAGGGCCTCTTCCCGACAACCCTGGCCGTTGATTGTCGGGGTCTGCGACATCGGCGACAGAAGACCGGGCCACCGCCTGTAAAAGAGCTATAAGAAGGCGCGGTGGCCCGGCAGAAGAACCGAAGAGGGGGACAAGACCCCCGAAGTCGGGAGAAGAGGCCGGCGGCGGGGAGGAAGAAAGCCGGACTCCTCCGCTAGCAAAAGAGCTACAAGAAGATAGCGGAGGAGTCCGGCGAGAAGACCCCCGAAGACGGAAGACCCCCGGAGCTGTGCAATAAAATATTTTATCTCGTGTGTTGTGTTTTTTTTTGGGTACTTTTATTTTACAGGTGAATGGGTAGGGGTACATTGTACCCCATACTCATTCACATAGGGTGGGGGGCCGGTATCCGGGGGCCCCCTTATTAAAGGGGGCTCCCGGATTCCGATAAGCCCCCCGCCCGCAGACCCCAACAACCAACGGCCAGGGTTGTCGGGAAGAGGCCCTTGTCCTCATCAACATGGGGACAAGGTGCCCATGTTGAGGGCACGCGGCCTGGTACGGCTCAGGAGGGGGGGCGCGCTCGCTCGCCCCCCTTTCCTGGTCGGCCGGGTAGCATGCTCGGACAAGGGTCTGTTGTGGACTTTGGGGGGACCCCCACACCGCTTTTTTTCGGCGTTGGAGTTCCCCTTTAAGTCCATACCAGGCGGCGGAGCCCGCGACGTCTCCTTCGCGGGCCCCGCCTACCTGGAGACGCGCTCGAAATGAGCGGACTTTTCTCCGGGCGGGAACAGTCCGCTCATTTCGAAAGTACAGCGGACTGGCCCACACACGGGCGGACTGTCCGCTGAAACCAAGTTTCAGCGAACAGTTTTACGGAAATTCCGTAAGACTTTGTTCGTCAAACAGTCCGCTGAAACTGTCCGCTGAAGCCCACACACGAGCGGACTGTCCGCTGAAACACTGTTCAGCGGACAAAGTTGGGCGAACAGTCCGCCCGTGTGTACGCGGCCTTACTGTTGTACAGTTTAAAATGGCAAGTTTCAGGTTCATGGGCACAGTAATCATTCATAGTAAACATCATTGTTTTTGGCAGATGCAGGTTAACTACATTTGTTCAGTCCTATTTGTATTAAAAGAAGTTTAGGACATTGTTTTCTAGATAGGTTTGTAACTAGAATGAAATGCAAACTTGATTCAGTGTTCAAGGACAGGACACTCAGCAGCTGTTTACACATCTGGATACAGGAGTACTAGTGTGGGACACCAGAACCAACTTTTTAGGATGTCCCACACAGGTGCTCCAGTGGATACTAGGGGTGTCTCCATTAGGGATGGGCTTTATGTTCGAGTCGAACATGAGTTTGACTCGAACATTGGCTGTACTCTAGTTCGCCGAACAATTTTGGGTGTTTGCAGCAAATTCGAAAGCCGCAGAACACCCTTTAAAAGTTTATGGGAGAAATCAAAAGTGCTAATTTTAAAGGCTTATATGCATGGTATTGTCATAAAAAGTGTTTGGGGACCTGGGTCCTGCCCCAGGGGACATGTATCAATGCAAAAAAAAAACTTTTAAAAACGTCCGTTTTTTCGGGAGCAGTGATTTTTATAATGCTTAAAGCGGGGTTCCACCCTAAATTGGAACTTCCGCTGATCGGAACCCTCCCAATGTTGAAGGCATGTGGCTTGGTACGGTCCAGGAGGAAGGGACGCTCTTTCATCCCCCCTCTTTTCCTGCGGCCTGCCAGGTTGCGTGCTCGGATAAGGGTCTGGTATGGATTTTTGGGGGGACCCCACGCCATTTTATTTTTTTCATTTTGGCACGGGGTTCCCCTTAATATCCATACTAGACCTGAAGGAGGTTCCCCTGTGGAGAAATTCCATGCCATTTTTATCAATGAACTTTTATGTGTATTGTCGGACCGACAATTCATTATAACCGCGAGTAATTTTAAATGACTTTTTTCCTTTAGAAATTTCATTTTGCTGTCAGACTGTTCTAAATACAGGAAACATGCGCCCCTTTACAGTCATACTATAGACACCCGCAGGTACAAAATTTATATTGAGTTTTGTACTGTTTTATGTTTTTAACAGAGTAAAACATTTTCTACTCAACAATGTGTGGCTTCTTCTTTCAATGCTCAATAGCAGTTTTTGGCTTAAGTTGGTGTTTACAGTGACAATAGGAGTTATTTACTAAAGACAAATCCACTTTGCACTACAAGTGCACTTTCCGCACTAGTTTGGACATTACAAATACCTTGTTATGCCCTTTGGGTTATGTAATGCTCCGGACACATTTCAGCATTTTATTAATGACCTTTTCAGAGACTTCCTTGACCTGTTCCTGATTGTATATCTAGATGACATCCTCATCTTCTCCCCTTCCCTGGTAACACACCGTGAGTACGTTAAAAGAGTTCTCGGCCGATTAAGAGATCATGGACTGTACGCAAAGGCTGAGAAATGCGAATTCAAGAAGGAGACAATTCAGTTCCTGGAGTTCATTATTTCTACATCAGGTATCTCCATGGATCCCCAGAAAGTTAGCTCTATCCTTGAGTGTCCCACTCCTACGGACAGAAAAAGCACACAGAGATTCATCGGGTTTGCCAACTTTTACTGCAAGTTCATTAAGAATTTCTCTGCCATAATTTCTCAGGTCATCCAGCTAACAAAACGTTTTCAGTGGACACCTGCAGCGCAAGCAGCATTTGATCAGTTAAAAACTTTATTTACTACTGCACCTATCCTGCGACTCTCGGATTCCTACATCTCCTTATGCCCTCGAGGTAGATGCCTCGGACAATGCCAGAGGTTCCATCTTGTCACAACGCCAGGGAACCAAGTCGCTGTTACATCCCATTGCCTTCTTTTCCAGGAAACTCACTCCCGCGGAGAAGAATTATGACGTAGGAGATCGGGAATTAATGGCCATAAAGACAGCCTTGGAGGAATGGCATTACTTTCTGGAGGGAGCAGCCCATCCTATCTTGAAATTCATGGACCACAAAAACCTTGAGTATCTCAGGACTGCCAAAGGACTAAGACCCCGGCAAGCCAGATGGGCACTATTTTTCTCCCGCTTCTCCTTCCACATAACCTATAGGCCTGGTACTAAGAATGTCAAGCCTGAGGAAGGAGAAGAGCACTATCAACCAGACACAATTTTACCTGTCCAGAGTTTTCTCCTGTTACAGACAGATCTGATCACCCAGCTTAAACAAGCTTCCACAAGAGACGTTTTGCCACCTGGTCAGTGACTCCAAGAACAAGAGGGGTTATTCCAGTTTAACCAGAGAGTGTTTGTTCCCCCAAGTCTACGTCCCAAGATTCTCAGCCTGTGTCATGATCATCCCCTGGCAGGACATTTTGGGGTGACCAAGACTACAGAACTTGTACAGCGTTAGTTTTGGTGGCCAAGTTTAAGAACCGACTGTAAAGACTATGTGGGTACATGTGGGGTCTGTGTTCGGAACAAGAATGATAAGTCCAAGTCCTGGGGTCTTCTGAGACTGTTACCGACACCCAAGAGACCTTGGCAGATAATTAGCATGGATTTTATTGTTGAACTCCCTCCATCTGAAAGGTTCACTACCATCTTTGTGGTTGTGGACAGACTCACGAAGATGGCGCACTTCATTCCCATGTTGGGAACCCCCTCAGCAACAGAGACTGCCCATACTTTCATTAAAGAAGTAGTCAGGCTTCATGGGGTGCCTAGCAGCATCACTTCTGACAGAGGAGTACAATTCACGTTCAAATTTTGGAAAGATCTTTGCAGAGCTCTGAAAATCGAAACTTGCTTCTCATCGGCCTACCATCCCCAAACAAATGGCCAAAAGAATCAGACCCTAGAGCAGTATCTCCGATGCTTCTCATCCTTCACCCAAGATGACTGGGCATCACTGTTACCCCTAGCAGGGTTCACTTACAATGACGCCATCCATTCAGCACAGAACAAGCCCCGTTTTTCGCAAATTATGGATATTTCCCAACTTTTTTACCCGATATATTACCTGACTCCTCGGTCTCTGCAGTCCAGGAAAGAGTAAGTAATCTCCAATGAAATTATAAGGTGTTACAAGATGGCATTTCTAGGGCTCAACGGGATAACAAGAGATTCTTTGACAAGAAGAGGAGAGTAGACTTAAAACTTCAAGCGGGGGACAAGGTTTGGTTGTACCATATATACTCGAGTATAAGCCGAGATTTTCAGCCCCTTTTTTTAGGCTGAAAGTGCCCCCCTCGGCTTATACTCGAGTCACGGAGATCAGGTAGACAGACGGCGGCCATTCCACTATTCAAAAGCCGCGCCTCCCTGTCTGTGATAGGCGGAACACTCAATTTCCCAGCAGTCAGTGTTCCGCCTATCATGGACATCCGCTCATTCTCATACTACGGACGAGGATGAGAGGATGTCCGTGATAGGCGGAACACTGACTGCTGGGAAATTGAGTGTTCCACCTATCACAGACAGGGAGGCGCGGCTTTTGAACAGTGGAATGGCTGCCGTCTGTCAGACGAGGAGGAGAGGTGCGGCATGGCACACAGAGGCTGCAGATTGGCACAGGTAGGCAGGGATGGACACAGGGATGGACGGGACACAGTGATGGACACAGAGATGGACTGGACACAGCGATGGACGGGACACAGCGATGGACGGGACACAGCGATGGACACAGCGATGGACGGGACACAGGGATGGACACAGGGATGTACGGGACACAGGGATGGACACAGGGATGGACGGGACACAGGGATGGACACAGGGATGGACGGGACACAGGGATGGACACAGGGATGGACGGGACACAGGGATGGACACAGGG
The DNA here is from genome assembly GCF_037356315.1 of Lithobates pipiens. NCBI lineage: Eukaryota > Metazoa > Chordata > Amphibia > Anura > Ranidae > Lithobates > Lithobates pipiens. The sequence continues at coordinate 162,478,148 of NW_027507748.1, read as the reverse complement.
ATGTCTCACCCTCGGCTTATACACGAGTCAATACGTTTTCCCAGTTTTTTTGTGGTAAATTAGGGGCCTCGGCTTATATTCGGATCGACCTATACTCGAGTATATACGGTATACTGCCAATCTAAGATTATACTGTCCTTCCAAGAAATTAAGTCCCAGATATATTGGCCCATTTTCGGTTAAAAGGGAAATCAACCCAGCAGCCTACGAACTTGTGCTTCCTGCAACTTATAAGATCCATCCGGTCTCTCATGTGTCCCTGCTAAAAGTCTCTAGACCAGACCCTTTCCCTGATCGTGAGTCGGGCCCCCCAGCACCTACTTTAATCGATGGCAATGAAGAGTATGCAGTCGAGACAATTGTAGATTGCAGAAAACGGGGGGGGGGGGCATCGTCCAATATCTGATTAAATCCAATTCCTGGAAAAACGGAATCCAATCCCCATGCCAAGAGACTAATCCGAACTTTCCTTCAGGCTCACCTCAATAAGATGTTACGGATGGGCATCCGGAGGTTGCCCATTGGGGGGGCAATGTAAGGAAAACCCGTGCAACAAGCGCACAGTGGTGCGCAGGCATGGACAATCCAGGAGATGCTCAAGAAAAGAAACATGCGAGCATGCACGGGTGCGTATGGGTGCGCGCATGTGCATGTGCCCATGTGCGCATTGGTGTGCGCGTTGGTGCGGGTGCACGTGTGCACATTGGCGCCAATCCGCCTTTTTAAACCTGCCAGTGACATGCACAACTTGCTGAGTGGTCTCTGAACCAGTTTCCTGCATCCCGACCCGGCTTGCACGAACCACCTCTTGACCTCCGCCTGCCTACTTGTGACCCCGGCTTGTGTTTGACTCCTCTTCTGCATGATGTTCCTGTGCCTCATTGCCCACCTGTGTACTGAACCCGGCCTGTGTCCCGTCTTTGCCTCTGTCTCACGACTCGGTACCTGCTCTGCCCGGCTGCTGATGAACCCTTGGCTTACGTCTTGGCTACGCTTCCAGCTACTAATTCAGCGTCCCGGAGCTCCTGTCCTCAGTTCCGGCCCAGCACTCTCAAGTTACCTGGTTCCTGGCAAAGTATAGCCAGAGTCATTCGCCACATCGGCCCTCGTGCCACTCTGTGTCCTCCACTCTCCGTAAACTAATATAAATGAAAACAGCTGCAACACTCAAAACGTGGTCAGTAGCAAAGGAAAAATGTGAAAGTTAAATAGTAGTGATGCGCTGTAATCAAATAGCCACCATATGTTAAAGTGCAAAGTGCCACAAGTGCAAAAAACTATTTAGATGAAGTGCAACAAAAAAGCATGCCGAGAGGAAGGAATCATTAAACCAATTCTAATTCTCAATTGGTTTAATGATTCCTTCCTCTTGGCAGGCTTTTTTGTTGCATCTATATCGTTGTTTGCACTTGTTGCACTATTCTGAATAGTCCTTTATTCAGCCACCATCGGAAGGTAAGGATGTTCATCCCTGGCTGAAAATGTGGATTGTGTAATAAATGTGAGAAGGGCCTTATGTTAGAGACCAGAGCAGTCTGTTTGTGGAGGATGTCGCAGAGTGGTAGAGAGCGGGATAAAGTAGGGACCATTATAGGGGGTCTAATTTTTGTGGGGCACCACAGAAGATAGTCGATGGTGTGGTGCCTGTCTCTCTATAACTATCCAATCAGGTTTGGGGCCCCTGGAGTATACTGCAGAAATTTGTGCTAGTTGGGCTGCCTGGTAGTACCACCATAAGTTGGGGAGGCCCAGCCCTCCCTGAATTTTGAGACAAAAGAGAATTTCTTTAGAGCAGAGTTTCAAAGCAATCGAGGGAGCAGGGTTATCTTGACCATATTAATCCTGCCTAGCCAGGACAGACCACACTTCAACCAGGTCCTTAACCGCATCAATACTGGGCACTTTCACTCCCTTCCTTCCCAGACCAATTTTCAGCTTTCAGCGCTCTCGCACTATCAATGATAATTGCGCGGTGATGCTACGCTGTACCCAAATTAAATTTTTATAATTTAGTTTGTACAAATAGGGCTTTCTTTTGGTGGTATTTATTCATCACTTTTTTATTTTTTTGCGATATAAGCAAAAAAAGAGCGGAAATTTGGAAAAAAAACAATATTTTCTTCTTTCTATTTTAAAAGAAATCCAATAAAATCAAATGTTGTCATAAATTTAAGCCAAAATGTATTCTGCTACATGTCTTTGGTAAAAAAAAATCCCGTTAAGTGTATAATAATTGGTTCGTGTGATCACGGACATAGGTACACAGATGATCGTGTATAAATGTGCGCAGGTGATCACAGACATATGTGTGCAGATAATCATTGGAACATGTGATTTTACTGTTAAATCTGTGGGGATCAGGTGTTTTTACTATGTGGGAACATATGTGTGGGGACTTGTGTTTTGGGGACATGTGTGTTTTACATTTAGTACATATTTTTCATGTGTGTTTCACATGTGTGTTTTACACTGGTGATCAGTGTGTAAAAGCTGTAAAAAAACAGCTCATACTCACTGATCACCAGCCGGCTGCAGCGATCCGCTCTCCTCTCCTCACAGACAACTTCTGTGTGTGGAGAGGAAAACCGATCGCCTAGCAACCGGCTCTCTGTTTACATCACATGACGGCTGTGATTGGACATGGTCATCATGTGATCAGGAGGGCCAATCACAGAGCCTTCTTGCTGATCGGAGATGCACCGTGTCCAGGTGACATGAGTGCTTTGAGATTGCGCCGCTGCGTGGGCATGCGCGGGCATGCGCTGGCATGCACACGCACGATTTGCTACCTTCTGAGGGACATTCCTTAAATGTCCACTCGGAAGAGGAGAGCGCCCACCCGTACATATGCAGTGGCCGGATGAGAAGTGGTTAAATCTTCTTCAAGTTTTCGAAAAATTGGTGGGTAATTTATAGCGTATAGTCTGTTTATGTTGGTTGGGAGTGCCACTCCCAAGTATGGAAATGATTCAGTGGCCCAGGTAAATGGGAAATGGTGTTTAAGGTATTTGAGTGTTGTGGGACCAAAATGTTTAAGGCTATTGATTTGGAGGCATTGACCTTGAGGCCAGAGCTAGTACCAAAATCTTGGAGTATTCAAATTACATTGGGGTGGATATTAGGGGGATGTGATAAAGAGTAGCATGTCATCTGCGAATAAGGTGCACTTGTGTTCTTGGGGACCACATGTCACCCTCTTTATATCTGGTTGGGATCTGATGTCTATCGCCAAAGTTTCTAAAGCGATTGCAAATATTAGCGGCGATAGGGGGCATCCTTGTCTTGTGCCCTTTCTGATGTAAAAAACTTTGGAGTAGTGACCCATCAAACAAATTTGTGTCCTAGGGATAGAGTATAGAGAATGTACAATTCCTAGAAATTTAGGGCCGAAGCTCCACCTCTCCAGAATTTTCGAAGAGATAGGGCCACGAGACGGAGTGAAAGGCCTTCTGTAGATCAATTGAGATTAAAAAAACGTAGTCCCATTGCGATTGCATTAAGGAGATTATGTCTACGGGTCTCCTGACCTGATCTGGGCCCTGGCTACCCAGAATGAAGCCCACCTGGTCCTTACTAGGGATGAGTTTAACTCCCCCAGTTTGGTTCGCACTAGAACATACTGAACAAGCAAAAAATTTGGCAAAACACACATACACGTTAAAGTCTATGGGACATGAACATAAATAATCAAAAGTGCTAATTTTAAAGGCTTATATGCAAGTTATTGTCATAAAAAGTGTTTGGGGACCCGGGTCCTGCCCCAGGGGACATGTATCAATGCATTTTTTTTTTAAAACTGCAATTTTTTCAGGAGCAGTGATTTTTTTAATGCTTAACCACTTAAGGACCGCCGCATGGCAATGTACCTTATCAGAATGGCATGTACAGGCACAAGCACGTACACGTACGTTGTACAGGACGCCGTGGCTGGGTCTTGGAAGGATGCTATGTTTCCCCTCTGTTTGGTTTGTGGTCCCTTTAAGGGAATAAAATTGATTAACCCACCTGTCAGAGGAAGTGGGTTTAAAAAACAAGACAGGAAGTGGTAGATGGGTGTGGAGGAGTGTAGAGGACATGGTGGATGATGTTTGTTCTTGGGTTGCAACAACAGAAGTGGACAGCAGTGTCCTGCCTGGAAGCCTCCTGGCAGGGGAAGCTACCTGCCATAAAAGATCAAGTACTGTTTGATTGAGACAGCTATTCTGGACTTTGCAAGTCGGTGAGACTAAAAACCGTTTCCTTTTGTTTTTGGCTGCTGTAAAGCTGTTTAAGTTTAATAAACCCCTTGTTGTGTGAAAAGCCTGTGTCCTACGATCTTGCTGGTCCCCCCAAACATTACAAGTGGTGCTTGAATGCGGGCAGGACAAAGTAACAGGCGTTTTTCTTGCCATTTTTTTATTTTTTTTGCATTGGATTTAGACTGACATTTAAAGGGACAGTACAGTGAATTTATGTCCTGGGTTAAAGCTGCACAACTGTTGAAAGCTGAAACAATGGAGGAGCTAATTAAACAGCTGTCCTTGGCTAATATGCAAGCGCAGACTCGCCATGAGGAAGCTAATCAGCGCTTAGCAACCCAGCTGGAGGTACAAAAAACGCACCACAACGAGGCGCTGGCTTTGCAGCAAGAAAATACTCGCCTGTTGGTGGCCCAGTTAGCAGCCCAGCAAGCGACCCAACAAGGGGTTATGCAGGCTCAGATGGCTGCCTTAAAAGAAGCAGTGCAACAGCTTTCTCAGGGGCGTGAACAAGTGGCCGTTGCCCCTGCAACCAGGTGACCGTAAGGGCAAGCCATTTTCTGCAGAAATTGTCCCTGAGTGATGATGAAGAGGTGTTTCTGGCTACATTCGAGAGGACGGCAGAGAGAGAAGGGTGGCCCCAGGACCAGTGGGCTGGCTTAATTGCTCCTTTCCTTACCGGAGATCCTCAAAAAGCCTATTTCGACCTACCACCAGAAGACGCTAAAGATTATCAAAAATTAAGGGCAGAAATACTGGCACGGTTGGGGGTGACTACGGCTGTCCGGGCCCAACGAGTGCACCAATGGAAGTATCGTCCAGATCGGCCACCGCGGTCTCAAATGCATGACCTGGTGCAACTAGTAAAAAAATTGTGGAGCGGGTCGTGCTGGACCGATACGTAAGGTCACTGCCAGACGACCTTCAACGGTGGGTCAGCCATGGAGACCCCAAAACTGTGAACCTCCTTGTCGAGATGGTGGAACGATATACAGTGGTGGAGGATCTGATTGGCCCTACCAAACGTCAAGGGCCCAGTCTGCCACGGCCTTTTCGATCAACTGCCGCCCTTTGAAAGGATGTCCCCAGGAGCCCTGGAACCAACGCCCCGGAAGGCCAAGAGTCACACCCGTTACCCCCTCAGAGATCTGTTCCTGTTCGGAGAGGAGGGGATGTACAATGTTGGCGATGTCATGCCTGGGGCCATACCCGGGCCCACTGCCCATTGCAGGAAGAACCCATGGAATGCGGGGGTCTTCGAAGGGGGTCTTTTTATGCCCATAAAGCGTGTACAACACATCTTGACCTTGGAGAGGGGAAATTTGAGTGTGAAGTCCAAGTGAACCACCACCCGGCCCGGGCTTTGCTGGACTCTGGAAGCATGGTAACCCTGGTTCAGCCTAGAGTAATTGCGAAGATCGGTCCGGTAAGCAAAATTTTATGGGTTGTGTGCATTCATGGGGACACTAGAGAGTACCCTCTCATCTCGGTGTCCATCTCCACAGCATGTGGCACTGGTACTCAAGAGGTGGGGGTGGTAAAGAACTTGGTACATGACGTTATCATAGGACGAGACTGTCTGTTATTTGCAAAACTGTGGGGACAAGGAGAACTATCTGAAAGGTCCAGAGACTGGGAAGAAACTAGTCCCTCTGTTCCTGTTGTTGAGCGTAATAACCCTGAGATGCCACATGTTCGTAATATGGACCCAGTTGATAAAAATGGCAAGGATTTGGTTAATGGTGATGAAAGTAGTGCTGATGCTTTTAAGGATGTCAAAATGTGTGGTTCACAGACCTACCTGAACACTGAGGGGGGGGGGGGGGGGACCTTCCCCGCTTCAGGTAATGCTGGGGGAAGAGGATGAGGATGTGGCCTCTACCCCTGCCTTGCCAGATTTGGGTGTTCTCCAGGGGGCATCTGGTACAGCCCAGATGCAGGACCCCACTTTGGCCAGGGCACGGGAACAGGTTGTAGTAATAAATGGGGAGCCCCAAGAGCCAGGTGCGAATGAGCGGTGGCATTTTGCAATATGTAATGAATTGCTTTATCGGGTTACTAAAGTGAGAGAAAATGTGGTAAAACAATTATTGGTACCCCAACAGTATAGAACCAAGGTCCTGGACCTCGCCCATGATGATGTTTTAAGGGGACACCTGGGAGTTGAAAAGACGGAGGCACGGATCGCCGACCGGTTTTACAGGCCAGGCTTGAAAGCAGAGGTAAGGAGATACTGTACCTCTTGTCCCACCTGTCAGTTGACCGCTCCGGCGACCCATTTCCAGAGCCTGTTGGTTCCTCTGCCCATAATTGAGGTCCCATTCGAGAGGATAGCCATGGATATAGTGGGTCCCTTGGTAAAGTCGGCTCGAGGTCATTCTTACATACTGGTGATCCTCGACTATGCCACTCGATATCCTGAGGCGCTACCCCTGCAGAATACCTCCTCTAAGGCTATTTCCCGGGAACTATTCCAGTTGTTTACACGGACAGGTTTTCCCAAGGAAATACTCAGACCAGGGCACCCCATTTATGTCGAAGGTTATGGCTGATGTATGCAAACTGTTCCGGATTAAACAGCTGCGCACATCGGTCTACCATCCCCAAACAGATGGATTGGTAGAACGTTTTAACAAGACCCTTAAGTCTATGCTCAAGAGAGTGGTACAAAGGGATGGGAAAGACTGGGACTGCCTGTTACCAGCTCTCCTGTTTGCTATCCGAGAAGTGCCCCAGGCCTCCACTGGGTTTTCACCCTTTGAATTGGTATATGGGCGGAGACCTCGCGGACTACTGGACTTTGTTAAAGAAGAATGGGAAAGTGAACCAATTCAGCATAAGAGTGTTCTTGAATATGTCTCTCAAATGCAGGAGAGGATCCGAACTGTGATGCCACTAGTTAAGGAACATTTACAAAAAGCCCAGGAGGCTCAACGACGGGTCTATAATAGGGCAGCCAAAATTAGGAACTTCCAAGTGGGGGATCGAGTAGCAGTGTTGATTCCCACTGTGGAAAGTAAATTCTTGGCCAGATGGCAAGGCCCTTTCGAGGTTGTAGAAAAAGTGGGAGAGGTAAATTGGAGTCCACCAGCCAGGCAAAAGGAAACTCTATCAGATATATCATGTAAACTTGTTAAAGCCCTGGACAGACAGGGAACCAGTGACCTCCCTGGCTAGTACAAAACTTGAGCCTCGGGTTGGGGTGGAGAGTGTCCAAGTAGCAAATACCCTGTGTAAAACCCAAAGTCAGCAGGCAAAGGAGTTCTTGCAGAGAAATAAAGAACATTTTTCAGACTTGCCAGGGCTCACTAGTGTCATAGAGCATGATATTATCACAGAACCAGGAGTCAAAGTTTTTGCCTGGCCCTACCGCATCCCAGAGGCTCAAAGGAAGGCCATTTCAGAGGAAGTAAAGAAGATGTTAGACCTAGGGATTATTGAAAGCACAGAGAAACAGAGCGCACACCAGCCCTAGTGCATTAAAGTTTATTTAACTCAATAAAAGGTTAAAAAAGCCAGGTATGTCACTCACAAACATCCGTTGAGTAGTAGCATTGGTATTTACAGCCTCCACTGTTGCCTCCTTCCCCGATTTTAGGCTCCCTGCAGTAGCTAGCAATACGGATGGTTAAGTACTCGGTTCGCTTGCTGGCTGCAGGTACACTTGATAGAGAGTGTACCTGCAGCCAGCAAGCGAACCGAGTACTTAACCATCCGTATTGCTAGCTACTGCAGGGAGCCTAAAATCGGGGAAGGAGGCAACAGTGGAGGCTGTAAATACCAATGCTACTACTCAACGGATGTTTGTGAGTGACATACCTGGCTTTTTTAACCTTTTATTGAGTTAAATAAACTTTAATGCACTAGGGCTGGTGTGCGCTCTGTTTCTCTGTGCTTTTTAGGTTTGTCTGCCACCCAGTGGACTTTAATAAGAGCAGCAACACCCAGAGTGGATGTAACAAGCAATATATATTGTGCAGAGGTATTCTGGAGGAACTGGATAGGATGTGACAGCGCCGTACTTGATTTATTTTGTTTCCTGTTGTACTAGGGATTATTGAAGAATCGCAGAGTGAGTGGTCGAGCCCGATTGTGTTGGTACCGAAGCCCAACGGGACTCTGCGATTCTGCAATGATTTCCGGAAACTTAATGAAGTTTCCCGGTTTGATGCCTACCCCATGCCCCGGGTAGATGAGCTTATTGAGAGACTAGGCCCAGCCAGGTATATCACTACATTAGACCTTACCAAGGGGTATTGGCAAATCCCGTTGACTAAGGCTGCTAGAGAGAAAACTGCTTTTTCTACCCCAGAGGGGAGTTTTCAGTACAAAAAGATGCCTTTTGGATTGCAAACTGCTCCAGCCACGTTCCAGGGAGCAATGGATAGGATTTTACGACCTCACCAGAAGTATGCCTCAGTGTACTTGGATGATATAGTTATTTTTAGCAAAGACTGGGAATCACATTTGCCCAAAGTTCAGGCAGTGCTGGACTCTCTTTGGAAGGAGGGGTTTACAATAAACCCTGAAAAATATGCTTTGGGAATGGAGGAGGTGAAATACCTGGGTTATATCGTGGGTAGAGGGGTAGTGAAACCTCAGGTCAACAAAATGGAGGCTATACAGAATTGGCCCCGCCCCCTCACAAAAAAGCAGGTACGTGCATTCCTGGGCATGGTGGGATACTACAGGAGGTTTGTACCCAACTTTGCCACGTTGGCGGCTCCGTTGACCGATCTGACTAAGCCCACGTACACACGGTCGGAGATTTTGCCAACCAAATCCGTCGGATTTTGCCCGTCGGATTTAGTCCGACGGATTGTGTCCGAAACTGTTGCATACATACGGTCGGGCCAAGTTGTCTGATTTCGCGGTTGCCAAGAACGCGGTGACGTAAGCCGTGTACGGTGGGACTAGAAAAAGGAAGTTCAGCACCACGTCCGGCACCCTTTGGGCTCCTTCTGCTGATCTCGTGTTTTAGTAGAAGTTTGGTGAAAGACGATTCGCGCTTTTCAGATTAGTGATTCAGATCGCTACTGCTCTTCAGTTTGTGCTTGTCTTTGCGTATCTGATAATCAGTGCGTGCAGTCATTAAGTATTTGCTTCTCATTGTGGACTCTATCTTGGTATAGTACGCTTTGAAAGGCATTTTTTATTATCAGCTTGCTTCTGCTATTCAGGTCGTCCTTTCAGGCCTTGCTGTTTAGCGTTGCTTTCTGGTGTCCATTCTGACCAGCTGACCGTTTTCCAAACATGTTTCGTCTATGTACTCATCGTACAGTTTGTGCTGTGCAGGGGTACTTACTTTGACTTTGACACAAGCCAAAGGGCTTGTGTCAAAGTCAAAATAAGTACCCCTGCACAGCACAAACTGTACGATGAGTACGTAGACGAACCTTCAGGACCTCAAGTTCTCTACAGGCATCCCCCCCCCAGGCTCTGGGGATCATTATTCCAGAGACCTGTTCTGCCATCATTCAGCTCCTGCTGAAGGAATATATTATGCTAATTTTTAAACTTAAACATCACATTCTATGTATTTCATGATTGCTAATGTCTTGCATTTCTTTCCTCATTCCCTAATTACCATCATTGCAATATGCTCTAATTCATATGCTCTGCCCCTTTGTTCTCATGCGGATTTGCCTCACTAACTTCCCCACCATGCTCTTCTTGGCTCCTAAAACTATAGTCTAGTCACTTGACAATGTCTTTTGGCAGCTCCATAGTATTGCTTTCCCCTAAACACCCCCTAAAATGTCTACAAATGTGATGTGTGTGCTTTAATTCATGCAAAGTGACCTTTTTTTTTGGTTTTGGAGTTGTGCCAAACTCATTAGTAACCCCCCTCTCCCCAACTGTTACCTCAGCTGATAGCAATCCTCTATCTGATGACTTGACCCAACCCAATACACACTCTAAATACCTTTTTCATGATAACATTTATGGAACAATTCATGAAAGCATGTAGTGTAAGGGCCTGCCTCAATACTTTCAAATGCTATTTTGATTTTTTTAACACATTAATTTTCTTGCTATGTAATAGCAGAATGTCAAAATGTCCTTCCATTTTGTTATTATGACACTTCTTACCTGTCCGGTGGGCTGCCAATAGTGTAACTAAGGAGGGGCTTCCCGAAGTATCACACATTATTTAGGCATTCAGCTCTCAATCAAGTGGAGAGGGTTACCTCTTCTAAACATCCCCCCTCATTTTTTATCAAGGGCCCATCAGATGGGGGGGTTGGGGGGGGGGGGGTTAGGACTCTCATAAGGGGACCTTATACTTTAGGCTTTAAATACTCATTTTAAAAAATGTTATACTAATTTTGTCCAAAAATGTGGGTGTCTAATCTGCATGCAATGTTGATTTGTGAAATTACTAGTTTTTTTTTTCTTGTGTCACTACACAGTGTCCTTCAACGCCACAGGAATGGCATACTGTGGCCTTCCACTTTGCCATTTTTCGTCAAGTTGTGCCTTTTTCAGCAACAGTGCAAACCCAAGTTCAGAGTGAGATGAGGGGACAGTCTCTTCTTCAGATAATCTTATTATGTTGTGAGTCTGCTACACACACACCTTCTTTTTGTTAACTAATGTGTAGTGCATTACTGATCTAAATCATGCTCATTTTCAGCACCCTGGCAGGAAAATGGCATGATTGTCCAAATTTACACCTCACTGTGGGTGCTTTTTACTAAAGGCACATCCACTATGCACTACTAGTGCACTGCAAAAGTACACCTGAAAGTGCATTTGGAGTGCAAAGTGGAGTTGCCTTTATTAAATCACACTCCTCAGTAGGGATGAGCTTCGTGTTCGAGTCGAACATACGTTCGACTCGAACATTGGCTGTTCGTCCGTTCGGCGAAGTCCGAACATTTTGGTCCGTTCGCGCCAAATTCGTGTGGCGCTCACGGCCCACAATGCACTGCGATGGCGCAGTGCATTGCTGGCTCATGATTGGCCAAGCATGCACTGTGACCCCCGCATGCTTGGCCAATCACAGCGCCAGCAGCGAGGAGAGCCATGATTGGCCACAGGCAGGATGCCTGTGGCCAATCATAGCTCAGGCTGTGTAGTGCACGCCCCACACTATATAAGGCCGCCAGCGCGGCGGCCTTGTGTAGTGTGTTGGCGTCTGAAGCAGTGGGTGTTCTGTGTACCTTCAACACAGTACACATCGATCGTTTTCGGCCGATTTTCGATCTTGCTGTTGTGTAGTGGTTATTGTCTGCGTGCCCTGACCACAGTATACACCGCTATATTCACCTCACCTATATAGCTAGTGATCTATCTTTTATAATAGAGCTTGCAGTCAGTAGTGTTAAGAGATAGTGCGTGCTGTCTGCGTGCTCTGTACCCAGTACATACCGATATATCCACCTACATAGCTCTTCTCTATTTGAGCCCACTTGCCATCTGCAGGAGTTATTGGAAGTTGTGTGTGCCTCCAGCACAGCACAGTATACATCTGTATATACCCCTTTATCTCTGGTGTTCTATAATAAAGGCATCTGCAGGAGTTAGTGGGTGTTTTGTGCCTCTAGCACAATATACACTACCCAACTGCTTTTTTACCCAACTCCCTTCAGGCCATTACCATGTCTGGAAGGCCAGCAAGGAGAGGCAGACAGGCGCGAGCCGATAAAAGAGGGCAAGCAGGCTCTGTGTCTAGAGACAACAGTGCTGGTCGTGGACGCGGTGCATTGTCATCAGCATGTGGCCATGGGACACGCTTGTCCTTCTTTTCGGCAGCTGGACATGTTGAACCGCAACATGCCAACGACTTGGTAGAGTGGATGACCAAGCCCTCTTCATCCTCCTCATCCTCTCTCACCCAGTCTCAGGGTACTAGCAAAGCAGCTGCCAACGCATCGTCTTCCCTCCTAATGTCATCATCAGTGACTCCTTCCCTAGACCCACCACGTCCTCCTGAGGAGTCTCCTGAACTCTTTGAGCACAGTGTTGGGTACATGCTCCAGGAGGATGCCCAGTGTTTTGTGGGCTCTGATGATGACACTCAGCTAGAGGAAGGCAGTAGCGTGAGCGCAGAGAGAGGGGATGCTCAAGAAGGACAGCAATCTGGCAGTCATGTTCCACAAGCTGCAGCATACTACCAGGTTTGCTACAGCGATGAAGAGGGAGGGGATGATGAGGGCACTGACTCCACGTGGGTGCCTGGAAGGAGAGAGGAGGAGGAGGCACATGTCCAACGAGGCAGGATGCCCTCCGGGGGCCAGCTTAGGGGCAGCACACCGACTGAATCACACCGCAGAGCTCCGCCTGTGCAGAGAGCTGCCTCTGCGCGTTATTCTAAAAGTTCTTTGGTGTGGGCCTTTTTTGAGACGAGTGCATCAGATCGCACCGCTGCTATTTGCAACATATGTCTCAAGCGTATCTCACGTGGCCAAAACATCAGCCGCTTGGGCACCACATGCTTGACCAGACATATGTTGACCTGCCATGCAGCTCGTTGGCAAGCGTACCTCAAAGACCCACACCAAAGAACAAAGCGGACCTCTCCTTGCTCCTCATCAGCTGACATCTCCAACCCCACTAGACCTTCAGTCCTCTCTGAAACCTGCTCTGAGAGGAATGAAGGTGTAGAATTAGGTGTGTCACAGCCAAGTGCTTCTGGGAACTCTGCTAGCGGTACACCCACGTCCGATTATAGCAGGCAAATGTCCCTGCCCCAGCTGCTGGACCGGCGAAAGAAGTTCACTCCCAGCCATCCACATGCCCAGCGGTTGAATGCTAGCTTGGCTAAATTGCTAGCACTTCAACTGCTGCCTTTTCAGTTGGTAGACTCGGGCCCCCTTCCGTGAGTTTGTACAATGTGCGGTTCCTCAGTGGCAGGTCCCCAAACGCCATTCCGGCTCTCTACCGGCATGTGGAAGGCAATGTCCTTGCCTCGCTGGACAGGGCGGTCAGCGGTAAGGTGCATATTACCGCTCACTCATGGTCCAGCAGGCATGGACAGGGACGTTACCTGTCTTTCACGGCCCATTGGGTCACTCTTCTGGCAGCTGGGAAGGATGCAGGACAAGGTGCAGTAGTGTTGGAGGTTGTTCCGCCACCACGCCTCCAAAATGCTACTATTGGTTGTGACACACCTCTCTCCTCCACCCCCTCCTCTTCTTCTTCCTCCATGGCCTCTTCCAGTGCTCTGTCCTCAGAACCAGCGGTGCTCCGTAGGCGTTCCAGGGGCTACGCAAGTACACAGGCAAAACGATGCCATGCCGTGCTTGCGCTGGTTTGTTTGGGGGACAGGAGCCACACTGGGGCGGATGTTTTGTCAGCTCTGCAGGGGCAGGCCGAGAGGTGGTTGACGCCACGCCAGCTTAAGCCAGGAATGGTGGTTTGCGACAATGGCACCAACCTCCTCTCCGCCCTCCGACAGGGACAACTGACCCATGTGCCCTGTGTAGCTCACGTCCTTAACCTGGTGGTGCAGTGGTTCTTGGGCAGGTACCCGGCTTACAGGATGTCCTGAAGCAGGCCAGGAAAGTCTGTGTGCATTTCCGCCGATCATTTAATGCCTGTGCTCGGCTGGCTGAGCTCCAAAAGGAGTTGAACCTGCCCAAGAACCGCCTTATATGTGACATGCCCACCAGATGGAACTCAACATTGGCCATGCTGCAGCGGCTGCACACGCAGCAGAGGGCCATCAATGAGTACCTGTGCGACTACGGCACCAGGACAGGGTCAGGGGAGCTTGGTTTTTTCTCACCACGCCAGTGGGGCATGATCAGGGATGCATGCACTGTCCTGTCACCGTTTGAGGAGGCCACAAGGATGGTGAGCAGTGACAGTGCATGCATCAGTGACACTGTACCTCTTGTCCACCTCTTGGAGCATACGCTGCATGGAATAATGGACAGGGCACTTGAGGCAGAACAGAGGCAGGAAGAGGAGGACTTCCTTGCCTCTCAAGGCCCCCTTTATCCAGACAGTTTTCATGCTGTGCCACCCATCACACAGGAAGAGGATGAGGAGGAGGAAGAGGAGGAGGAGGATGATTGTGTCAGCATGGAGGTGGAGGCTGGCACTCAGCATCAGCATCAGCAGCAGCAGCAGGCTTGTAGGGATGATTTACAGTCCCAAGAAACACGTGGACTTGTACGTGGCTGGGAGGAGGTAGCTGCGGATCATGTTGTCCTTAGTGACCCAGAGGACTCCGGACCGAATGCCTCAGCTAACCTACGCTGCATGGCCTCCCTGATCCTGCAAAGCCTGCGGAAGGATCCTCGTATTCTTCGGATCAAGGAGAGGGACCATTACTGGCTGGCCACTCTCCTTGATCCACGGTACAAGGTTAAGGTTGCCGACCTTATCTTGCCATCGCAGAGGGAGCAGAGGATGAGACATCTCCGGGAGGCCTTGCAGAAAGGTCTGTGCAACGCGTTCCCAGAGACTGGGAGGTTACAAACTCCTGGTCCTGGATAACGTGTTGCTGAGGCATCGGTCAGAAGGAGCGGTGGAGAAGGTGGCCGTCTGACTGATGCTTTCAGACAATTTTTTAGTCCGCAGCCCCAAGGTATGATCGGTTCCAGCACCCATCGCCAGCGTCTGATTTACATGGTGCAGGAATACCTAGGGTCCAATCCAAGGTCCAAGGTCAGACTTGGACACCTTTCCCACCGAAAATCCTCTGGCTTACTGGGTCTTGAGGATGGATCACTGGCCAGAGCTTGCACAGTATGCAATTGAGCTACTGGCCTGTCCTGCATCCAGCGTTCTTTCGGAACGCACCTTCAGTGCTGCTGGTGGCTTTGTTACCGATCACAGGGTGCGCCTGTCCACCGAATCAGTTGATCGACTGACCTTCATCAAGATGAATCAGTTTGGATCACCCACAGCTACCAAGCACCTGAAGCTGATGTAACAGAATAATTTTTTTTTTTTAAATATCACATCCCTTCAAGACTGCCTATGCTGATGCTGAGTGACTGTCCTGTTATGTTGATTGTCTATCCTCTTCCTCCTCCGCTGATATGTTGGAAGAACATTTCTGGTTCTGGTTGATGCCATCAGCCCAATTTTTCGGCCCCTGTTTAACAGGGGCGTTTAAGTAAAATTTTTGATGCAATGCTTTGCAGCAGGGCTAATTCCTGCAATCAAACAAGAGTATATGGGAGAGGTTGCAGTGTGGTGGCACCAGCAGCAGTGCCTAAGGCCAAATTTTTCTGTCCCTGTTTAACAGGGACAGAAAATTACAATTCTTGATATTATATTTCACAGGAGGGCCCCTTCCTGTGTCCACCCAGAGTAACGGTGAGGACTTATAGTGTTGTGGCACCAGCACCACAACCACCAAAGGTCAATTTTTCTACCACTGTTCAACAATGGCATGTAATTACAATTCTTGATATAATCGTTCACAGCAGGGCGCTCCAGCGCCCACCAAGAGTCACTTTGAGGGCTTACAATGTTGTGGCAAAACCAACACCTTGTTCCGCCATTTCTGCAGAGCATATAGGCCCCCTACTTTCAAACATCCAATTTACAAACATCTCCTACTTGCAAACGGAAGGAGACAACAGCAAGTGAGATGAAAAAAGATGGACGACAAAACAAATTATACAGGGGTGATAACCCTTCCCTATGTTTTCCAAAAAGCTTAAAAATAGTTTTTTTGACTGGAGCTACACTTTAAAAATGTACCAGTTGAAAATTACAAACAGATTCAACTTAACACAAACAAACCTACACAGTCCCTGTCTTGTTTGCACCGCCTGTATACTGCTGTTCTGAGTATATAGGGCCTGGGGCCACACGCATTTCCTTTTTTTTAATATGGGTACAGGGTTCCCCTTAATATGCGTACAAGACCCAAATAGGCTGGTAATGGGCAGGGAGGGCTACCCATGCCATTTTTCTCAATGATTTTCAACCATATTGCAGGAACCAGATATAACATTAAAACCGCAAGCAGTTTTAAATGGTGTTATTTCCGTTTAATGTCATTTTGTGCAGGGACTGTTCTAAACACGGGAAACACGTGGCACTTCACAGGCATACTACAGACACCCCCCAGGCACCATATTTAAAGGAATATTTCACCTTTTTTTTTTCACTTTAATCGTCATTAAAATCAGTGCTCCCGCCAAAACGGCCATTTTTAAAAACATTTTAGGCATTGACCCATGTCCCCTGGGGCAGGAGCCAGGTCCCCAAACCCTTTTTAGGACAGTATCTTGCATATTAGCCGTTAAAATTATCACTTTTCATTTCAATTGTTCGAGTCCCATAGACTTCAATGGGGTTCTAAAGTTCGTTCGAATTTGGGGTCCGTTCGAAAGTTCTGGTGCGAACCGAACCGGGGGGTGTTCGGCTCATCCCTACTCCTCAGCACAAACTCAAATTTGACTACAAATACATTGTAATCCCAATGAAAAAGGAAGCCACACATTGTTGAGAATGAAACTTTTTAATACAAGCACATTCATATGTGCGTTTAGTAAAGGTTTTTACAACAAACCAAGATATTTTGGGTATCCAAAACCCAGTTTAATCATATTTATTTTTTACTTGTTTTTTTGTGTAAACAGGCATGTATCAAAGCGTAAAATACAGAACACAGGAACTTACAAAGTTCAACTTGGAAAAGTGAAGAAAATATCAGACATGAGTATGTACAAACTGGGCTGATATTGCCTTCATCACATGGGGTGTGACCCCTGAAAAACACAAATTTGGAAGATGCACACAGTGTGTCAACATGTGCTATCTCCCATCATGGGGGATCAATGTACATGCTTTGGGGCTGCAACCCCTTCATCTCAGAAACTTTCCACAAAACATGTACATTGATCCCCCATGATGGGAGATAGCGCATGTTTACACACTCTGTGCATCTTCCAAATTTGGAATTGTGCAAAATACAACATTTAAAAAAAAAAAATCAAAAATAAAATCCTATCTAGTTTTTTCGTTTTCACACTCTCCCCAAAACATCAATGATGTTCTTCATTTTATTTTTAACATCATTGATGTACAATTTCCAAATCCCTATTGCACCCCATTATCTCCCCGATCAAGATCTGGGCACTTTCACTGGTAAAACGGGAATCTTCCTCCACATCACCTAGAAAAAAAACAAACAAACACACCATGTAATCCAAATATGGTGATATACATTGATGAGCTTACGGGAAGCTGTGTTCTCCGACACTCACCTGTTGTGGTGACAATTTGGCCAACCTCCACGATCTCTCCTTCTTCCTCCTCCTCCTGCTCCTGCTCCTCTGTTTCTTCTTTTGGAAGTTGCCCTTCTTTGGGAGGGGTGTGGTCCCTGGTGTCCTCATACTTGCCGAGTCTTCTCTCCCCTATGAGAATGTAAACAAAGATTAATTAGCACACAGAGGGCAGAAATATGAATATGAAACATTGCTTGGAAGTGTTGTACAATTGTTTTTTTGGGCCGAGTTACAAGGTGAGAACATTATTGGGGCCACTTTGTTAAGCTAGAATACTTCCCTGCAGAACGATGTTTCATACGAACGAACGAAACCATGACCTTGAAAGTGGCCATTTTAAAATGCACAACATGAAATCAAAGCACATGGAGCATGTATGCAAGCAAGAATAATCATATGAACACACGACAACTACTTACTTTTTTTAATAACACGCTTGATCCTTAGGTACTGCTCGTGCTCCCTCAGTTTCAGGTCTGACCAGCGTTTTCTCAGTTGATCCTTGGATCGGCGTACCCCAAAATTCTTCAGAAGACTCTTCACAACTTTATTTATGATCTTGGCCTTTCTGATATTTGGGTTTGGGTAAGGTCCATACTTCCCATCATAGTCGGTCCTGTTCAATATGTCGACCATCTCCAACATCTCTCCAAAAGACATATTTGAGGCCTTAAATCTTGTCTTCCTGGATCGGGACATTTCAGACTCCGGGCTTTCCTCACCCTCCTCCTCGTTAGTGGAACTATTATTGCGCACCTGCGTTCTCTCCGCCATGTGCTCTCCCCACTGCGCGGGAAGCGAAGGGGCGGGGAATAGTCTGGAAAGAACATCAGGGGCAGGCGGAGTTTCTCGCATGCGCACTGTATATAAAACGCCACACATGTTTATCGTCTGTACGATATGGGAGGAGAGTGTGAGTCACGGACGCGGCGAACGTCGAAACGAAGGTAACATTTTGAACTTTGTGCTTCACTAGACTAGACTGCTTGTATCTAGGCCGCTGTTGGGACAAGATTAGGAGGGATTTTAATTGCATTATTAGTATTTGAGGGTTTGTCTTGTGTCTTGCAGACAAAATGGACCCATTCAACAATCCCAACTTTATGGGGCTATTCCTCGAGCTCTACATGGAGATGCCCTGCCTGTGGCAGTTCCACGACAAATTGTATTATGCCAGATCAAAGAGGAACGCAGCACTGGAGAAACTGCTTGCTTTGGTGCAGATCAGGGTCCCCATGGCAGACATGACATATTGGAATCGGAAAATTGTGGCCATGAAGCTTACATATTTCAGGGAGAGAAAAAAGCACCTGGAGTCCTTGAGAGCAGGAGATACAGATGCTGTTTATTACCCCAGGATGGTGCACTTTGAGAGGCTGCATTTTCTGGTAGACCAGGGGGTACCCAGGCCACCACTCAGGCCACCACTCTCCAGGCTTCCTCCAAGGCATCCTTCACCCCCAGCTGAGGCTTCTGATGTACAACCTGGGCCTTCCAGGCAGCACCATGTGGTGGGGCCCAGCTTGAGACAGGTATGGCATTGTTGAACATATTTCTTGCGTTACATTTAATAATGTTAACTAGATGTTCTTATTGATCAGTAAGTTGTGATTTCTCAAAGTGGTTTACATCTCAATAGACAGTAGTGACCAAAAATGATTGGGACGGGAAAGAAAAATGCTGGTGTCAGAATGATAGTCTGTTCTATTTGGTAACAGTCAAATAGCAAAAGCCAGGAGCACAAAATGTTGTGATTGATGATCAAAAAACTAAAACTGTCCCCTTTTCATACACAGGAAGACCTCAGTCGGGGGGAGGCTGTGGCAAGTGGCAACTAGGAGGTCCACCAACGCCCTCCTTCTCCTCCTGCCCCAGCTACAGGAGCCCAGCCACAGCCTGGAAGGATGCCTGGTGGGAAGTCACAAAGGAAGACCAGAGAGTGATGGCCTGGGATGAGTCTGGTGTGCCAGAAGATGCAGCCTCTTCAAGATCACCATCCTGGGGACAGAAATGTCATCTGAATTCCCTGCTCTCTAGGACTTCAGGAGCAGACTTCTCTCCCTGAGATATGTACTCCTCAGGCCACCAATTTTTTTTATATACCATTTAGTCATGTCTGCTCTGGGGGCCAAAGGCTGCACCAAAGTTAAGAAGTTTCTCCAGTGCTGTGTTCCTATTTTTATTTTTGAGCCAAAAAAATAAATTTTATTTTTGTTTGATGAAATACTTGTGTAATGTGTTTTCCTTCAAAAAGTAGAGTTTATTTGTGAGCAGGCAGATACATTTCCAAAATACAAAGTGAACTAAATAACAAGGGGTACCAACACTAAACAACCTCCTGTACATTAAAAAAGCAAAAGAAAATCTAAAAAATACAATAATGTTGTTGTTATAAGTTTACACCCAAAAATAAAAAGTAAAAAAAAGGAGAAATGAGCAGTGTCTTTAAAGGAGATTTTTAGGGAATCCCCCCCCCCCCCCAAAAACATCAAAAAAATAAAAAAATAAAACATTGTGTAGATGTGACTTAAACTAAAATTGTATTGCTGAAATGGTTAAAAAAGAGTAATGAAATCCGTTCGGGAGAGGTGTGTGTGACTATGAGCATCAAAAGAAGTTAGTTCTTGCAGCATTGTAAAGAACAAGAGAATGCGCTTGATGAATGATTTTTAACATTGCAGCGCGACGAATGTGCTATATCGCTAACGAGCAGTAGTTTTACCTGAATGAGCGCTTCCGTGTCGGAATTTGAATGTGAGCATGCGTGGCACTTGGTCCGATGAAAATGCTCTACACATGATCGGATTAGGTTCATGCGGCCCAGTTGGTCGGGAAATCTTTCTAACATGTTGGAAAATTGGGTCGGACGGAGATTCGGACGGAATCAGTCCGATGCATACCACACACAGTCGGATTATCTGACGACACGGTCCGATAAGACTCATTCCGACAGATTCTCCGACCGTGTGTACAAGGGCTAAGGGTCGGAAATCGGTCATGGTGGAGTGGAATGCAGACGCTGAGAAGGCTTTTTTTGAGCTCAAGTCGGCACTGTGCCAACACCCTGTCCTGGTAGCACCTAATTTTTCAAAAGAGTTTGTCCAGACTGATGCTTCCGATGTAGGATTGGGAGCGGTGTTGTCACAGGTTATTCATGGCGAAGAACACCCGATAGTCTTCCTCAGCAGGAAGTTAACACCAGCGGAGAAAAACTATGCCATAATTGAATGAGAGTGTCTGGCCATTAAAGCGGTAGTAAACCCGCATTTTTTTTTTTTTTTTTAAAAACCTGCAAAGCAAAAGGCATAATGAGCTAGTATGCACCGCATACTAGCTCATTATGAAATACTTACCTTAGAACGAGGCCCCGACATCTCGCCCGATCCACGCCGAGGAAGCCGACATGCTCCCTCGGCGTCTCTTCCGGGTATCGCGGCTCCGGCGCTGTGAGTGGCCGGAGCCGCGATATCGTCACTCCCGCGCATGCGCGCGGGAGATTTAAATCCGGCCGGACGAGCGCTGCCGGATTTTCGCGGAGAGAACCCCCTTGTGCGCATGCGCCGCTGCAGTCAGCGGCGCATACCGAGGGGAATATCTCCTAAACCGTACAGGTTTAGGAGATATTTTTTTTACCTACAGGTAAGCCTTATTATAGGCTTTCCTGTAGGTAAAAGTTAAAAAAGTGGGTTTACTTCCACTTTAAGTGGGCTCTGGAATCCCTCAGATATTACCTTTTGGGGTGGAAGTTTAGGCTGATTTCTGATCATGCCCATTTAAAGAGGAGGGTCGGTTATACGAAAAAAAAAAAGTCAGCAGCTGCAAACACTGCAGCTGCTGACTTAATCAACACACTCACCTGTCCAGGGCGCCCGCGATGTCGGCCGCCCGAGGCCGACCCGTCCCTCGGCTCTCGGGTCCCGGCGCCGCCATTCCTTGTAAGGGAAACAGGCAGTGGAGTCTTACGGCTTCACTGCCCGTTTCCTACTGCGCATGCGCGAGTCCCGCAGCTACTGCGCATGCGCGAGTCCCGCAGCGCTTTCTGAATGGGACGCGCTGTGTTCTGGAACACACAGTTCCCAGAACACAGCGCGACCCATTACCCAGAAGACGCCGCGACGAAGACAGAAGACAGAAGATCTCCACGGAGGAGGAAGAGGAAGATTAGGAGAAAGTGCCTAGCAACAGGCATTTCTGGTAAGTAAAAAAAAAAAATTTTTTTCATTTTTTGTTTTTTATATTTTTTGTCATTTTTAATATTTTTTTGTTTTCAGGGTGGCCCTCCACTTTAACATGGCTGAGACAAGGAAAAGGGACTAATGCCAGGGTTACTCGGTGGTTCTTGGCACTCCAGGAATTTAAGTTTGTAGTGGAGCATAGGCCCAGGAGACTGCATCAAAATGCAGATGCCCTCTCCCGAGTCCATTGCTTGAGCTCCACTGTTGCCTCCACCTCCTTGGCGTTGGGGCACGGGGGGGGGGGGGGGGATATGTACAGGACGCCGTGGCTGGGTCCTGGAAGGACGCTATGTTTCCCCTCTGTTTGGTTTGTGGTCCCTTTTAAGGGAATAAAATTGATTAACCCACCTGTCAGAGGAAGTGGGTTTAAAAACAAGACAGGAAGTGGTAGATGGGTGTGGAGGAGTGTAGAGGACATGGTGGATGGTGTTTGTTCTTGGGTTGCAGCAACAGAAGTGGACAGCAGTGTCCTGCCTGGAAGCTTCCTGGCAGGGGAAGCTACCTGCCATAAAAGATCAAGTACTGTTTGATTGAGACAGCTATTCTGGACTTTGCAAGTCGGTGAGACTAAAAACCGTTTCCTTTTGTTTTTGGCTGCTGTAAAGCTGTTTAAGTTTAATAAACCCCTTGTTGTGTGAAAAGCCTGTGTCCTGCGATCTTGCTGGTCCCCCCGAACATTACAACGTGCTTGCCTTCCAGCGGGTGGGGGGTCCGATCGGACCCCCTCCCGCTGGATGCGGCGATCCGTTTCACTGCAGAAGAGATCCGGGATGAGGGGATGGCCGTTGGTTTCTGGCCATCCCCTCTCGATTGCTCCTGGTGAATGAGAAGCTTCCTCCCGCTGTGTATAGTAAACACAGGCAGGGAGGAAGTGATGTCATTCTCCTCAGGGCGGTCTTTTTGACCAGACTACGAGGAGAACACTGAAAGTAAGTGCACCAAACACTACACTAACATGTAGGCACACATAGGCACACAAACCCCCCACCCCCCCCCCCCCCCCGATCACCCCCCAGGCTTTTATATAGCGCCAGGGACCCCCATATACTACCTAATAAAAATTTGAACCCCCTGATTGCCCCTACTTAACCCTTTCACCAGTGATCACCGTATAAGTGTTACGGGTGACTCTGGTTAGTTAGTTTGCTTTTTATAGCATCAGGGCATCCACCATTTATTACCCAATAAAGGTTTAACCCCCTGATCACCCGGCAGGTGATATCAATTAGGTTTTAGGGTCAGGGTCTGCGTCGCCCCAGGCAGCGCTAGGTTAGTGCCAGTACCGCTAACACCCATGCGCAAAGCATAAACCTCCCGTAGTTTTGCCCCTCCGCCCAGCCCACCCAAGTGCAGTATCAATCGATCAGTGTCACTTAAAAAACACTAAACACATAACTGCAGCGTTCGCAGAGTCAGGCCTGATCCCTGTGATCGCTAACAGTTTTTTTTGGTAGCGTTTTATATTTAAATCCGGAAAGCAGTGCTTGGTTTTTGGGGTCCCGTACATGGCTAGGCTCCCAAAAAGTCCCCCACATGTGGTATCCCCGTACTCGGGAGAAGCAGCAGAATTTATTTTGGGGAGTAATTTGACTTTTGCCCATAGTATGTGTGAGCAATATATCATTTAGTGACAATTTTGTGCAAAAAAAAAAAAAATTGTAATATTCCTGCAACTTGTGGCAAAATATAAAATATTTCATGGACTCAACATGCCTCTCAGTAAATAGCTTAGGGTGTCTACTTTCCAAAATTGGGTCATTTGCGGGGGTTTTGTGCTATTTTGGCATTTTATGGCCTTCGAAACTGTGATAGGTAGTGAGGAGTGAAATCAAAAATTTGCACCCTTAGGCCGCGTACACACGGGCGGACTGTCTGCCCAACTTAGTCCGCCGAAACACATTTCAGCGGACAGTCCGCTCGTGTGTGGGCTTCAGCGGACTTTTTCAGCGGACTGTCTGACGAACAAAGTCTTACGGAATTTCCGTAAGATTGTCCGTCCAAACTTGATTTGAGCGGACAGTCCGCCCGTGTGTGTGCCAGTCCGCTGTACTTTCGAAATGAGCGGACTTTTCCCGCCCGGAGAAAAGTCTGCTCATTTCGAGCGGGTATCCAGGTAGGCGGGGCCCGCGAAGGAGACGTCGCTGGCCCCGCCGCCTGGTATGGACTTAAAGGGGAATCCCAACGCCAAAAAAAATCGGCGTGGGGGTCCCCCCCAAGTCCACAACAGACCCTTGTCCGAGCACGCTACCTGGCCGGCCAGGAAAGGGGGG
This sequence comes from Lithobates pipiens, assembly GCF_037356315.1. NCBI lineage: Eukaryota > Metazoa > Chordata > Amphibia > Anura > Ranidae > Lithobates > Lithobates pipiens. The sequence goes on along the minus strand of NW_027507748.1, from coordinate 162,454,203 downwards.
CGAGCGAGCGCCCCCCCCCTCCTGAGCCGTACCAGGCCGCGTGCCCTCAACATGGGGGGTGCCTTGGGGAAGGGGGGGCCGCGCGGCCCCCCACCCCAAAGCACCTTGTCCCCATGTTGATGAGGACAAGGGCCTCTTCCCGACAACCCTGGCCGTTGGTTGTCGGGGTCTGCGGGCGGGGGGCTTATCGGAATCCGGGAGCCCCCTTTAATAAGGGGGCCCCCGGATACCGGCCCCCCACCCTATGTGAATGAGTATGGGGTACAATGTACCCCTACCCATTCACCTGGGAAAAAAAGTACAAAAAAAAAACACAACACAGGGTTAAAATATTTTATTGCACAGCTCCGGGGGTCTTCCGTCTTCGGGGGTCTTCTCGCCGGACTCCTCCGCTATCTTCTTGTAGCTCTTTTGCTAGCGGAGGAGTCCGGCTTTCTTCCTCCCCGCCGCCGGCCTCTTCTCCCGACTTCGGGGGTCTTGTCCCCCTCTTCGGTTCTTCTGCCGGGCCACCGCGCCTTCTTCTAGCTCTTTTACAGGCGGTGGCCCGGTCTTCTGTCGCCGCTGTCGCTGTCGCCGCCGCCTTCTGTTCTTCTTCTTCTTCTTCTTCCCCAGGAGATGTTGCCTCGACGATCTCTCCGGCCGGAATGCCAGAGCCGCGCTGTGCGGCCACTTATATAGTGACAATGGGGCGGTGTCACATGGTATATGTCACATGGGTTGGTCACATGGGTTGATGTCACATGGGGACTATGACATCGTAAGGGGGCGGGGTCACCATGTGACACCAACCCATGTGACATATACCATGTGACACCGCCCCATTGTCACTATATAAGTGGTACGGCTCAGGAGGGGGGGGCGCTCGCTCGCCCCCCTTTCCTGGTCGGCCGGGTAGCGTGCTCGGACAAGGGTCTGTTGTGGACTTGGGGGGGACCCCCACGCCGATTTTTTTTGGCGTTGGGGTTCCCCTTTAAGTCCATTCCAGGCGGCGGGGCCAGCGACGTCTCCTTCACGGGCCCTGCCTACCTGGAGACGCGCTCGAAATGAGCGGACTTTCCTCCGCGTGTGTGGGCGAGTCCGTTCATTTCAAAAGTTGAGCGGATTGTATGGCGGACTTAGTCCGCTGTATTAGTCCGCTCAAAAAGTGCCGTGTGTGGGCAAGTCCGTTCATTCAAAAGTTTGGACGGACTGTCTGTCGGATTGTCTGACGAACTTAGTTGGGCAGACAATCCGCCCGTGTGTACGCGGCCTTAGAAACCCTGAAGGCAGTGATTGGTTTTCGGGGTGCCGTACGCAGCTAGATTCCCAAAAAGTCCCACATATATGGTATCCTCGTACTCAGGAGAAGCAGCAGAATATATTTTGGGGTGCAATTCCCCATATAACTATGGCATGTGTGAGCAATATATAATTTAGTGACAACTTTTTGTAAACTTATTTTTTTTGTGTCATTATTCAATCACTTGGGACAAAAAAAAAAAAAAAATATTCAATGTGCTCAACATGCCCCTCAGCAATTTCCTTGGGGTGTCTACTTTCCAAAATGGGGTCATTTGGGGGGGGGGTTTGTGTTATTTTGGCATTTTGTGGCCTTCGAACCTGTGATAGGTAGTGAGGAGTGAAATCAAAAATTTGCACCCTTAGAAATCCTGAAGGCAGTGATTGGTTTTCGGGGTGCCGTATGCGGCTAGACTCCCAAAAAGTCCCACATATGTGGTATCCCCGTACTCAGAAGAAGCAGCAGAATATATTTTGGGGGTGCAATTCCACATATAACTATGGCATGTGTGAGCAATATATCATTTAGTGACAACTTTTTGTAAACTTTTTTTGTTTTTTGTTTTATTATTCAATCACTTGGGACAAAAAAAAATATTCAATGGGCTCAACATGCCCCTCAGCAATTTCCTTGGGGTGTCTACTTTCCAAAATGGGATCATTTGGGGGGGGGGGGGTTGTACTGCCCTGCCATTTTAGCACCTCAAGAAATGAATTAGGCAGTCATAAATTAAAAGCTGTGTAAATTCCAGAAAATGTACTCTACTTTGTAGACGCTATAACTTTTGCACAAACCAATAAATATACGCTTATTGACATTTTTTTTACTAAAGACATGTGGCTGAATAAATTTTGCCCTAAATGTATGATTAAAATTGAGTTTATTTGATTTTTCTTATAACAAAAATTAGGAAATATCTTTTTTTTCTCGAAATTTTCGGTCTTTTTCCATTTATAGCGCAAAAAATAAAAATCGTAGAGGCAATCAAATGCCATCAAAAGAAAGTTCTATTTGTGGGAAGAAAAGGACGCAAATTTCGTTTGGGTACAACATTGCATGACCGCGCAATTACCAGTTAAAGCAGTGCAGTGCGAAATTGTAAAAAGACCTCTGGTCCTTAGGCTGACAATTGGTCCGGGGCTGAAGTGGTTAAAGTGAAACAATAAAAATGAACTATTCCTTTAAATATCATGCCTGGGGGGTGTCTATAGTATGCCTGTACAGTGGCGCTTGTTTAGAACAGTCCGAGAGCAAAATTAAATTTTTAAAGAAAAAAAGTAATTTAAAAGTACTCGCAGCTATAATAATAATTATTATTTTTATACAGGATTTATATAGCGCCGACATTTTACACAGCGCTTTACAACATTAGGGTAGACATTACAATACAATACAATTCAAGACAGGGGGAATCAGAGGGCCCTGCTCGTTAGAGCTTACAATCTAGGAATGAATTAGGCATACTATAGACACCCCCCGGTACGAAATTTAAAGGACTATTTCACTTTTATTGTTTCACTTTAAGCATTATTAAAATCGCTGCTCCCAAAAAAATGGCAGTTTTTAAACTTTTTTTGCATTGATACATTGACACAGGTCCCCAAACACTTTTTATGAGAATAACTTGCATATTAGCCTTTAAAATTAGCACTTTTTATTATTCATGTTTGTGTCCCATAGACTTTAACTGTGTTCACGTGTTCAAACAAATTTTTGCCTCTTCGCATGTCCTTATGCAAACTGAACCGGGGGGTGTTCAGCTCATACCTATCTAAGAGCAGGAAATCCTATAGATAATGCACTGTCCCCTGGCAACCTTTGCAGTTATCCAAGATCCAATGGAACACAAGCAAGGACTGCTCTTTGACCCGAAGGTTAACTTGGTGGCGAAATAGTAACTTTCTCACCATCTGATGCTATGTCATTGCCAAAGGGCAGGTCTGATATGAAGTAGCTTGAATGCATCGGCAATATATGCTTTGGGTAACCAAGTTCCTCTGCCTAATTGTAGAATATGCTGGATAGCCAAATCCACAGATGAATACTTTAGTGAAAACTCCTCCGAGGGAATCAGGGAATTGAGACTAGGGAAGTGAGATGAATGAGGTGCAGACAAGTCATAAATTAACTGATATTTATTGGAAAACTTGCCACAAACCACCCCGATAGGGCTGACCCTCTACACGCAGAATGGTGGTGAAACAAATCACAGATACTTGGACACTTCTGTCTCCAGTAATTCATCAACAATAGGAGTGTGGCTGTCTGCTGACAATAAATTCCTGCATTAAAAGAATGCGTAATGAAGCCTATGTGAAATCCTACTGAAAAATTCATCCAGCTGGAATTGTCTGAAGGCCGGGGATGGGTGACATTCTAAACAAACAACTAGCAAGGATATATTGACTTGGCTTGTAAAGGCTTTACAAGACAAGAGGACTTGGGGTGAGCTCTGAAACAATTGGAGCAGACATGCAGCAGCCTGCGTTGGATATAGTTGCAACCAGAATTGTTGAAATTGTTACACACTTGAGCCTACCCAATTCGTCCACCTGCCCTGAAAGCCCTGTAGAGGACCCACCGGCCGCCTGCTTGATGGTCCCTGTATAACCAGAGGGCTCAAACATGGGACACCATGCTGAAGTGTGTGCTGAAGAATGAGAATTAACTCATACAGGGGATTTTTGGTTAGCGAAATGCCTGCAAAAAAGTTCCATATCGATATTGCTCTTGCACATCATTACCTGCAACTGCACCCAAATGTCTGCCACCTTCACAGAAAAGACAGATGATAATCGTAAAAAATGCACCTGCCGTACTTGTGCGATAAGTCCACCACTTATGTAAATACAGGTCTAATTCCATCCTCCTATTAGGACTAACAGCACAGATAATGCCCCTGGAAATGCTGAATGCTAGCACGAATTCTGCCACACTAAGTTTGTGATTAAGCCTAGGATCTTTCATTTTGAGCACTACCAAGACCTCCGCGCAAGCATAAGACTTGTTCTCTGTAACATCTTGAGATGCTATTAGAACAGAGGCCAGGTTTACATCTTTCCCTTCCATAATGTCCTTATAACATTAATAGGTATGAAATGAGCTGGGGATACTGATGGTAACGCCACTAGAGTGGAAGGAGCTGCCACAGGCAATGAAACATCAGCATTACCTGAAGGAGCGCTGGGAGGAGCAGGAGCTGAGGGTGCAGCTATCACCTGAGCTCTGGCCGAATGAGCTTCAATCACCTGCATCCTATCGTGCATTTGTGACATAGATGTGGAAAGTGTATTTAGTAAGGCATGTATCTGTGTCAACAAAGTATGCACAGAAACTTGTTCTGCGCTGGTAGAAGGGAGTGGCTGGGATGGACTGGGAAACAACAACCTAAACAAGTCTGCTTTCCTAGCTGAGGCCGGAAATGGAATGCCCCTGTGACGGATCTCTGCTGTGAGCCTGGGTATAGTCCAATTCCTTAAAGATGGGTGCCTCCATGCTCTGAACCCCTAGGTGTCATTGTGGGAATAAACGCAAATACGTTGCTTTCCAAAACATGCGACGTGACAATATCTATGAAAGAAAGAAATTTAAGAACCACCTGTACAAGAAATAACAACACCCCTTCATGCCTAACTAAGTCTATAGATGTGGGTGCAGCAATGTGCCAACAACAACAGCGTGTGAATGAACCTAGTGACCAATACAACCCTACGTGTATGTAATAAGCAAGCCCGAGCAACCTGTAGCGCAAGAACAGGCAATTAGAAATGAACACTCAAGGCTAAGGTACCCAGAGAACGTGGTGGGTAGCAAATAAGAGTAATGGAATGAAAGTGCAGTGTAGCCTTATGAGTTCATGTGAAATCTCCATTAATACCTGTACAATATTGTAATTAGAAATATATTTCCGTTAGAGGGAAATATATATTTAAAGTATTGAGTGTTGTGTTGGTGTTACTGTAATTAGTTCAACTTCAAAGCTTGGCCTTTTGTTTTCCCTGATAACATCTCACCTGGGAAGTAAACAACAGATTTCTTTGACTCATCCAATCAGGCTGTTTCCAATATACATTTACTAGGTACAGTGACCAATTAGGGAGAATTATATTAGCCGCACTACAGAAAGTAGGGGGGATATAATGCTTTGTGAGCAAGCCAACTCACTCTGGTGTGGGAACATGGGCTGACCTGAAGTTAACAGGTAATCTAACTCTGAACTTGCACCTTATATTGTATTGTAAATATGGTTCTGTGAGTAATTTGTAAATATCATGTAAGCCAGGGGACCTACACTGTATATTGTGATGTAAATACTGTCTGGTGTGTAATTTGTATATATTATGTAACCCTATAAATAAATGTGTATTGCTGATTGAACTACCTCTTTTGTACAATATCTCTCAGATCTAGATATGTATATGTCCATACTACTACAATGATTGAGGTGTATGCACATAATCATAAATAATAGTCAACAGCAGTGTATGGCATATGATATACGGGCGAGAAGATTGTATTGAGACTTACAAACAAACCTCAGCCCATATGCATCTGTAGGCGTGACAGATCCTGACATGCAAGAACTGGCTAACTACCCCCATGATACAAGTGACCTGAATATACCTGCTGCTTCTGCGTAAATGCTGGGACCCACGTAAACAAAATCACACGTATAGGTGATGAATCTGAAGGCAAAAAATGACACAAAGAAACGAAAAAAAATGAAAATGGACACTAACATCTGCAATGATTAAAATGAAAACTCACATAAAGACTGAAACCTGGAAATGAAAAACGCCCATTATGCAAAGCATGAATGACCCAACCCACACAGACTCTCAATATTTACAAGGCCTGGAGCTGGAATCACACCATAACCATGTGACAGATCCTGACAGGTGACAACTGGCTAACTACTCCCATGACCTGAACGTACCTACTGTTCCTGCGTAAATGCTGGGATCTACATGAACAAAATTATCTGTATAAGTGATCAATTTGAAGGAAGAATATGACAATCAAACGAAAATGAAATGGACACTGTGCAGCGATAACATAAAAACCCATATGGGCCGATACCTGAAAATGAAAGGCACCTATCGTGCAATAGATGAATAACCCAACCCTCAATATTTCCAAGCCCTGAAGCTGGAATCCCACCATCATCAACAGTGAAGTAGCAAGACATGGAATACCTTGACACTTGTACAGTGAATCCCCCCCCCCCACTATGGACTGTGTGGAAATGAGGTGATGACCCAGCATGGTGTCAGCAGTAAACCCTGTAATGCTGCCCTCTCTGCTCAGGCTAGATGCCTAGTAATGACCCCCCCCCCCCCCATACCCTATGAGCTTGAGAGTACTTGAACCGAGCTATGCCTGCTTCCCCCTGAACCGTGTCTTCATAAGACCACATGAGGCAGATGCCCAAACAGACTCATAATGATGATGAATTAATGGTAGAACATGGTAGAAACGTAACACCTAACACAACAGTTGTCCCAGTTTGTCATCCCTGTGTCAGCAGAGCAATGCATAGATGGTTGTATTGTTTGGTGCGGAACTACAAGTCCCAGCCCAGCTTGTGTTCCTATTACCAACCCCTGACCGAACAGAAGTTGACTGCGCTAAATTGAAGTGACCCCCAACACCCCCACTATCTGCTACCACCCCTAACAGGTGCCAATTAACAGTGCAGGGTGCACAGCAGCTAAACTGGGTCCGAGAACCATTAGCTGTACCCTGCCCCCCATTACTTTTTTTTAACAGCATCATATAAATTGTTAAACAGTATACATGATGTATGCCATCACCTGTCTTGTTTTTTTTTTTTTTTTTTTTTTTTTTTCACAATCAAAGGTTTTATTGAGAGTATGTTCAGGTTTACAATTAACATAGGATTATAAATGTCGTCAACAGTGGTATGTATACACACATTGATACAGTTAGGTAGCATTTGTGTTGTAACCAAGTATCTCAATTAGAACAAAAGATAAAGCAAGATCCAATAGCTAAAGTGGAAACTAAAGATACCACTGGATAAATCATGTATTAGAGGGAGGGTGAAAGAGGGTACAAGGTAAAGGGGGATGGAAGTCAAGGGGGGGGGGGGGGGAGGGGTGCCATCGCACTGGGATTCGATTCCTTAAATTAAGTGTGTATCTAATAGAGGCATATATAGCTCAATCATTCCGTTTCTCCTTTCTATTTCCTTTTCCTCTGAGAATATTGGGGAAGGGTAGTTCAGCCCATAAGTAATTGGTAATCTGAAGAGAGGGAAAAAGCCAGCCAAGGTTGCCAAGTTTTGTTAAAGGAAGTGCTATTCTCTTTTTTCATTGCCACACCTGTCTTGTTTGCTGAAAACAATATGTTGCCATGGTAACGAAAGACAGACAGAATGCATTGTCGAAGATTTACCGTATCTGGGGCTGAAAATTGAATGCTCCACCATTCCCTTCCCTCCAAAGCCTGAGTTGCCCCATACCTACCTCCCCCCAAATGCCCGCCAAGGAAGAGTGGAACAGCCACCCTACCTGCTGCGAGATTCCGAGATGCACCAGAGTCTCCTGCTGTACGGAAACTGGAAGTTGTAAGGAAACTGGAAGTCGCATGGTAACCGGAAGTGATGAATCACGACTGCTCCACACAACCAGGAAGCCGAGCCGACGCTGGACCCGACAGAGGAGGAGGGCTATATAGCCCCAGACTCCTACAGATCCTTCTAACTTAATAATGTTTTTTTTTGAGAATCATATCAGCTCTAGGATTTGGGTTTGTTTATGGTGAGAATTAACATTAGGGTTATTGCTAGAATTCATGTTCTTTGGCACAAGAATAGGTCCAGGATAGTTTAAAGGAGCTTAGTTTACAAATGTTACTACTTCAGATTCATGTACCCACTTCTCATAAACTACAAAACTCTCACTCGTGGATTGTTACCAAAGTATTTTCGAAAATCAGCTATGAAGTGAGAGTATAATAATTACAGCACTTCAGCTTTTCTACATCTACTGAGACAGTATACATTTCAGCTGAAGGACAGCAGTTAAGGTGCCAACTGAGTGATCGATACCTACTGTTTTTTCTGTCAGCAGAGATAAACTGAATTTCACTGTCACTCTTTTTTACCAGACCAAATTAAAGTATAAAATGCATCAAAGAGAAGGATAAATTATTCTGTGAGATTATTTGCCTTTTTACAGACTGAATTAAACATACAGTATGCAACAGTAATACCTATAATTTGGCAATACTGTTACTATTTTGAAAGTTGAATTTAGCAAAACAGTTATATATATATAGTTAAAGAGGAAGTAAACTTTCATCTTTAAGTTTTACCTATAGGTAACCCTATAATAAGCTTTCCTATAGGTAGTGTAAATATCTCTTAAACCTGCACCGTTTAGGAGATATTTACTGTACATGCAGCCAGTGAAATCACTGGCGCAATCGCTTCGAAGGAACAGCCACCCGTGCTGTTTCTTCAGAGCCCTGTGCCGTGACAGGCGGCTCCTACACACATGCGAGAGTGATGTCATCACAGTTATGGCCAGTCACAGAGCTGGAGTCTGGGAACTCAGAAGGTAGACTGGGGGAAGATGAACGCTGACTCCAGCGATAACATTGCAACATTGGAAGGCGTTTGTTTTGAGGTAAGTTTCACATAATGTATGTGTTGCATATTAGCAAATTATGCCTTTGCCTTGCAGGTAATAAAAAAAAGTGATCTCCTGTTGCCAACCTGATCTACTTTGACCTCGCTAGAACTCTGCATTTTCCCGGCCTTTGGACTACGTCCCTGCCTGCTGTCTTTGCCTACCTGCCTCACCATTATTGACTCTGGCCTGGACTCTGACTACTCTCCTGTTTGCTGTTTTGCTTCTGACCTGCCTGCCAGTTACTGGCCCTGCTCTATATTCTGAACCTTTGGTTTTAATATGTGCTCAGCCATGCCTCAGCCTGCCAAGTGCCAGTGACCTGCCAGCCTGTCATCTCTGTCACTCGGCATTCTCAGTCCAGCCTGCATCTATATTTGCACAGACAACCCTTCTGTATTGGTCACTGCAAGAACTACTGGCACTCGTGCTACTCCGAGCTCTCATGCCTCCTGTTACCTTACCAGGGGTACTAAGCTGAAGATGTAAGAGACACCTATCTCTCCACAACAGGCTCCATCACCAGGTACGTGACATTTGGTGTATGTTTGAATGACAGATTCCCATTACAGGAAATTTTAACACCTCCTGCTGGACATATTCCTACATTAAAAGCAAACATACCATACATTGTTTGGAAACAAGTATGCATGTTTGAGGGCCTATTCTGCTATCAAAGAAAGTACCCCACATTCTATACATCAAGCTCTTTCATAAGATCAAAACAATGGTATCCACCCCTAACAGATACAGTACATCTATTGGGGGTGGATACCATGGTTTTGTTCTTATGAAAGAGCTTAATGTATAGTATGTGGGGTACTTTTCTTTGATAGCAGAATAGGCCCTCAAACATGCATACTTGTTTCCAAACAATGTATGGTATGTTTGCTTTCAATGTAAGAATATGGTAGCTTGCTTTTGATGTGACTTTTTTGTTACTCTCACACACCCATAAGAAATACACAGGAAATGCAGGAAATCCTACTATATTCCAATTTTAAGAGAGCATATGATGACCTCACTGGTCTGTAACTGCTCCAGGGTAAGAGAGGAAAGCAGGAAGTCGCAAACTCGTAATGTCAGATCACGTTCAAATTTATTAAAGCCAAGTAAAGCACATTGCAGCCCTGCTTAGGACAGGTTCTCTTTAATATTTCACCCAATGCAAGCTTGATCACAGGGGTGTCCCTAAGGCTGTGAAAGACTTGAGACACTTTTGGGCACACTGAATGGAATAATCTTGTGGAACATGTAGTGAACCGCAGTGAATGGAGGGTGTAGCTTATAGGGGGGTGGGAAGTACTTAACCGCTTGCCGCAGATAAACGTCGGCAGAAAGGCACGTACAGGCATATTAACATACCTGTACGTTGCCCTTTGAGAAGCGGTTTGTGGGCGCGTGCCCGCCATGAGCTCCGTGAGTGGGATACCCACGATCGTCTCACAGAAAGGGAAAACTGGGGAAATGTTGATGTAAACAAGCATTTCCCCATTTTGCCTAGTGACACTGACAGTGACCACAGCTCTCTGTAATCAGTGATCAGTGTCATGTCACACACAACCCCTCCCCCCCACAGTTATGCCGCGTACACACGGGCGGACTGTATGGCCTACTTAGTCCGCCGAAACACATTTCAGCGGACAGTCGTGTGTGGGCTTCAGCTGACTTTTTCAGCGTGCAGTCTGGCGTACTAAGTATTTCGGATTTTTGGAAATTCTGTCCGTCATACTTTGGTTTCAGCGGACAATCCGCTCGTGAGTAGGCTAGTTCGATGGACTAAGAATGGCGCATGCTCAGAAAGGATTTACACGGCGGAAGGGTGCATTGCTGTGTATTGGACTTTCTATTTCTAGTCCCGTCGTACGTGCTGTACACGTCATCGCGCAAGCTTTCGACGGACTGTTTGTGCATCCGTGTGTGGTCAAGTCCGTTCATTCGAAAGTATGACGGACTGTCCGTCGGATTGTATGACGGACTAAGTAGGCCATACAGTACGCCCGTGTGTACGCGGCTTTAGAATCACTCTGTAGGACACACTTAACACCTACCGTGCCACCTAGTGGTTAACCCAATCACTGGCAGTCACATTTACACAGTAATCCATGCATTTTTAATCTCACTGATCGCTGTATAAATGTGAATGGTCCCAAAATAGCTCCAAAAGTGTCCGATATGTCCGTCATAATGTCACAGTCATGATAAAAATCACTGATCGCCGCCATTACTAGTAAAAAAAAAATTATTAATAAAAATTTCATAAAACTATCCCTATTTTGTAGATGTCATAACTTTTGGGCAAACCAATCTACAAATGCTTATTGCAATTTTTTTTTTAACCAAAAATATGTAAAAGAGCACCAAAGGGCACTCAACAGGTGGGAGGGGCCAGGAGCTCCAGCCAGGCCATATTTGTTACTTGGACAGTCATATCTATACTTCCTCACATCACCTCCATAATACTGGCACTTCCAGCTTCTTTTAATTCTGAGTTGAAGATGTCATGCGCCAGGTCTATAGCGGCGCACAGATCACAGCCGCTCGTGTGCCAGCAACATGATAGTAAATGGGGAATTGCACTGTGTTACAGGCGCAAATGTTTTGTGAATACAAAAATGGTTGTTGCACGTTGGCGTGCGCCGCTACTCATGGCGTAAATGCTTTGTAAATCAGCCCCTAAGATCCTGCAAGTCCTCTTGCCAATGAGTAAGACTCTTAGCTTGACCATCTGTCTTCACTTTATTTAATAATATGTGATAGATGTCCTATTAATCCTTGTTTAATAATCCGTACATGAAGTTGCTTTCAATAGGATCTCTGATGGAATGTATTGTAACTGGAATTCTGGAGCTTGGCTTTGTAGAGCATGGCAAATCTGGACATATCTGGACATATCTAACATATTAAATGTCCATTTAGTGAAATAACATATCAAAAAAACAGTGCCAGGTGATCAAGTGCATGTGTATTGAACCAAAATAAATGATGAGCTATGAAGATCAAGTGCTAAATCAGCATCAATTGTTAATAGTTGTGATCGCTATTACTTCCACCATGCAGAAATCCACCAGAAGTGTGTCCTTGTAGCTCACCTTAATCAAAGACCACAGCGGGTCTAGCTACGCTTTGGTATAAAGATTGTTTATGACCGATCATGTTCCACTCTCCTCTTCTCTCTTGAAACAGAGACCCCAGCCAGTCTGACAACACTTCATTAAATGGCTCCTTTATGGAAGATCACATTCCACTCTCCTCTACTCTTCTTATAGTATAGATTCCAGGATATGGTGTAGCAATCAAGGATAATCTCCCACTATGCTGTTATTTCCTCTCCTCTATGACAAATGAGATCTCCATGGTGCAGTAATTTCATAAAAACAGTAGCTTTATTAAACTTAGTAACTTACATCTAAAACAGAGACAAGCAGTAGCCATGAATTCAAAACTTCCAGTCTCTACCGTGATCGGAAGTGATGTCACCCGGCTCCTCCCAACATATGCCACAGTACTTGCACCCACAAAATATGTTTTAGTTACTGTGTTAAAAGTAAGAGTCTCACAGACACAAATAAACCTCAACTCAAAAAAGCTCTTCCTTTGCATACCCTTTTCAAACACAGAATAGAGAGAGAGCTAACACTTTATCTGAGCCTACCTTTAAAAAGAACTTTATTAACATAGTTGTGGACTCCTTAAAAAACAGCAACTATTGGGAAAATTAACCATTTGGTCAGAGTATGTAATAAACAAAATAGCATATGGGGTAGATTTACTAAAGCCGGTTCACTCATAATCTGATGCAGCTCTACATGATAGCCGATAAGCTTCTAACTTCAGCTTCTCCAATTAAGTTTTGACAATAAAACGTGGAAGCTGATTGGTTTTGATATAGAGCTGCACCAGATTTTGCATGCTCTGGTTTTAGTAAATTTCCCCCAGTCCATGGACCAGGAGTAGGAAATGTGCAGAGTGCAGAGTGCAGAGTGCAGCAGTAAGAACAATGTAATGCACAGAGTTCAGGGGCTAGAAGTATAAAGCTCACATAGTGAAGGGGTCAGGGGTGTGTAAGTCACAGAGTTCAGGGGTCACAAGTATGTAAAGCAAAGAGTACTTGGGTCAGGAGTGCATAACACACAAAACACAGGGGTAAGGAGTATGTTAAACCCAGATTGCAGGCTTTAGGTGTTTGTAATGGACAGAGAGCAGGGGCCAGAAGTATATTATACATACAGTGCAGGGGTACATAATTCATAGTGTGCAGGAGTCAGGAGTATGTTGTATACAGAGAGCAGGGGTCAGGAGTATATTAAACACATAGTGCAAAAGTACTGTACCCCTGAAGGAGCTGCTTGGTAAATTTGGGTTCTCTGATCTCCGCCTCAACCCCAAGAATGACCTCAGCCCCTCTAGCACCCCTGGTTAAATTAAATTACTGCAAACACATTTAAAGACACATGTGGAAAATACTATTATCCTATCTATGGATTATCACTAAAAACACACCTGGTAGTGATAAACAAATTGAATATATTATTGCGGTTTAACGCATATGTAAGCTTACAACACTGTTAAACCTTTCTGCACAGAATTAATACATTAGAAAAGAAAACCTTCAATACTTAGCAACTGTAAATTTAGAAAAGGGCAGTAATCTATATGCCCATAAAACAGATGCTGAGAGGGAGGAGAGAAGATATATCAACTTCTCAGCTCCTTCTGGGCCACAAACACCATTGAAAGTAAAAAAAAAGAATAAATGAGTTAACAGGTACAGTAAGCACAGTTCTGTAACGTTACAGGTCCTGAGTTGAAGGGTACTAGTGTCTTCTGCTGGCAAACGTTGGGACCATTTGTAAACAGAGTAGGTTTAATTAATCAAAAGTGAGACAGTAATTCTCTAGGCAATACCGTTAGGTAGTGGTTTGTAAGAACAGAATGGCTAAAAGTGGCAGCTCCAAACAAACATCCTCTGACAGTAGAAAGGGGAATAGGTGTCTGCATGCAGTGTCTGTACTGTGCTAAGAAAGATATTGGTTTTACACAATTAAAAATTTGTAGATTTTTTTTTTTTAATAATTTAAAAATAAAATAATACAAATAAAAACTACTGACACTATCCACTCACTGCCCTACTGACACCAATCTCTGCCCTGCTGACACCATCCTCTGTTCTACTAATATCATCAGTATACACACATACATATGTGTTTGAGTTTTGAGGTGCACACCCTAATGCAATAGGCTGTGCCAGGGCCGTCTTTAACACAGGGCAAAAGGGGCAGCTGCCCTAGGCCCAGTCATTGTTGTGGGGCCCAAAGCAGCTGCTCCTTGAGCCTGCACTGCCTGCAAATAGTTGATACGTGATTTAGGGAGGGCCCTAGAAAATATTTGACCAGGGTCCAATCAATATTAAAGAAAGCCCTGTGCTGTGCACATCTATAGTTATGAGTGTATAATGTATTTATTGCACATAACTGTAACTTACACCACAGCATACAGAGTACAAAAATCTGGGGTGTGTAACATACATTTTATATTTCATATTCAGTCATGCTACTAGGTTACTACTGTACTGTCCAATCATAAGCTAGTGGCTGGAAGGTGAATAAGCTTTACAAATCAAAGTTACAACAGAAACTGAAGAGCTCAATTCCAAGTAGACAACTACGTATTTATCGGCGTACAACACGCGCCAGTGTATAACACGCCCCCCAAGTTTAGGAGGGAAGTTTAAGGAAAAAAACTTTTAGGAGGCAAGTTTAAGGAAAAAAAAACTTACATTTTAAATGCCCATCAATGTAGCCTTCCACTGTCCCCCTGCAGCCTTGCACTGTCCCCCTGCAGCCTTCCCCAAAATCGCAGCATGGTTTAGTTTTAAATTTACCGCCACTGAAATCTTCGGCTCCTCCCGCCACCGCCTCCGAGATCTTCGGCTCCTCCCGCCGCCTCCGAGATCTTCGGCTCCTCCCACCGCCGCCGAGATGTTCGGCTCCTCCTGCCGCCACCGCCGCCACCGCCGCCACCGCCGCCACCGCTGAGATCTTCGGCTCCTCCCGCCGCTGACATAGGCCGAGCCGAGGGTACTCGGCTACTCGGCTCTACTCGCAGTAACGCCCTCGTCCCGCCCCTTGTCCTGGCTCCTGTGATGGACACAACACCGGGCCAATGGTGGGATGTAAAGGCTAAGAGGCGGGACTGGGTGTGACTGAGAGCGGAGCCGAGTACACAGTACACTCGGCTCGGCTCGGTAAATGTCGGCGGCGCATCACAGACAGCCCAGATCGGCAGATCGGCGGGGGATACGGTGTAACACGCACCCACGATTTTCCCCTGATTTTAAGGGGAAAAAAAGTGTGTGTTATATGCCGATAAATACAGTTAAACAGTTAAAATGCATATATGAGAATTTGTTAAAGTTACTACTGTATATCCATACCCGATATTTCCACAGCTTACCGAAAAAGTACAACCAGGTTGGTACATTTATTTTCTTTACTATAGCTAAAAATATACAGTAATTTATAAATTTTCCTGTATGAAGCCCATGATTGGATAACAAAGGAAAAGCAGCAGGCTGGCTGCATCTTCACTATGCTCTTTTATCCTTCCTCTTCCTCTCCGAGTCTGAGTTCCATTGTAAATGAATTACAGAAGGTTGACATCAATACAAATTCAGTTGCATTTAAAAGTACAATTAATGCCATTGTAATGATTACATAACATTATTACGTTGCTTTTATTTTTTATTATGTGCCAGGAGTTCAGCTTTAAAGAGGAGGGCCATTTAAAAAATTAAAAGTCAGCAGCTGCAAACACTGCAGCTGCTGACTTAATAAGCACACTTACCTGTCCAGGGCGCCCGCGATGTCGGCCGCCCGAGGCCGACCCGTCCCTCGGCTCCCGGGTCCCGGTGCCGCCATTCCTTCTAATGGAAACTTATGGCTTCACTGCCCGTTTCCTACTGTGCATGCGCGAGTCGCGCAGCGCTTTGTGAATGGGACGCGCTGTGTTCTGGAACACACAGTTCCCAGAACACAGCGCGACCCATTACCCTAGCAACAGGCATTTCTGGTAAGTAAAAAAATTTCATTTTTTTTTTTAGATTTTTTTGTAATTTTTTTTATTTTTTTTTTCAGGGAGGCCCTCCACTTTAAGCACACACTGTATGCCTGTGAAATGAACAACACATTTTCCCTCATGAAAAAAATTGTAAAGAGGCAATGTAAACTGTTGTTTCATTTAACATTTAGCCAGAAGGGGTTTTAATTTGTATATTTTAGCAGAACATTGCTAAGTAAGGACTATCAGGAGTACAAAACAAATTATACTTTACATAAATGTACTCCTTTTTTTTTCTCATCAAGAATTTTAGTACCTATCACAAATGGGAAAAAGAATGTGAACTGCGGAGTGACTGGGATTGTGAGTTTATGTAATACCAGATGGCAGACAAATGGGATTGGAAGTAGAAGGCAAATGAACTCAAATGTTATGACTCATAATAAGATAACAGTTTGTTGGTTCTTACAAAAGAAAGAAAAAAAGATACATAGTTTTCATATTTACCAAATTTGGCTATCATCCATATAATTAATTCAATTTCAGAAATAAAATATGTCAGCACTGTAATTTGTGTTTCTTTTGTGAAGCTACCTAGAACCCCACAGCCAAGTAACCAAGCTTTCTCTGCTTTGTCAGATAAGCAAGGAAACGTATAATAAACCCAACTCCAGATGAAATGTTTTTGTTTTGGATAGACCTGGGAAGAGTTATTTCCCATTGGGTGGAATATAAATATATATATATATATATATATATATATATATATATTTGTAGCACCCTCTACTATAGGTAGGTGCTAGAGTGAGGATTTTGTAAGGGAAACTGTCAGGGCAGATACAGTTAGGCAGGCCTATGCTTCATGCTGGGCCTGCTTGCTTTGATCTGGGGGGGAGGGAGTGGTTAGTGCAGCAGCGGGTGTGACTTTAGTTCTAAGGCGCCTCCCCTGCTTTCAGGAAGATTTATCTTGAAGAGGGGCAGGACCTAGGACTGGAGTGGCAGGCAGCTCACGTGAGGAGCTCTGACTAATCCCCAGCTGGAATTGGCAGGAGGCAGCCTCCCATATAAGCTGAGGTAACAGCCCACTAGAGGGGGAGTTGTCGGCTGGGAGACATGGAGAATGGAGTACTAGGCAGCAGCAGGAGCCCTATCCCCATCTGGGGGAAAGCAAGGCCTAGCGGAGGAGCCCTGGAGAACTTGAAGGGAGCTTCATCTTTACACGGTTATGGATGAAGTGTTCTGGAACAGAGGGGCTGGAGAAGCTGCTGGAACATATGTCCAGTTAAAGCTCTCTATCAAGGACTCGGGACAGGAGAAGGTCAGTGAGTGGACCACAGTGGTATTCTGGATGAGGCATGCCAGAGGAGCTGGGTGAGAGGCCAGAGGAGAGACTGTGGGGAGAGTGTCTGATCGCTGTGGCCTGAGGGCACAGGATTTGCAGGCTGGACTTGATGGGAGCAGTAGTCCATCAATCAGCACATGTTACTAAATTACTAGGCAGCTGGGGAGAGGAACTGCAGACCTTTGGCCTAGTAACAGTGCAACCAGTCCTAGCCAGCAACTGAGACTGTTCAGAGTGGTCTCTTTTGTCAAAAGAGGATGATGTGACAGAGTAATGATCTACAGTGGAAGTTTGTGCAGGAGGGTGGAAGTCCTGAGAGCAAGAGTCTGCAGGAGATACGCAGAGGAGGAGAAATAGTCTGCATGGTGTTAAGCAAGGGAAGCGCCTGCAGATATTATGTGTACATCAGTACTTCATGGCTCAACCTTTTATTTTAATTTTTAAATATGATGCCAAAGCAATTGTTCAATGGGCATCCCATATTTCCTTTCCCTCAACCAAGTTATATTCCCCAATAAACAAAACAAAAACAATGCAAAATGACTGTTCATTGTCTCAGAAGGGATAGATGGAGGTCTGGCAGTAGGGTGGATGTTAGTTACTAGTAGCAACCAAGCGCTACATATTATAATATTAATATATAATATGTGCATTTATTTCCCATTGGGGGAAGTCTCTTTGGGGAGAGTTCCCCTCACTATCTGTCCCTGTGGTGGCATTTTAGCAGAGATGTAGGGACTGGAAGGAATAGAGAAGCATGTTTGTACTCCTAGAGGCCAACAGAGCAATTACATGTAAACGCTTGAGGTGGCATTAAAGTGGTTGTAAATCCTTACAAACCACTTTGACCTACAGGTAAGCCTAGATTAAGGCTCACCTGTAGGTCCAAGAAATATCTCCTAAACCTACACGGCATCCTAGGCATCCCTGATGGCACTGGCAGTAGTAGGCATTGTGAGTGGGCACTGATTGGCAGCTGCCTGGGCATTGATTGGCAGCTGCCTTGGCACAGATTTGCATTTCCCTGGTCGTCTAGAGGGGAATACCTGGTGGTCTAGTGTGGGTGGCCATCCTGGTGGTCCTGGGAGGCATGATGGTGGTCCTGGGCGGGATCCGAGTGGGGGCTGTGCTGATAAACAATCAGCACAGACCCCAGTCAGGAGAGCCGCCGATCGGCTCTCCTCTACTTGCGTCTGTCAGACGTGAGTGGGGAAAAGCTGATCAACAGCTCTTCCTGTTTACATTGTGATCAACCGTGATTGGACAAAGAGCCTCCGTCAGAGTGAGTCTGACACACCGCACCACCAATCGCCATGATGCATGCACCCACGGGCACGCGGCGGCTATTATCCTGCTGGACGTCATATGATGCCCAGTCAGGATAACTGGACCACTGCCTGGCTGTCATTCTGCTATAAACCGGATGGGAAGTGGTTAATAGTGTATTAAAAAAGTTGTTAATTTTGAGAATATTTTAGTGTTTTTTACTGTTGATTTTTTGAGTAATAGTGATGTTTATTGAGATCTTGATAAGAAAATTTGATAACTAAAAAAATAATATCTGTATTATGTTAAGATTCAGATAAGTGAATATGCTATCTAATAAACAGTACCTGCGATATCTGTATAGTGAATGATAAATAGGCTTTCATGAGCTGTAAACGGAGATTGTGATGGTCTAATGTTTAGATTGGTGCTTTGTAAGCATTACTCAAGTCACCACTAGTGTGCACCTAATAATACAGTGTTTTTTTGGCATTGAGAGTTAATTCAGCTCAGAAGTCCTGTAAGGCCACGCCCTCAGACGAAGTCATAATGATGAAACGCGTGAGGACGTGACCAGAAGTGATCTTTGCATTCCACAGCCTGAGAAAGACAACCAGGCGGAACAATCGGAGGCTGTCTAGTTCACTGAGACTACCTCTGATTACCTCAGGCTCTACAATAAGACTGATAACGCTGACACTGAGACATTGGACCAGCTTTTATGTATAGTGTTGGAAGGTTTCATTTTTAATGATTGGAGGATTGCGATAAATGGTAAAATGTAACTGTACTATGTGGAGTTTTTTTCTTCTCATATATCCGGATACCTTTGGAGATTGTATGCAGCTCTGATCCAGTTCACATTATGGATGGCAGCGGTTAAAGTGATTTGAGGCTTGAAAATTACTTCTTTCCTGTAAGTTTAAACCCCGGGGGGGGGGGGGGGGGGGTGACACATGGTTGTGAGGATTCTAGTGAAAGGTGCACACTTATCAATCAAAACTAGGAACACCACCCGGGTCTGGACTTCTCTTATCAAAATTGGTCATTCCAATGTGTTTGTTTTTTTCCTCATATGGACATTAACATATGAAAGCCAATCATATTAACTATTGATAGGAGCACTGCTTTGGTAAATACCTGGTACTGGTTAAGTATTTCTGGACCCGTTTACCTTTTGAATGTTTTAATACACAATATAATATCCACATTTTCAGTAAAATATAACAGATTTTGCGTTGAATAAACAGATTGTGAGCATGTCATGTCCTGAAATTGCATGCACCTGTGATAACGTGAAAAACTATGTCATAAAAAAGGTACATTTTACAATCCTTTACAGTGTATTCATTTAACTGTGAGCTCTGGTGCTAGAATTATTGCTCTCACTCCAACATTTGTGGTGATACCTCATGTGTGGTGCAATGATTTAAATGCCCATCCTGTGCTGTGTGTGCATTTGTGGGTGTGGGTGTGGGCAGGGCTTACGTTCATTTTTTCATTTTTTTTGTAATACATTTTAGTATGCCTTTTTATTTTACTTTTTAATTTTTTTTAATCTAACTTTATTACTCTTACAAGGGGTTACCAAACCCCCATGTGACAGCATTTGGCAGTTGACAGGTACTATTTATAGAGACATAGGGGGTCTAATGGATCCTAATGTCTTCTCTTTCCTCCAAAGCCATCAGTTTGTGCTCAGCCCTTACCTTACTGGACTTACTATGTATATCCAAAGAGCTGAACTGGTTAATGAGACTCTATCACTTTGACCATTCATTGCAAAGTGACAGGTTTTTGTGAAAGAACAACCCCACACCCAATGACCTTCCCCACTGATTCCAAACTCTGTGCAAGCTCCATATCAGATAGTGTCAGAGCTCACAAGGGGTTCCTCCCCATCCTCACCTGACAGCGTTCGGGCCTGTTTATTGGCCACTCAGCCCCAAGCATTGCAGCCTGTTAGGAAGGGAACAAGGCCACAGGATTCCCCATATCTGGCAGAAAAAAGTATTTTCCAACAGCAACAAAGCTGCAGGGGTACACAGTGAAGGTATTAGTAGGTTGGGGGACTGTTTTTGCACTAGAACCTGTCACTTTGCTCTTAATAGGAAATTTCTCTCTTATTATTATTATTATTATTATACAGGATTTATATAGCGCCAACAGTTTAAGCAGCTCTTTACAATATAAAATCAGACAATACAGTTACAATAAAATACAAGAGGATTAAGAGGGCCCTGCTCAGAAGAGCTTACAATCTAATAGGGTGGGGCAGGGGGTACAAAAGGTTGTAACTGTGGAGAATGAGCTGATGGAAGTGATAGGAGATTAGTTGGAGACATAGTAGGCTTCCCTGAAGAGATACGTTTTCAGAGATTGCCTGAAGGTAGCGAGAGTAGAGGATAGCTGGACCAGTGTAGGTAGTGAGTTACAGAGGATGGGAGAGGCTCTGGAGAAATCCTGGAGACAAGCATGGGAGGAGGAGAGGAGAGAGCCCCAAGGTCATCTGGTGTACTACAGACAGGCCTAGATAACAACAGTATGTAGGCTTTGTTCCTTGCGTGTATTTCAAGGTTTAGGTTTCTACTGGAATGTTAAGTCTGTTGGTCAGTGATAGCTATAAGGTTATTTTTTATTTTTTTTTCTTGGTTTCTAGACTGAAATTTGACCAAATTCTAGATTACAAGGCCCTTCCGGATCTTATTATACTGCTATACAAAGCCTTATGTTTCACTGTTAATAGATCTGAAGAAAGTATTTTAGATTTATTTTTAGCTTATTTGAAAACACTAAGCATTCAGCATTTCTTTTCTTGTATAAGAAGCGCTGAAAATGTCATCCCTTTGATTTTACTGATTTGCTGAACAAAGGCAAAAGAAAAAAGAGATTGGGTTAGAAAAAGCCAAACTACATGTTAGTATGAGTCACCTAATGCAATTTATATTCTTTAATCTTTTTATGACAAGAGATTGAATATTGCTATGAAGATACAGTACACTGATTTTTTATTTGTACTCATATATTAAGAACAGGTTAGTACTACATTTTAAAATAAATTCTGAATAAAAATTTTTAGTAAACAATCTTGTAAGCCTCAATCTAAACTCTGTCTCCATGTAAACGGTGTCCAGTGACCTGGTTACATTTCTGAAAAGTTGGGTCACCCACCTGCTTGTTCTGAGTGAGGGGGCTGTATGGATCTTTTGGTCAGTAGGTAAATATCTATCTCATATGTATTTCAACTGTGTAAGTTGCTTTTTGTCTGGAGTTTAAGTCAAAGTTGATTCTTTCAGCCCTCGTACTATTTCTCTTGCCATTTCTATAATGTGTTGTATTAGCACATACCATATTCACGCAATTTTTACAAAGCCAGACAAAAATGAAAATTCTAAATAATTACACAACATGAATGGATATTTTTGTTTATTCAAAATATCAAAAAATACAAAATTTAGCAGAAGTTATAATGATCGACACAAGTTTAAAGGCTACTAATGGTATTTTGATTACTGTATTTATTGGCGTATAACACTGACCTTTTCACCAGGAAAATCGGGTGCAAATAGCGTGTGCGTGTTATACGCCAATACTTAAATTTTAGCTGCCTTATTTAAAATGTAAGTTTTTTTCCTGAAACTTCCCTCTTAAAATGAATGTGCGTGTTATACACCTGTGCGTGCTATACGCCGACAAATATGGTAAATAAAAATTTAACATGTTATATTTATAACATTTTCAATGGTTTTGCACAGAGCAACCCTAAAAATTTACGGAAATTAGGTAGTGTTCCAGGCATGCAGTATTTGTGGAATGTGTATCGGTTGTTAAACATCATGGTTATTAAGGAGCGGGCGGCTGCAACATCCTTAACAACCGAGTCAACAGCTGTCAGTAGGGTCCCCCCCAACAGCTGAATCTAAAAAAAAAGATATGTTGGGAATTAAAAAAATTGGCAAAAAAAACAGCATTGGGTCTCCCCATGGGGCCCCCCCCCCACCAAATCCATACCCTCCAAAACACCTTGTCTCTATGTTGATGAGGACATGGGCCTCTTTCCCACAATCCTGATTGGTGGTTGTGGGGGTCTGCAGGTGGTGGTCCTCTTCCCTACTACCCAACTATTGAGATTGCACCCTCTGCTTACTCATCCTCTGTGCGATGAAAGGCAGAGCCAGCTGCCGGTCAGGCTTCTGGGCGGATTCCTGACATTATCGTCAGGATACATCCAGAGGCTGGAGCAGCTCTGTGACATCAGCTGTTAGTGAACTTTAGCCAACTGTCGGCTGAATTTGGGTGTATAAATAAGTGCACTCTTGTGACCCACAAGAGTGCACTTCTGAGCTTTGGCCATACTCCTCTATAAAGTGGTTGTAAACCTCTGATGTTGAGTTTTACCTATAGGTAAGCCTAGAACAAGGCTTACCTACAGGTAGTGGAAATATCTCCTAAATGTAGTAGTAGTGCACTGGGAAGAAACAGACCACCGTGCCTTTTCTTCAATTGCAAGTGCTGTGACTGATGGCTCCCATGTGCATGTGCAGGAGTGACGTCAAGCTGCACTGGCCAGTCACAGAGCCGGAGTCCGCGACCCCAGAAGGGGGCATCGGGAGCATCGTGGGCTTCATTTGCTTCGATGCATACTAGCCCATTATGCCTTTACTTTGCAGGGGAACAAAGAGGATGTAAACCCATCAGGGTTTACTTCCTCTTTAATGTCAAGTGAGCTCCAGCAAAAGGGGATGGCTGATGTGGTGGCAGAACAGCAAGGAAGATGGGGTTTGTCTAGGGTCACGGGCAGTTTACAGAGGACTGGAGGGAGCTGTCCTCTTCCATGTTGCAGCATTGCCTGACAGGTGGAGGCTATTCAATCCACAGGGCTGATCCATAGAGCTCTTTAGCGTGGCATTTTTTTAATATACCTGCTGCCAACCCTGCAGTTGTGGCCTACAGTTGTGGTCTGCATCCTCTGTTTGCAGCATCTGAGCTGTGATAAAAGTACCAGATATTTATGTATCACAGACACATGCCTGTGTACCACAAAACTTGGTAGAAAAAGCAATTCAATTATATCAGTTGGCAGGAAAATGCTGAAACTCTCCCTTCTCATTTCTCAGGGCTTTCCACACCTCCACCCTCTACAACATTCTTCAACCTCTAGGGAAATAGAGAGAAAAAGTCAGATGGGAGCTTTTCATCGTATATTCCGATCTTGCGTATGCCCCATCTGACTTTTTACGTAGAAAATTCTGATGGACCTAGAAACGGAACATGTTCTAAATATTTCCGAGTTAACCAATTCCGCTCGTCTGTATGCTGTTCCAATGGACCAAAAACAACGCATGCTCTGAAGCAACTACAAGATGGAACTGCTCGGTGTGGTAGAACTCACGCAGCAAATTCTGTGATCTTTTAATAAAGCACATTCTTTTGTTCTTTTAATGCTAGAAGAATGAAGTTGTTTTGCTGCTCATGTTCACACAGACTTCTCACAAACTTATTTCTTCATTATTTCTAATGATATCATGAATAATATTCTATTTTTTGAAATCGCAATCTCCATAATAATGTTTACAATTCATTTTTATAGTCATCTTTTATTTTTTTTATTTCATCAAGATCTCCTTTTTTTTATATCTCCATATATATATTTTTTTGTGTGTCAAGTTACCACAATAACATTATTAGCTTGTATTTTTTATTAATCTCAAGGAGGTTGGTGTGCCTTGTTAATTTGACTTTGTCTTTTAGAAATGTACATGCCTACTCACAAACAAATTGTCCTATTTGAAGAATAACACATAGGAAAGTATTTTCAGAAAATAAAATCTCAATTTTTTCTGGGTAACAAAATAAAGAGGGAGGCAACGCTGGAGAAACTTTTGGAATTTGCAAAGCCTTTGGCCCTTAGGGCACACATCAATTCTGTGGAAAATAAAATTGGTAGCTTGACATATCTGTCCCTAGGCTATGGTACTACACCAGCCTGCGTCTTCGGTCAGACCAGACTGAACCCAGGTCATCACTGTCTTCTCTTTGCTGCAGCCTTCCCTCCACGCTTCCCTGCACCCGTCCTTGCAGTCTTCCCTGGAGGCTGTAGCTCTGGCAGTGGACTTGTGGCAGGAAGAACAGGAGAATGAGCTTGCTCATATATGTGGCTGTTCTCAGTCAGCTGGCCCCTCAACCCCTTCTGAACGGCCTCAAAAATAATTCCCTCACAGAGGAGGCGTTGGTCCTCCTCCAATTTCATCTTGTGGGTAGATAGCAGCCATAGGTCTCTGGGGGGGGGCTCCCGAGGACATCGCTTGCTTCCCTAATGAGGCCCAGTTCAGCCTCCTCCGTCATCATCCCCTTTCTGGGCCTTTTGGTTGTAAGGCACTGGGGAGGCATCTGGGATTGCATGAGGCGCCTACTGGGCCCAGCCACCTCCTGGCTGCCACTGGGCACAGCCTCCTCCTGGCTGCCACTGGGCAGGGCCTCCTCCTGGCTGCCACTGTGCACGGCCTCCTCCTGGCTACCAATTTCCAGACCCTCTTCCAGGCTGAGCTCATTCTGTGTATAAAAAAGGGACATCGTTTTTGTTTTTGCTTCATCAATCACACACAATTTTCAGCTCATGACTTGCAAATTGAATGTTAATAAATAGAAAAGACTATAATTCTGACCACAGCATTTTTCATTCTTGTCCCAAACATTTTTGGCCACTACTGTGTATTGATATGTATACATCACTTTTTTTTTAAATCATTCATTTGTTATCAATTATAACATCTAGTTAACATCATTAATATTAGGATAAGTATGTCTAAAAATAATATACCTGGCTCCAGCTGGGCACATCCACTTCTTCCAGGATGGAAGGACCAGGTTGTTCCTCGTCAGCCTCTGCTGGGGTTGATGAAAGGGTGGAGGGAAGGCTGCAGGGAAGGGTAGAAAGAGATTTCCTGCCTTCAGTCTGGTTGTCCAGAAACCGCAGTTTGTTGAAGTACCACAGCCTGTGGACATACACTTGGACTGCTGATGCTCCTGAACGGAGTGATTTCTGGATCTTATTATGCTCCTTCTTATACATGTTCCTCAAGATCCCAATTTTCTTTTCCAAGAACATGATGGTTGCATCGGGGACCAGAGTCTTCACAAATTACAGAAGTTTCTCCAGTGTTGACCTCCTAGATTGTTTATTATAATATAAGCTGTGTTTCACCTCTCACAAATTCCTCATCTCCCTGTACTTGTCAGTGAAACTGGACATAAATTCTGGGTCCATAAAGTGATTCATATTTTCTGTAAGACAATACACATGTCAGCCTAAACTCTCATAATCTTATCCCAACATAGGCCTCAATCTTGAAGCAGTATAGTACCAAAGTTAAGATTTTACCTTCGTTAGAACTTTAATCCTGCTTCCTCAGCACACCGAATGTACGTACGACACATGCGTGTTACTTTATATACACTGCGCATATGTCGCCCGTGTCGCCCGCCCCTGATGTTCTTTCTAGTGTATTCCCCGCCCCTTCCCTTCAGCGTGCAGTAGGAGCGACATGGCAGGAGACAGAGCAGGTGTGTCAAGTACCTGGTGATGGAGCCTGATATGCAGAGGACGGCCTCACTTACAACTCTGACTTGGAGCCCCTGATAGATCTGACAGGAAGCACCGAGATGCAGAGTTGCACGAATGCCTGGCGAGATTGCTGAACCTGGAGCTGGATCAGTGCACTCGGTCGGGCTGTAGAGGTGTCTGTGGGAATCCCAGAGCAGTGGTAGGCAGGTAGCTGAAGCGAGTACACAACCGGTCCCCACAGGCAGAAGTTCAGATGCAGCAGAAGGGATGGTGGCACCCTCGAGGCTGAAGAGAAGGCAGGTACAGGCAGGCCGGGTCATACACAAATGGGCTTGTCAGGAACAGAGGCTGAAGCAGAAGTGGAATCAGATTACAGGCAGGAAGAAGGAGCAGGCAGGTGCGGAGTGGGGGACAAGCTGGGGTCGGATGCAGGCAGGAAAGAGGAATGTCAGGAAGCAAGCCAGGTCACAACAGGAACAGAAGTCAGGTAAGTAATTGCAGGATACAAAGGCAATGCTGTAGAGCAGACAGCACTCTGAGTCTGGAAACTGTCTGAACTTAAATAGCCTGTTTGGGTGGCAAAAGCTGTCACAGGGTGCTAGTGCACCAATGGCATGCTGACAGGGGCAGAGGTGATAGATCATCTACTTCTGCAGCCATCTTGGGTGCTGGCATGCCCTCCCTGACAGGGTGTCTGTTAATTGGAGTAACAGGGAGGAGGAAAGCCCAGAGGCAGAAACGTCCCGATCCCCGAGGTGATGATTTAAGGCTACAAATATGTCCCTTCTTGAGATGGTGGAGATGGTGGACATCTTGAGGACGACTGACTATGATGGGAAGAATGGACCGTACCTATACCCAAATGTGAGATAGGCCAAAATTATGATGAAAGTTGTGAAGAGTCTGCACACAAATTTTGGGGTACGACAATCAAAGGAGCAAATAAGGAAAAGCTGGTCCAGACCTGAAACTGAGGGAGCTGGATCAGTACAGAAGGATCAAGAGAGTGCTTAGAAAAAGTAAATAGTTGCCCTGTGTTCCAATTCTTTATTATTACTTGCATGCTGCACCATGTGATTTTATTTACTGTAGGACATTTTAAAATGGCAAGTTTCAGGTTAGTGGGCACAGTAATCGGTCATAGGAAACATTGTTCGCTCATTAAATACGATGTTTTGGGCAGATACAGGTTAAACACAAATCGATGCAGAGAAGGCATTCGACTGGGTTGGATGGCCCTTTCTTAAACACTCTTTTATGCAAATAGGACTAGGGTCAAATCTACTTCATAAGATCTTGGCACTATATACTAAACCGGTGGCTAGAATAAAGACTAATGGATCATGGACAACAAGCTTCACTATACAAAATGGTACCTGCCAGGGATGTAGATAATATGCCCTCTCTTACATCTAATTTATTGAATACATGGGCTAAAACAGCTATATAGTTAGAACTGTCCTCTTATGTAGGACCTATGACACCCTTATTTGGTAACCGCTACTTCCCGCTGGCATTAAACCGGACAAGTTTCCTCATATGGAACAGAGAGTCTCATCATAGATTGAGCCAGATTCTATGCCAGGGAACAGTTCCGTCTTTATTAAACGTATTCCCTACGCAGCGACCCTCATCTACGCAAATGTTGGAATATTGGCAATTACTGTCATTCTGGTCTTCTATACCCTCAAGTACACCTGTGGGTAGAGACTTAACACAACTTGAAACTCTTTTGACACAAGACCCTAAACCAAAACATGTTCTATCAACATTATATAAGATGCTTATCACTAAAAACCATCCTGAGCCCCCGGAATACATAGAAAAATTGGCGAATGAGATCAACGTTCAAATTGAGGCTAAAGAATGGGAGAAGGCATTCAACCTAACACACTGTCACTAATAACTAAAGTGACGAGCTATAAGCTCCTTTCAAGATGGTACTCAGATATATGTTGGCGGTGCCATACAGGCAAGGGCTCACTGCTTCACATCTGGTGGCCCCAAATCTTTAGCTTCTAAGGAAAAGATTATGCAACTGTATACCTCAGTTACTGGGGAGTTAATTCCAAACATGCCTCTAATTACCCTTCTCTCTATGCTACCAGGACCATATAAAAACATTAAAAGGAGTCTTCTTGGACATTGGTTGACGGAAGCGAGACTGGAACTACCGCGGCATTGGCGGTCAACACGATCTCCATCAGTCATCGAATGGGCCTTAGAAATGGATAGTATAGAAAGAATGGAGACACCTTTAACACAGGAATTAGATACATATGAGAGGTGTCTCCGGATGTGGGCCACCTGGAGGCAGTATAGGGAATTAACAAGAAATTAGAAAAACCTCTAGGGGAAAAAAGGGAAAATATACGGACTATAGATGTACTAGGCAAAGTTTCAATATAAGATATGTTTTTTTTTTTTCTTTTCAACAAGTGTGTGAAAAGATATTCATAATTTCTGGGATGAAACAATTATGCTTTCTATATATGTATGTATTTGTGTATGTCTGAATTTGTTTATGTTTGTGTAATAATTTATAATAATTTACAATAAAATTAGAATAGATAAATAAATACATTTGGTCATGCCTAAATATCTGTGTGCTAAAGTAAATTTTTTGTTTCATTCTCATAGGGGACCAAAGACTTGGGGGACATCACTCAACAGAGGACACCAGGAACCCCCCACCTGACAAAGAAGGGGAACTCCCAAAAAAAACACCACACCCCGAGGATCTGGAGGAAGGAGAGGTGGAGGAAATGGGCGAACTTGTCACCACAACAGGTGAGTGCCTGACACCCCAGCTTCAGGTAATATATGTATGCCTGCATATTTATAATACATGTTTTCCCCCAAATTTTAGGTGATTTGGTTGTGGAAGAGCAAGCTCCAAAATTCACAAGTGCAAGTGCACAACTCCTAATCTAGGACATCATGACATGGGGTTGTGCAATTGTCATCACGGTAAACAAACTAAATTTTCTTGAACAACAAATAAAGAACATGATTGATGTGTTGGGGAGAATTTAAAAGTTCTTCAAAATGCAAACATTTTAATTATTGTTCTAAACAAACTTTTTTTTTGTAATTAGTGAAAGCCAAATTTTGAAGATGCACACTGTGTGTCAACATGTGCTATCTGCCATCAGGGGATTTCAATGTACACGTTTTGTGGGTGCAACTCCTTCATCCCAAAATGAAGTACAGTAGGTGAGAGGAAGGGGTTGCACCTCCAAAACACGTTCATTGATCCCCCATGATGGCAGATAGCACATGTTGACATTAGGCATGGGATCAGGAGGGAAATACCCATTTTGACTTCCAAATTGTGTGCATCTTCAAAATTTGGCTTTTGCAGGGGTGACATCAGCTCATCTGATGAAGGCAATATCCAGACATTTAGGACATACTATAATCTCTGATATTGCTTTCTGGTTGTCTACGTTGAACTTTGTAAGTTGCAGAGTTTTGTATGTTATATGTTATTAAACATGCCTATTTTGAACAAAAGAAGAAAAAAATTAAAATAAGAGAAAAATACAAAAACATTTTTTTTTTACCCAAAAATTTGAAAACGCACATGTGTTAATGTGCACAGAGTAAAAACTTTGCTCATCAACAATGTGTGGCTTCTTATTTCAATGATCAATGCCAGTTTTTTTAAGTAATTTTGTGTTTACAGTGACAATGGGGCTTATTTAATAAAGGAAAATCCACCTTGGCACTACAAGTGCACGAGGAGAACCTAGGAGACAGCCACAAACAAACACAAGCAATAAACCAATTTCAAGCTTTTATCAGATTTTTTTTTTTATTAAAACATTTTTTAGACATGGTCTGGCATAGCAATGGCCCCCCTACCCATAAAATAATTTACATATTTCTGCAGAACTTCACAGGCGCACTGGGGGGCCAAGCCAGTAAGATCAGTATCCAGGCCCGTCAGGGGATTAATAGGAAGTCCGGCCTCAGACCCAACTAAGGCAATATCATTTTAGGCATTTTACCTTAAAAAATTGCAATATGCAGCAAGATAGGATGATATGGTTGATTTTGCAGTCCACCATATGGATTGCTGTCAGAAACAGGTGGAACCGGTTGGCCATTAGCCCAAAGGTATTCTCATCAACTCTTCTCGCTCTGGCCAGCTGGTAGTTAAAAACCCTCCTCTCTGGGGTGAGGGTCCTTTGGGAAAATGGCCTCATCAGGTGCTCGCCCAGATCGAACGATTCATCAGCAAGAAAGACGAAGGGGAGTTCTTCCACGTTGTCTGCATCAGGTGGCAATGCCAGGCCACCAGTCTGGAGACGTTGGTAAAACTCAGTCTGGGCAAAGACTCCTCCATCCAGCCATTCTTCCCCACATCCACATAGACAAACTCATATTCTGCCGACACCACTGCCATTTACACTATACTATTAACTATAGTTATAATAGTAAGACCCCGAATGGGGCGGTGGCATGATGTGGACGTGCTTCTCATCTATAGCCCCTCCACAGTTGGGAAAGTCCCAACGGTCGACAAAATGTGAGGCCACAGTCTGCCATTCCTGTGGCATTGAAAGGAACTGTGAAGTCAAAACAGACATTGCAAGCAGATTAAACAAAAACATTCTTGGCCGACATAAGTATATTATTTTTAAAGGAGTATTTCCAGACAAGATCTAAGATCCACTTATCATGACAGATGACCCATTGTAAAATTTTTAGGAGGGAGGGGGGTTGAGGTGACTTTGGGAGCCAAAAAAAGCCTCTGGCACTCTGCCGGAATTTAAGAACACACATAACATTTGTACACATTTTAGGGGGTGTTTTGAGTAAAGCACTACAATGGACCTGACAAAATACATGGTTAAGGGACTAGGCTATAGGTTTATATGTACCGTTGGTAAAAAAATATATAAATGTAACTGTGACTCCACCTTCTATATCTTCTACCCCCACTGCGCCAAGTGTAAAAATATCAAATTAATAATAAAGTGAAGCTGCTACTTAAAATATAAAAATGTATAAACTAAAAATGGAACCTATAGATTAAATATCAATAGGCAAAACTAGTAGCGCTACTGCAATAAATCACAAAAATAATGTGATAAATAAGCATAAACACCCAGTGACAAGTGATGAAATGCAAAATGTCAACACAGTCCTAAATTGATAGCATGATCCAAAAAATCTTCTTCACAAATTCTTGAATCTTTCACCACACCGCGTGCTTGTGACACCTCTCCCTCTGAAGACCACACTCACTGACTTGTAATGCCTCCCACTCTCGTGTTCGGCTTCAATGCTATTAAACCCACAGCTGGGGTTAAAAACGACCATCCAATTGATCCACGTATTAACTTAACAAGGTGGCTCCATATGTGAAAAGAATAAATAAGTGCTCCACATAGCGTGATAGCGTTACAAC
Source organism: Lithobates pipiens (assembly GCF_037356315.1). NCBI lineage: Eukaryota > Metazoa > Chordata > Amphibia > Anura > Ranidae > Lithobates > Lithobates pipiens. The sequence continues at coordinate 162,422,619 of NW_027507748.1, read as the reverse complement.
CAGTTTATTAAATCACACCAACACTCTAAAGATTTAACTCATATTTCACGTAGTGGAAAAAAGCCTTAAGTGTAACACACAGCAAACAAAAGCCAATGGTTCAGTGGTGTAGGGGGCGTGGCTACAGAACAATCAATTGTACTGACGTGAGACTCCGCTCTACTGAGAAGCTACACTGCCGCTGAAAGCAGCCGCCTAGGAATGGGTGAGAGAGTTTACACTTGAGTGCACATCACATTTCTGGTCTGCCGAGGCCGCAGTACACCTGACCCTGACCTGGTGCCATACTCAAACAGGTACTCATTGGTGGCCCTCTGCTGTGAGTGCAGCCGCTGCAGCATTGCCAATGTTAAGTTCCACCTGATGGGCATGTCACAAATGCGGCGGTTGATGGGCAGGTTGCGTTCCCTTTGAATGTCAGCCAGCCGAGCACTGACATTGTATGACTGGCGAAAATGACCACAGACTTTTCTGGCCTGCCTCAGGAGATCCTGTAAGCCTGAGTAGCTGCTCAAAAACTGATGCACTACCAAATTCAGGACGTGTGCCAAACATGGGACATGGGTCAAGTGTCCCTGTCAGAGGGCGGAGAGAAGGTTGGTGCCATTGTCGCATACAACCATTCCTGGCTGAATAATCTCTACCCCAGTGTGACTCCTGTCCCCTTGCGTAGTGCTTGCGTAGGCTCTTGACCGCTTATGGAGCACCGCTGGTTCAAAGGAGACATTTAAAGAAGAGGCCATAGAGGAGGGAGAAGTGGAGGGGGTGGAGGAAAGAGCTGTGGCAGAATGACCACTAGCATTTTGGAGACATGGTGACAGAACAAGCTCCGACAAAACTGAACCCTGTCCTGCATCCTTCCCAGCTGCCAGCAGAGTTACCCAGTACGCTGTGAAGGAAAGGTAACATCCCTGCCCATGCTAGACCATGAGTCAGCGGTAATATGCACCTTACTGCTGACCGCCCTGTCTAACGAGGCCAAAACATTGCCTTCCACATGCCACTGAGGTACAGCACATTCCTCAAATTCACAAAAGGGGGCACAGTCTACCAACTGAAAAGGCAGCAGTTGCAGTGCTAGCAATTTGGCCAATTTTTTATTTTTTTTTCAGACGCTGAGAATGTGGATGGCTGGAACCAAAATTCTTTTTACGGTTCAGCAACTGGGGTAGGGAAATTTGCCTGTTAAAATCTGATATAGGTGTACTGATAGCAGATTGGCTGCAAGTACTTGGGACACCTATTGCTATACCTTCATTCCTCACAGTGAAGGTTTTTGAGAGGACTGGAGGTATAGTGGGGTTGAAGATCCCAGGTGAGGAGTAAAGAGGTCCACCCTTTTTCTTTGATGTGGGTCTTTAAAGTGCTGTTGCCAAAAGACTGCATGGGAGGTCATCATATGTCTGGTCAAGCATGTGGTGCCAAAGCGGCTGCTGTTCTGGCCACGTTTGATCCACTTCAGACATAGGTTGAAAACAGCAATGGTGCGATCTGCTGCACACGTGTCAAAAAAGGCCCACACCAAGGAATTTTTCAGTGTGGAGTCAGCAGCGCCCTGCTCCTGCGGAGCTCTGTGGTGTGATGCAGTAGAGTGGCTGCCCTTAGAACATCCTGCCCCGTTGGAGTTGTACCTCCTCCTCCTCTCTTCTATCAGGCACCCAATTAGAGTCAGTGACCTCATCATCCCCTCCCTCCTCATCACTGGAGCAATCTTGGCAGTATGCTGCGGCTGGGGGAACATGACTGTCAGTTTCTTGTCTTTCTTGGGCACCCCCTCTCTCTAGGCTCATGTTGCTCCCTTCCTCAACCTGGGAACCAATATCGGAGCCTTCTAAGTGCTGCGCATCCTCCATCAGCATGTGCCCGACACTGTGGTCGAATAGTTTGGGGGACTCCTCCGTGCATGATGGTGGGGGTTACAGAAGAAGTGTCTGTGGACAAGGGGCCGGTGGAATAGGCAGCTTTGGCAGCCACATTGAAATGCAAACTACTCTGAGGAGGAGGATGAGAACGGCTTTGTTATCCACTCCACCAACTCTTCTGCATGTTCTGGCTCAATAACACGGCCAGCAGCAGAAAAAAAAGGACAAGCGTGCCCCATGGCCCCCTGCAGAGAATGCACCTTGTCCACGACCAACACTGTTGACTATAGACACAGAACCTGCTTGCCTTCTTTTAGTGGCCTGTGAGCGTCTGTCTCTCCTTGGTGGCCTACCGGACATAAAGTATTTTTTTTTTTGGCAACACCACCCCGCACTGTATTGTGTACTGTGTACACCGCCAGAAAAGTAGTAGCAACTGCACTATGCCTGCACTCTATTGTGTGCTGTGTACACCACCAGAAAAGTAGTAGTAACTGCACGACAGTTGCACTGTATTGTGTGCTGTGTACACCACCAGAAAAGTAGTAGCAACTGCACTACGGTCGCACTGTATTGTGTAATGTGTAGACCATCAGAAAAGTGGTAGCAACTTCACTACGATTGCACTGTATTGTGTGCTGTGTACACCGCCAAAAAGTAGTAGCAACCGCACTACGGTTGCTCTGTAGACTGTATATCTAGGCTACACTGACTGGATGCAGTTATATAATATATTATATATATATATATATATATATATATATATATATATATATAATATATATATATATATATATATATATATATATATATATATATATATATATATATATATATATTAGACTGACTGTATATATATATATATATATATATATATATATATATATATATAGTACACTATCTGAAGTAGATTATAAATAGTACACCATGGAATGCACTGAAGAACTGAAGAATGTAGAGCTCTAGGCCACACTGACTGGATGCAGAGTATATATACATATATATATATATATATATATATATATATATATATTAAATACACTGCCACAAACTGAATAACCTGCCTGCTAATCTAAATCAAGCTATGTCTCAAACACTACACAGGGCCGCTGTGCAGGCAGCTTTATATAGTGTGGGGCATGGATTTAGTCCCCCTGAGCGGTGATTGGCCAAAGGCACCCTTTGGCCAATTATTGCTCTCTTAGAAGAAGGTGCTGGGATTGGCCAAAGCATGCAGGTCAGGTGCATGCTTTGACCAATCATCATACAGCAGTGCACCGTGCTCTCTCAGTACATTATGGAGCATTTCGCTGACACTCAAATTTCCGGCGAAAGCCCCATAATGTTCGATATTCGACGAACGGGCGAACACCCGATGTTCGAGTCAAACTCATGTTCCACCCGAACATCAAGCTTATCCTTAGTAATGACACATTGACACAGTTTATTAATGTTTTTTTCAATTTACCGTACTTAGGCAGTAAGAACTCAAAATGGTATTGGTCAGCCTGATCTCAGTCAAACAAACAGGATTTGGTTGAAGGGATTTTTATAGTGCTCAAATATGCAAATAGACAGCATCAATAAAGTCAGTGACAGATAATCCATAAATACCTTCTTCAAAGCTATTGATACTAAAGGTGAACCCCAGGCCAAACTATTAACCATTAACTTTAATGAGATGTCTGACTTAAAGGTAATAGTATAAGTGCCCTTATAGCAGCAATGACAGTAATGTGCCCATTGCAGATCTGATGGTCTTCACCAGCATGGGGGAGCTCATTAACTTTTATCCAATAAGGTGTAGTAGCAAGCGATAGGTTTCTTGAAATTAGGAAAGCTAAAGGTGTCTCTGCACAGTGTTCAAAGTAGGTTCACTAAAGTATTCCTAAGGTAGAGATGTCTGTGCAAAGTGTTCCAGTAAAACCGTGAGAAAGGATTTGTAAAGGTGGGCAACTGCCCTCTAAGCAACGACCAGGCCGATTTGATGCCTTCCGGACAGTAGCTCATGTAGCGACACTTGTGCAGCGGATCCGCCGTATCGATCTCTCGATGTGAAGCTCAGTAAACAGGTTGGCCAGTGACCGGCATGGCTATGGATGTATGTCAGATGAACAGCAAACAGAGCCAGGCCCCTCTCATCTGGGTTGGAACGTGGTACACCGCATGGTAGCCTGCATTCCCCCTCTCACAATGACGAGATGCTGTCCACATGAGGGGATCCAGGAACCAAAGCCTTGGGCCTAGTCCACCCTGTACTTTTATAGTCTCTCCCAGAATTCTCTTGACTCTCTGCCGTGCAGCCTGGGATTTGCAGTCCTGGCACCTTAAAAGTCAGTCAGGCTGCTTTGTGCTGGGACTTTATATGCCACAGTTCCTTTCTTCTCATACAGTCTTGCTTTGATTGGCTGTGTTCATTCTGCTAATTAATAATTAGGGGAAAGGGCAGAGTAGGCTGTCTCACCTGTGTCATGTTTGTGAGAAGAAAAGGAAGGAGGGGTGAAATCACTCTTGCAGAACTGACAGCCATGTCCCTGTGTAATGAGAGTCCTGGTCAGCTGGCACTGTAATTCTGAGCCACTACAGCCACTACACACTCCCTCCACCTAAGAACCTTTGGTTCTCCAAAGGCAGTAAAGGCTGCAACCTGTTACATGCTCTCAAAGTTAAACACGAAGGAAAACAGATTAATTCACACAAGCAATCAAACAGTTTGCATTAGAATAAAGACTCAGCAAAGGAACCTCCCACCAATTAGCACAGGAGGGAAGCTTGTCTTGCCTACAGGCCACTCTAACTGGAATGGCCCAGGCAGATGTGCCAGGGAGTGAACTAGAGTCGTCCTCCACCAAGTCAGCGGTGGGAGAATTATGTGCTTCAAGAGTCCTTTGAGAGGTGAGAACAACCTCTTCAGAGCTTTCACCCAGAGTGTCATAGGTTAGTCTTTTTGGTGGGTGAATAACCCTTCGTTCTCACTGTTCTTTGGGCTCCGGATTTGCAAGCCCACTGGTCTCTTCCTCATCAACAGCTTTATCTTCTTCTTCCTGAAAATCACATTCAGCTTCCTCTTCAGTAAAGGATGGGAAGTCTTTGGGATCTACTGTCATCAGAGAAGATTGGGGGTCTTCCAGCTCTTCAAGAGGTGGTCTCAGAGGCACAAACTCAAGAGCTTCAGGCCTGAGCATCCCGGTGTCAGTCGTCTTGGGAGGAGAAGAAAGGGGATGCCAAGCCTTGATATTTGGGATGGCCACAACCAATCAATTCCCATCTATTCATCCTCACTGTCCACATCCTCTTCATCTAGAGGTACAAACAGAGACCTAGTCACTGGTCGTGATCTCTGAGATGTCATGGGTGTGGACTGCGGATCTGGCTGGGGTGGCACATGAACTGCTTCTGACAGAGGCAACAGATGGTTGCAATGCCAAGTCTTCAGCGGTCCTGCACTTCCTTCTGGCCTGATTTGATACATGGGGAGTCCTGGCAAATACTTGAAAATTATATAGGGCCGCGACTTCCAGCGGGACACCCAGGTTCCTCAGCAGTAGGGATGAGCTTGATGTTCAACTCAAATAACGGGTGTTCGCCCATTCGCTGAAGAGATAAAAATTATGGGGTGTTTGCGGCAAATTTGAGCGCAGCAGAATGCCCCATAATACACTGCGACATCGCAGTGCATTGCTATATGATGATTTTCCAAAGCATGCACCTGACCTGCTTGCTTTGGAAAATCACAGCGCCCTCTGCTAAGAGAGCCATAATTGGCCAAAGGCAGGGTGCATGAAGACAACAGCAACGATGAAAACCCGGAACCACAAACGTCCTGATCCCGGAGGAGATTTAAGCCCTCTAATATGTCCTTTGTAGAGATGGTGGAGATGGTGGACATCTTGAAGAGGGCCGACTATGACAGGAAGCATGGACATTACCCAAACCCAAATGTCAGAAAGGCCATGACTAAAGTTGTGAAAAGTCTGAAGAAGAATTTTTGGGGTACGGCGCTCGAAGGATCAACTGAGGAAACGATGGTCAGACCTCAAATTGAGGGAGCAGGATCAGTACAGAAGAATCAAGAGAGTGCTGCAAAAAAGTAAGTATTGTGTCATGTGTTCCTATTCTTCTTATTATGTTTGGGCTGCTCCATGTGCTTTTCTCTACTGTTGTACAGTTTAAAATGGCACATTTCAGTTTCATGGGCACAGTAATAGTTCGTAGTAAACATCGTTCATTCACCCAATAATACGATGTTTTTGGCAGATGCAGGTTAACTACATTTGTTCAGGCCTATTTGTATTAACCACTTCCCGACCAGCGCACGACGATGTACCTCGACAGAATGGCACGGGCAGGCATATTGGCGTACAGGTACGTCCAATATTCAATGTTGCCCTGCCATCGGGAGCGCGCAGCCGGCGGCGCGTTCCCGCGCTGGTTGGGACCCCCGTGAGTCCAGTCGCGGAACCCGCGGACTCGATCGCCGTGGGCATCCCCGCGATCGTCTCACGGAGCGGCCGAATGGAGGAAATGCCGAGTAAACAGCATTTCTCCATTCTGCCTAGCAACTAGTGACGCTGATCTCTGCTCCATGTGATTGGAGCAGAAATCAGTGTTCACTAAATGAAAGCCCAACCCCCCCACATTTAGTAACACACCCCTAGGAACACTTAACCCCTACACTGCCACCCACTGGTTAACCCCTTCACTGCCAGTGTCATTTACACTGGAATCACTGCATTTATATAGCAGTGATTACTGTATAAATGACAATGGTCCCAAAAATGTGTCAAAAATGTCCGATGGGTCCCCCACATTGTCGCAGTCACAATAAAAATCGCTGATCACCGCCATTACTAGTAAAAAAAAAAAAAAAAAAATTATTAATAAAATTGCTATAAAACTATCCCTATTTTGTAAACGCTATAACTTTTGCGCAAACCAGTCAATAATCGCTTATTGCGATTTTTTTTACCAAAAATATGTAGAAGAATACGTATCGGCCTAAACTGAGGGAAAAACATGTTTTTTTATATATTTTTGGGGGATATTTATTATAACAAAAAGTAAAAAAATAATGCGTTTTTTTCAAAATTGTTGCTCTATTTTTGTTTATAGCGCAAAAAATAAAAACCGCAGGGGTGATCAAATACCACCAAAAGAAAGCTCTATTTGTGGGAAAAAAAGGACGTCAATTTTGTTTGGGAGCCACGTCGCACGACCGCACAATTGTCAGTTAAAGCGACGCAGTGCCGAATCGCAAAAAGTGGTCTGGTCTTTGACCAGCAAATTGGTCCGGTCTGAAAGTGGTTAAAAGATGTTTAGGACATTGTTGTCTAGATGGGTTTGTAACTAGAATGAAATGCAAACTTGATTCAGTGTAAGGACACAGTCAGCAGCTGTTTACACATCTGGATGCAGGAGCACTAGTGTGGGATACCAGAACAAACTTTTTAGGGTGCCCCACACAGGTGCTCCAGTGGATACTAGGGGTGTCTCCATGTGTGAAACTTCACCCAAAAAGTTAAATATTCCAGTTTGACGAAAGGGGAAAAAAATCACATCTTCAGCTTGGAACTCTGCCAAAACAGACAATTGACTAAGAGGACACCAGGGGCCCCCAACCTCCTAAAGAAGGGGAAGTCACCACACCACAACCTCAGGATGTGGGGGAAGGAGAGGTTTATGAAGTGGGTGAAATAGTGACCACAATAGGTGAGTGTCTGAGACCACAGCTTCAGGTAATAGATGTATGCCTGCATATTTATAATACATGGTATGTTGTTTTCTTTTAGGTGATGTGGATGTTGTGGAAGAAGAATCTCATTTCACAAGTGCAAGTGCACACATCCTCATAGGGGAGATCATGGTGTACAATTGGGATTTACAGAAGATCAAGGAAGACATCAATGATGTTGAAAAAAGACTCAAACATCATTAATGTTTTAGGTAGAATATAAAACACACCAAAATGTTTGATTTTTTTTTTTATTAGAACTTTTCTAAAAAATGTTGAAAGACACATTTTGAAGCTGCACACAATGTGTTATCTGCCATCACGGGATATCAAGGTACGCATTTTGTGGGTGCAACTCAAGTAGCTGAGAGGAAGGGGTTGTACCCCCGAAACACGTCCATTGATCCCCCATGATGGGAACTAGAACTTGTAGACATTAGGCATGGGATCAGGAGGGAAATCCCCAATTGACTCAATTTTGGCTTTCACAGGGGTGACATCACCCCATCTGATGAAGGCAATATCAACACAGTTTGGACATACTAATCTATGATATTGCCTTCAATTTATCAAAGTTGAACCTTGTAAGTTCCCGAGTTGTGTATTGTTTTACGTTTTGAAAAACATGTTTGTTTACCACAAAAAAGGATATTTCTACTGTCCCATTGTTCAAAAACCCTTTTCTAAACACACACGTGAATGTGCACAGAGTAAAAAATGTACTACTTAACAATGTGTGGCTTCTTCTTTGAATGCTCAATAGCAATTATTTTGCTTAAGTTTGTGTTTACAGTGACAATGGGGGTTATTTCCTAAAGGTAAATCCAATTTGCACCACAAATGCACTTTCAGTGCAGTTTCAGTGCACTTTCAAGTGCGCTTTTCAAGTGCACTTTTGCAGTGCTCTTGTAGTGGATTTTCCTTTAGTAAATAACACCCACAGTGCTTTATAATTTGCATCAATCAGGCCATTATCATCACTCCAAAACATCAATTCAAGGTGCTGAAAATTATGAATATTATTATCATTAATGCATTACATACATTAACAACAAAAAGAAGGTGTCACCTCATGTATCAAAGAAATTACATTGGTACTATTGAAGAAAATGGCCAAAAAACAAAACAAACACATTGGAGAACCTAGGAGACAGCTAAAAGAAACACAAGCAGTAAATCAAATATTTTTCAGTTTAAAATACAAATTTATTTAAAAAATATTTTTTTTTATTTTAAAATTTTTCATTTTTTTTTTATTTAAATACATATAATGTGATGTTCAAGGATATGACTTACCCTAATATAGTCCTTCTGCAGGACCTGAATGATGGCAGAACAGGTCTCTGGAATAAAGATTCCCAGAGCCTAGGGGGAGATGCCTGTCAAGAACTTGGTGTCCTGCAGACCTCTCCCCATTGCCAAATACCGAAAGGTGGTGACTAGTGATGGCTTGCCACATGCAGGTGTTTTGCTTCGTAATATAAGGGGACAGCAAAGCCAACAGACAGGGAAAAACGGGGGCTGCCACCCGAACATAATTCCTGATATCATCAGGATTATTCTCACGGATCTCCTGCAACAAAGGCATATGAGAGAATTGATCACGCTGGAGCAAACAATTCTTCGTCCATGAACTCCTCCTCGCCCTGTTCATTGAATGGACTTGGGTCAAAGTAAGAACCCCAACACCAAGCCCCTGCACAGCACGAACTGCACAATGAGTGCATACCAGCAGCATAGCTTCAAAACGGTCAGAACGAACTAACAGAACGCACTGAAAGGCCTGAGAAGAGGGAGCTGAAAATCATAAACGAGAGGACAAGAAAGCACTGAAAATTAAATACGTAATATAAAACTACACACTGAAAACCAGATGCAAAATGACTACACACATGAAAAACAGATACAAACCCACAAGCACAAACTTAAGAGCAGTAACAAACTGAAAAGCACAAGGCTGAAAATCACGAATCACCTCTCACCAAACTTCTACTAACACGAGGTAAACACAAGATTAGCCCGATAAGGAGCCCAAAGGGTGGCGCACTGGCTATTGAACATCATCTTTATAGTGCCGTCGTACGCATTGTATGTCAGCACGTTCTTGACGATCAGAATTTCCCACAACATTTGTGCGACTGTGTGTATACAAGACAAGCTTGAGCCAACATCCGTCGAAAAAAAAATCCCAGGATTTCATTGTCGGAATGTCCAATCGTGTGTACGCAGCATTACAGTGTTCTGGTACCACTACCACCACCAAAGGCCCAATTTTTCTGCCCCTAACAGGGGCAAGTAATTACAATTTTTGATATAGTATTTCAGTGCAGGGAATGTTCCTGCACCCAACAAGATTAACTGTGAGGGCTTACAGTGTTCTGGTACCACCGCCACCAACAAAGGCCCAAGTTTTCTGCCCCTAACAGGGGCATGTAGTTGACATTTTTGATATAGTATTTCACAGCAGGGCCCATTCCTACGCTCACCAAGAGTAACTGTGAGGGCTTACAGTGTTCTGCAGAGTAAATAGGGCCCTTACGCCATTTTTAAAAATATTTTTTAGGTGCGATCTTCCGATGTGAAGCTCAGTACACAGGTTGGCAGGCAACCGAAGTGGTGCTGGATGTATGTCAGATGAATAGCAAACAGAGCCAGGCCCTTCTCATCCAGGTTGGAATATGGTACACTGCGTGGTAGGCCACAATCCTCCCCCTCTCACAGCAACAGGATGGTGTCCACATGAGGGGATCTAGGAAACAATGCCTTGGGCCTAGTCCACCCTGTACTTTTATAGTCTCTCCCAGAATTCTCTCTGCAGTGCAGCCTGGGATTTGCAGTCCTGGCACCTTAAAAGTCAGTCAGGCTGCTTTGTGCTGGGACTTCATATCCCACAGTTCCTTTCTTATCCTACAATCTTCTCTTGATTGGCTGAGTTCATTCCGCCAATGAATAATTAGGGAAAAGGGCAGAGTAGGCTGTCTCTCTTGTGTCATGTCTGTGAGAAGAAATGAAGGAAGGGGGGAAATCACTCTTGCAGAACTAACAGCCATGCCGCTGTGTAATGAGAGTCCTGGTAAGCTTGGCACTGTAATCCTGATGCAGCAGCCACTACATAAATATCTGAAAAGTGTGGTGTGCATTTGTATTCAGCCCCCTTTACTCTGATACCCCTAACTAAAATCTAGTGGAACCAATTGCCTTCAGAAGTCACCCAATTAGTAAATAGAGTCTACCCCTTTTTCTAGTTGAATCTTATTATAAATACAGCTGTTCTGTGAAGCCCTGAGAGTTTTTTTTGAGAACCTTAGTGAACAAACAGCATCATGAAGGCCATGGAACACACCATACAGGTGAGAGATACAGTTGTGGAGAAGTTTAAAGCAGGGTTAGGTTATAAAAAATGTCCCAAGCTTTGAACATCTCACAGAGATACAATACATCAATACATCATCCGAAAATGGAAAGAGTATGGGACAACTGCAAACCTCCCAAGACAAGGCCGTCCACTTAAACTGACAGGCTGGAAAAAGAGAGCATTAATCAGAGAAGCAGCCAAGAGGCCCATGGTAACTCTGGAGGAGCTGCAGACATCCACAGTTCAGGTGGGAGAATCTGTCCACAGGAAAACTATTAGTCATTCACTTCACATATCTGCCCTTTATGGAAGAGTGGCAAGAAGAAAGCCATTGTTGAAAGAAATCCATTAGAAGTCCCATATGTGGTTTGTGAGAAGAGATGTGGGGGACACAGCAAACATATTCAAGAAGGTGCTCTGGTCAGATGAGACCAAAATGTAACTTTTTGGCCTAAAAGCAAAACTCTATGTGTGATGGAAAATTAACACTGCACATCACCCTGCACACATCATCCCCATCATGAAACATGGTGGTGGCAGCACCATGTATTCGGGATGCTTTTCTTCAGCTGGGACAGGGAAGCTGGTCAGAGTTGATGGGAAGATGGATGGAGCCAAATATAGGGCAATCTTAGAAGAAAACTTGTTAGAGGCTGCAAAAGACTTAAGACTATGGCGGACGTTCACCTTCCAGCAGGGCAACAACCCTTAACATACAGCCATAGCTAAAATGAAATGGTTTAAATCAAAGCATGTTCATGTTTTAGAATGGCCCCGTCAAAGTACATACCTAAATCCAATTGATAATCTGTGGCAAGACTTGAAAATTGCTGTTCACAGATGCTCTCCATCCAATATGTCAAAGCTTGAGCTATTTTGCAAAGAAGAATGGGCAAAAATGTCACTCTCTAGATGTGCAAAGCTGGTAGAGACATCCCCAAAAAGACTTTCAGCTGTAATTGCTGTTAAAGATGGTTCTACAAAGTAATGGCTCAGGGGGACTGAATACAAATGCATGCCACACTTTTCACATTTTTATTTATAAAAAAAGATTGATTTAAAGCCATTTATCGTTTTCCTTCCATTTCACTATTTTGTGCCACTTTGTGTTGGTCTATCACATAACCACTTGCTTACTGGACACTTAAACACCCTTCCTGCCCAGACCAATTTTCAGCTTTCGGTGCTCTCGCACTTTGAATGACAATTACTCAGTCATGCAACACTGTACCCAAATTAATTTTTTCTTCATAAATTTTGGCCACAATTTATACTGCTACATATCTTTGGTAAAAATAACCCAAATTAGCAGATATTATTTGGTCTTTGTGAAAGTTAGAGAGTCTACAAGCTGTGGTGCGAATCGCACAAAATTGATCACATCTGATGTACTGGTGGCCTATCTCGCTTCTTGTGACCCGAACAAGTCAGGAAAGTACAAATACCCCCCAAATGACCCCTTTTTGGAAAGTAGACATTCCAAGGTATTTAGTAAGGCCGCGTACACACGCGCGGACTGTTTGCCCAACCTTGTTCGTCAAACAGTTTCGGCAAACAGTCCGCTCAAAATTTGCATGAGCGGACTTGCCCACACACGAGCGGACTGTTTGACGAACAAGGTTGGGCAAACAGTTCGCTCAACTTTTGAAATGAACGGACTCGCCCACGTAAGGAGGAGGCAAATCCGCCCATTTCGAGCGCGTGTACAGGTAGGCGGGGCCCGCGAAGGAGACGTCGCGGGCTCCGCCGCCTGGAATGGGCTTAAAGGGGAACCCCAACGCCGAAAAAAATCGGCGTGGGGGTTCCCCCCAAGTCCACACCAGACCCTTGTCCGAGCACGCTACCCGGCCGGCCAGGAAAGGGGGGCGAGCGAGCGCGCCCCCCCTCCTGAGCCGTACCAGGCCGCGTGCCCTCAACATGGGGGGTGCCTTGGGGAAGGGGGGGCCGCGCGGCCCCCCCCACCCCAAAGCACCTTGTCCCCATGTTGATGAGGACAAGGGCCTCTTCCCGACAACCCTGGCCGTTGGTTGTCGGGGTCTGCGGGCGGGGGGCTTATCGGAATCCGGGAGCCCCCTTTAAGAAGGGGGCCCCCGGATACCGGCCCCCCACCCTATGTGAATGAGTATGGGGTACAATGTACCCCTACCCATTCACCTGTGAAATAAAGTACAAAAAAAACACAACACATGGAAAAAGTATTTTATTGCACAGCTCCGGGGGTCTTCCGTCTTCGGGGGTCTTCTCGCCGGACTCCTCCGCTATGTGTGTGTAGCTCTTTTGCTAGCGGAGGAGTCCGGCTTTCTTCCTCCCCGCCGCCGGCCTCTTCTCCCGACTTCGGGGGTCTTGTCCCCCTCTTCGGTTCTTCTGCCGGGCCACCGCGCCTTCTTGTAGCTCTTTTACAGGCGGTGGCCCGGTCTTCTGTCGCCGCTGTCGTCGTCGCCGCCGCCGCCTTCCGTTCTTGTTCTTCTTCTTGTTCTTCTTCTTCTTCTCCTGGAGATGTTGACTCGACGATCTCTCCGGCCGGAATGCCAGAGCCGCGCTGTGCGGTCACTTATATAGTGACAATGGGGCGGTGCCACATGGTATATGTCACATGGGTTGGTCACATGGTGACCCCGCCCCTTACGATGTCATAGTCCCCATGTGACATCAACCCATGTGACCAACCCATGTGACATATACCATGTGACACCGCCCCATTGTCACTATATAAGTGGCAGCGGAGCGTGTCCCTGGCATTCCGGCCGGAGAGATCGTCGAGTCAACATCTCCAGGAGAAGAAGAAGAAGAACAAGAAGAAGAACAAGAACGGAAGGCGGCGGCGGCGACAGCGACAGCGGCGACAGAAGACCGGGCCACCGCCTGTAAAAGAGCTACAAGAAGGCGCGGTGGCCCGGCAGAAGAACCGAAGAGGGGGACAAGACCCCGAAGTCGGGAGAAGAGGCCGGCGGCGGGGAGGAAGAAAGCCGGACTCCTCCGCTAGCAAAAGAGCTACACACACATAGCGGAGGAGTCCGGCGAGAAGACCCCCGAAGACGGAAGACCCCCGGAGCTGTGCAATAAAATACTTTTTCCATGTGTTGTGTTTTTTTTGTACTTTATTTCACAGGTGAATGGGTAGGGGTACATTGTACCCCATACTCATTCACATAGGGTGGGGGGCCGGTATCCGGGGGCCCCCTTCTTAAAGGGGGCTCCCGGATTCCGATAAGCCCCCCGCCCGCAGACCCCGACAACCAACAGCCAGGGTTGTCGGGAAGAGGCCCTTGTCCTCATCAACATGGGGACAAGGTGCTTTGGGGTGGGGGGGGGCCGCGCGGCCCCCCCTTCCCCAAGGCACCCCCCATGTTGAGGGCACGCGGCCTGGTACGGCTCAGGAGGGGGGGCGCGCTCGCTCGCCCCCCTTTCCTGGCCGGCCGGGTAGCGTGCTCGGACAAGGGTCTGGTGTGGACTTGGGGGGAACCCCCACGCCGATTTTTTTCGGCGTTGGGGTTCCCCTTTAAGCCCATTCCAGGCGGCGGAGCCCGCGACGTCTCCTTCGCGGGCCCCCGCCTACCTGTACACGCGCTCCAAATGGGCGGACTTTCCGAGCGGGAACAGTCCGCTCATTTCGAAAGTACAGCGGACAGGCCCACACACGGGCGGACTGTTCGCTCAAACACAGTTTCAGCGGACAGTTTTTCGGAATTTCCGAAAGACTTTGTCCGTCCAACTGTCCGCTGAAACTGTCCGCTGAAAGCCCACACACGAGCGGACTGTCCGCCCAAACACTGTTCAGCGGACAAGGTTGGGCGAACAGAGGCATGGTGAGCTTTTTGATGTTGTAATTTTTTTCCCACAATTCCTTTCAAAATTAAGATTTTTCATGTTTTAAATTTTTTTCCACAAAATTGTCATTGTAATAGGTTATTTCTCTCACATGGCATGTGTATACCACAAATGACACCCCAAAATAATTCTGCTACTCCTGAGTATTACAATACCACATGTGTGGGACTTTTTCACAGCCTGGCCACATAGAGAGGCCCAACATGCAGGGAGCGCCATCAGGTGTATAGGAGTATAAATTACACATCTAACTTGTTGATTACCTATTACACTTTTGAAGGCCCTGGAGCACCAGGACAATGACACGTGACACTGATGACGGATGGCACTGATACGTGGCAATGATGACACTTATACTTGGCACTGATGACACGTGGCACTGATGACAGATGGCACTAATATGTGGCACTGATGACAGATGGCACTTATACGTGGCACTGATGACACGTGGCACTTATACGTGGCACTGATGACACGTGGCACTAATGCGTGGCACTGATGACAGATGGCACTAATACGTGGCAATGAATGACAGATGGCACTAATACGTGGCACCAATACATGGCACCAATGACAGATGGCACTAATACGTGGCACCGATGACGCGTGACACTGATGACAGATGGCACTGATAAGTGGCATTGATGACACGTGACACTGACAACAGATGGCACGTGACACTGACAGGTGGCACTGATGACAAATGGCACTGATATGTGGCACTGATGACAGATGGCACTAATATGTGGCACTGATGACAGATGGCACTATGTGGCACTGATGACACATGGCACTGATGACAGGTGGCACTTATACGTGGCACTGATGACAGATGGCACTGGGGACAAATGGAACTGACAACACGTGGCACTGGGGACAGATAGCACTAACAGGTGGCACTGGGGGCAGGTAGCACTGGGGTGGATAGCACTGGGGCAGGATGGCACTGGGGTGGATGGCACTGGGGGAGGATGGCACTGGGGGAGCATGGCACTGGGGGAGGGTGGCACTGGGGGAGGATGGCACTAGGGCGGATGGCACTTTTTTAATTTATTTATTTTTTTCCCCACTTACGGCCGCTGCAGCCGTTCATCTCTCCCCTCTCACACGCTGTCTGTGTGAGGAGGGAGAGCGGCGCTGAGAGATGATCTCATATGTTTACATATGAGATCATCTCACATTGGACACGGCCGCTGTGATTGGCCGTTTACAGCGATCATTGTTTGCCTGTCTCCACAGGGACACGGCAAACACAGAACTTCCCCGATGCGCGCCCGATGCGCGCCCGCGGCGGCGCACATTGCGGAAGTAAACACCAGGATGTCCAGGGACGGCCTCCCGGACGGAAGCGCCTGCTCTATAGCCCTCATTCGGCTATATGGCGGACGGGAAGAGGATAAAATCCCAATAAAATACATTTACGTTTTTTGTTGTAACATGACAAAATGTGGAACAATGTCAAAGAGTATGAATACTTTTTCAAGGCACTGTATATGCTATCATTACCCTGTCATTACTGTGCAGGAAGATCTTCATTATCACTTGTAAACTAGATTTGAACACTGTCCTAAAAAATGGTTATTGCATGTAAATGAGAGGAAACATGTCTTTAGGAAAGACTCACTCTGCCACTCTGTTCATAAATCCTTATATCGAGGCACAATGCCTCCTGAAAGAAAGGAAAACATTTTTTTTTTAAAGATTTTTAGGTATGAATATTTATAAACAGCGCACTGGAACCCCACCTCTACCGTAAACAACGTGTAATAATCAATGTTTCTTCCCTTAGCAGCTGGAATCAATCTGTTCCCCTTATAGAAAGAGATATCAATAATAAAAGTGACCAGCACTCTCAAACTTCAAGATAACAAGTGCAATAATGTTTCTGTATAACCGAAGATCAGGCGTCATGCCCATCAATGTATTCCTGTTATTACTTTCTTTATCCTTCCTCTGAATCCAAACTCCCTTTACAGTGATCTCAAAAAAAAGAAATATAATATAGTGTATTATGCTCAATCCACCATGCCTCAAATCTAAATGTGCTCACTTTATAGATAAAATTCTGTGTCAATAAAAAACCATATGTGTATTTTTTCTCCAGTTCTTTGTAAAACCCTTACCCTTCATTTACTTGGTGTATGTCCAATCAATAACTATTGGATTCTCCTTAACTCTGTGCCTCCTTGTGTCCATGCTTCGATAGCGGTATCGCATAAAGATCCACACAGTTTTCACAAAAATAAAAATACCAGTGCAATATTGTTTTCCTGACAGGCTCCATGGCAGCATACGTGTGGGGGTTAGCCCCGCCTCCATAATTACCCAATAGGACCCCTACTCCCATAAATCTTTGCTCCAAGCTGCTATCCGTGTTCCTTTTTTGTCCTCCTCCATAGGACAGGTGTTTCCTATCTGAAGAGATCTTCACTACGATCAAGTCGGCCGACTATCAAGCTTTTTTCCTCTGATAGGCCCTGTCTGTTAAGCATGGGTATGGAGTGTATGGCAGAGTAGCGCTGAAGGCTTGGTTTGTCCGAAGATAAGTGCGCACAGCTTATTACCTGCTATGTAAGGTGGCCATTATCTGCCCGGTGGATCGGTGGTGTGTGCTTGAACCTGTTCGGCCAGATGATCGTTGGTGGAGTGGTGAGCTGTATAATTTCCGTTTTTCATGGCAGCAGTGTTTATGTGTTTTTTCTACCTGTGTCTCTTTCATGTGCCAGCTGGTACTTGTGCATAGGCGCTGACGCTTCTGCGTTCCAGCAGCCTTTCTCCGCCTGTTTTCCGGGTCCAGCACTGCGTTCTGCGCATGCGCGGACCCAATCCAAAGCGAGGCTTGGTTCCCACACATGCGCGCGGGCATCTCACGTCTGACGTCGCTGATGATGTCATAAGCACCATATTTAAAACACAGTGAGAGCTGTCAGAACTTGGGAATGATTGCAGGAGATTCAGCGACTTCCCGGGGCCATTCTCTGATTGGTGTAAGGTAGGTTATGATCTACTCTGATGTATTGTTGCTCCTGTGTTTTGTTTGGCTGCTTATGAGGGTCTATTGTTGTTACAGTCAGCGGTCTTTAGTCATGGATGCCTCACTGCCTACTAGTGACCTGCCCGCTTGTAACAGGTATGTACATGGCTGGATTGCTGTGTATATGTGGAGTATTCTTTAGCATTTGATACCAGCTGGTCTGTGTCTTTCTCTCTTTTGTATATTTCCTTATAGCCCTTCTAGGTCCGAACCGCATTACAGTGCGCATAGTCGCAGTGGATCGTCAAAATCGCACCACCGTAAATCATCGTCCAAATCTGGTTACCATAGGTCTTCCAGATCTGAACAACGCAGGGGTCACTCGCACTCAAGCAGAGGACCAGATAATTCATGTTGGGGCTGTAAGATGGCCATCCCATCAGACAAATCGCTCTGTGATCATTGTAAAGGAATTCCTGCAGCAGAGGGAAGCTCATCACTCTATGGAATCCCCTTCAGACCCATTATGTCCTTCAGGAGGTGAAGTGCTTTTACAAGAGACTGGGGAATCTTCTCAACCAAGCCACCACTCTGTCCTTTTTTTCTGACAGTGATTCGGATCCAGAGGATCCAGGAGTAGGATTTGATTACGCTTTAGTACCTGCTCTAGTCAAGGCAGTGAAAGAAGCTTTAAAATGGGAAGAACCCACTACTTCCCCCCTTCCCAAACAAAGAAAGTTTTTCAAACAACTCAAAAAGGAACGGCAATATTTTCCTTTCCTATCTGAATTGGGAGAAATCATTACTGAAGAGTGGAGCAAGATTGATAGGAAGAGCTTCATGCAATCAAAAGTGTCTAAACTGTAACCCTTTAAGGAGGACGATGTGAAGCACCTTGAATCAGCTCCTCTGGTAGATGCAGCACTTATGCGTTTAGTCAAATATGTGACTCTCCCTTTGGAAGACATGGTATCTTTCAAACATCCGTTAGAGAGAAGAATTGACTCAAATCTGAAAAGAATTTATCTAACTTCAGGGATGGCTTGTAAACCAACTTTGGCTTTAGCCGCAGTCTCAAAGGCTATTGAAACATGGGCCGACAATGTTGAAGAGTTCTTGAGAGGTATCTCGGTGAATACGGCTAAGGACTCTCCCATTCAGGAGATCAGAATGGCATCAGCCTTTTTGGGGGAGGCATCTATTGACATTACCCGCCTTCTGGCTCGGGCTATGTTGGCAGCAGTCTCGGCACGCCGTGCTTTGTGGCTCCGACCTTGGTTGGCGGATCCAACATCTAAGCAGGCTTGGTGTCATATACCATTTGAGGGAACCTCCTTATTTGTTAATAAACTAGATAGCGCCATATCCCGGGCCACGAGTGGGAGGCCTGGGTTCCTCCCTCAAGACAGACGTCTTCAAAACCAAAAACGTATTTTTCCAAGAAGGCAGACCTCGGATCGCGCTAGAGAAGCGTGCAGTTATAGACCCGGCCGGGAGTTCTCTAGATCTTGGAGGTCCAGACAATCCTCCCTTAAGAAAACCTCAAAGGGGGGTTCCGCAGGATTCCAAGATTCTACTAAATCTTTCGCTCAAACATGTCAAGTGGGGGCTCGCCTTCTTCACTACCGACATGTTTGGGCGGCCTCAATTCAAGATTATTGGACCGTCAAGACGGTTTCCTCGGGTCACAAGTGGACTTTCATCAACACTCCGAAGTTAAGGTTCGTTCCCACAACAATTCCAGGCTCAGAGGAAAAGAAACAGGTCGTATTGACCTACGTAAGTTGTTTACTGGATCAAGGCGCAGCCGTGCCCGTGCCGGAAGACGAACGTGGCGAGGGCATGCATTCCCCTCTGTTTATGGTTCAGAAAAGAAATGGCGCATGGAGGCCGGTGATAGATTTGACCCACCTCAAATCCTTCATTCGCAAGGAAAAGTTCAAGATGGAATCTCGTCTTACGATCCAACAGGCGGTGCATCTGGGGGATTGGTTAATCTCAATCGATTTGAAGGACGCATACTTTCACGTGCCAGTAGCAAGGGATTTCCAGCAGTTTCTCCATTTCACAGTTGGCGAGCAACACCTACAGTTTAACTGTCTCCCATTCGGGTTAACAACATCTCCTCGGGTCTTCTCCAAGGTACTCCTAGCGATAGTAGCTCTTTTACGAGTCAAAGGAGTTCGTCTCCATCATTATCTGGACGATTTGCTCCTATTATCTCAGGACAGAGATCAGATTCTGGAGCACAAGTGTTTAGTCATCTCCACTCTGCAGACGTTTGGTTGGCTCCTGAACCTGGAGAAGAGCCATCTGGTTCCAACTCAAGTCATCGTGTTTCTAGGGGCTCAGTTCGACACATTAAAAGGCACTATCTCCCGTCCAGTCAAACACAACGCATACTCCTTACATCAGCGATGAGGATGTCTCTCCTCTGGTGGCTCCAAGGGAAGAATCTACGCAACCATAATTCGATAGTTCCCATTTCCTGGGTAATAGTAACTTCAGATACCAGCAACAAAGGTTGGGGTGCTCATTGCCTTACGGAAGTAGCTCAAGGAAGGTGGTCGTTCCCATCGCTGTGTGTGGTCTCCAACATCCTGGAGTTGAGAGCAGCCTTTCAAGCGCTCCTAGCGTTTCGCCATCTGGTGGCAGGGTCATCAGTAATGTTAAGATTGGACAACACAACTGCGGTGGCCTATATAAAGAAACAAGGAGGGACTCGCAGTTGGTCTCTATTACGGGAAGTAGAACCGATAATGAGCTGGGCTCAGAAGAATGTGGTCAACATTTCTGCTGTATACATCCCAGGGGTCCAGAATGTTCAAGCAGATTTTCTGTCACGGGTCAGAATAGACAACAACGAGTGGTCCCTCCACAGGGATGTCTTTGAGTGGCTTCTGACTCTGGGAGTATCTCCAGAGGTCGATCTGTTCGCTTCGTCGTACAATCGCAAGATGCACAAATACTACTCGAGGTTCAGGGATCCTCAGGCGTTCGAGACAGATGCTCTCACGGACTGTTGGAAGTTTCAGAGAGCCTATGCCTTCCCTCCAGTTTCTGTAATCCTACAGTTTATTCGGAGGCTCAGAGGGGAGAAGGTGGAGATCATTGCGATAATACCATTTTGGCCCAACAGGCCTTGGTTTCCTCTGCTGTTGCTCCTCAGCTATCAGGATCCAGTTCCCCTGCCTCTCAGGCCAGATCTAAAAATGGCGTTTAAAAAAAAAACGGCATGGGTTCCCCTCCAAGATCATACCAGGCCCTTCAGGTCTAATATGGATATTAAGGGGTGGGGGTGGGGGTCCCCCTTAAAATCCATACCAGACCCTTAACTGAGCATGCAACCTGGCAGGCCACAGGAAAAGAGGGGGGTTAAGAGAGTGCCCCCTTTTGACCCGTACCAGGTCACATGCCCTCAACATTGGGAGGATGCTTTGGGGTCCCCCCCAAAGCACCTTGTCCCCATGTTGATAAGGACAAGGGCCTCATCCCCACAACCCTGGCCGGTGGTTGTGGGGGTCTGCGGGCGGGGGGCTTATCGTAATCTGGAAGCCCCCTTTAACAAGGGGACCCCCAGATCCCGGCCTCCCCCCGTGTGAAATGGTAAGGGGGTACAAAAGTACCCCCACCATTTCACCAAAAAAGTAACAAAAAAAGTGTTAAAAATGACAGACAGTTTTTGACAATTCCTTTATTAAAGTCTTCTTTCATCTTCTTTCTTCTGGTCTTCTTCCTTCTTCCTTTCTTCATCCTTCGGTTTCTTCCTCCATCTTCTTCTTCCTCCATCTTCTTCTTCCTCCAATCCACTTCTTCTTGCTTCGGTGTTCTCGTCCGGCATCTTCCTCCACGCCGTCTCTTCTTCATTCTCGGGCCGCTCCACACAAGGGGAGGCTCCCGCTGTGTGACGCTTCTCTTCTTCTGACACACGGTCTCTCCCTTGTACACATGGTCAGACATTCCGACAACAAAATCCGTCGGGTTTTATCCGATAGATTTTGTCCGAAACTTGTGTTGCATACACACGGTCGGACAAAGTTGTCGGAAAATCTGATCATTCAGAACGGTGACGTTATTTTGTTACGAAGGGACTACGTTCAGGCTAGTAGCCAAAGCTTTGGTCTAGGAATTTGATCTGAGCATGTGTGGCACTTTGTCCGATCGGAATTCTCTACACACAATCGGACAAAGTCCGATCGGATCATGTTGTTGGAAAGTTTTATGGCCCAGCTCTAAAATATTGTCCGTTGGATATTCCGACGGAAACAGTCCGATGGAGCCCACACACAGTCGGATTATTCGACAACACGGCCCGATCGGACATTTTCCGTCAGAATGTCCGACCGTGTGTACAAGGGCTTATATAATGGAGGGCGGGGCCATCCAGTGACCCCGCCCCCTCTGACGCACAGCAAAAAAAAAAGTACTATTTTATTTTTGATATAGTAAATAAATAGCTCAAGGACAGGACTCAGGGGGGCAAGAAATTAAAATGGGCAGGCACACACATGAAATTGTATCTCACAGTGACACTGACAGCAGTGTGCAGCATTACAGATGATGATGGCATCTCACCTACACCTCCTGAGTCACAGTGACACTCTCCCTCCACACCAGGTTTTCCCTTATATCCACTCCTGTCTCGCAGACCTGCACACGAGGCTCTGGCTGCTCTGCTTGGCTCCCTGGCACCATGACATCACACCATCTCCAATAGATCTGCCCCCACCGGCACTGCCCAAATACACTGTAGCAGACACTCAGATGATCTCAGCCAGCTCAACATGCACAGTTCTGAGCCGAGACTAAGCCATTTTTTTTACCAGCAACCTATTCCCATCGCTGGCATTTTCTGGCAGGAGAAAAGTGCCTTTTTTTACTGGCTGCCAGTAAAATTACTGACGGTTGGCAACACTAAACTGCTCTACTGATATTTCTTTTTCCAGGAAGTGTGAGGTTATTAGAGATAGACTCTCCAATTGGGGCTACCCTCAATGGAGTATAGATAGGGGATTTAATGTCGCTAGTCATAAACAACGGGAGGGTCTACTCCCTAGTATTCATTCTGTTAAATCTAGGTCCAGGACCAAATCCAAAAAAGATGGGAAATTACATTTTGTTACAACCTATTCTGTAGAGTATAATAAAATATAATAAAATAGTGAGTTTAATAAAGAAAAAAAATACCCATTTTGTACACTGGTAAGCAGGGGCATAGCTATAGGGCACACAAAAGGAAATTGGGACTTTGAGTGAGGCAATCGACAGACAGCTATTCATTTATACAATACGACATATTTATTGTCTTAGAAAATTCATATAGTGTTTGACAAACATTACAAGTGTAACGATAGATAAATAGAAACCAATTCTTATATTTACATAAAATTGTCATAGCAACGCATTCCAGTTAACAATTATAAGATAAATAGAACTCTACATGAAAATTTTATTTGGCCAGAAAGTTTGTAAAACTCCATTTGAAAAAAAAAAGGACTTTTTTTGTTAGAGTGCATGCAATAGTTGGATATAATAAGAGAATGGGTGCATCCTACAATGCCCTATACTTTTCGTGGAAGAAAGCCACTTCTTCAGGGCTAATCCACTTATCTGAAAAAAATAAATATACAGAACACCAATCAACTCTAATTGAAGCTTATGTATCCAATTATAGAGAAATTGAATAACTGAACAAATAACAGGTCCTAATTACTCACATGGAGTTACAGTTCATGGGTATGACACCAGTCAGTAAGGGCCACCAAGGGTTTTGTCTGTCCTGGGAGCTGAAGTAACAAGCCAGCAGACAAGGCAGCCACCCACAAAGCATCCCCAGAGGGTAGAGGTCTCCAGATTGGGTGGAATAGCAACAGGACATAATGTGTATAGGATCCAACTTTGAGAAATTGTGAATGAAATAGTAATAGGCTCAATAGGGTTTTTTCTGCCCACTTTTATTGAAAAGAAAATAAAGATTTACAGCAGAATAGTTCCTCTCACAGGGGTTCTCACCATCAATGTGTCAAAACAAACAGTAATCCCCTAATGGCTCTTCTCTGCAGTGCCTCTGCTTTGGCCTCCTGCCTTGGTCCTTCAGACCCTCAAACACACAGCCCCCTTGCTCTGCATTTAAGGCTGAACCTTCCTCAGTTCTGACTGTTTCTCCTGCAGCTTCCTACAGCTATGGCTTTTCAGGCTCAGCCTTTCACTGTCCCTACATGACCAGTATAGAGCACCATGCTCCTAACAGCTCCCTTGCACAAACTGACCCCTGGGGGTCTTCTGGCAGGCATGGAACTATGGTCTGTTTAGGTGCTTAAGTTACTCTCTCTCTGAGCCCGCCCAGTGGGAGTGGTGTTCTCGCTGTGCTTTCTGGGAGAGGGTATTTAAGATGCAGGCGTCACATGGTTCGGGGTTCCGGTCCAGAATGATGTCCTGACTTCATGGTCCTGGTCCTCCTTACCAGCCCCCAGGAAGGCTATGGACTGGGGTGTGGATCCACCCAATTTTGATGTCTCGGGGCTGGCTAGCCCGAGGCAAGGAAACTAAAGAAAGCTTCTGAGGTGGTTGGGTGCCATCTCCAGTTTGGGAGAGACCCAGTGACTTCAAGCATTCCAGGGGAGGACTCTTCAGAAAAAGACCACGTAGGGGTTGGTTTCTTAGTAAGAGCTTGGAAGGGCTGAGGTACCCGAGAGAATCCGGTCTTGTGGATATCACCAAGCTGGCTGAAAGATCCAGGTATCCTACAAGTGTTTTCAAGCTTAAGTTTCCCTACGTGCTCTACAACGTCTGTGGTAGAGACATTATCTTGTACGTTCTACAACAACGTCTGTGGCAGAGACTTGTTCCTGAGTAAGTACCTTGTTGGCTGCTAGGCCTTGTGAGAGAGGGACTGTCCAATTTGAGTGATCATCCAGTTGCGAATGGCTATTCTCTGGATGCAGTCAAAGTAAGCAAGTTCTTCAAAATTTTGACTTTGACACTAAGAGTACCTGAATTCTCCTTTCCAACCCTCTGGTCCCAATTTAAGAGACTGTTCATTGTCTACGCTTTACAAATAAAATCCATTCAAGTGGATCTGTTGTCGGTCTCTCAAGTTACTGGGCCATTTACCACGGGACACCCCTAGACATGCAACGAGGAAAACAGAAGGTAACGGTAAGCCCAAATCTAACCAGCAGCTCCTTCGGGGGTTAGTGTTACAACTATATGCTGGGTGGATTGCAAATACCTGCCCACTGGAACAGAGTGTGTGATATTTGCTCATCAGCAGACTATAGCTAACTATGAGACTGGATCCAATGTATTTTGGTGCTCCTACATTAACCCCTTCCTGTAACATTCATAACATCTCTATTATTTTCCCACAAAAGTTCAGAAACATTACTGAAAAGGGCAACAGTATGTTTACTAAGTACATACAAAAAAATCCTATTGATCTGCCCGAAAGCCATTGAGATTTAACTTCATGTTTGAGCTGACAACACAGTGCACCTGCTGCTTTGAAATCCCAACCTGCATTGTCAACATTGCCTATTGGACTACAGGTCTCCACCTAGCTCTACCTCACTCTGTCATACTCTACATGCATATATGGATTTTTTTTAGAACAGAACAATGCTACTGCCTAGACTCCCAAGAACAAGCCCACATGCTCAATAGGAACTTAGCACCATGCAAGAATTATACAAGTCTGGCTAATGTCAAAAACAGTAACAAAATCTGTTTCTTGCTACATGAACAAGGTTAAAGCAGAACTCCGGGATTGGCAAAAAATCAGCCATTAGTACACCAACCTACACAAAAAACTAAACAGGTAATATATTTGTGAAATTCCTTACCATTGAACAAAAAAGTCTAATTGAATTTTCAGGAAGTCCTCTCTGTAATTCAAAAAATGCAGCAACTGTTCTGTTCTGCCAAGGAGGAGCTGTTACAGCAATGATTACATCTTATCCTCTCACCTCTCTTTACAGGAAAAGGAACTACATTTCCCAGTAAATGCGGGAGGGTACACTAGGCCTGTACATGTTAAATTTGAATATGCCCACTACAACATCAATCACAGCGCTCTTTCTTCAGCCACACTATTCAGCACAACACAGACAGTGAAGTGAAATTCTTAGAAATGTAAAAGCATGCATATGCAAAATGTTTAGTTCATTATGGGGTTATTTACAAGGCAAATCCACTTTGTACTGCAAGTGCACTTGGAAGTGCAGTCACTCTAAATCTAAGCCCTTGTACCCACAGTTGGACATTCCGAAGGAAAAGGTCCGATCGGACCGTGTTGTTGGATAATCCAACCGTGTATGGACTCCATCGACTTTTTCCGTCATAATGTTCGACCAACAAAGTTTGAGAGCTGGATATAAAATTTTCTGACAACATGATCCGATTGGACTTTGTCCGATCATTTGTAGAGAATTCCGATTGGACAAAGTGCCACGCATGCTCAGATCAAATTATGAGACCAAAGCTATTGGCTACTAGCCTGAACGTAGTCCCGTCCCAATGACTGAACGTCATCACATTCCGAACGATCGGATTTTCCGACAACTTTGTCCGGCCTTGTGTATGCAACACCACTTTCGGACAAAATCCGTCCGAAAAAAATCGGACGGATTTTGTTGTCGGAATGTCCGACCATGTGAACAAGTTTCGTCATCCAATCATGTGCAAGCTAAAATGCTGTTTTTTATTTTCCTTGCATGTCCCCCTTGGATCTACAGCGACTGCACTTCTAAGTGCACTTTCAATGCACTTTCAAGTGCACTTGAAGTGCAAAGTGGATTTTTTCCTTTAGTAAATAACCCCCAATATGTAGTCTACTTTCATTAACCTCTTCAGCTCTGGAAGGTTTAACCCCACCTTCATGACCTTCATGACCAGGCCATGTTTTTCTATACGGCACTGTGTCATTTTAACTGACAATTACACTGGCATGTGACACTGTACCCAAATAAAATTGATGTCATTTTTTTCCCACAAATAGAGCTTTCTTTTGGGGTATTTGATCACCTCTGTTTTTTATTTTTTGCGCTATAAAAAATATTTTTTTGAAAAAAAACAATATTTTTTGCTTTCTGCTCTAAAACATACCCAATAAAAAAAATCCCAATAAGTATATATTGATTGGTTAGCTCATAAGTTATAGCATCTACAAAATAGGGGATAGATTTATGGAATTCTAATTGTTTTAATTTTTTTTTTACTAGTAATGGTGGCCATTAGGCTTGTGCAATTCGTTTCGTAACGAATTGAAATTCGGCCAAATTTTGCATCTTTTGGACATTCGGATGCATCCGAATGTCCGAATAAACAAATAACGAATAACAACGAATATGAAAGAAATATAACAAATGAATTCAAATGAATTCAAATGAATTCGGTAATTCTTTAAAGATCTAATGAAACAAAAGGTCAGCTCAAAGTAAATCTTATAGTCCAATCAGCTAATTCATTTTGTGCCGGAGGATGGATTACTGGCAAAGTGCATTCCTGAGAACTGAGTTAGAAGGGTGTTGTATTGTATTTGAGCCGAGGAGAAGAGATGTTGTCATTGTGTGCGTTAAAAGATTCAATAAACTTCAGCCCAAACGCAGCTACATAAATTCGTTTGGGGGGACAAAAAACCCAGATGTTCATATTCTTATCTACTCAGGAAGAAAGATATTGGTGGTATGGGTTTGCCTATTTTAAGAGACTATTATGTGGCGAGCTTATTAGACCAAATGAAATTTTGGATATGTCCTCCGGTGGAGAAGCAGTGGGCCTCGATTGAGGGCTCTTGGCTTCTGCCCGGTACGCCATACTCCACTCTACTGGCTTCCTCCTTTACCAACAAGACTTTTAAGTCGGCTTTCCCCATAGTGCAACTCGTAGTGGACACTTGGAGAGGCTTTGTGAAAGATGGGGCGTTACTCCACCCTTCGATTGACATCTCTATTCCCCTCACATCCATATGCACTTACGTCCCGGATTTGGATTTGGGGGTTTGGGAGAAGTCCGGTATTACATTGGTCTCAGATTTGTTGGACTATGGCAAGCCCCTCTCTTTTGAGTCACTTATGCATAAATTTGAACTCCCTGGGTCGGAATATTTTACTTATTTACGATTAGTCTAATTCCTATCTCAGCATCAGGGCTCCTTCATTTCAATTCCTCACCAAGCATGGGCGTTCTGGTCTGATGTGTCTAAAGTTAAAGGGGGAATTTCCTTATTTTATAATTTACTGCAAAATAAGAGCTGCTTTGTGAAATCCTCACCCCTTCATAAATGGGAAAACGAACTCTCTGTGAAGTTCACGGACGATCAGTGGAGGAAGGCCATTAAAAGTAACGGCAGATACATCAGATCGGTAACGCACTGGGAAGTCTCCCAAAAAATCCTACTTAGGTGGTATTATACCCCTTTCATCACGGCAAAATTTACCCAGGGCAGTTCAAACACTTGCTGGAGAGGATGTGGTAGGGTGGGCACTTTGTGCCACATGCTTTGGGAATGCCCCCACATCAGAGGTTTTTGGAGAGAGGTGTTCTCCTTGATTTCCAAAGTGACTGGCATCCTCAGAGTGGGATCCCCAGAGTTGGCGTTGTTGAGTTTAACTATTGATCAATATCCACCTTCCTTGAGATTGATATTAGTCCAGATACTTTCTACAGCTAGACTATTGGTAGCAAAGTATTGGAAAACCCCCTGCCCCCCTGGCAGGGGGGAACTGGTCAGAAGAATTGATGAAACGTATAAACACGAGCAGCTACTGGCTAGTATGGAAGGAAAATACTCAAATTTCTGTTTTCAATGGTCCCCATGGACTAACATAAGGAAAATTGCTTGACTTGATATATTATTTCTCTGTTGTTTCCAATTAAGGTGTTTAAAAATCACCGTTACTTACCTGTTTTTTTTTCTGTATAATTTGAAATTGCGAATATAGTTATAAAAAAGGGGCTTGTTACCCTCTGGCGTCCAGTGGGTCACAGTGTACAATTCTATTAGTATGATGTAGACTGTAAATTGACACATGTATGTTTGCCATTGTTACCAGATGTCTGCTTTATCTGTACACCATGCAAGCCTTTCAATAAAAACATATTTAAAAAAAAAAAAAAAAAAAAAAAAGATTCAATAAACAAACGACTTTCCAAACTACGAATCATTATCACGAATGTCTATACATACATAAATAGCGAATTTCAACTAATACGAACTAATGAATTCGACACTCTACGAATAATAACGAATTATCCAAAAACGTATTAACGTAACATAATGAATATAACAGAACGAAATTATGTATTTTACGAATGACAACGAACCGAAACTAAACGAAATTTTCCATTTTGCACAAGTCTAGTGGCCATCAGAGATTTGTACCAGGACTGCGACATTGCGGCAGACAAATCTGACACTATTTAATAACTATTTAATAATTTAATAACTATTTATATAAGTGACTCTATTTGGGGCCAGTGACACCAGTATGGTGAAAAAATGCACTGTCACTGTATTGATGATACTGGCAGGGAAAGGGTTAATATCAGGGGTGATCAAAGGATACAATTTGTTTCCTTGCCGTGCTTGCTAACTGGTGGAGGGGGGGGGGGGTGCTTTGACTGAGGGAAGACAGAGATATGGCTTAGCAGAGCCACAAGATTTCTATCTTCCCCTCTGACAGAATGGTGATCTGCCTTGTTTACATATACAGACTGCCATTCTGTTTTCCTTGGTGTAGAACGGCGTCTCCTGGTGGATATCGGATCCACTGGAACCGCTGATTGGCTTCCACTGTGTCCAATCACAGGTACGTGATTTTGCGCTGAAGGGCCACCCTGATGCAATAAATGTACGTGAGGTGGTCCAGAAGCGGTTACATTTTGAATTCTCTCTCCTTTAGATTTTCTGTTGCTGGCTGTAGCTGCAATCTCTTCCCCATCCAGCCAAAAGAACAGATACACATATTGATCTTACATGCTTTATTTAATCATTACTGAACTGTAGACATATGCCCATGATTATATATTATACACACTGTACTTTGCTGTAATTCAGTATTAGAAATATCCATCCTCCTGCAGCATTTCTAACATCATTCAGCTTGTATGGTGTATGTGAGCACATTCCCAGCCGCAACACAGAAAGAGAGAGCTGAGACATGCTGCTTTACATCAGTAACATGAGCAGCAGGGTAGCATGAGGAAAAAACTAAAAGTGCAGAGCTACCTTATTAATCAATAACTTAACAATAATGGTGGAATCCTCTAATGTATGTTAATCTCAGTAAACTTCCATATTATCACGCTATAACGCTGGTCTCTGTGATATGTAATATCACATGTATTTCACATCAAACTAAAAATAAGATACAAAAATTAAACTTAGCAGGGATGGTGGCACTGATTGGCACTGATAGGCAGCATTGATTGGCACTGATTGGCAGCATTGGAGGGCACTAATAGGCAGCACTGATGGGCACTAATAGGCAGCACTGATTGGCAGAAATGATGGGCGCTGATAGGCAGCATTGATGGCCCGATTAGCACTAATAGGCAGCACTGGTGAGCACTGGCAGCACTGATGGGCACTGATTGGCAGCACTGATGGATGGCACTGGTGGGCACTAATAGGTGACACTGATGGGCACTGATTGGCAGCACTCATTGGCACTGAGAGAGGACAGGGGGAGTTTAACATGTATCAGATAGTGAGGCTTGCAAAAGCCGCTCTGTGTGTGAAACTGTCAGGTAATGTAACTGCGTGCAGCGAGAAGATCAGATGTGAAAACTAAGCAGTGATGTCGGGGGTGGGCGGGACCAAGCAGTTATCAAACACCAGCCAATGACTGTGTCGCCCACCCCTGACATCACTGCTTTGTTTTGACAGCTGTCTTCTCCCTTTAAGCAGTTATATTACCTGACAGTTTCACACACACTGATCAGCTTTTGCAAGCCTCACTATCTGCTGCATGGGAAACTGTTTCATAGGCAGCGCGGTTAAACACAGATGCAGCCTTGCAGAGCGGCCCGGGGGTCATTTGTAGGACACGGTCTGTTCTTCCTCCATGGGTGGTAGAGACCAGTGGTCTTGGAGTCCCCGTACATCCCTGCTAGCTGTAGATAGAACTACAGATGGGACATGCCAAGACCGTTGGCTGAAGGAATCGGCGGAGTAGCAGCCACCGATCTTATAAACAAGAAAACACTGGGCAGTAAAGGTTTTATCTAAATGTGACCAGGCTATTTCAAGGAAACTACTGAGCTAACAAGAAGATGGATGGCATGTTCAGTGAAGGTAGGAAATTAGCAAAAAGAAAATGCAAAAACATTTTTTGCCTGGAGTTCTCCTTTAAAGGAAAATATAGAACATGCTTTAGAGGAGGAGAAAAGCTTTGAGGCCTGGTTCACACTAGTGTGACTCATGATGCAACTTGAGTCGCACAGAATTGCATGACTAGGGAAATCTCATTCTTTTGCCTGTTCTAATCAAGGAAACTAAGAAGAGTGACATTTTGGAAAAGGTTCCTGTTCCTACTTTGGTGTGATTTACAGTGTTACTTGGCCCCAGAAAATATGCAAAGTTGCTTTAAAGTCACATCAAAGTTGAACCACATAATCGCACTGTAAATCATACCAAAGTCGTATCACAGTAGTGTTAACTTGGCCCAAGGGTAGATTTAGGTCATACCTGGATATATACTTTAACTTTCTGCGTGACTGTAATTTTTGATTTACTTTGTTACATTCTTTATCTTCAAAAATGTTTCGACAGTTTTGTTGTCGTTGACCTTTTTATCCTGAATTTAGAGGTCTTTATGTGTTCCTTTTACTACATCTGGTTATCAGAGCTGGTGTAAAGATTTTTCACACCCTAGGCGAAACCTCATTTTGCTGCCTCCCCTTGGCTCCACCCCTGTATTCATCCCATCTGCCTTCCCCATGTATACCCCACCCATTTAATGAAGCGCCCATCAAATGCAGCCTACCAGTGTCTATCAATGAATGTCACTGACACTATTTGCAGAGCAGCAGATGCCTGCAGATGCTGAGACTTAGTTGCGTGCTGCAGAGAGAAGAGAGTAGGAACACCAGTGGACAGGTGCCCTAGGCAGCAGTGCGCCCTAGGCGGCTGCCTAGTTTGCCTAGTGGTAGCACCGGCCCTGCTGGTTAGCGGGATGAGATAGTTGTTTAGCCATCATTGTTCTAGTTCTCTAAACTCAGCTAGGACATAGTTTAATTTAGCCAAGGTCACATGAGGCTACAAGAGAAATTCAAATAAGGATCTTCATCAAATGCATCAGTAATTCTTTACAATCATTGCACTCCAGCTCTGAGCTACAAGTTCTCTTTTTTTTATTATTATATTTAGCATTATATGATGCAATTTTTCTTAAACATGGTAAAAGCAGAATAATTTATTGCAGTAAAAATACACAACGTATATGCTGATGAGATGAAAGCTGAAATATAGCATATTGTTCCAGCCAGGTCTGCTGTAATTTTGCAATCTGTCTCAAATTCACTCAACCAAACGTCTGTTTACTGTTCTTTACAAATATCCAGAGCTACCAAAGCTTGCATTAAATAAGTCCCCTTGGTGCTATTACCAAAGTACAGACTAATACTACTGCAGATAAAGAGCTGTAAACTTGTAATGCATTTGCATCTAAAAATGACTATCATATTAAGCTTCAAAATATATTTTCATACATCATTAAATTCATATTAAAAATATCATAATAATAAGAGAAATGCTTCAGTCTTCACCTTGAAATGACATAATATATTTAAAAGCTACAAAAGATAGTGTTTTGTGTCTTAAAACACTCTACAAACAGGCACATTGTTATTTTTTGCAGTGCAAAGAGCTGTCCACAAATCAGCTGAGGACCACCACGGGCTATCTTTCCATTGTCATTAATGCTTCGGAGATTACCAGGATAAGCAAATATTGTTTAAATACAAGAGGCATGTGTTTTATTTTATTTTATCTTGGTGTGCTATGTGTAGCATAAACTTTTTCCTCCATGCAGAAGCTATCCTTTAATAAAGAGTGGTCACCGCTGCTCTTTGATTGTAAATTACCGTATATAAACCACCCATTCAGTTTAAAATATAAATTAAAGGCAAAACATTTGTGTATAAATATAATAACATTTTTTTTCCCATTGTTTCTAAGTGATCACACTGCTTCTGTTCTCAGCAACATAAGAGCTGGAGAAGGACAGCAGCGTACTGATCTTCCCAGTGAAAGACTGTGTGGGGTGGGGTGTCAAGTCTGTTCAGTGGAGGAGAGCAGACTGGGTTTTCAGCATAGCTAGAGAACAGATCACCCTTTGCTCGCATGCCTAGTGTTGTCAGTTTTTAATACCAAAGCAGAGGGACAGGCAGAAACACCAAGGATTTCACTCATAGGAAAACAGGAGAGAACAGGATACTTTTTCATACAAGTGCATCAGGCGCTTATCAGGAATACGAAATGTTGTGTTTACAAATGCTTTAACTGTAGAGTAATAATAGAGTAATCCAGAACTGGTGATATGGCACTACTCAGTGGCATGCTCCATAAGTACAGTAGTGTCTTCAGAAATGGAAAGCAAACTGTGTTAGCTAGAGTCTTGCTTGGTTTAGTGGTGCAAAGTGTTTGATAAATTGGCAACCCTCTCACCAAATCTGTGCTTCTGCTGTGGATACCAACGGCGGAGGGACCCCTCATGGATTGATGGCTTCAGTGTTGGCAAACCCACTCTGAATGACTTGAGATGCTGAAGAAGACTGGCAAACCCACTCTGTATAGTTGGAGATACAGGAGAAGACCAGCAAACTCTGTATGACTGGAGATGCTTAGGCAGCTGTGGGAGGCCAGTGCCTGTAAGCCTGGGTGTCAGTTTACTTTCCTGATCTGGCACCAAGAACCCCCAAACCTCCCCGAGCAGCTCACTGAATTCCTCTCCACTTCTTCTCCCAGGCTGCATAGCTCCCTGGGAACTGTGCTGTGATGCAGTGCTGGAAGTGGAACTAGTAGTGGAACTACATCTCCCACAGTCTTTATCTTAACAAGCCCTCCTTCCCCTAGTCCAATGTCAACCAGTTAGGGAGGAACATAAAGAGTCAATAGAAGCATAGCTACTGGTCATGCCAGGAATTGTTGTCCCACAATAATAATTGTACAGTTTATCCTTGCATTATGTTCTCCAGAGGTGCTCTTGTACCAGTACTAGACAGATAGATAGATAGAAACTATAAAGAAACCCCATACATACGATCGGAAATACCACCAGTAAAAGTCCGGTGAGAGCTTTTGGTATGAAATTCCGACTGTGTTTGCTCCATCAGACTTTTGCTGGCAGAATTTCCGCCAATAAAAGATTGAGAGCATGTTCACTATTTCTCCAACAGAAAAATTTCCGATCGGAAATTCCGATCATCTGTAGCAATTCTGACGCGCAATTCCTACGCATGCTTGGAAACAATTTGATGCATGCTCGGAAGCATTGAACTTCCTTTTCTCGGCTCGTTCTAGTGTTGTACGTCACTGCGTTCTTGATGGTCGAAAGTTCAGAGAACTTTTGTGTGACCGTGTGCATGCAAGCCAAGCTTGAGCGGAATTTCATCGGAAAAAACTCAGATTATGTGTACTCAGCATAACTAATCATTTTTGATTCACCATATATAAATCACCTGGAATATATTTTTAGGTATTAATTTATAAATTGCAATTAACTAATTTCTTTTGTTTAACTACTTCCCACCCAGCCAATGTATATATACGGCCGGGTGGGAGCTCTCTACTTCTGACTGGATGTTCAGGAACGTCCTTCAGAAGTAGGGGGATCGCTCGGCAGCACGATCCCCATGTGCTCGTGTCACCCGGACACAGCACATCTCGGATCGGCAGGAAGGCTCTGTGATTGGCCCTCCTGATAACATGATGGCCGTGTCCAATCACAGCCGTCATGTGATGTAAACATACAGCCGGTTGCTAGGCCATCGGCTCTCCTCTCCTCACACGGAAGTCGTCGCTGAAGAGAGGAGAGCTGATCACTGCAGCCGGCTGGTGATCAGTGAGTATGAGCTTTTTTTACAGCTTTTTACTCACTGATCACCAACCTAGTGTAAACACACAGTATAAACACAATGTCCCACACATGTCCCCAAAACACATATGTCCCCAAATAATAAAAACACATGTCCCCAATAATAAAAACACATATCCCCCACATGTGTCCTACTAAAATCACATGTCCCAATGATTATCTTCACACATATGTCCGTGATCCCCTGCACACATCTGTACATGATCATTTGCGTACATATGTCCGTCCGTGATCACACAACCAATTATTATACACTTAATGGAATTTTTTTTTACCAAAGACATGTAGCAGAATACATTTTGGCTTAAATTTATGACACAATTCGATTTTATCGGATTTCTTTTAAAATAGAAAAAAGAAAATATTGGTTTTTTTTTTCCAAATTTACACAATTTTTTCGCTTATATCGCAAAAAATAAAAAACGGAGTCATGAATGAATGCCACCAAAATAAAGCTCTATTTGTGCAAACAAAATGATAAAAATTTAATTTGGGTACAGCGTAGCATGACTGCGCAATTGTCGTTGAGAGAGCGAGAGCACTGAAAGCTGAAAATTGGGCTGGGAAGGAAAGTGTCCTGTATTGTAGTGGTTAATCTGTCATATTTATAAAATGGTTCAGGTGCAAATATCTGTTTTTTATCAAGTGTGGTGAGATGGATGGACATGACGGTCAGAACTGTTCATGGTGCTTAAAGGAGTGCAGGACATACAGTATACAGACACTGCTGCTGATATATTTTAAACTTTTTCAGTAAAACTGCACATAGCATTGCAACTACTTAGTATATCCATTTTAATTATACCCTTTTATTTCAGAGCAAATGGGGGTTCCTTTGGTCGTAAATGGTATGTAGACATGTTACGCGCTTAGCATAGCATGTTACGCGCATCAAACAGACTTACTAAATAAAAGACAACATATACAGTGAAAACCAACATAATAATAAATATAAAACCTACAGATAAAATATTAGAAAATTGATATAAATACTGTGACTAGGAAATGCTGGGGTGGAATATTGCAAACCAGTCGAAAAAG
This sequence comes from Lithobates pipiens, assembly GCF_037356315.1. Lineage (NCBI taxonomy): Eukaryota > Metazoa > Chordata > Amphibia > Anura > Ranidae > Lithobates > Lithobates pipiens. Next base: position 162,386,732 of record NW_027507748.1, on the reverse strand, counting down.
TATTTAGCACCCTCCTAGTAAAGGTGCTAGGATGTATAGTATAATTTGCTCCTCCACCTAACGGAGAGAGCTATGAAGCAAATTTATCACAGAGTGTTGCAATTTATTAGTTAGGACTGCTCATAATGTTCTGGTGAGTTTGCCCGGGCTGCTCCTGCCTTCTGGAAACCATTAGAGCTTTCTAGAACATAGGTGGGAGCTAGGCAAATGAGCAGCATGAATATGAAAGCAGCTCTGGCCAATGACAAGGAAGTGTGGCCCTGAGCATGCTAGGTGCTGGCATTTATATTCTGTGAACACATGGGGTCAGGGTCCTTTCCAAAATTGATTGAAATAGCCAGGGTTGAGGCAGGCTTGGGCGACCTGAGAGCTTGAAACTGGAAGTAAAGAGGGGCCATGGTTCTACTAAAAGCTGACTGAGGGGGACGTTTGCTGAGGATCTGTCTGGTATCACTGAGAGAGGCTGCCGGTTGCTCTACAAAGACCTGTGAGTGCAATCATCTATGGTATCCCACGGACAAGTGCTGTTAACCCCCCTTTGCTGTTCTCTAGTCAGCTAAAGGGCCCAGCTAAATAGTTACATCCAGATAGACTCTATCCAGAGTTCAACAAACCAGTTATGGAATGAGTGGCATCTCATATCTAAACCATCTATGCTATCTTCCATGGCTATATACTGGATATACTATTAGAACTTTGTTATATTGACTTGCTTTGTTGACATGTGTTTTTATCTGTATTTTCTATGTTCAATAAATGTATAGTTTTTTATATCATATACCCTTTGTGGTCATGCCTAAAAAGTCCAAGCCCTCCACAAACCTTGTTATGTTCCTGGTGGAGCAGACTCTGTATGACATTATGGACAGGGCACTCGAGGCAGAGTAGTGGGAGGAAGAGGAGGACTTCTATAGGCCCGCTTTATGCAGACGCCATTCTTCCTACACCACAGAACACACAAGGAGAGGGAGGAGGAGGATTCTGGCAGTTTTGGAAGCATTGAAGCAGAAGTCAAACCTTAAAAGATGATTTTGCATTCCTAGAATCCTTGGGAGTAGTACATGGCTGGGAGAAGGCAGTTCCAGATACTGTAATCCTAAGTGACCCTGAGGAGTCTGCTTCTTATGCCTCCACAAACTTGCGGTACATGGGCTTCCTCATGCTTCAAACCCTGCAAAAGGACCCAGGAGTATGTGCCATAAAGGAGAAGGATCACTATTGGTTGGCAACCCTCCTTGACCACTGTTACAAGGGGAAAGTCTCAGAACTCATCCTGTTCCCACAGAGGGTGCAAAAGATGAAATCTCTTCAGGACAACTTTAAGAAGAGTTTTCTTAACACTTTTCCAGACTCTGGTAGGTTACAGTGTCGTGGAAAATGTAGTTTTGAGGCTTTTGTTGTTCAAGAGAGGAATGGTGGAGAAGGGGGCCACCTAACCGATGCATTTCACAGTAACTTGCATATAAGCCTTCAAACATGACACTTTTGATTTTTCCAGTTCGGGTCCCATAAACTTCAATGGGGTTCATATTTGGTTCTGAACTTTTGCGATGTGCTAAAGTTCTGGTGCTAACCGAACAGGGGGTTGTTCAGCCCAACCCTACTCTTGACGATTACAGCAATATCACATATGTATGTATGTACAGTATATATGCACTTATTGTTTTTTTTGTTTTGTTTTTTAACAAAATGGTTTATGGTAATACAACACTATGACACTGCCAATTCTCTTTTTGTTTTTTCTCTAGCAAGGCATTCCTGTCAGCAAATAGATGTAAACAGATGATCATCTGTTTACATCTGTTTACATCTGCATCCTCTCAGGTCCTTTTTTAGATGGAACAAGCCTCGATTTTGGTTTTGTTAAAAAAAATGGAAGCAGACTTAAACAGATGGAAATTGACAAACGCATCCACCGGAGTCCTAACAACCAGTAACTCCTCTCTCCTGTCAGCAACAGAGATGATAGCAGAATGCAAACAAACAAAAAAAATCATGCCCCCCCAAATCCATACCTGGCCCTTATTTGAGAATGCAGGAAAATGGGGGTTTGACCCCCCCCCCCCCCCGAACCATACCAAGCAATATTTAGTAGTGGTGAGAATTGGCAGTGTCATTCAGAACTGGCAAACACGGTTGGTCAGTGTTTTTTTTTTCCCTTTGTGTGGTTCTCCGCCCATTGTTTATCGTGATTCAAGTTGACCTACACCGCTGGACAATATGCTAGACAATGGATCTACATCGGGATTCAATTTTTAAATATAAGACTTGTCAAAAGCTGTGTTGTGTGTTTATTTTCACTTGTATTTTTTTGTGAATGAGTATGGGTGCTATGTACTCCATACTCATTCATATGGGGGATGGGCAGGATCCAGGGGCCCCCATGTTAAAGGTGGCTTCCAGATTTCGATAAGTCACCCCTACACCTCAACAACCACTGGGCCAGGGTTGTGGGGAGCAAACCGTGCCCTCATCGAAATGGGGACAAAGTGCCTTGCTGGGGTATGTCCCCCACCTGGCAAAGCCTGGTATGGTTTGGGGTGGGGGGTAGAAGGGAGGCCACATGCTCATCCCCCTTTCCTGGCCTGCCAGGCTGCATGCTCTTATAAGAGTCTGGTAAAGATTTTGGTGGTGACCTCACGCTACTTAAAGAATTTTTGTCGTGAAGTCCTTCCCCCAATCAATGCTAAACCTGAATGAATATCACTGAGAGATTATGGAGTCCTTTTGCTGTGACATCTTAAAGCGGGATTCCACCCTAAAGTGGAACCTCCGCTGATCGGATCCCTCCCCCCCTCCGGTGTCACAATTGACACCTTTCAGGGGGGAGGGGGGTGGAGATACCTGTCAAAGACAGGTATTTACACCCACTTCCGGGCATAGACTCCTGTGGGAGTCTACGCCATTTCCTGCCCTGCCGCGCTGTCTGCTGGGACACACACGGGTCCCAGGGACAGCGCAGAGATTTCCTATTGCGCGGCGCAACTCGCGCATGCGCAGTAGGGAACCGGGAAGTGAAGCCGATTCGCTTCACTTCCTGATTCCCTCACCTAGAATGGTGGCGGCAGCAGCCGAGGGCCGAGCGATCGATCGGCCTCGGCTGCCGGCGCCGCTGGAACCCGGGACAGGTGAGTGTCCATTTATTAAAAGTCAGCAGCTGTAGTATTTATAGCTGCTGGCTTTTAATATTTTTTTTTTTGGTGGAATCCCTCTTTAAGTGGATTGACTGGACACCATTTTGAGCACTGTTTGATCTCTCATTAATTGAGGATCACTTTCTTTCTGGTAAGCAGTGAGACATATGAAAAAAGGGATTGACTCACAGAAGGTCCTCTATTTTTATCACCCAGAAAATTAGATAGTGGCAAAAATTCACTGATATAATCAGTTTCTGCATTTACTGCATTGTAGTCAGTCAGGCACAAACACAGTTACCCACATATGCAGTCTCACAGATAAAAACCCACTTCTGCGAGCTTGCATATATGTGTATGGTCAGCTGGAAGAGGTTTTTACGTTAAAAATACAACTTCTTCAGCTCTATGGAGTTGAATTTACACAAAACCTTTAATCTGTTTTACACAGAACATTGTATTGTGTAAACAATGTTAACTCGCCCTTTGATTTTGTGACAATTTGAAGTAATCATATGTAATGACTGCATTGTACTAATGATAGGAAAAATGTGTGACCAATAAGTGTATGGAGAAAAGCTGCCTCTTGACTCAGGCCTACTTTGCCTAAAGTCAGATCTGGTCTTGGCTAAAAGATACACAAACTGGCATCATTTATGTTTTCCTAAATATATAGCAGTCTTTCATATCTTTCTTATTCTCCTCTGAGAACTAAAACATATTACATAATAAAAAATAAAAAACAATAACAGAGTATGCCTGCTCATGTGTGATTGTCAGTTACAGTACACTATTACAATAGGAAACTATTCAAAATCTTTAGAATTATTTTTTTTTTAATCAGAACATGATAAATGAGTGTGTTTTATCATTTCAAAGGTACATACTGTAACTGAATCCCTCTTTATACTGTGGACATCAGTATAAACAGGCAGAGATTATAATCATTCTCTCCATTTCCTCTGTGTATATCCATTTTCTGCCTATATGTCCGTAAACAACGTGGACATTCCCAAATGATATATTGTATAAAAACAATAAAGTAGCCTATATGTCTGTAAACAATGTGGATATTCCCAGGTGCCATATTATAAAATATAATAATGTGTATATATATATATATATATATATATATATATATATATATATATATATATATATATATATACAGTATCTCACAAAAGAGAGTACACCCCTCACATTTTTAAAAAATATGTTATTATATATTTTCATGTGACAACATTGAAGAAATGGCACTTTACTACAATGTAACATAGTGAGTGTACAGCTTGTATAACAGTATACCCCTGAGTGAAAATGTCCAAATTGGGCCCAATTAGCCATTTTCCCTCCCCAGTGTCATGTGACTCATTACTGTTACAAGGTCTCAGGTGTGAATGGGGAGCAGGTGTGTTAAATTTGGTGTTATCGCTCTCACTCTCACATACTGGTCACTGGAAGTTCAACAGGGCACCTCATGGCAAAGAACTCTCTGAGGATCTGAAAAAAATAATTGTTTCTCTACATAAAGATGTCATAGGCTATAAGAATATTACCAAGACCCTGAAACTGAGCTGCAGCATGGTGACCAAGAACATACATTAGTTTAACAGTACATTCCACTCCGAACAGGCCTAGATATGGTTGACCAAAGAAGATGAGTGCACATGCTCAGTGTCATATCCAGAGGTTGTCTTTGGGAAATAGATGTATGAGTGCTGCCAGCATTGCTGCAGAGGTTGAAGGAGTGGGTGGTCAGCCTGTCAGTGCTCAGACCATATGCCGCACACTACATCAAATTGGTCTGCATGGCTGTAGGCCTCTTCTAAAGATGATGCACAAGAAAGCCCGCAAACAGTTTACTGAAGACAAGCAGACTAAGGACATGGGTTACTGGAACCATGTCCTGTGGTCTGATGAGACCAATATAAACTTATTTGGTTCAGATGGTGTCAAGTGTGTGTGGCAGAAACCAGGTGAGGAGTACAAAGACAAGTGTGTCTTGCCTACAGCCAAGCATGTTGGTGGGAGTGTCATGGTCTGGGGTTGCATAAGTGATCCTGACACTGGGGAGCTACAGTTCATTGAGGGAACCATGAATGCCAACATGTACTGTGACATACTGAAGCAGAGCCTGATCCCCTCCCTTTGGAGACTGGGCCGCAGGGCAGTATTTCAACATGATAACAACCTCAAACACACCTCCAAGACGACCACTGCCTTGCTAAAGAAGCTGAGGGTAAAGGTGATGGACTGGCCAAGCATGTCTCCAGACCTAAACCCTATTGAGCATTTGTGGGGCATCCTTAAACGGAAAGGTGGAGGAGCGCAAGGTCTCCAACATCCACCAGCTCCATGATGTGATCATGGAGGAGTGGAAGAGGAGCTTTGGTGAACTCCATGCCTAAGAGGGTTAAGCCAGTGCTGGAAAATAATGGTGGCCGCACAAAATATTGTCATCAGTGTTGTCACATGAAAAGATATAATGAAAAATTTTAAAAAATGTGAGGGGTGTACTCATTTTGTAAGATACTATATATAGTATCTTACAAAATGAGTACACCCCTCACATTTTATATATATATATATATATATATATATATATATATATATATATATATATATATATATTGAAATTTTAACTTTTCCTAAATTGTTTCCTCCCAAATGTAATATTAACATATTAGGCACTGGCCACGTTTGATACAATTTTTACAGTTCTACAAACAAATCAGTCCAAATCATATATATATATATATATATATACATATATATACATATATATATATATATATATATATTAGGGGTGCAAGGGATCGTCGCCGATGTCACCAGCTCGGATCGGCACATGCCACAATCCGCGGAGCGCTCCGGGGTCTCGGCCTTAGGAAAGGCTGTGGCTTCGGCCTAGCTCCGAATCGGCGGCCATCTTTCTATACCCAGGCCATTTACAATGTGATCGCTCTGACGGAGCGATCACTTGTAAACAAACCGGCGTCATGTCATGACGCCGGTTCCTCTCTCCCCTCTCTGTACTACAATGTACGGTGGAGGGGAGAGAACGGATGGAAGCAGCCATCCCTCCATACCCTTATTCACCACCATACGTTGTGAAATGAATAGAAAATAGAGTCAAGACATTGACAAGGTTAGAAATAATGATTTGTATTTGAAATAACATTGTTTTTACATCAAACTTTGCTTTCGTCAAAGAATCCTCCTTTTGCAGCAATTACAGCATTGCACACCTTTGGCATTCTAGCTGTTAATTTATTGAGGTAAGCTGGAGAAATTGCACCCCACGCTTCTAGAAGCAGCTCCCACAAGTTGGATTGGTTGGATGGGCACTTCTGGCGTACCATACGGTCAAGCTGCTCCCACAACAGCTCAATGGGGTTCAGATCTGGTGACTGTGCTGGCCACTCCATTACCGATAGAATACCAGCTGCCTGCTTCTGCTGTAAATAGTTCTTGCACAATTTGGAGGTGTGTTTAGGGTCATTGTCCTGTTGTAGGATGAAATTGGCTCCAATCAAGCGCTGTCCACTGGGTATGGCATGGCGTTGCAAAATAGAGTGATAGCCTTCCTTATTCATTTATTTAATGAAGATGCCAGTTGGGGACCTGTGAGGCGTCTGTTTCTCAAACTAGAGACTCTAATGTGCTTATCTTCTTGCTTAGTTGTGCAACGCGGCCTCCCACTTCTTTTTCTACTCTGGTTAGAGCCTGTTTGTGCTGTCCTCTGAAGGGAGTAGTACACACCGTTGTAGGAAATCTTCAATTTCTTTGCAATTTCTCGCATGGAATAGCCTTCATTTCTAAGAACAAGAATAGACTGTCGAGTTTCAGATGAAAGTTCTCTTTTTCTGGCCATTTTGAGCGTATAATTGACCCCACAAATGTGATGCTCCAGAAACTCAATCTGCTCACAGGAAGGTCAGTTTTGTAGCTTCTGGAAGGAGCTAGACTGTTTTTAGATGTGTGAACATGATTGCACAAGGGTTTGCTAATCATCAATTAGCCTTCTGAGCCAATGAGCAAACACATTGTACCATTAGAACACTGGAGTGATAGTTGCTGGAAATGGGCCTCTATACACCTATGTAGATATTGCACCAAAAACTAGACATTTGCAGTTAGAATAGTCATTTACCACATTAGGCAATGTATAGAGTATATTTGTTTAAAGTTAGGACTAGTTTAAAGTTAGCTTCATTGAAAAGTACAGTGCTTTTCCTTCAAAAAATAAGGACATTTCAATGTGACCCCAAACTTTTGAACGGTAGTGTATATATATATATATATATATATATATATACATACATACATACATACATACATACATACATACATATATATATATATATATATATATATATATATATATATATATATATATATATATATATATATATACATACACAGTGGGGAAAATAATGATATGCTCCTCCCCTGCAGTTTTTGTAAGTTTGCACACTTACAAAGAAATTAAGGGTCTATAAGGTATAGGCATTCTTAGGGTCATAGTCAGCGTACAGCGAGACAAGTTAATGCCAAAGATCTAAATTTTTGTTTCTTCTGACCACAACACTTTCTCCCAATCCTTCTTTAAATCATTTAGATGTTCATTGGCATGACTGTACATGTGCCTTCTTGAAGAGGGAGACTCGCCGTGTTTGGAGGAAGAAAAATGCTGACTATGACCCTAAAAACACCATCCCTACAGTCAAGCACGGAGGTGGAAACATTATGCTTTGGGGCCGTTTCTCTGCTAAAGGTACAGGTCAACTTTGCCATATTCCCTCAGCCAGAACACTGAAGGTGGGTCATTGATGAGTCCTTCAGCATGACAATAAGGGAGCTAACACCTCGAGTTGCCAAGCAACAGCCAAGAAACCTTAAGAATTTAATGAAGATCTGTAAAAAAGAGTGGGCCAAAATCCCATCTGAGATGTGTGCAAACCTGGTCACTAGCTATAAGAAACATCTTACCTCTGTGCTTGCCAACAAGAGTTTCTCCACCAACTACTAAGTAATGTTTTGCTTGGGGATCAAATACTTATTTTACTCACTGAACTGCAACTTATTTTATAACATGTGTATCAAATGTTTTTTTCTGGATTTTTGGTTGATATTCTGTCTCTATCATTTAAAATACACCTATGATAAAAATTATAGACCCTTCTTTTTTTTGTAAGTGGGCAAACCTACTAAATTTACAGGGGATCAAATAATTATTTTCCCCACTGATAATACTGTATATATTATATCTTTGTTAATCAATGGGTACTTTTTTTTTTAAGAAATATGCATTATAAAGTATAGGTAACAGCAGAAATCAAGTAGTTCATTTAAAATGCCAGCTTCTTTAATCATCTAGCTAACATGATTTAAAAAAAATTGTGTGGAAAAAGTGGCAGCATGTAGGCAAGAATGGATAACCAAGATTGAAATATATTGGAATACTGTATGTCTATGGGATTAAACTTGTGATAATTAATTATTGCAAAGGAAATTAGGGGCACCAAGCAGAAGACCTGTGACAATTGTCCTGGCTCTCAAATCTAGCTATGCTCCTACCCTTGATATATTATAGTAAAGATTATTACATATAAAACTCTGCTCTGACATCTACTCAAGAGAAATCCAATGGAAATCTAAGATCATCTGTTGCAGTTTGATCATCTGAACAGTGCTATAGGCTAAAACTCTATGTACTGCCCCAAAGAGGCCCATAAGATTTAAGTTTGCACTTGAAAAATAAGAAATTTAAATATAGAATTTGATTTTTTTTTTTTTTTTGAGCTAATACAGTTAGTTATTATTCAGACACTTTTCATAACTTTCATTGCTACTTGCCGAAATCTAAGATCATATCGTATTACTCACTCCAATACAAATACTAAGATGCTGAATGTTCTAGAGCTAATAATAACTGTATTTTCAGTATATTAATAAGAAGAAAATAACTGGAAGTAAGACATACATTTGAATGTTTCAATTATTATGTAGAGATTATATAAGAAAATTATTTTATGACTTCTAAATTAACTATTTCCTAATGTACCCTATTAATTATTTTAACTGTGACTGGCTACGGAAAGACTTTTGCTGAAATTAGCTATTAAATGAATTGATTTCACTGTCTTTAATGTGTTAGTTACAGTCTGGAAGTATGCTGAAAAAGATTACTCACACTCCAATATGTTTGTCTATGAATCATCACAGAGAATAAAACATCCAGGAGAGACAGTTCATTTTTTTTGTATGACTTAAATGTACTTTTATTATAATCGCACATAGAAATAAAGGAGACCAGAGAAAACACAAAACTACACTGAGCAAAATTATAAACGCAATACTTTTGTGTTTGCTCCTATTTATCATAAGCTGAACGCAAAGATCTACGACTTTTTCTATGTACAAAAAACTCCTATTTCTCTCAAATATTCACAAATCTGTCTAAATCTGTGTTAGTGAGCACTTCTCCTTTGCCGAGATAATCCATCCACCTCAAAGGTGTGGCATATCAAGATGCTGATTAGACAGCATGTTTATTGCACAGGTGTGCCTTAGGCTGTCCACAATAAAAGGCCATCTAAGAGCCCTTTCACATCGAGCCGTGGGGGCGTTGGTAGTAATGTGGCAAAAGATCCACTCCACGGAAACTCACAGAATTCTACCCGGGGAAAAACAGCTTCCAAAATGGCACCGGTGGACATGCGGCTGCATCCCACGACAGCCCGACCTTCTCACAGGCACAACAAAATGCTGCACACACAGCAATATCCTCTCCTCACCTGCATGGGAATGGTCCCTTCATCTCCACTCCATCCACGAGCCCAGCCAAATCTAAATTGAAGCTCTCACGGGTCACAGCATAAGACGCTGAGGTGAGCCATAGTTCATTAGCTCCCCTTATGTGTCCAGCTATAGATAACTCCATCGCTGCATATCCCACTACGTATCAGCCAGTGCTGGATACTACTTTGTGGGATATGCTTCTCACACTGCAAACCTCCATCCACTTTGATATTTCCAAAATGATGCACCATTTTACCTCAGAAATAATGTTTTTGGGAGAAAGAGTCACTATCATTGAAAACACAATGGGGGAAGTGATCTCCTTCAATGCCTTAGTGGATGCTCAAAGTGAGGGGGCTGAGGATATGGAGTGAATGAAAGCCAAGATTTCTGACTTAGAAAACCGTTCCAGGAGGAACAACTTAAACATAAGAGGCATACCAGAAACAGTCCAACCTTCTGCACTGAAAGATTATGTCACACAGTTGATGTCAGCTTTTCTCCCTGACACCGCCCCGGGAGAATTAATAATTGACCGCATACACCGGTTGCCAAAACCATCTTATCTGCCAGATAATGTCTCAGGAGACACTATGACACTATTGTCAGAATTTATTTTTTTCACATCGAGGAAAATCTGATGCGTGCCGCACACAACCACGCCGAATGTCCACAGCAGTATGCCAACCTGGCTTTCTATTTTGACCTATCTAAATATACCATGCTGCAACACAAAATCCTAGCCACTATTACGAAACCCCTGCAAAACCACCAGATACCATACAAGTGGGGCCATCCAGTTAAGCTGGTCGTCACTAAAGACAAGACCCGCTATGTCCATACCCTGGGTGAAGGACTTTCTCTGCTGCGACAATGGCATATCCTGGAACCATTCGAACAGAGGCAGCATAATCGCAGCCAAGGCACCTGCACCACCGGTGACTGGGATGATTTTGACCCACCGGACGACATAACCACCTGAGTCTCTAAAGCTATTTCTGGCTTATGTATAAGCCCTAGATGGCTTGACTGAGCCCAGCTTGTAAGCCTAAACCCCCAGTTTCAGTCACGGCACAGACCGCTTAAGCAGAGTTCTGCTTTTTCTCTTTTTAGATTTCACCTTCCCCCTGGAAACATTGTACAAGTGTTAATTGTTTAAGTTCTGACTTGTTCTTATTTTTTACAATCTTCAGTCCAACACCCTTTATCTACAAGCTAAGTTTCTTCCTACAACATCTGACGACTTCCGGATCTACACGGTACCTATAAGAACTTCTCCACAAACAGTTAGTCTGCCATTTACCAGTACCTGAATACCCTTTTAATACACAAGATAACGCCTCCAGCTTACGTCCATTCTAAAACCTATAGCTGAACCCAACCATATACCTCCAAATCTGGTAACTCCACCATGCAATATGCTGATCAGAATAACATCACTTAATCACCCAACTGGAGAAATGATCCATATCTCATGTCTATACCTGCTAATATAACATTAATGCAAAACCGTCTGATAGAATTCTTCGACATTAATATGTCTACAGCTAGCAACCCTGCTACTTTATGGACAGCCCACAAGGCGTTTATTCGGGGTGTTCTAATTCAACTGAATGCGCAAACGAAGCGCCAAAGGACACAGCAGCTGACAACTACTAAATAAAATTGAACAATTAAAAAAGATAAATAAAGTAACCACCACACAATTCATTAGCTATAAAAAATTTCTGGTCAAAAACGATATTAGAACCTTCTTAAATGCAAAACACGCTAAGACACTATTAAAACTACGCTCTGCTTTCTACACAGCCGCTAATAAAGCTGGTAAATTGTTCAAACCAAATCAAACAAAGGCGTAACAAAAATAAAATTCTGCATATCCCACATCCCTCTACAGGAGACAAAGTATATCACCCCAAAGCTATAGCTAATGCATTTGGTGCGTATTATCACATGCTTTATAACTTGAAAGATGACTCCAACATAATACAACCCATGGAATCTGACATATTGGACTTTCTTGAACCAATGAATCTTCCCAAACTTTCCTCTGAACAACTGACATCCCTCAATGCTCCATTCTCTCTCCATCCAAGAAATCTCTCAAGCTATTTCCACACTTTTCAATGGTAAAGCCACTGGCCCAGACCGCTTCTCTGCTGAATATTACAAATTATTCAGCAAAACCTTAGCTCCCCATATCTGTGATATGTTCAGCACTGCTGTGTCCTCTGGTCAATTCCCAAATGAAATGCTTTCTGACACTATTGTAACCTTGCTTAACCACTTATAGACCGGACCATTTTGCTGGTCAAAGACCAGACCACTTTTTGCGATTCGCCACTGCGTCGCTTTAACTGACAATTGCACGTGGCTCCCAAACAAAATTGACGTCCTTTTTTCCCACAAATAGAGCTTTCTTTTGGTGGTATTTGATCACCCCTGCGGTTTTTATTTTTTGCGCTATAAACAAAAATAGAGTGACAATTTAGAAAAAAACACATTATTTTTTACTTTTTGTCATAATAAATATCCCCCAAAAATATATACAAAAACATTTTTTTCCATCAGTTTAGGCCGATACGTATTCTTCTACATATTTTTGGTAAAAAAATCGCAATAAGCGATTATTGATTGGTTTGCGCAAAAGTTATAACATTTACAAAATAGGGATAGTTTTATAGCATTTTTATTAATAATTTGTTATTATTATTTTTTTACTAGTAATGGCGGCGATCAGCGATTTTTATTGTGACTGCGACATTGTGGGGGACCCATCGGACATTTTTGACACATTTTTGGGACCATTGTCATTTATACAGTAATCACTGCTATATAAATGCAGTGATTCCTGTGTAAATGACACTGGCAGTGAAGGGGTTAACTAGTGGGTGGCAGTGTAGGGGTTAAGTGTTCCTAGGGGTGTTTTACTAACTGTGGGGGGGCTGGGCTTTCATTTAGTGAACACTGCTCCAATCACATGGAGCAGAGATCAGCGTCACTAGTTGCTAGGCAGAATGGAGAAATGCTGTTTACACGGCATTTCCTCCATTCAGCCGTCCCGTGAGACGATCGCGGGTATGCCCGCGGCGATCGAGTCCGCGGGTTCCACGACCGGACTCACGGGGGTCCCGATCAGCGCGGGAGCGCACCGCCGGCGGCGCGCTCCCGATGGCAGGGCGGCATTGAAGATTGGATGTACCTGTACGCCAATATGCCTGCCCGTGCCATTCTGTTGACGTGCATCGCCGTGCGCTGGTCGGGAACCGGTTAAACCAGGGAAGGAGCCGGATACCCCACCCCAAATTTCCACCCTATCTCTCTATTAAACACTGACCTTAAATTGTATGCCAGACTAGTAGCTCAGAGATTAGCCCCCATTATGCCACACCTCCTACACCCTGACCAGGTAGGGTTCACACTAAGTAGGAAAGCACCAGATGCCACACGAAAAATACAAAATCTCCTACATTTTACTGAAAAACATAATATATCAACTTTATTCATTACCTTAGACGCCAAAAAGGCATTTGATAGGATTTACTGGGGTTATTTGAAACCTTTGAAACCTTATTTTAGCCTTGTACCCAAACTCCAACATTTCAGTTCTCTCAGATTGGGTCTTTTCAGACCCTTTCACTATCACCAGTGGAACAAGACAGGGTTGCTCCCTGTCTCCATTGATTTTCACACTAATGATGGAACCCCCTGGCTCAAAAAATCCATTCCTTAAACTCTATTTTAGAAATTAAAATTAAAGGTCAAGAATTTAAAATCACCCTATTTGCGGATGACATAATCCTCACTTTGACTGATCCGGAATCTTCCTGGTAAAGGTATGGGAAATCTTACTTCCCTTCAATGCATGTTCCTTTTATAAGGTAAATTATTCCAAATGCAATGTCCTTGGCATTCCCATTGCTAAATCTACCAAATTGCATCTACAATCTAAAGTTCCTTTTCAATGGGTATCTTCCTCAATGCCCTATTTAGGCATAGGATCTTTGACATCTCCATCCTCAAACTTATATAGTTGCAACTACCTGCCATTTCTTCACGCATGTAGGAAAGATCTTCAAGAACTAAGCAAACATTATCTATCATGGGCCGGTAGAGCAGCAGGTTTTAAAATGATCACCCTCCCGAAACCTTGGGGATCTCTACCAATACAGGTCCCCAAATCTTTTTTCCACGCCATTAAAAGATTACTGAGTGCGTCTGTATGGCAAGGTAAGAAACCTCAATGTTCTTATGCCTCAATCGTAAAACACAAAATTGCAGGAGGAATGAGCTTCCCAGACACAAAAGATTACTACATGGCAGTATTACTGGATCAAATCAGACATTGGTTTACACCTTTGTTTCACAGACAATGGCAATTTATCGAGCAATCATTTGTACCTGAAGGCAATTTAAGCTCTCTTCTACTAGCTCAGAAAACTCACATAAAACCCCAAAAAAACAGATCACACAACGATAGGGGCCGCAGTTGACACATGGCACTTCCTATTCCAAAACACATCCCTAGCAGAACACACCCAATCAGTATATCCCCCTGTGGAGGTATTCACCTTCTTACTCCCTGATCTATCTCTCAAACACTGGTCAAACATAAAAAGCCTCCAACTGAAAGAACTAATACATAACGGCCAACTTCTGCCATTCCAAACCCTTAAATCTAGACACCTAATACCATCGCAAGGTGCATACACATATAAACGTATAGCCTCTTACCTGAAAAAAAATCCTGTCCCAACAGTCAAAATTCCTACCAAGGCATGGTCCTTCTGGACTTCAAACTCCCCCAAAGCAAAAGGAATAACCCTAATGTACATAACATTACAAAACAAAGGCAAGTTCACTAAGACATCAAATTACAAGAGATGGGAAAGGCATCTACAGGCCTCTTTCTCAGATTCCCAATGGCGCTCAGCCATACATTACAACCACAAAGCATCCAACTGTAATAATGATTGGGAACTGTCATAAAAAATCCATCATAGATGGTATCTCACTCCCGTACAAATGTATAAATTTGCAAATCTTGATGTGGACCGCTGTTGGAGAGGATGCTCCTACAAGGGTTCGCTAATTCACATTCTCTGGGAATGTCCACACTAGGGATGAGCTTCGTGTTTGGCTGTTCGCCCGTTTGGCGAATTCCAAACATTATGGGCCGTTCGCGCCAAATTCGTGTGGCGCTCACGGCCCACAATGCACTGCGCCATCGCCGTGCATTGCTGGCTCATGATTGGCCAAGCATGCACTGTGACCCCGCATGCGTGGCCAATCACAGCGCCGGCAGCGAGGAGAGCCATGATTGGCCACAGGCAGGATGCCTGTGGCCAATCATAGCCCAGGCTGTGTAGTACACGCCCCACACTATATAAGGCCGCCAGCGCGGCGGCCATGTGTAGTGTGTTGGCGTCTGTAGCAGTTAGTGGGTGTTCTGTGTACCTTCAACACAGTATACACCGATCGTTATCGTTCTTGCTCTTCTGTAGTGGTTGTTGTCTGCATGCCCTGAAAGCAGTATACACTGCTATATTCACCTATATAGCTAGCTATATTTCTCTTTTTTAATAGAGCTTGCAGTCAGTGGTAGGAGATGGTGCGTGCTGTCTGCGTGCTCTGAACCCAGTATACACCGCTATATCCACCTATATAGCTAGCTATCTTGCTCGTTTTAAATAGAGCTTGCAGTCAGTGGTAGGAGATTGTGCGTGCTGTCTGCATGCTCTGAACCCAGTATACACCACTATATCCATCTATATAGCTAGCTATCTTGCTCGTTTTAAATAGAGCTTGCAGTCAGTGGTAGGAGATTGTGCGTGCTGTCTGCGTACTCTGAACCCAGTATACACCGCTATATCCATCTATATAGCTAGCTATCTTGCTCGTTTTAAATAGAGCTTGCAGTCAGTTGTAGGAGATTGTGCGTGCTGTCTGCGTGCTCTGAACCCAGTATACACCGTTATATCCACCTACATAGCTCTTCTCTAATTGAGCCATCTGCCATCTGCAGGAGTTAGTGGATGTTGTGTGTGCCTCCAGCACAATATACACTACCCAATTGCTGGTTTTCCCAACTCCCTTCAGGCCATTACCTACCATGTCTGGAAGGACAGCAAGGAGAGGCAGACATGCGCAAGCCAATAAAAGAGGGCAAGCAGGCTCTGTGTCTAGAGACAACAGTGCTGGTCGTGGACGCAGTGCATCGTCATCATCAGCACGTGGCCATGGGACACGCTTGTCCTTCTTTTCGGCAGCTGGACATGTTGAGCCGCAACATGCCAACAACTTGGTAGAGTGGATGACCAAGCCCTCTTCATCCTCCTCATCCTCTCTCACCCAGGCTCAGGGTACTAGCGCTGCCAACGCATCGTCTTCCCTCCTCTCAATGTCATCATCAGTGACTCCTTCCTTAGACCCACCACGTCCTCCTGAGGAGTCTCCTGAACTCTTTGAGCACAGTGTTGGGTACATGCTCCAGGAGGATGATCAGTGTTTTGTAGGCTCTGATGATGATACTCAGCTAGAGGAAGGCAGTGGCGTGAGCGCAGAGAGAGGGGATGCTCAAAGAAGGACAGCAATCTGGCAGTCATGTTCCACAAGCTGCAGCATACTGCCAGGTTTGCTCCAGCGATGAAGAGGGAGGGGATGATGAGGGCACTGACTCCATGTGGGTGCCTGGTAGGAGAGAGGAGGAGGAGGCACATGTCCAACGAGGCAGGATGCCCTCCGGGGGCCAGCTTAGGGGCAGCACACCGACTGAATCACACCGCAGAGCTCCACCTGTGCAGGGCGCTGCCTCTGCGCGTTATTCTAAAAGTTCTTTGGTGTGGGCCTTTTTTGAGACGAGTGCATCAGATCGCACCGCTGCTATTTGCAACATATGTCTCAAGCGTATCTCGCGTGGCCAAAACATCAGCCGCTTGGGAACCACATGCTTGACCAGACATATGTTGACCTGCCATGCAGCTTGTTGGCAAGCGTACGTCAAAGACCCACACCAAAGAACAAAGTGGACCTCTCCTTGCTCCTCATCAGCTGGGATCTCCAACCCCACTAGACCTTCAATCCTCTCTGAAACTTGCTCTGGGAGGAATGAAGGTGTAGAATTAGGTGTGTCACAGCCAAGTGCTTCCGGGCACTCTGCTAGCAGTACACCCACGTCCGATTATAGCAGGCAAATGTCCCTGCCCCAGCAGCTGGACCGGCGAAAGAAGTTCACTCCCAGCCATCCACATGCCCAGAGGTTGAATGCTAGCTTGGCTAAATTGCTAGCACTTCAACTGCTGCCTTTTCAGTTGGTAGACTCTGCCCCCTTCCGTGAGTTTGTACAATGTGCGGTTCCACAGTGGCAGGTCCCCAAATGCCACTTTTTCTCATGGAAGGCGATTCCGGCTCTCTACCGGCATGTGGAAGGCAATGTCCTTGCCTCGCTGGACAGGGCGGTAAGCGGTAAGGTGCATATTACCGCTGAATCATGGTCCAGCAGGCATAGACAGGAACGTTACCTGTCTTTCACGACCCATTGGGTCACTCTTCTGGCAGCTGGGAAGGATGCAGGACAAGGTGCAGTAGTGTTGGAGGTTGTTCCTCCACCACGCCTCCAAAATGCTACTATTGGTTGTGACACACCTCTCTCCTCCACCCCCTCCTCTTCTTCTTCCTCCATGGCCTCTTCCAGTGCTCTGTCCTCAGAACCAGCGGTGCTCCATAGGCGTTCCAGGGGCTACGTAAGCACGCAGGCAAAACTATGCCATGCTGTGCTTGCCCTGGTTTGTTTGGGGGACAGGAGCCACACTGGGGTGGATGTTTTGTCAGCTCTGCAGGGGCAGGCCGAGAGGTGGTTGACGCCACGCCAGCTTAAGCCAGGAATGGTGGTTTGTGACAATGGCACCAACCTCCTCTCCACCCTCCGACAGGGACAACTGACCCATGTGCCCTGTGTGGCTCACGTCCTTAACCTGGTGGTTCAGCGGTTCTTGGGCAGGTATCCGGGCTTACAGGATGTCCTGAAGCAGGCCAGGAAAAGTCTGTGTGCATTTCCGCCGATCATTTAATGCCTGTGCTCGGCTGGCTGAGCTCCAAAAGGAGTTGAACCTGCCCAAGAACCGCCTTATATGTGACATGCCAAAAGTGTGTTTGTCTTATTTAACCATTTTGACACTTTCTTTGTGAAATGGTAGGGGTACTTTTGTACCCCCTTACCATTTCAAACAGGGGGGGGGCGGGATCTGGGGGTCCCCTTGTTAAAGGGGGCTTCCAGATTCTGATAAGCCCCCCGCCCGCAGACCCTCACAACCAACGGCCAGGGTTGTGAGGATGAGGCCCTTGTCCTCATCAACATGGGGACAAGGTGCTTTGAGGGGTCACAGACCCCCAAAGCATCCTCCCAATGTTGAGGGTATGTGGCCTGGTACGGTTCAGGAGGGAGGGGGGGCCGCTCTCTCGCCCCCCCTCTTTTCCTGCGGCCTGCCAGGTTGCGTGCTCGGATAAAGGGTCTGATATGGATTTTTAGGGGGACCCCCACGTCAATTTTTTTTAAAATTTGATGCGGGGTTCCCCTTAATATCCATATCAGACCTGAAGGGTCTGATTATGGATATTTAGGGGGACCCCCACATCAATTTTTTTTTTTAATTTGACACGGGGTTCCCCTTAATATCCATGTCAGACCTGAAGGGCCTGGTAATTGAATTTAGGGGAACCCCCACGCTTTTTTTTTTTTTTTTTTTATCAATGAATGAATGAATTTTTGGCTAATGCAGAGAACACTCATTGAGTGTTCTCTGTATTACGGGACCCGACAATAGCCGCAAGTGATTTTAAAAGACTTTTTTTCCTGCACAAATGACACTTTGTGCAGGGACAGTTCTAAGCACCAGAAACATGCGCCCCTTCACAGGCATACTATAGATACCCCCCAGCTACGAAATTTAAAGGAGTATTACACTTTTATTGTTTCACTTTAATCATTATTAAAATCACTGCTCCTGAAAAAACGGCCGTTTTTAAAACTTTTTTTTGCATTGATCCATGTCCCCTGGGGCAGGACCCGGGTCCCCAAACGCTTTTTAGGACAGTAACCTGCATATTACCCTTTAAAATTAGCACTTTAGATTTCTCCCATAGACTTGTATAGGGTGTTCCGGCTTTTCGAATTTGCTGCGAACAGCCCAAATTGTTCACTGTTCGCTGAACAGGCGAACAGGCAACGTTCGAGTAGAACATGAGTTCGACTCAAACTCAAAGCTCATCCCTAGTTAGGAGATTGTGCGTGCTGTCTGCATGCTCTGAACCCAGTATACACCGCTATATCCACCTATATAGCTAACTATCTTGCTCGTTTTAAATAGAGCTTTCAGTCAGTGTTAGGAGATTGTGCGTGCTGTCTGGGTGCTCTGAACGCAGTATACACGGCTATATCCACCTATATAGCTAAATATCTTGCTCGTTTTAAATAGAGCTTTCAGTCACTGTTAGGCGATTGTGCGTGCTGTCTGCGTGCTTTGAACGCATTATACACTGCTATATCCACCTATATATCTAAATATCTTGCTCGTTTTAAATAGAGCTTTCAGTCAGTGTTAGGAGATTGTGCGTGCTGTCTGCTTGCTCTGAACGCAGTATACACCACTATATCCACCTATATAGCTAAATATCTTGCTCGTTTTAAATAGAGCTTGCAGTCAGCGGTAGGAGATTGTGCGTGCTGTCTGCGTGCTCTGAAAAAGACGGATGGCAAAACAAATTATACAGGGGTGATAACCCTTCCCTATGTTTTCCAAAAAGCTTAAAAAATGTTTTTTGACTGGAGCTACACTTTAAAAATATACCAGTTGAAAATTACAAACAGATTCAACTTAACACAACAAACCTACACAGTCCCTGTTTTGTTTGCACCTCCTGTATACTGCTGTTCTGAGTATATAGGGCCTGGGGGGCCACACGTATTTCCTTTTTTTAATATGGGTACGGGGTTATTATGCGTACAAGACCCAAAGGGGCTGGTAATGGGCAGGGAGGGCTAGCCATGCCATTTTTCTCAATGATTTTCAACCATATTGCAGGAACCAGATATAACATTAAAACCGCAAGCAGTTTTAACTGACGTTATTTCCGTTAAATGTCATTTTGTGCAGGGACTGTTCTAAACACGGGAAACACGTGGCACTTCACAGGCATACTACAGACACCCCCCCCCCCCCCCCCGGCACAATATTTAAAGGAATATTTCACTTTTTTTTTCACTTTAATCGTCATTAAAATCAGTGCTCCCGAAAAAAACTGCAGTTTTTAAAAGTTTTTTTTGCATTGACCCATGTCCCCTGGGGCAGGAGCCAGGTCCCCAAACTTAGGACAGTATCTTGCCTAAAATTAGCACTTTTAATTTCGAACGTTCGAGTCCCATAGACTTCAATGGGGTTCTAACGTTCGTACGAATCTGGGGTCCGTTCGAAAGTTCTGGTGCGAACCGAACCGGGGGGTGTTCGGCTCATCCCTACCTAGGGGCAAGGTCAGACTTGGACACCTTTCCCACCGAAAATCCTCTGGCTTACTGGGTCTTGAGGATGGATCACTGGCCAGAGCTTGCACAGTATGCAATTGAGCTACTGGCCTGTCCTGCATCCAGCGTTCTTTCGGAACGCACCTTCAGTGCTACTGGTGTCTTTGTTACCGATCACAGTGTGCGCCTGTCCACCGAATCAGTTGATCGACTGACCTTCATCAAGATGAATCAGTCTTGGATCACCCACAGCTACCAAGCACCTGAAGCTGATGTAACCGAATAATTTTTTTTGAAATATCACATCCCTTCAAGACTGCCTATGCTGATGCTGAGTGACTGTCCTGTTATGTTGATTGTCTATCCTCTTCCTCCTCCGCTGATATGTTGGAAGAACAATTTTGGTTCTGGGTGATGCCATCAGCCCAATTTTTCTGCCCCTGTTTAACAGGGGCGTTTAATTACAATTTTTGATGCAATGCTTTGCAGCAGGGCTAAGTCCTGCACTACAACTAGAGTATATGGGAGAGGTTGCAGTGTCGTGGCACCAGCACCAGTGCCTAAAGCCCAATTTTTCTGCCCCTGTTTAACAGGGGCATTTAATTACAATTTTTGATGCAATGCTTTGCAGCAGGGCTAATTCCTGCACTAAAACTAGAGTATATGGGAGAGGTTGCAGTGTCGTGGCACCAGCACCAGTGCCTAAGGCCCAATTTTTCTGCCCCTGTTTAACAGGGGCTTTTAATTACAATTTTTGATGCAATGCTTTGCAGCAGGGCTAATTCCTGCACTAAAACTAGAGTATATGGGAGAGGTTGCAGTGTCGTGGCACCAGCACCAGTGCCTAAAGCCCAATTTTTCTGCCCCTGTTTAACAGGGGCATTTAATTACAATTTTTGATGCAATGCTTTGCAGCAGGGCTAATTCCTGCACTAAAACTAGAGTATATGGGAGAGGTTGCAGTGTCGTGGCACCAGCACCAGTGCCTAAGGCCCAATTTTTCTGCCCCTGTTTAACAGGGGCTTTTAATTACAATTTTTGATGCAATGCTTTGCAGCAGGGCTAATTCCTGCACTAAAACTAGAGTATATGGGAGAGGTTGCAGTGTCGTGGCACCAGCACCAGTGCCTAAGGGCCAATTTTTCTGCCCCTGTTTAACAGGGGCGTTTAGTTAAAATTTTTGATGCAATGCTTTGCAGCAGGGCTCATTCCTGCACTAAAACTAGAGTATATGGGAGAGGTTGCAGTGTCGTGGCACCAGCACCAGTGCCTAAGGCCCAATTTTTCTGCCCCTGTTTAACAGGGGCGTTTAATTGCAATTTTTGATGCAATGCTTTGCAGCAGGGCTCATTCCTGCACTACAACTAGAGTATATGGGAGAGGTTGCAGTGTCGTGGCACCAGCACCAGTGCCTAAGGCCCAATTTTTCTGCCCCTGTTTAACAGGGGCGTTTAATTGCAATTTTTGATGCAATGCTTTGCAGCAGGGCTCATTCCTGCACTAAAACTAGAGTATACGGGAGAGGTTGCAGTGTCTGGCACCAGCACCAGTGCCTAAGGCCCAATTTTTCTGCCCCTGTTTAACAGGGGCGCTTAATTAAAATTTTTGATGCAATGCTTTGCAGCAGGGCTCATTCCTGCACTACAACTAGAGTATATGGGAGAGGTTGCAGTGTCGTGGCACCAGCACCAGTGCCTAAGGCCCAATTTTTCTGCCCCTGTTTAACAGGGGCGTTTAATTACAATTTTTGATGCAATGCTTTGCAGCAGGGCTCATTCCTGCACTACAACTAGAGTATATGGGAGAGGTTGCAGTGTCGTGGCACCAGCACCAGTGCCAGCAGCCCAATTTTTCAGCCCCTGTTTAACAGGGACATGTAATTACAATTCTTGATATAATATTTCACAGGAGGGCCCGTTCCTGTGCCCACCCAGAGTAACTGTGAGGACTTATAGTGTTGTGGCACCAGCACCACAACCACCAAAGGTCAATTTTTCTACCACTGTTCAACAATGGCATGTAATTACAATTCTTGATATCATCGTTCACAGCAGGGCGCTCCAGCGCTCACCAAGAGTCACTTTGAGGGCTTACAATGTTGTGGCAAAACCAACACCTTGTTCCACCATTTCTGCAGAGCATATAGGGCAGGCCCCTACTTTCAAACATCCAACTTACAAACATCTCCTACTTGCAAACGGAAGGAGACAACAGCAAGTGAGATGAAAAAAGACGGACGGTGTTGTAAAATTTCCTGCGACCTATCAAATTCGCTCACCCCGTCGCTTCCGGTGCAGCTCCGTCACTGAAACAGCTGACGGCCCGCTTGTACGGCGCATGCGCCAATCCCCTGCTATTAACAGCGCATGCGCTGTAGATTTACTTTCACGGTGGAGAAAAATTATAGCCTCGAGTGGGCGGAGACTTGCGGGTGGGTGGGCGGAGCTGAACAGATGGTGAGAACGTCAGCAGCAGCCCCACCCACCCCAAGATTTTCATCACTGGTCAAGAAAAATTATGACTTCAAGCTGTATTAGCGCATGCGCGGTCAACCAAAACTATGGACTCAAGCGGGCGGAGACTTGCTGGGAGGGAGAGACAGAGCGGAGCTTACAGAGGGGGGCAGAGCTTGGAGAGGGGGCGGGGCCCCGTGCATAGCAATGACTACATATACAGTACATTGTTCTGTCAATAAATACGCCTCACTGCGCCCAGCAAACACCACCTCACTGTGACTAGAAATCGCCGCCTCACTGTGCCCAGCAAACGCCACCTCACTGTGGCCAGCAAACGCCACCTCACTGCGACCAGAAATCGCTGCCTCACTGCGCCAAGCAAAACGGCACCTCACTGCGCCCAGAAATCGCCACCTCACTGCGCCAAGCAAACGCCACCTCACTGCGCCCAGAAATCACCACCTCACTGTGCCCAAAAAATGCCGCCTCACTCCGGCCAGAAATCGCCGCCTCATTGCGCACTGGGCATGGTGATGTTCGCTGGGTACAGTGAGGTGTTTGCTGGGCACAGTGAGGCGGCATTTTTTAGGTGCAGTGAGGCGTTTGCTGGGCACAGTGAGGCGTTTTCTGTTCATGGTGAGGTGGCGTTTGTTTGGCATAGTGAGGTGGCGTTTGCTGGGCACAGTGAGGGGCATTTTTTGGGCACAGTGAGGCATTTGCTGGGCACAGTGAGGTGGCGTTTTCTGGGCACAGTGAGGCGGCGATTTCTGGTCGCAGTGAGGCGGCATTTTTTGGGCGCAGTGAGGTGGCGATTTCTGGTCGCAGTGAGGCGGCATTTTTTGGGCACAGTGAGGTGGCGATTTCTGGGCGCAGTGAGGTGGCGTTTGCTTGTTGCAGTGAGGTGGTGATTTCTGGGCGCAGTGAGGTGGCGTTTGCTTGGCGCAGTGAGGCGCCGATTTCTGGTCGCAGTGAGGCGGCATTTTTTGGGCGCAGTGAGGTGGCAATTTCTGGGCGCAGTGAGGCGGCATTTTTTGGGCACAGTGAGGTGGCGATTTCTGGGCGCAGTGAGGTGGCGTTTGCTTGGCGCAGTGAGGTGGCGATTTCTGGGCGCAGTGAGGTGGCGTTTGCTTGGCGCAGTGAGGCGGCGATTTCTGGTCGCAGTGAGGTGGCGTTTGCTGGCCGCAGTGAGGTGGCGTTTGTTGGGCACAGTGAGGCGGCGATTTCTAGTCACAGTGAGGTGGTGTTTGCTGGGTGCAGTGAGGCGTATTTATTGGCAGAACAATGTACTGTATATGTAGTCAATGCTATGCACGGGGCCCCGCCCCCTCTCCAAGCTCCGCCCCCTCTCCAAGCTCCGCCCCCTCTGTAAGCTCCGCTCTGTCTCTCCCTCCCAGCAAGTCTCCGCCCGATTGAGTCCATAGTTTTGGTAGACCGTGGAACAAATATCCCACGCATGCGCTAATACAGCTTGAAGCCATAATTTTTCTTGACCAGTGACGAAAATCTTGGGGTGGGCGGGGCTGCTGCTGACGTTCTCACCATCTGTTCAGCTCCGCCTGCCCAACCGCAAGTCTCCGCCCACTCGAGGCTATAATTTTTCTCCACCGTGAAAATAAATTTACAGCGCATGCGCTGTTAATGGAAGGGGATTGGCGCATGCGCTGTACAGGCGGGCCGTCAGCTGTTTCAGTGACGGGGCCGCACCGGAAGTGACGGGGTGAGCGAATTTTATAGGTCGCAGGAAATTTTACAACAACGGCAAAACAAATTATACAGGGGTGATAACCCTTCCCTATGTTTTCCAAAAAGCTTAAAAATTGATTTTTTGTCTGGAGCTACACTTTAAAAATGTACCAGTTGAAAATTACAAACAGATTCAACTTAACACAACAAATCTACACAGTCCCTGTCTTGTTTGCACCGCCTGTATACTGCTGTTCTGAGTATATAGGGCTTGGGGGCCAAACGTATTTCCTTTTTTTAATATGGGTACGGGGTTCCCCTTAATATGCGTACAAGACCCAAAGGGGCTGGCAATGGGCAGGGAGGGCTACCCATGCCATTTTTCTCAATGATTTTCAACCATATTGCAGGAACCAGATATAACATTAAAACCGCAAGCAGTTTTAAATGACGTTCTTTCCGTTAAATGTCATTTTGTGCAGGGACTGTTCTAAACACGGGAAACACGTGGCACTTCACAGGCATACTATAGACACCCCCCAGGCACGATATTTAAAGGAATATTTCACTTTTTTTTCACTTTAATCGTCATTAAAATCAGTGCTCCCGTCAAAACGGCCGTTTTTAAAACTTTTTTTTGCATTGACCCATGTCCCCTGGGGCAGGAGCCAGGTCCTCAAACCCTTTTTAGGAGAGTATCTTGCATATTAGCCGTTAAAATTAGCACTTTTAATTTCGACCGTTCGAGTCCCATAGACTTCAATGGGGTTCTAACGTTCGTACGAATTTGGGGTCCGTTCGAAAGTTCTGGTGCGAACCGAACCGGGGGGGGTGTTCGGCTCATCCCTAGTCCACACATTCACACATTCTGGAGAAAAATATTCTCTTTAACCTCAGATATCACTGGGATCATCACTAAACCCACTGCATCCCTAGCTATTCTCAGTATAGGACTATAGAATCTTTTCCGTATGAATTCAGAACCATAACGATGCATATTTTATTTGCTGCTATGACAAGGAAGCAGGGGATTGAGCAAGGACATTCATAAATTACAGCAACAACATCAAAATAATTGTTACATATTGCTACATATACCATTACAATAAAATTCTAGGGTAGTATCCCCCACAGGTATGGAGGGGTACAAAAGGTTTTGGTATGGACCTGTACCTCAACTAGTTTAACGGCCAATGCCACTTCCTCAGCAGGCGTCAACCCAAACATCTAAAAGAGATACAATACAAAGATATAATAACAAACATTCAAAAGAGACAGTGGTGCTGCCAAATGTAACAAAATATTGGAGTATTGAGTTAAGCCAGTGCGACTCACCAGTAACAGACGGCATAGCTGAGACACCCAAATATGGGTGTTCCCCCTGGGGGCAGACACGGGGGTTGTGTGTAGGAGAAAACTAGAAGAATTTTGCAGATAAAATAAATGTTAGTATCAAGGGGGGTTACATTTAAAGGGTTACCAAAAGAAGGAAGGGGAGAAAGAGGGAGAAAGGAGGGGGAAAAAAAGGAGTAGGGGAAGGGAGGGGAAAACGAAAGGAAAAAGAGAGGGAGGGAAGGGAGGAGGAAAAAGGCAGGGGAACGGAAAGAAGGGGGGGGGAGGCGAAAAGAGAGAGAGGGAATGAAAGGGGGTGGAAGAAAGGGGGAAAAAGGGGGGAAAAGAGAAAGGGGAAGGAAGGAAGGAAAGTCAAAAGAGGGAAGGGGAAAAAAGGAAGAAGTGGGAAGGGGAAAAAGGGAAAATGGAGAGGGTGAGAAAAAAAAAATGAGGACAAAGAGAGAAAAGAAGGGGAAGGGAGGGAGGAAAGAGGGAAGGGGGAAGTGGAGGAAAAAGGGAGGGGGTTGGGGAAATAGAAAGGGGGGGTGGGATGGTATTTGATTGCCTCTGCAATTTTTTTTTGGGCAATATAAACGGAAAAAGACTGAAAATGTTGAAAAAAAATGAGAATTTCTAAATTTTGTTATAAGAAAAATCCAATAAACTCAATTTTAGTCATACATTTAGGCCAACATGTATTCAGCCACATGTCTTTGGTAAAAGAAATGTCAACAAAGTGTATATTTATTGGTTTGCGCAAAAGTTGTAGTGTCTACAAACTAGGGTACATTTTCTGGAATTTATGCAGCTTAGTTTATGACTGCCTATCTCATTTCTTGAGGTGCTAAAATGGCAGGGCAGCTCCCCAAATGACCTAATTTTGGAAAGTAGACACCCCAAGGAAATTGCTAAGAGGCATGTTCAGCCCATTGAATTTTTTCTTTTTTTGTCCCAAGTGATTGAATAATGACAAAAAAATTTGACTTTTTGGGATTCTAGCCCCGTATGGGACCCCGAAAACCAAGCATCGCCTTCAGGATTTCTAAGGGAGTACATTTTTTATTTCACTTCTCACTACCTATCACAGTTTTGAAGGCCATAAAATGCCAAGATGGCACAAACCCCCACCCATGACCCCGTTTTGGAAAGTAGACACCCCAAGCTATTTGCTGAGAGGCATGTTGAGTCCATGGAATATTTGATATTTTGCCACAAGCTGCGGGAAAATTATAAACTTTTTTTTTTTTTGCACAAAGTTGTCACTAAATGATATATTGCTCACACATGCCATGGGCATATGTCGAATTACACCCCAAAATAAATTCTGCTGCTTCTCCTGAGTATGGGGATACCACACATGTGGGACTTTTTGGGAGCCTACCTGTGTACGGGGCCCCAAAAACTAAGCACCACGCCTTCAGGATTTCTAAGGGCGTAAACTTTTAATTTTACTCCTCACTACCTATCACAGTTTTGAAGGCCATAAAATGCCAAGATGGCACAACCCCCCCTCCCAATGATCCCATTTTGGAAAGTAGACACCCCAAGCTTTTTGCTGACAGGCATGTTGAGTCCATGGAATATTTTATATTTTGCCACAAGTTGCGGGACAATTATAAACTTTTTTTTTTTTTGGACAATGTTGTTACTAAATGATATATGGCTCACACATGCCATGGGCATATGTGAAATTACACCCTGAAATACATTCTGCTGCTTCTCCTGAGTATGGGGATACCACAGGTGTGGGACTTTTTGGGAGCCTAGCTGTGTACGGGGCCATGCAAACCAATCACCTCTCAGCAAATAGCTTGGGGTGTCTACTTTCCAAAATTGGGACATTTGGGGGGGGGGGGAGGGTTGTGCCATTTGGGCATTCCATGGCCTCTAATACTGTGATAGGTAGTGAGGAGTGAAATAAAAATTTTACACCCTTGGAAAGCCTGAAGGCGGAGCTTGGTTTTTGGTGTCCCGTACGTGACCAGGCTCCCAAAAAGTCTCACACATGTGGTATTCCAGTACTCAGGAGACACAACAGAATGTATTTTGGGGTGTAATTTCACATATGCCCATGGCATGTTTGAGCAATATATAATTTAGTGACAACTTTGTGCAAAAAAAAACAAAGAACAAGTTTATAATTTTCCCGCAACTTATAAAATATTCCATGGACTCAACATGCCTCTCAGCAAATAGCTTGAGGTGTCTACTTTCCAAAATGGGGTCATGGGGTGGGGGGGGGTTTGAACTGTCCTGGCATTTTTTTGCACAACATTTAGAAGCTTATGTCACACATCACTCACTCTTCTAACCACTTGAAGACAAAGGGGGTTATTTATGAAAGGCAAATCCACTTTGCACTGCAAGTGCGCTTGGAAGTGCAGTCGCTCTAAATCTAAGGGGTAGATCTGAAATGAGGGGAAGCTCTGCTGATTTTATCATCCAATCATGTTCAAGCTAAAATGCTGTTTTTTTTTTTTCCTTGTATGTCCCCCTCAGGTCTACAGTGACTTTACTTCCAAGTGCACTTGTAGTGCAAAGTGGATTTTCCTTTAGTAAATAACCCCCGAAGCCCTTTCTGACACTTTTTGTTTACAATTTTTATTTTTTTTTGCAAGAAAATTACTTTTAACCCCCAAACATTATATATGTTATATATGTTTTTAAAGCAAAGGCCCTACAGATTAAAATGCTGGGTGTTTCATTTTTTTTCCCACACAGTATTTGCGCAGCGATTTTTCAAACGCATTTATTTTATTTTTTTTAAAACACACTTATTCTCATTTTAATGCACTAAAACACGCTATATTGCCCAAATGTTTGATGAAATAAAAAAGATGATCTTAGGCCAATTATATGGATACCAAACATGACATGCTTGGTGACAAACTACATACATTTTTAAAAGCCTTTAAAAGCCTTCACAGGTTACCACTTTAGATTTACAGAGAAGGTCTACTGCTAAAATTACTGCCCTCTATCTGACCTTTGTGGTGATACCTCACATGCATGGTGCAAGTGCTGTTTACATAAGACGCCAGACCAAAGGTTGCGTTCGTCTTTGCATGAGAGCAGGGAGGGACAGGGGTGCTTTTTTTTTTTTTTTTTTTTTTTAAACAGTTCCTTTCATTTTTTATTTTTTTATCATTTTTATTGTTATCTCAGGTAATGTAAATATCCCCTATGATAGCAATAGGTAGTGACAGGTACTCTTTTTTGAAAAATATATATATTTTTTTTATACCCTAGATCTCTCCTCTGCCCTCAAAGCATCTGACCACACCAAGATCGGTGTGATAAAATGCTTTCCCAATTTCCCAATGGCGCTGTATACATCCGGTGAAATCTAAGTCATAAAATGCTTGTAGCTTCCGGTTTCTTAGGCCATAGAGATGATTGGAGCCATTCTGTTCTCTGATCAGCTCTATGGTTAGCTGGTGGAACCGCCGGCTGCATTCTCAGGACAGGAGAGGAAGAGAAAACCATGGAAGACGGTGGGGGGGGGGGGGAACATTCCTTCCCACTGCTTGTAAAAGCAGTCTAGAGGCTAATTAGCAGCTAGGATTGCTTTTACATGAAAGCCGACCGCTGGCTGAAAAGAATAATACCAAGATGATACCTAAGCCCACAGGCATCATTCTGATATAACCACTCAAAGTCCAGCAACATACCAGTACGTTGCTGGTCCTTGTTGGGCATATATTGTAATCTTTTTTTTCATGCAGCCTGTGGGCTGAATGAAAAAAAAAATATTGATCAGTGGGTATGCCCACCATTAGAATACCTGCCTTCATCCTCCCACTTCTAATGATGGGCATACATGCACCATTTATATATCCCGAAGCATGGTGGCATCCGCCCCAAAAGGTAGGAGCAAATCGCTCCTCCACCCCTGCTGCCCTCATGCTTCGGCATATATGCCCTTTTTTTTAACTGTGGTGGTGAAATCACTTCCTACAGTGCTGGAGTCACGGCTTTATGTATGGTGTGAGCAAACGCTGTTGCTGTCAAGATAAATAAAATCGTGCTGCAACTGAATGGTGTACCTGCTAAGCAAATGATGGTTAACAATAAAACAAAGTAACATTACATTATAACAGTAGAATTTAAATGACGTCGTCCCGTGCACGAGCATCCTGCGCGCCCCCTGAGGGGCGCGCGCGGCACGCTCTGTGATCAGCGAGTCTATGAGACTCGCCTGATCACGGATCGGAGCAAGGGGTCGATCCCGACCCCTTATCATGTGATCAGCTGCCAGCCAATGACAGCTGATCATATGATCACAACACAGCCGGTAATCGGCTGTTTTTCCGATCACCGGCGGGCGTGATCGGGACATCAGTCCCGATCACGGTGAGCTGGGGACAGCTCATCAGTGCCCTCCTGCTCCCTGCCAGTGCCACCAAAAATATGCCAAAAAGTGACACCCATCAGTGCCCATAATTTCATCCATCAGTGCCCACAGTGCCACCCATCAGTGCCGGAAATGCCACCTATCAGTGCCCACAGTGCCACCTATCAGTGCCCACAATCTGCCTCGCACACACAGTGCTGCACCTCAGTGCCACATATCCGTGCCCATCAGTGTCATGTACCAGTGCCCATCAGTGCCCATCAGTGCTGCCCATCAGTGCCCAGCAGTGCCATCTATCAGTGCTACCTATCAGTGCCACCTATCAGTGCCCATCAGTCCCATCTATCAGTCGTACCTATGAGTGCCCATTAATGCCACCCATCAGTGCCATCGTATCTGTGCCCATCTTTGCCCATCAGTGCCGCTTTATCTGTGCCCATCAGTACTGCCTTATTCGTGCCTATCGGCGCCACCTTATCTGTGCCCATTAGTGCCGCCTTAACTGTGCCTATCAGTGCCCACCAGCGCCGCCTATTAGTGCCCACCAGCGCCGCCTCATCAGCGCATTTTAATGAAGGAGAAAAATTACCTGTTTGCAAAATTTTATAACAAACTATTAAACATGATTTTTTTTTTTTTTTTGCATCTTTTTTTGTTTGTTTAGCAAAAAATAAAACTCCCAGCTGTAATTAAATACCACCAAAAGAAAGCTCTATTTGTGCGAAAAAAATTATAAAAATTTCATTTGGGTACAGTATTGTATGGCCGCTCAATTGTCATTCAAAGTGCATCAGCGCTGAAAGCTGAAAATTGGTCTGGGCAGGAAGGGGGTTTAAGTGCCTAGTAAGCAAGTGGTTAAATTAAAAATGCCTAAATCTGTTACACTCTGTGTCTTTTTCTGTCTGTTTCTCTGCCCCCCTCTGGTGCCTCTCTTGGATCCCCATCTTTCTTGTTTAGTGCAGGGGCCTGAGGAAAAAAAGATGATGTAGAGGGAACCATATATGAAGGAGGGCCATCATTATAATGTTGCCCCTTATTAGGAGGAAAATACACTGGACTATCCCATCCTGATTAGATCTCTCAAAATGCGATGGCATCTTGGCAGACCCTGTGAACGTGTGCATTGTCTGTGCAATGCTGTACCCTACGCTAAAACTCAACTAGTGTATGGTAGCGCTCAAAACATTCACCAATGCAAAAATCAGGATTGTCAGGACAGCGGGGACAATAATAATGGGTGTCACGTCTATATCCGCGCTTTCTACAGACACAACATTTTCTTTGGGGGGCTCGTTGGGTAGGGGTCCTCGGGAGGACATAAGGAAAATGCCTCTCATGCAGCCGGATTACTTAATATTGAGAAGGTGAGCTGGAGCACCGTCTGGAAACAGAAGGGCTGTGACAATCTCTTCCTGGAATTTAAGGAAGGATCCAGTCCATCCTGAAACTCTGTATAGCACATGAGTGTTCAGCAAAGCCAATTGAAATAAATAAACAGACAATTTTTTATAACAGCGTCTGGCATTACGGGAAAATAAGTACAGCATCAACAACTGGTCGTTGAGGTCCACCCCTTCCATATTAAGGTTATGTTCCTGGACACAGAGGGGTTTCTCCTCAACACCAGTCGCCATAGTAATTTGGATTGTTGTTTCTGCATGAAGGGATATTAGAACGAAAACATTCTTTATTATCCCTCCACTTCATAGCAAGCAAGTTATTACACTATAAGGGCAGGCTCACCCCCCATCCTAAGACGGGAATCTACAAGCCGCTGGGGAAAGCCCCGGCGATTAGATTGCACGGTGCCACATGCTCCAATCCTTTGATAAAACAAGTGACTAAAAAGTGGCACGCTCGTGTAATAATTGTCCACATACAAATGAGGATGACACCAAGTCCCACACAATCTTGCTAGCACTTCCTATGTAGTCAAGGCAGTTTGTTGGCTCTACGTGACTATCTCTTCCCTCGTAAACCATAAAACTACATGTGGCCCTGTCACAGAGCTTATACATCTTGACCCCGTATCTGGCACTCTTGCTGGGAAGGTACTGTTTGAATGACAAGCAGACAGAAAACTTAATCAGGGACTCATCAACGCAGACAACTTGATGGGGAGTAAACAAGTCTGCAAAACATTGGTTGAAGTGGTTTACGAGGGGCCGAATTTTGTAGAGCCGATCGTATCCAGGGTCTCCACGAGGATGGCAGACTTCATTGTCATTGAAGTGCATGAACCGCAAGATCTGCTCGTATCGTGGCCTGGCCATGGAAACAGAGAACACCGGCATATGGTGAATTGGGTCAGTGGATCAATATGACCTCAACTCACTCTTTTTGGTTATGCCCATGAGGAGGCAAGGGAGGACTGCAGGATAGTGGTGATGTATTGAACAGCGTACAAATTGCTTTGGTTCACAGTAGATTTATAGAGATCCTCGGTGAAAAACGCGAATAAAAATCAAGTGACGTAAAATCAACTGTTTCCACCTGAATGCCGTGTTGGCCAGTGAATGGGGGAAGTGCGGGTGCTGCAGAAGTGGTGGGTTCCCAATTAGGATTGGAAAATTTTGCAGGAAGGGCACTATGGGCTTTGTCTTCTTGGTGGCAGGGGGACACTACTTGTGCTTGCCACCTCACCAGCTTGAACGGCACTTATGGGACTCGCCACGTCACCACGTGTTACTGCAGTGCTGGTTTGACTATGACCAGGGTGTACTAGGCCGCTGGTGCTTGCCAGTTCACCATAAGGAATAGCGGCACTAGTACTTCTCTGCTCCATATGAGGGTCCTGCAGTTCTTGCACCTCAACAGCAGAAAAAGAATATTGGGGTCTGGTACGCCTGACCTTGACAGGGACCACAACTCCGTCATCACAGCTATCTGTCATGGAGCCGCTGTTGTCTACAGGATTGTATTCTGAGCCAGAATCTAACAGATGAGTGACTTCCTCTTCACTATCAGTCATGATCAGAAATGTGTAGGCCTCTTCACTAGTGTACCTTCGATTTGCCATTTTGGGCTCTAAATTTAGTGGTACACTAGTGAGACTCATGCCGCATACACGCGATCGGACTAACAGCCTGTCATCACACATTTCCTATCGGAAAATCTGATCATGTGTACGAGGCTTTAGAGTTGCATACATTAAAGACGTAGTATGAGTTGTTTTCCTGTTGGGTGCTTTGAGTTATTTACTTATTATATTCATCTCACTCTGCTGCACTTTTTAATTCAGAAGATACTTACACATATTGATGTATTCCATGTTCAGGGTCAGGTAACAATCAACAGGCTTTTGAGTAAGCATAATATTTCTTGAAGCGGAACTAAACTCTCTCAATCTACATTAACTATTTTTATTCCATAGGCTGTTAGCCTTGGTAAATAGATAGGAAGGCATATTGCCTTAAACTTTTTTATACATTTTTTTACATTTCTTCAGCTGCTTAAATTATGTCATACATCTCATGAGTTGTCATGCCATTTTTGTTTTCTTTCATCTGGAGGGGGGGAGAAGGGGATTTCTCAGCTAGGCAAACCTTCTTGCCTGGTTGCGTAGATGTCTGAGCAAAGGGAGATAGATTCCAGGAAGTCATTGTTACATGAATCATCTGACTCTATATGGCCATGGCTAGAAATGCTAGAGCAGTGGTTTTCAACTCCTGTCTTCAGGACCCACTAACAGGCCAGATTTTAAGTATTACCTTGGGAGATGCAGACTAGAATACTGCAATCACTGAGCAGCAAATGACATCAACTGTGATGTATTTTAGTTACGGTATGTTGCAAACCTGTTAGTGGGTCCCCTGGACAGGAGTTGGGGAACCACTGTGCTAGAAGGATGTTTTTCTCTTGACAAAATAAAGAATGTAGACAAGGATGGATGAATTTGCTTTGAATATTTTAAATGAATTAAAAAGTATATGCAATGCTCAGTGCTCAGATACAGGCAGTATTCTGCTAGTGGAAAACATTCATGCTGTAGGTGGTATGCTACCTCCAGAGCTTGACAAGCTTACTATGACAGAATATGCACTCTAGTGGTTCCTTCTAAACATTGTAGAAGGCACAGTGATTGGGCAATTAGCCAGAAATATATGCTACTTTGGACTCCAGTGATATGTGGAAGGGATGTATTACAATAATGCTACATATTGATTTAATGGCTTTTAGACACGTGCAATTCAATTCATTTCTGAATCCCAGAAACACAATAGTAATGAATTTCATCTAATCCAAAATAAATTATAATGAAAACAACAAATTAATTTGTATTAATTTGTTTCATTCAGTTAACAGGATGCAATAGTTTTGGCCTTTTATTCTAGAGAAAGTATTGTGAATTATAAAAAAAATGCACCACATAATACATATGAAATGGAAACATTGTTATAAATATTTACAGTAAGGTATAAAAGTGAAATAAGATGATTCCTACTTATTGTGGATGCAGGTGGATTCATCAGTATCGCCGAATCATGACATAATGAATGAATTTGCATCTTTCGAAACAACTTCCGAAAATATGGGCCGATTCAGAACAACAAATATACAAAATGAATCCAAATTTAAATATACAAAAACAAATTCCTGAAAACAAATCATTATAACATAATGAATATGATCGAAAAAAATGATTAACTTAAATGAATACAAAATGAAACAAAACATTTTTTTTTCTTTCAATAAATTTTTATTATATTCAGCAAAGATAAAAAGCACTATTTGGTACAAAAGAGAAATGTTAGTAAAATGACTGGTAAGTACATTTGACAATCACATTGTGGAAGCCCATGCAAATGTTGTAGGTACCCATAGGGGAACAAATAGTAAGATGAATTAATGTTGTCTAATATGGCATTCCCTGTGCAGGTAATTGTTGCAGGAGGCCAGATAAGCAGAGTAACTATTTTGAACATGCAATGCTACATGGGCATTGAGTCATTCTGCAGAAACTATTCTCAATATAGTTGAGCTACAGTCATTTAACAGATCTCACGCTTTAGAAGAAAGAATGAGAAGAGGGAAGAAAGAGGAAAAAAGAGAAGAGAACAGAGTAGATACAGACTTCACCAACCCCCCAGATAAGCCACCTATCTCATTAAGAATCGGGCATTCCTGGAATCAAAGATATACATGGCGGGCCCAGGGTACCAGATTGCTTCAAACTTAATGGAATCTAACCAGGTGCTAACCATTTTTTCTTGAGTCATTATCCAAGAGAGCTTCCTTTTGGTTGCCACAATGGAGACCCTGGGTTGTTGCCATGCTTTAGCTATAGATATTTTGGCTCCCATGGAGATGAATGAGATTAGCAGCTGAGTGTGTTTGGGAATTTTTAAGATTGGGGAAATTGAGCAAGGGTAGGGATGGGGATTTGTGTATTAGGTGGCCAGTTACGTTACGAATGAGGTAAAAAATCTTGTTCCAAAACCCCTTTATTTTCAGGCATTTCCACCATACATGTAACATTGAGCCCAGCAGGTGCCATCCACTGAAACACTGGGGAGAGGAGGAGGGAAACATGTTAGCAAGTCTTTTCAGGAACAGGTACCATCTTGTGAGAAATTTGAGATTTGCTTCAATCAGAGATATGTTACTGATACCTTTAAATGATCTAGAGGAAAATCCGTTCCAGTCCTCCAACTCCCAGTGGTTCAGAAGGTCCCTCTCCCATGCAACATATGTGGAAGTTTATTGGAGTTCGTTGCCAGTGACGAGTAGATTATTGATATACCCCCCCTCCCGCTCCACAGCTTGACTGCACCATTTCTCGTATGCCGTGAAGTTTGGGGGACTAGGTTTGCTCTTCCACATATTATGTAAGAAGAAAATTTGAAATTATCTGACCTCTCAGGGGTTGGCATTTTGAGGTTACTAATGCAGTGATTTAGTGAGATTGGACCTAAGAGAGGTGAAAAAGTGACCAATGCAGAACAGTCCTTTAACTAGCCACCATTTGAAGGCCCTGATATCGTTGCCTGGGGTAACCTGAGGGTTGTGGAAAATATGAGCCATTGGTTGGATCTCAGAGACTAGAGAAGGAAGATGTGACAGACCTAGCTGGGACAGAGGCTGTTGGAGGGGACTTAATGCCAGCCTCTTGCCTTGCGATTATGGGCCCTGGTATTTGGGGGAATGGTGGTCTTTTGCCACCCCTCAAGACACACAGACTCTGGATATGTATATGCCATATTCGCAATAGACTGAATCACACTGTTGGTACACAAACTGTTAGATGCTAATGCCATGAAATCCAGCCACCTGTCTGTTGTGTAAATTAGTCTAGTCTGGCTTGTAAGAATATTCCACACAATCTTGTTGTGCTAATTAACCCTGTGTTGATGTTTATGGTAATATGGTAATATGTATTGAATAGTCAGACGTACCCTGAAAAGTCTTATTTCTCAGTCAACTAGTCTGGGTCAATGATTAGATAATTAGCTCATGCTAATTAGGTTAGGTTTTAGTCTCAAATAAAAGGCTATTCCTGATGTACTCCAAGACTGGTGTTATCTAGTTCTTGGGGGGTCCCTATAGCCAGATCCATTGGACTCGTGTTCCAGGACTTAGGAAGCGGTATACTGATGGAAACACTCAAGCGGCATGTGGGGGATAGGTTCTGTCACAGAAGATAACAGAGTTTATCCCACAGGGATATCAAATGAGATAAAGTCAGAGCCATGACTGGGGTCGGTGCTTCGGGGAGCACCAATGTAGGTAGTCCAGCATGAAGGTAGGAACCGCTTGTCTCTCTATCTGTACCTAATCCAGTTTCTCTAAGCAAGAGTATATAGTTAATATTTGTGCTAATTGGGCCAAACCTCCCCGGGCCCTGAGGCTAAAGAGGACTTGTTTTGATAGGCAGTGCCTTGCTTTGCCTTAGATATAATTAATTATCTTGCTTTGAAAGCTCAGAATGTGAACCGTTCTAATAGGAATTGGAAGGGATCGAAAGCGATAGCGTAATTGGGGTAGGAGATTTATTTTGATCTAGTTGATCCTGCCCACCCAAGACAATTCGTGTTGTGCCCAGGTTCTGAGATCAGAATCCAATTATCTTAAAAATGGGGGGATAGTTGGCTGAGTATAACCGCTCTATCTTCGAGGTGAGATGAATCCCTAAGTAACGGATGGTCGAGTCACTACATTCAAAGTCGAACAAATGTTTCATCTGCTCCACCGCAGTGGATGGAATAGAAATGTTTAAGGCCTGGGATTTACAGAGGTTTACATTTAGGCCTGAAACCTTAGCAAAAGCATCCAGCAGTTTACAGATATTAGGAAGAGAAGTGATTGGGGAAGTAGTGAAGAGGAGCAGATCATCTGCAAATAGCACACATTTATGCATCTGAGGGCCACATTGAACCCCTTTGATATCTGGGTGTTCTCGGATAACTACTGCTAGTGTTTCTATTACTATAGCAAAAATTAAGGGAGAAAGTGGGTGGCTTTGTCGACTGCCCCTAGCTATCTTAATGGGATCTGAGTAATAGCCCTGGAGTCGGATCCGAGCTTCTGAAGTGGAATAGAGGGCGCCCAATAACCCCATAAAGTTCTGACCAAAACCCCACCAGTGCATAACATCTAGATAGGGCCAAGAGACCGAGTCGAAGGCCTTTTGCAGATCGATTGATAGCAGCATGCCCTCTTGTCTAGGGCCCCCACCCCAACCAGATTTTGAGAAGGGAAATAATATTGTTCGCTCTCCTGATTTGATCTGGGCCTTGTCTTCCACGGATAAAACCCCCTTGGTCCTTGTGGACATAAAGGCTAATAAAGGAAGCTACACGATTCACTAGGATCTTGGTCAGAATCTTCATTTTATTATTTATTAATGATATAGGCCTGTAATTCCCAACTTCTCCCGGGTCTTTGTTTGGTTTAGGGATCACGATATATGGGTGGAATTAATATGTCTATCAAACGGCTCACCGTTCCTTTTTAGGATTAAAGAAGCTTGCTAGATGGGGGGCTAGAAGAAGTGTAAAGGTTTTATAGTATGGTACAGAGAACCCATCCGGACCTGGTGCTGAGCCCCGTTTAAGGTCTTGCAACACTGAGCCCCGTTTAAGGTCTTGCAACACTTCTTCTTCACCAGTGGGGGTGTCTAAGCTATCTCTGTGATGCTTCTTTATAACTGGAAGCAGTAGATTTTCTAAAAACGATTGTGAATGGGATGGGTCCCCTTCTGATCCTGCACTGTATAATTTCTTGTAAAACCCGTGGAAAGATTGCAATATACAGAGAGGATTCAGTGTCGAAGTTCCGCTCGCCACCTGGATTTTTGGTAGTGAATATGTACGTGGCTTGATAGAAAGCTTAGAAGTTAGCATGGGACCAATTTTGTCCTGTTACTGGTAGACCTTCGCCCACTCCAGAGAATTCTGTTTTCCGTAAGAGACATATTTAAGGAGAGATGAGCCTCACCTAGCCAGGTTATAGGGACCTTAGCTGCGTCTTGTTTATGTTGGGTATGTAAGGACAGGAATTCTTTCTCATTAATTTGTAAGGCAATTTGAATGAGCTTTCCCCTAATCGTCACTTTATGTGCGGCCCAGAGGGTCTCTGCAGAAAACCCCCTTTACTTTATTAAGGAGAAAGTAATCTTTTCTGGCCTTCTCTAACTCCGTTACTCTGATGGGGTCACTGAGAATCGATCTGTTGATTCTCCAGTGGGATAAGCTCAGTGTGGAAAGGCTTCTGCAAAATGAGAAGACTACCATGAAGTGATCCAACCATACGGTGTCTTTAACGTAGGATTTGATTGCCAGTGGGATGTGGGTGGTAGAGGTAAAGATGTGATCAATTCTGGAATATGATTGATGTGGACTTGAGAAATCAGTATAGTCTCGCTTGGTGGGATTAATTTCTCTCCAAATGTCGGCAAGGCCCTGTGTGCCCTATCCAGCTCCAGCCTATTCGGAGGGATGTTAGGAATAAGGTCCTTAATGAAGGCTTGGACTGTTGCTGAGATGTCAGCAATTGACTCAAGTAGGCCTCTAATTCTGAAATTGTATCTCCTTGACCTATTGTCCAGGTAATTGCTTCTGGAGAGTACAGTGTCAAGCTATTCTTGTAGTACATTAATGTGATCTGGTTAGCTCTTGAGACTGTGACATCCAATTTGTGCTCTATGGCTTCCATTCTAGCTCCTAAGTTCTGTAAATCTGCCCTGATGTCCCCCGTGATTTTATAAGCCGTTTGGGCCAGGCCTCTGTCCAGCAATTCTGACAGTTTGAGAAATAGATCTGTTGTGTATAGGTGAAGATTTAGGCCTCCTGGGACAATAGCATTTGCAGGGTGGGAGTGACACCCAGTGGGGACAGCATATGTG
This sequence comes from Lithobates pipiens, assembly GCF_037356315.1. Taxonomy (NCBI): domain Eukaryota; kingdom Metazoa; phylum Chordata; class Amphibia; order Anura; family Ranidae; genus Lithobates; species Lithobates pipiens. Next base: position 162,347,110 of record NW_027507748.1, on the reverse strand, counting down.
GATTCTCGGGACGGAGCCCCGATCTGGTGGTTACCTACATGCGCCAGGGGAGTAAGCTGCAGTGGAGGTGGCATCATAGCATGTTCTTGCTCTGCATGGCCTTCCTCCATCGGGATGCGTGACTGGGCCACTTCCACCATTTTGGAATCGGCCGGGACGGAGCTGGAGGAGAACTGTGGCCATAGATTGTGGCGGGCTGAGCCTGCGGATATGTGTTGATGCTGGGAAGTGTCCCCTATCTGCTGCCGCTGTCAGTGAATGCCCCGCGGGTTGTGAGGTGCACCCTACAACCGTGACAGTGCAGAGCTCCTGGCTTAAGCAGCCACCTTGAGAGCTGCTGAGCATGTGCCTCTAAAATCAACTTTTTAATCATTCACATCTCTAATGGCTTTTATACTTTATGAGTCACTAATCTAGAATGGTATGTAGGTCTGGACCTCAATTGCTGCAAATATATGTTTGAGGTCAGATCAGCCTTTACATTTCTATCAGCATTTTTCAGGATACTTACCGTGGGCTAGGGTACACAATGTTACCTGCAATATCAGATCATCTGTGGATATAAAATAGATTATGGACAGTAGGAATAAACGACCGTATTTATCGGTGTATAACACGCGCCGGCGTATAACACGCACCCCAAGTTTAGGAGGGAAGTTTAAGGAAAAAAACTTTTAGGAGGCACGTTTAAGGAAAAAACCTTACATTTTAAATGCCCATCAATGTAGCCTTCCACTGTCCCCCTGCAGCCCTACACTGTTCTCCTGCAGCCTTCCACTGTCCCCCTGCAGCCCTACACTGTCCCCCTGCAGCCTTTCCCAAAATTGCAACATGGTTAGTTTGAAATTTACCGCCGCCGCCGAGAGCTTCGGCTCCTCCCGCCACCGCCGTCCAGATTTTCGGCTCCTCCCGCAGCTGCCGTCCAGATCTTCGGCTCCTCCCACCGCCACCGTCGAGATCTTCGGCTCCTCCCGCCACCGACATAGACTGAGCCGAGCCGAGGGTACTGCTCGCAGTAACGCCCCCGTCCCGCCCCTTGTCCTGGCTTCTGGACACAACACCGGGCCAATGGCGGGACGTAAAGGCTAGGAGGCGGGACTGGGCGTGACTGAGAGCGGAGCCGAGTACACAGTACACTCGGCTCAGCTCGGTAAATGTCGGCGGCGCTCCACAGACAGCGCAAATCGGCAGATCGGCGGGGGGATCGGCGTATAACACGCACCCATGATTTCCCCCCGATTTTAAGGGGAAAAAAGTGCGTGTTATACGCCGATAAATACGGTAATATTTTTTTTAAACCATTGCTTTTTATTCTTGTTTTCATTTTACATTTAACGTGCCTTTAAAACCTATATTATTTTCTTAAATACCTGCAATTACTAGAAACTAGAGACGGCTTAACTCACACTTGGTTCTCACTCTCAAAATACTTATTACATTTTAAAAAGCACACATAGATATATATATATGTTTTAATATAATATTTTTCTAACATGCAAATTAGTATCTTTCAAAAACAAATCAAATGCACATGGCAATTAGCCCATTCACCTGTTATATAAATTCAGAAGGAGGATTTTGTAGCTTTTTCATGACAGCTTAATGGTAATTAGCTTTAATTCTGATTAAAATAATTTGTAATCGTATGACACATTTACTGCAAGCAGTTGAAGAGAAGACACCTGTGTGGATCTTAGGTGGTTTCATGATTATGATTAGGACATTTTATGTGATTAGCAGACAATAAACGGAGATAGAGAAAATTCAGTGTCCACTACCAAAATGAGCAATTGACTACAGATGCAGCTGTTCCAGTCTGGAATAAGCTTATTTTTCAAAATAAAAAAAATCACAATAATTGCATCATTCAATTTTCCCTTGAGAAATGCAAAGACCCTCCTAAAAATAAAAGAAAACACAAAGTAATTTAAAAAAATGTCAAATGTATTTTAGTTTTCTATCACAAGTTGACTCTGAATTGACTGGCTTTCAGACAGGTTTACTTTAACCACCTGCTTACTGGGCACTTAAACCCCCCTCAGTCCCAGACCAATTTTCAGCTTTTAGCACTGATGCACTTTGAATTACAATTGCGCGGGCATACAACACTGTACCCAAATGAAATTTTTATCATTTTTTTTCCCACAAATAGAGCTTTCTTTTGGTGGTATTTAATTACAGCTGGGAATTTTTTTTTTTTGCTAAACAAACAAAAAAAGATGCAAAAAAAAATAAAAAATCATGTTTAATAGTGTGTTATAAAATTTTGCAAACAGGTCATTTTTCTCCTTCATTGAAGTGCGCTGATGAGGCGGCACTGATAGGCTGCACTGGTGGGCACTAATAGGCTGCATTGGTGGGCACTGATAGACTGCATTGGTGGGCACTGATAGGCTGCACTGGTGGGCACTGATAGGCATAGTTAAGGCGGCACTAATAGGCACAGATAAGGCGGCACCGATGGGCACAGATAAGGCGGCACTGATGGGCAAAGATGGGCACAGATAAGATGGCACGGATGGGTGGCACAGATGGGTGGCACGGATGGGTGGCACTAAGGGGCACTGATAGGTACCACTGATAGATGGGACTGATGGGCACTGATAGGTGGCACTGATAGGTGGCTCTGATAGGTGGCACTGCTGGGCACTGATGGGCGGCACTGCTGAGCACTGATGGGCACTGGTAGATGACACTGATGGGCACGGATATGTGGCACTGGGGTGCAGCACCTTTGTTGAGGCAGATTGTGGGCACTGCTGGGTGGCACTGTAGGCACTGCTGGGTGGCACTAGACGTAGTCCCGGAAAAGGAGATCCACGCTGTAGCCGTCTCAAGTGGTTAAAACTGACAACAGCAGCCTTTCTTTGACTTCTTAGTTGGATGTTAGTTCTTGGGCTGTAAAGCTGAATGATTTACCTTAAGTCTGGATTCACACTGCAGTACAGAGCTTCTCACAGCAGGGGTCCACTGCGTCCTCGTTCATCGTTTTAGGTCTAATTACAGTCCGAATTTTTGGCTGAATTTAGACCTGAAACAGACCAGAAGACGCACAGGACTCCTGTGCAATTTGCACCGCAGCCGCTCCAGAGATGTGTGAACCGGTTCCATTGAGAGCCGGTCACATTCTCCTGACATGTAAATTGGATGCGGTTACCTGTATCCAATTCACAAAACTTTGCGTGCTTAGAGAAAGATTGTGACCAAGAGATAAGGTCATCCTGGTGCTGCTTCTCCTACACTGGCCAATCACAGACTGCAACAAGTCTAGGAAAACCTGGGCTCAAAAGAAGTGAGTTGAACGATGCTAACCAGCTTATTGCGGACATCTAGTGTCAGAAAAAGTACTGCAGAGGACATTTCTGGATTGAAGAAGTGCAACAAAGTCTGTTTTTTAGATTTTAAGTAGAAACGTGGCCAAGCTACTGACATTCAGGTTGAGTTCACACTGCCATGTGGAGTGGCTCAGAGCAGGGGTCCAGTACGCCCCTGTTCCCCATTTCAGGTCCGATTTGGCCAAGCACTTAGCCGTGGGACAGCTTAAGGGATGTAGTTAAACAAAACCCAGGCTTCCTTGTACCTACAGTATAAAATATGCTTTGATTGCTTTGTCTGAACCTACCTTAAAGCACTCAATTAAAATAGTCAGGGACTGCATAGCAACCAGCAACTGTTGAGACAATGAAGACTTTTGTGAGAAGTATACAATGTATGGTATTGTGTATATAGTGCAGAAGTATGTAAGGCAGGGCACAGGGGTTGGGGAGTGCTGCAGTCAGTGTCTCCTTTAGGATACATAACACAGAGTGCAGGGGTCAGGGAGTGTAATGCAATGTGTCCAAGAATCAGGATTATGTAACGCACTGAGGCCTGTAGTCAGTGCTGGGTTTAGGAGTACATGACACACAGAGAACAGGGTCCAGGAATACATAATGTACAGAATGCAGGGGAAAGAAGTATGTAATGTACAGAATGCAGGGAACAGGCGTATGTAATGTACAGAATGCAGGGGACAGGAGTGTGTAATGCACAGAATGCAGGGGGCAGAAGTATGTAATGCACAGAATGCAGGGGACAGGAGTGTGTAATGTCCAGAATGCAGGGGACAGGAGTAGGTAATGTACAGCATACAAGTGACAGGAGTATGTAATACACAGAATGCAGCGGACAGGAGTATGTAATGCAAAGAATGCAGGGCACAGGAGTGTGTAATGTACATAATGCAGGGGACAGGAGTATGTAATGTACAGACTCCAGGGAACAGGAGTATGTAATGTACAGCAGACAGGGGACAGAAGTATGTAATACACATAATGCAGGGGACAGGAGTATGGAATACACAGAATCCAGGGCACAGGAGTGTGTAATGTACAGAATGCAAGGGACAGGGATGTGTAATGTACAGAATACAAGGGATGGGAGTGTGTAATGTACAGAATGCATTGAACAGGAGTGTGTAATGTACAGAATGCAGGGGACAGGAGTGTATAGTGTACAGAATGCAGAGGAAAGTAGTGTGTAATGTATATAATGCAGGGGGCAGAAATGGGTAATTTAAAGAATGCAGGGGAAAGGAGTGTGTAATGTACAGAATGTAGTGGACAGATGTAATGCACAGTAAAAGTACAAAACAAAAAGAGTGCAGGAATCAGAGGTGTGTAATGCCACGTACACACGATCAAACAAGCGGGTGGAAAAGTCCGGCAAACTCAAGTCCGCCGGACAATCCGCCCGTGTGTAGCCTCCGGCATACTTTTTTGACCCGAAAGTACGGCGGACTTAGAAAGTAGTTTTGCACTCCAATCTTCCCGCCGGACTCGCATTTCGGCGGACAATCCGTCCGTGTGTGTGCCAGTCCGCCGTACTTTTAAAATGAACGGACTTTTCCCGCCCGGAGAAAAGTCCGCTCATTTCGAGCGGGTCTACAGGTAGGCGGGGCCTGCGAAGGAGACGTCGCTGGCCCCACCACCTGGTATGGAAAATCGGCGTGGGGGTCCCCCCAGGTCCACATCAGACCCTTGTCCGAGCAAGCTACCCGGCCGGCCAGGAAAGGGGGGGACGAGCGAGCGCCGCCCCCCCTGAGATGTACCAGGCCGCGTGCCCTCAACATGGGGGGGTGCTTTGGGTTAGGGGGGCCGCGTGGCCCCCCCACCCCAAAGCACCTTGTCCCCATGTTGATGAGGACAAGGGCCTCTTCCCGACAACCTTGGCCGTTGGTTTCGGGGTCTGGCCGTTGGTTGTCGGGGTCTGCGGACGAGGGGCTTATCGGAGTCTGGGAGCCCCCTTTAATAAGGGGGCCCCCGGATACCGGCCCCCCACCCTATGTGAATGAGTATGGGGTACAATGTACCCCTACCCATTCACCTGTGAAATAAAGTACAAAAAAAACACAACACACAAGATAAAATAGTTTATTGCACAGCTGCGGGGGTCTTCCGTCTCCGGGGGTCTTCTCGCCGGACTCCTCCGCTATCTTCTTGTAGCTGTTTTACTAGCGGAGGAGCCCGGCTTTCTTCTTCGCCGCCGCCCTCTTCTTCCGACTTCGGGGGTCTTGTCTCCTTCTTCGGGGGTCTTGTCCCCCTCTTCGGTTCTTCTGCTGGGCCACCGCGCCTTCTTCTAGCTCTTTTACAGGCGGTGGCCCGGTCTTCTGTCGCAGCTGTCGTCGTCGCCGCCTTCTGTTCTTCTGTTCTTCTTCTTCTTCAGATGTTGCCTCGTCGGATCCTCCGCTCACAATGGCTCTGACCGGGCACGCGGCGACTTATATAGGGACATCCCGGATGATGTCCCCGCCCATTATGGTGTCACAGTCCCAGAGGATGCTGGGACTATGACATCATAATAGGCGGGGACATCATCCGGTGATGTCCCTATATAAGTCGCCGCGTGCCCGGTCAGAGCCATTGTGAGCGGAGGATCTGACGAGGCAACATCTGAAGAAGAAGAAGAAGAAGAAGAGAAGAACAGAGGAACAGAAGGCGGCGGCGGCTGCGACAGCGGCGGCAGAAGAACCGAAGAGGGGGACAAGACCCCCCATGTCGGAAGAAGAGGCCGGCGGCAAGGAAGAAAGCCGGGCTCCTCTGCTAGTAAAAGAGCTACAAGAAGATAGCGGAGGAGTCCGGCGAGAAGACCCCCGAAGACGGAAGACCCCCGGAGCTGTGCAATAAACTATTTTATCTTGTGTGTTGTGTTTTCTTTATACTTTATTTTACAGGTGAATGGGTAGGGGTACATTGTACCCCATACTCATTCACATAGGGTGGGGAGCCAGTATCCGGGGGCCCCGTTATTAAAGGGGGCTCCCGGATTCCGATAAGCCCCTCGCCCGCAGACCCCGACAACCAACGGCCAGGGTTGTCGGGAAGAGGTCCTTGTCCTCATTAACATAAGGACAGGGTGCTTTGGGGTGGGGGGGGGCACGCGCCCCCCCTTCCCCAAGGCACCCCCCACGTTGAGGGCACGTGGCCTGGTATGGCTCAGGAGGGGGGTGCTCGCTCGTCCCCCCCTTTCCTGGCCGTGCTCGGACAAGGGTCAGATGTGGACCTGGGGGGACCCCCACGCCGATTTTTTTCGGCGTTGGGGTTCCCCTTTAAGTCCATACCAGGTGACGGGCCAGCGACGTCTCCTTCGCGGGCCCCGCCTACCTGGAGATGCACTTGAAATGAGCCGACTTTCCTCCGCGTGCATGGGCGAGTCCCTTCATTTCAAAAGTAGGGCGGATAGTACGGCGGACTTAGTACGCCGTATTAGTCCACTGAAAAAGTGCCGTGTGTGGGCAAGTAGCCCGTTCGGAAAGTCAGACGGACAGTCTGGCGGGAAGTCCGCCAGACTAAGTCCGTCGGATAGACCGCTACGTGTGTATGCGGCATAACGCACAGTGTAGGGATAAGGAAAGGGCAAAATTCTACCTACATGCAATGCTTTCCCCCACTTTACCCTTTCAGCATAAAAATTCCTCCCCTCCAGCACAAGTCCTCCTCCACTCCCCCCCTTCCCCAGCACAAATCCTCCTCCACTCTCCCCAAATCCCCAGTCCCAGCACAATTCCCCCTTTTTCCACATCCTAGCACTTATCCCCATTACCTTCAGTTGCCCCTCACAGCACAAATCCTCTCCTCCCCATCCCCCTTCCCAGCAAAACAAACCTCCCCTCCACGTTTCTTCTCCCAGCAAAAATTCTCCCCTCCCCCTCAAGCACAAATCCCCCATCTCTACAAATCCCCCTTCTCCTCCCAATGTAAAGCCCCATACATACGGATCAAATGTCAGGAGACAGCAGCCGGTTAAAAATTCAACGTTCTGCCCATGTGTGTGTTTGTCTGTCTGACAGAAGCCATCTGTTTGGCCGGCTTCTGTCAAACATACATGTTGGAAAACCAGCAGCTGACTGACTCCTGGAGCTGACAGTTTTTTTTCGGGTTGAAAAAAAATAAAGAATAGTGTGTACCTGACTGAAATTGCACGGCACCCAGGACACATGTGAATCACACAGAAGGTATAGTGCGTTCCTGTGTGATTCATGATGTAAACCAGTTCTGTGTCCTGAAAACACACTATCTTACATAAGGGTCCCAAGCATCCCACCTTAAATCAGGGTCTTTAGAGTCCTCTCCTCTTACATCAGAATCCTACCTTTCTAGAGGGTCCCCAGAGTCTCCTCTTTCATTAGACCCCCCTTTTCACTAGGATCCCCAAATGTCCCCCTCACATCAAGGCGCTCAGAGTCCCCCCTTACATCAGAGTCTGCAGAGTTCCTCTTCCTTACATCAGGGTCCCAGTGTCACCCCCCTTTCACTGGGGTTCCCAATGTTCCCCTGCCCCGCACATCAGGGCCCAAAATTCCCCTTCTTTACATCAGGGTCCCCAGTGTCACCCCTCTTACATCAGGGTCTCCAGAGCCCACCCTCCTTAAATATGGGTTCCAAGCATTCCATCCTTTCATTAGGGTCCCCAGAGTTCCTGCCTTACATCCCCCTCCTTACATTAAGGTTCACAGAGTCACCCTGTTACATTAGAGTGCACCCTGTTAATAGGGTTACCAAAGTTTCCTCTCATATATCATGGTCCCCAGATTCCCCACCATATATTAGGGTACCCAGAGCCCTCTTCACATCAGGGTCCCAAGAGTTTTCCCCTTCTATTAGGGTCCCCAAAGTGCCTGTTACATCAGAGTCCCCAGAGCCCCCCATTAGATTATGGCCACCACAGATTTCACTTAAAGGGGTTGTAAAGGTAAATGTTTTTTCACCTTAATGCATTCTATGCATTAAGGTGAAAAAACATCTGACAGTGCCTGTGCCCCCAGCCCCCCTGTTTTGCTTACCTCACCCCTCGAAAGTCCCGCGCTCGTCCTCGACTTCCTCTTCACCACTCAGCCTGGCCGCTGATTGGTTGCAGTGGATGGATGGAAAGCAGCGCAGCCATTGGCTCGCGCTGCTGTCAATCACATCCACTGACGCGGAGCGCCGGGGACGGGGCCGTTTGATACAGCAAGCGGCTATAGCCGCCGGCTGTATCACGGGAGCGCGCCCGCAGATCCTTCTCACCAGGGGACCAGCCGGGTCTGTGGGAGAAAGTTCCATTCCCCTTCTCCTCTGAAACCCGGGGTGTGGGACAAGCATGTGATTGGTTGCTTGGACACTTGTGGGGTCCTAACAACCATTCACTATCAATGTCAGGCAATGGGCAGTGGCTGTGGGCAGGGTGAATGATGTATGCTGGAATATTTGCACTGATCGCAGTGCTTGCTGTGCAGCCCATGCTGTTACTGAAGCCAATCAGCGCAGCTGGGGTGGCAAGGACAGAGGCATGGCATTTGTTTAGGACACTCTGGTGGTGGAAGGAGGAAGCTAGCTCTATCCACATTTCCAGGGCCGCTGATAGAAATCATGGGGCCCCGTACAGCCTACCTGACGGGGCCCCCTTCAGCTCCACCCTGGCCCGCCCCTAGTCCCTCCTCCAGCCCCACCCCTGGCCCCACCCATTGCCCATCCCCAGACCCCGCCTTGAAACAAAGTGTAGGTTTGTCTACAAGTGATATTTGTTTTTCTCCAGTCAGTTATTCTGTTTTCAGATGAGAACAGACATTGTTAATATCTATATGTAATACAAACCATTAATGAATAAATAAAATGGTATTTTAAAAAAAATTAGGGAGATTAAACAAATGACAAAGGTTGAAAAAAAACAACAAGCCAGGTCTCATTAAAGATAGTTTACTGTAGATAGTTTTCAGGTGTTTTTAAAGTAGGCAACAACTAGGTAAACATAAGTGTGCCAACAGGCCCAAAAACAACAGGAGTCAAACAACCCAAGTTCAGAGTGCTGCTGCAATACTCTTGAACCAAAAGCTGCATCAGCAAAAAATTGAACATCCACAGAAAGAAAGTTTGACCAATCACTTCCATGCAAAGGTGGTAATGTCGTCCTCTCATGTGGCCATAAAATGTACAAGTTCACAGCCTGCATATGTACATATATTTATGGCTTTACCCAAAAACAATGTGAATGTTATAAGGAAGTGTCCAAACTGCATAATGTTAACACTGTCCAGACACAGAAAAATTCCTCTCTGAAATAGATTGCAGCAGGGTCAAAAAGAAATGCTGACCGGTTTCACTAGTCCTTTCCCATTCTTCGTACCTTTGCTTCAGCAAACTCATTTATAAGGTCTCGAAAGTTCAGCTGTCTTGCAAATTCATGCTCAATGGACAGAAGAGCCAGACTGTTCAGACGCTGCTCACTCATTGTTGAACAGAGATAGTTTTTTATCAAGGCTAACTTGCTGAATGCTCTCTCTCCTTCTGCAACTGAGAGTGGAAGGGTAGCAAAAATTCTAAGGGCAATACAAACCTCTCCAAAAATCCCTTCAAGCTGCAGCTCATAAATTGAATTTAATAATTCCAAGGGACCCAGCTGATTGGCAAATGTTTCTGCATAGATTTTCCGCAGGTGTTGTAGCTCTGTTAGTAGGGATTCAGTAAAGTCATCATGGTATGTGGAAATCAGCATTTCTGTTGAAGTTTTTAGTTCTTCTTCTGAAAGAGTCCTCAGATTCAAGATGGGAGCAAAGAGCTTGCAGACTTCTTCCATGGATCTAAATCTTTGATCCAGGTCTGAAATGATGACATCCATTGCTGGGAAGAACATATTGACTTTGAAATTTTTTTCGACATCCAGATCTTCAACATTTTTATCAGCCTTCTTTTTACGAAGCTGGTGAGCATTCAGTAGCTCCTTGGGAATCTCCATGGAATCAGCAACAACTTTAGACTCCGAGAGTAGAGCTGGCCACTTATTCCGTAGAATCTTCATTTCTTCAGACAAAGCCCTGATGTTGGCTGCACCTATGTCAAAAGATACAGACCTTGACTGAAGGATTTTATTCCGTTCCTCAAAACTTTGCAGGACCTTGACCCAGAATGTAGCCAGAACAATTGCATGGAAAGAGGAGAAATAATCTAGCAGCCCTTCTGCTTCAGAGTGTGCAGCACTTGTCAGTTTATTACTTTCCAGCACTCTTTCCAAAGCTTTCAGAATACTTGGAAGCTTTTGTGCAATTGACCTTACTGCTTCAATCCTGGAACTCCATCTGATGTCACTAAGGCCATGTAAAGAACCACCAACTTCATCTAACAAAGAGCTCCATCTCTCAGGACTGCTGCTGAATAGAACATATAGCCTATTTACACTCCCAAAGAAGGTCTTCATTTCAGGAGAACTTGAAGCTGCATGTACACCAACCAGATTTAATGAGTGTGCTGCAGATGGACTAAACAAGGCTGCTGGATACTTTTGTTGGATTCTGGATCTTACACCTTTAATTTTTCCTGACATGTTGGCTCCGTTGTCATACCCTTGACCTCTACAGTCTTTCACATCAATGCCATGTTCACGCAATCTTGATAGCAACATTTCAGCAATTTCTTCACCTGTCTTCTCAAAGAAATCATAGAATTCCAGGAACCTTTCTTGAATGCCCCATTTTCTTTCCACAAGATCTCTGTGAATGTATCGCAGAATAATAACATTCTGTTCCATATGTGATATATCTGGTGTTGCATCACAAATCACTGAGAAATAAATTGATTGTTGCCTTTCAGAAAGAATGACATTCAAAACACGTCTTCCACATACATCGATTAATTCATTTTGTGTGGCCGATGACAGATAATGTGCAGGTAGACGCTTTCCCTTTTCCTGGCTTTCTTTCACTTTTTCCAAGTGCTCCCTAAGTACACTATCATATTTGGCAACAAGTTCAAGAATTCCAAGGAAATTACCATTTTGAATGTCTCCAATTCTTTGAGAACATCCTCTAAAAGCCAGATTCCGTGAGGCCAAAAATAAGGTAACATGAAGAAGCCTTTCCAGCAGAGCTGCAAACTTTTCTGCTTCTCTTGCCAAACTTCTTTGCATCTCAAAGTCCACACCTTGTCCACCTATGGACCTCTGTAAAGTTCGCCAACTTAAGAAGTGCTTTCGGTGTTGAGTAGAACGTTCATGCTCTGGCAATCTTGTATAAAGTCGATGCCATGTGTTTTTGGAAGGGTCAAAGCCTTCTCTCCTACATAGTATACTTCCATCCTTCCTATGGTAATAATTTGAAGAAAAAGCTCTGCAAGTGATGCAGTACAAAACATGTTTGGAATCACTCCAACGAAGCCAGTCTCTCAAAATCTTCTCGCGTCCATTTGAGGATTTTGCATATAAAAGATACTCTGTAAATGAACGTCCATTGCTGTCCAAATTCATACGACATGCCATTTTTTTCAGCTCCTCTTCAGTCATCAATCCAGAAAGCACAATTTGCTCTCTTTCTTTGTCTTGAAGATTTTCTGGCCACAGTGCTGGATCTTTCCAATCTACTTCACACAAATCCATAGGAATAAGACCTTTAGAACTTGAGGCAAAAGAGGAGCTGCATGAAGTTTCTAAATCACTCAAAATTTCAAAGGGATATGCAATGGAGGCGGTATCTTCTATACTTGCAGCAGACTGGGTGCATGAGGACACACTTTCCTCAGGTAAAACACTCTCAGTGGAGCAGTTTAGAATTTCAAAGGCAGCCATACCCTCTTCTTGCAAATCTTCAGATATAGTGAGCAGCTCACAGTGCTGAGAATTGCCCTCAACTGTGTCTGACCTAACGTCCATATCTCGTTCTGAGGATGCTTCCTGTTCAACATTATGTTCCTGGGTAGTTTCTGGCTTCTTAAAATAGTGAAATATTCAATTTTTCTTCTTTATTTTTTCTTGTTCTTCCTCTCGCTCTTTCCTCTCCTTGCGCTTCAGAAATCCAGACTTGTGTGGATACATTTCTGGATTGACCTGAAGCAGGGAGATAGGATTCTTGTTCGACATAAACGCAGCCAGAATCCCAAATTTTGGTCATATCTAAGTAAGAATGCCCAAGGGTGCTTATCACTCACTCCACTCCAAAAAAATAAAATTGAAAAATGCTATGAGCTTTTTTACCACTGCTCTTAAAGTGGTAGATATTGTTTCAAGAATGGCGCCCAGTGTCTTAAGATACTATCAGCTCAAAAACACTCACGGTCATTCAAAATCAAAAGCATACACATCCACTACTTAATGAACCTGTAATCTATTTTTCCTGAAATTATTTCTTACTGTGGTTTTCTGCCTCCTTGTAACGTCCTCTGCGAGCTCCCAAAGCTCTCCTATCCACGTTTGCTGTAAGAGGAAGACAGGACTTTAAGTTAAGAATACATACTTGAATAGAACTAGAGTTTAGTGTCACTTTAACTTTGTGACAACACTCTATGGGCTTGTTCCCACCAGCAGCAGCTCCTTCGAAAATAGATCATTACTCAGATTACTTTTCTGAGGCAAGTCACAGAATTTTTAATTTTAATCCCCTAAATACCACACCACTAGGGTTGCCACTTTTTCTTCAAGCCAAACCCAAACACTTTAGCGGCGCACAGAAAATTGTTTTATTATTATACACTATATAGGATAACAGACCTGGGACACCATTGGGTAGAATAGTAATGTGGCACGCATAGTGCCCCCTCAACCTCCACCACTATGCCTTGCTGCAACCTTTGGCCACTGCAGGATGGTTGAACAGCATTCAAATTCAATTGAATGGAGAGTGTTTTGCCAGTGGTTGTGCTCGTTAGACGCAAAACGAGGTATAATTCCTGCCATGGCTGCTACACATATAGACGTTGGCCACTGCTTCTGCATCTAAAGGGGGAGGGGTTAGAGGGCATTATAAAGCATGGTTTAACAATGTGGTTTTACCGCCTCCCCCAACCACTAGTATGAACAAGGTGTAATACTGCTGTAGTGCAATGATGCATCCTTTGTAAGTAAAGTAAACCATTTAATTTCCTATAAATCAGCAAATATATTTAAAGCAGTATTAAACCCAAAAACAAACCTTTATTATATTGCAGCTTACCAATTCTTAGATGTGGTATCTGCATTAGTTTTCTTTTCAAGCCTCTTTCCTTTATTTTCATATGGTGATCTAGCTAGTAAGTCTTTTGTCTTTCAAAAGAACAAGCTCTGATGTAGACATATCAGTTTACAGAGATGACAAACCATTTACCACTGAGAGGGTGCCTTATAATGATCAGCTTTTGATGAGCTTTTATTTATTCATGTAAAACCTTCACAGATCCCAGGAGGCTACAGAAGCTGGGACAAACAGTGGTCTGCTACTGGCACTCCTATGGAATGCTGTGTAGCACAATTTGAGGCACAGGAAAAGGTTTTTCCAGCTTCTGGGCTTAGTGTTAGATCCTGGCTTCCACAGAAAGCAGGTGATTCCAGCACTAAATCCAAAGGGCAACACAAAGGAAATGCTGAGGCAAAGTTAGCTGTTTTTAAATGACACTGGGGTGGCTCTAGAATAAATTGCTGACAGTGCTAGCCCTACCCCATTTTAAAACAGTGGTGGTGGGAACTCAGGCCTCATACACTAGCCAGTGACAGAGTGGGTTAGCAGCAGGCGCATGCATGTGTGCCCCCAAACCCAGAACAGGATGGATGACGTACATGTGATCCAGCCTGCAAGTGTGTGTCACCCTGCCACAGTAAATGTACTGCGGTTAAAGGGAAAAGGTTGGGGGTGGGGTCACATGACTGGTCTGATCACGTCTGCCTGTCTATTTTTCAGTCCACTTCTTGTACTAGAAAATAAAAACAAGGTGCAGGACCTTCATAGTGTAACATTTGATTCATGTAATGGTTTTATTAAAAGTTAATGACAATGCTTGTATTAGGGCTGAGGATGCTTGGGGGCGGGATGTTGTAATTTTTTCAAGAGGCTATGGACTGAACCCTGTTTACCACTGTCACCAGCCATGATCTAACTGAAAGAAGAATATAGACCCAGCTATGACATCACTAGGTCTAAAATAAGGTATGCATTGTAAACAGAGCATGAACTAAGTAATAGGAAAACTATTTTTGTAACAAAAAATGCAATCCTAATTTATCCTCATCTGACAGCAGTCTCAAGGGATCCAATGTGTGAATGACTTTTGCCGCGTACACACGATCGAATTGTATGACGTACTTAGTCCGTCATACAATCCTACGGACAATCCGGCGTACTTTCTACTGAACGGACTTGACCACACACGGATACACAAACAGTCCGATGAAAGCTTGCGCGATGACGTACGGCACATACGACGGGACTAGAAATAGGAAGTCCAAGACACAGCAAAGCACCCTTTGGGCTCCTTCTGCTGACTTTGCGTTAGTGGAAGTTTGGTTAGAGACGATTCGCGCTTTTCAGACTTCAGCTTAATTCGTCCGTTTTTTTTTTATTATTATTTATTCTCGAATTGGAATATTAATCATAGGATGAGGATGAATAAAAACATTTGTGATAACTCTGTGTGAATATAAGCAGCAAAGCAACTTCACTTTTCTTGCATTATGAAGAAGAAAAGAATGTGCTATATTAAAAAAACACAAAATTAGCAGCATGACGAATATGCTAGCTTCAATACGAACACTAGTTTTACAAGACCAAGCGCTTCTGCCCTGTAAATCCTTTCTGGGCATGCATCATTCTTAGTCCGTCCGACTAGCATACTGACGACAGTATTGTCCGCTGAAACCAAAGTACGACGGGAAGATTGTTGTGCAAACCGAACTTCTTAGTACTCCGGACTGCGCGCTGAAAAAGTCCGCTGAAGCCCACACACGAGCGGATTGTCCGTTGAAATGAGTTTCAACGGACTAAGTACGTCATACAATTCGATCGTGTGTACGCGCCATTTGAATACCTTCATTCCCATTGATTATATATGAATGAGTTTGAAGGTAAACGGAGCCATTCACATGAATGTAGAAAGCTGAAGTGAGGACAATGTTGACCGACCACTTTACTTCAGAGAACAGAACTAGATTAAGGCTTACCTGTAGGTCCAAGAAATATCTCCTAAACCTACACGGTTTAGGAGATATTTGCCCGTAGACGGGCACCGCTATCTACGGCGCATGCCCCGTAGACAGCGGCGCGCAGGCGCACTGAGTGTGGCATCGTCGATGACGGCAATGCCGCGAGTCTCGGCTCCTGTGCGCATGCGCGGGAGTGACGTCATCGCTGCTCCAGCGAATCACAGCGCCGGAGCAGCGAGACCCACGGAGACCCACCAAGAAGATGGACGCTCGGAACTACAGGGGACAGCGGTGACATCACTGGCTCCTGTGTCAGGTAAGTGACACATAATGGGCTGCTATGCGATGCATAGTAGTCCATTATGCTTTACCTTTGCAGGGAATGAAAGAGGAAGTAAACTCATCTGGGTTTACTTCCTCTTTAACACTGCAGTGCACTGAAAAAAAGTAGTGGGTGCATTAGTTTTTGCAGCTCACTTCACCACAACATGATGGTATGAACTAGCCTGCTAGAAGACAAGGCATTTTGCGGTGGGACAGCAGTGGGACTGTGCTGGAATAGTTACCCAACACAGTTCTACCGAACCTGGTGTGATGAACAAATTATTGCATTTTTCCGTATTCTATTATTTAATCTAATTTAAAAATAAAGAAACAAAATCCAAGTAGCAACTTTTAAAATTGAAAAGGACATCAACACAAGCATGTACCCAGTGTTAAAACTGTGGGCGTTTTATATTTTCTGTCCCTTTTTTTTTTCTCTACTAAATTCTTATCATCATAGCTAGGTGATCAGACATAATAAACAACCCATTGCTTCTCCCTAGCCTGTGCAACTACACCACTGGGACTGCCATGCATGATCTGCCATATGTTATATCATAGATTATAACCAAGTCATATTCAGTATACAGAGAATAGTGAAATGTAATGTTAGTTCAACATCTTTAGGCTGGGTTCACACTGCTGCGGCTACGAGAACCGGATGTGATTCGCACCGCACTGCAGTGCAAATCACATGCGATCTCAGTGCGATGCGAGTTCAGCCATACACATAGTATGGCTGAATTCGCATCGCACCCAGCCCAAACTCGCACGGGACCCTTTTTTTGGTCCGCAGCAGAATCGGATCGCTTGGGTGTTCGCACCATGCGATCCGATTCCTGTCCGAGTTTGCAGATCGCACTGCGATATGCGAACTGATCTGGGAGTGTCAGTGAAATGTTAATGACACCCCCAGATCAGTTTGCATATCGCAGTGCGATCTGCAAACTCGGACAGGAATCGGATCGCATGGTGTGAACACCCATGCGATCTGATTCTGCTGCAGAGCAAAAAAAGGGTCCCGTGCGAGTTCGCGGTGGGTGCGATGCGAATTCAGCTATACTATCTGTATGGCTGAACTCGCATCGCACAGAGATCGGATGTGATTTGCACTGCAGTGCGGTGCGAATCACATCCAGTTCTCGCTGCCGCAGCGGTGTGGACCCAGCCTAAAGGCTTTTAAAGCGCCGTCTATGGATAATATAAATTTACCGTAGTGTGCTGCCATTCCACAGGTGGGCATCGTTTTAAAGCATGGTATGTTTGGTATCTATTTACTCGGTGCAACATCTTTTATATTTAACAAAAAAAAAAAATGGGTATTCTTTTGTGTTTACATGTGCTAGAATTCATTAACCACTTGCTTACTGGGCACTTAAACACCCTTCCTGCCCAGACCAATTTTCAGCTTTCGGTGCTCTCACAATTTGAATGACAATTACTCAGTCATGCAACACTGTACCCAAATGAATTTTTTGTCCTTTTTTTCCCACAAATAGAGCTTTCTTTTGGTGGTATTTGATCACCTCTGGGGTTTTTATTTTTTGCGCTATAAGTGAAAAAAGACCGAAAATTTTGAAAAAAAACGCATATTTCTTTGTTTCTGTGACAGAATTATGCAAATTATTAATTTTTCTTCATAAATTTTGGCCACAATTTATACTGCTACATATCTTTGGTAAAAATAACCCAAATTAGTGGATATTATTTGGTCTTTGTGAAAGTTAGAGAGTCTACAAGCTGTGGTGCGAATCGCACAAAATTGATCACATCTGATGTACTGGTGGCCTATCTCGCTTCTTGTGACCCAAACAAGTCAGGAAAGTACAAATACCCCCCAAATGACCCCTTTTTGGAAAGTAGACATTCCAAGGTATTTAGTAAGAGGCATAGTGAGCTTTTTGATGTTGTCATTTTTTTCCCACAATTCTTTGCAAAATTAAGATTTTTCATTTTTTTTTTCTCCACAAAATTGTCATTGTAATAGGTTATTTCTCTCACATGGCATGTGTATACCACAAATGACACCCCCCAAAAAATTCTGCTACTCCTCTTGAGTTTTTACGATACCACATGTGTGGGACTTTTTCACAGCCTGGCCACATAGAGAGGCCCAACATGCAGGTAGCGCCATCATGTGTTCTAGGAACATAAATTACACATCTAACTTGTTGACTATTTATTACACTTTTGAAGCACCAGGACAATGACACGTGACACTGATGACAGATGGCACTGATACGTGGCAATGATGACACTTATACGTGGCACTGATGAAAGGTGGCACTGATGACAGATGGCACTAATATGTGGCACTGATGACAGATGGCACTAATATGTGGCACTGATGACACGTGTCACTTATACGTGGCACTGATGACACATGGCACTAATACGTGGCACTGAAGACACGTGGCACTAATACGTGGCACTGATGACAGATGGCACTAATACGTGGCACTAATACGTGCCACCGATGACAGATGGCACTAATACATGGCACCGATGACGCGTGACACTGATGACAGATGGCACTGATAAGTGGCATTGATGACACTGACAACAGATGGCACGTGACACTGACAGGTGGCACTGATGACAAATGGCACTGATACGTGGCACTGATGACAGATGGCACTATGTGGCACTGATGACATGTGGCACTGACGACAGGTGGCACTGACGGCAGGTGGCACTGACGGCAGGTGGCACTGGGGGCAGGTAGCACTGGGGGCAGGTAGCACTGGGGGCAGGTAGCACTGGGGTGGATGGCACTGGGGGCAGGTAGCACTGGGGTGGATGGCACTGGGGCAGGTAGCACTGGGGTGGATGGCACTGGGGCAGATGGCACTGCGGCAGATGGCACTGCTGGGGGCGGATGGCACTGCTGGGGGCGGATGGCACTTTTTATTTTTATTTTTTACTTTTTTTTTTTTTACTACAGGCAGAACGGCTGCCGCTGCAGCCGTTCATCTCTCCCCTCTCACACTGTCTGTGCGAGGAGGGAGAGCGGCGCTGAGAGATGATCTCATATGTTTACATATGAGATCATCTCCCATTGGACACGCCGATCACGATGTAAACGGCCGCTGTAATTGGCCGTTTACAGCGATCTGTGTTTGCCTGTCCCCGGGGGACACGGCAAACACAGAACTTCCGCGATGCGTGCCCGCGGCGGCGTGCATCGCGGAAGTAAACATCAGGACGTCCAGGGACGACCACCCGGACGAACGCGCCTGCTCTACGGCCGTCATTCGGCCATAGGGCGGGAGCGAGGTGGTTAAAGTCTGGTGTCTGGGGACGCATCAACCTAATAAAAATGGTACTATTACCAAAGATATTGTATATCATTTGGCAGACTCTGGTCTATCGGCCTCTGAAGCATGTTAAAACCATGGAGACTCTTTAAAATGTTTGTCTGGGGCTCCTCTAGGCATAAATTGGCCTGGCGGGTCCTAAAAAACTACGGCTGTGCCAGAACTCAACTGCTACTAACTATATATCGCTTCCCATCTGTCCCAAAGTTACCACATCGACAAAACAATTATTAAAATTATGTTTCAAAAGTACAAAATTGCTTACGATTTTTAAAATAAAGGATTGTAATCATTATGACACAAAAGCAGGTCAGTCCAGTTTTGTGTCATCTTTTATGCCTCAAGATCAAGAATACACAGACACCTCACCTTGTCCCCAACTTCTCACCTCGATCGCCCGGCCCCTGCTCTCTCTGCTTCTGGTTAGTCATGTGTAGAGAGAGAGAGAGAGGATTGGGCATATCACTCCGCAGCATAACCTTTCTATGTTAATGCTGTGCGGTGTGCGATGTGCGGAGCGGGTGCAGAAGATGTATTCCTCCGCGCCCGAAAAAGAAGAAAGAGTCCCCCCCACTACAAGCAGCCGCATACGTAGAACACATACAGGAAAAAAAAAAAACTGTACCGACGGGCGGTGGGGGGTGGCTGGAGTTGTGTGCTGGAGGTAGAGGGGATTATGGCTGGATGTTCCATGATCGTGGAGGAGGAACTTTTTTTTTTTTTTTTTTATACATACAATTATTGGCAGTTAGGTTGCCCGGGCCCCCCTGCTGGTCAGGCCCGGTACAGCAGGGCCAGATGTACTGGCCTATCAGCGGCCCTGCACATTTCTGGCAGTCAGGACACTGGCTGAGTTTCCTGTATGTAAGCGCACCCCACAATGTGGCATAAACCTAAAGTGTTACTTGACCCACAACAGTAAAATCAGTCTATCTGCAATAAAGCATGCTTGTTATATTCACTGTAGAACCTAAGGGGTTAATCCTAAGAATTGCGTAAAAAGGCAGTTTAATCCTGTCTTTTCTGACCCCCCCCCCCTTCTTTAACTGTCCCTAATCCATCTGCTAAAAGAACAGAGCCATGGAGGCACTAGGCACATGCTCAGTTTGGTGTGTATTGCTAGAGAGGTTTTTTGCATGTGCAAACAGCACTGTCCAGACAGAAAGTCAGGGGTCATGCATCCTTATAGGACAGTCAGAGAAGAATGAAAACTCCCCCTACAAGCTATAATCAATGCTCAGCCAGACACTGATAGAAGTCACAAGACTGATATATATTGCTGATGAGAAAATGTATTTAGCCATTTATATTCACTAAAATAATTGCATTTCCATGTTCTCTGTACTGTGGGAGACCAGCTATAAAAAATGCAGGGTACTAGGTTTAGTAACATTTCAGATTAGCCCAGAGTCTTCAAAAGACATCTGACGAGACCCTGTCAAAATGTACATATGGTGTGGTGCAGTTTTAGGAATATACATCTGTGGACTAGGATATTGACCTATGCCTGACTTACAGTTGAACTCCCCATACTCAAACTTAATCACATTTTATAATACCTATTGTATTGGATCTTCCTTAAAAGTGGTTAGATTAATGTAACATACAAAAAAAACACAATTAGACACCAAACATTATTTTATTACAGAGTTTAGAAAGCTAGGAAGACAGATTAGACCACCAAGGGATACCCAACCGCTGGCCCATGGGCCACATATGGCCCAAGGAGCCCTCTGATGTGGCTTGCGACCTCCTGCTCTGGGGTGGGGGGGTCAGCAGGCCCAGATTGGGGGTTCCTAACCCAGAGCATCATTGTTCTGAATGGAGCCGGCACTAACGGAAGCACAGCTGTGGAGGGAGCAGAGCCGCATAAGCCAATGCTTCCTGTATGGCGCTGGCTCCTGGCACAGGGGAGTGATACCAATTGCACTCTGCCTTTGACAACAACAGCCAGCAATACCTGTAGCAAGGGTGATTTCTGAATGGAAGATTGTTATTAAAGGTCAGTTTATATTATAAAATATCACAGTGTATATATGGGCATACCTCTTCTGCAGTGGTTATCGTTAGTGATGGACGAACTTCCGACGGTACGTTTTGCGAAGGCGAACCGCGAACGCGGCCAAAAGTTCGCAAATCGCAAAGTTTGCGGCGGACCCCATTGACTTTAATGGCAGGTGAACCTTAAAAACCTAAAGGTCATATTTTCAGCCACAAAATACTTACTAGCTGTGCACACATAGTCCCACAACATGGTCACTGACATAACAAAAGTATTAAGTGAATCTGGGATTGACAACGACAAGCATTCTTTTTTTATCTGTGAAGTTTTGACAATTCAGGAGCGCATGAAGGCCATGGAGGAGAGGCAAGGTCAGGGCAGGCTATGAAGGGGGTGCAGGAAATGATCAGTGCCACAGTCAGAGCAGCGCAGTCCTGTGCCAGTGTCCCAGTGTGCCAACCTGTGCTTGAGCCCCTCCCTCTGCCCGTCCCTTAACCCCACCTATGCAGGGCTCCACTGTGGTGGTCCGGAGGTGCCAGTCCAGTGCTGATCCTCAGCCATGGTGCTGGCACTGCCTGCTGATTGGCTTCTCTGCTGCTATCTCCCTCACTGTCTGAAACCAGCACCGTGATAGAGACTGAGCACTGACACCAGCACCGTAATAGAGAGCACTGACACCAGCACCGAGATAGAGAGCACTGACACCAGCACCGTGATAGAGAGCACTGACACCAGCACCGAGACAGAGAGCACTGACACCACACCAGCACTGTGATAGAGAGCACTGACACCAGTACTGAGATAAGAGCACTGACACCAGCATCGAGATAGAGAGCACAGACACCAGCACCGTGATAGAGAGCACTGACACCAGCACCATGATAGAGAGCACTGACACCACACCAGCACCGAGATAGAGAGCACTGACACCACACCAGCACTGAGATAGTGAGAGAGCACTGACACCAGCACCGAAATAGAGAGCACTGACATCAGCACCGAAATAGAGAGCACTGACATCAGCACCGAAATAGAGAGCACTGACACCAGCAGCGAGATAGAGAGCACTGACACCACACCAGTACCGCGATAGAGAGCGCTGAGACCACACCAGCACCAAGATAGAGAGCACTGACACCACACCAGCACCGAGATGGAGAGCACTGACACCACACCAGCACTCTTCAAACAGGAGGGTATGGGCATATAGTACGGTGTGCTTTTTTTAAACAAGGAAGTGAGCCAAAGGTAGAAAAAAGGTCCGTGTGCTCGATTAAATAAATTGTTTATAAAGTTATGCATATACACGGTCTACTGGTCACGTGTTGAATTCCTCCGAGATCCATGCATCATGCGCTTATCGGTCACGATCCCCCCTGCTGTGCTGAATGTCCTTTCGGACAGGACACTGGACGAGGGGCAAGCCAACAGTTCCATTGCAAATTGGACAAGCTCTGGCCAGAGGTCAAGCCTGCCCACCCAGTAGTCCAGGGGTTCATCACTCCTCAGAGTGTCCACATCGGCCGTTGACCCGATGTAGTCGGACACCTGTCGGTCTAGGCATTTCCCGGATGCTGGATCCGGATGACACCTGTCGGTGGGTCGGCTGAAAGAATGACCTCATATCTGAACTCACCAACACATCTTCAAACCGCCCTCTTCTTGCAGGTGCTGTTGGATTGGTACCCGCAACTCTTTCTCTGGGAGTAGGAATTCCTCATCTGCCAGCGCACGCAAAAGCAGAATGCAGCATTTCTCGAAGCAAGGCCTGGAAGTGCTCCATTCTGACAGCCCTCTGTGACGGTGGTAACATTTCCACCATTTTGTGTTTGTACCGGGGGTCTACATACGTTGCCACCCAGTACTGGTCCTTGACCCTTATGCTTTTTATACGGGGGTCCCTGTTAAAACACTGGAGCATGAAGGCCCCAATTTGCACTAAACTGGAAGCGGTGTGGTGGCCTGGCTCCTGCTCATCATCCAGGATAATGTCGTCCTCCTTGTTCTCCTCTCCCCATCCACGCACAACAACAGGGATCCCAGAAAGGTTTAAAGCATGCTCTTCTTGCTCCTCCTCATCTGCCCCGGCACCATCCTCCTCTGGCTCCTCTTCAGACTCCTGTTGTTGACTTGTCTCAGATAGAGTAGCCCACCCCCCTGGGAATTCATCCAGCATTGCGACTTCCTCATCTTCCTGCTCCTGCTCCTCCACAGCTTGATCAATGACACGACACAATGCACGCTCCATAAAGAAGGCATAAGGTACGATGTCACTGATGGCGCCATGGCTGCGACTGACCAGTTTGGTGATCTCATCAAATGGCCGCAGAAGCCTGCATGCGTTGCGCATGAGCAGCCACTGGCGCTATGAAAAAAAAAACAAGCTCCCCAGAACCTGTTCTGCCACAGAGTTCATACAGGTAGTCGTTAACTGCACGTTTCTGCTGGAGCAGCCTATCAAGCATATAGAAGGTTGAGTTCCATCGCGTCGGGCAATCGCAAATTAGACGTCTGACTGGCAGATTGTGTCGCCGCTGAATGTCAGCAAGGTGAGCCATGGCCGTGTAAGATCTTCTGAAATGGGCGAGATTTTTCTTGCCTGCCGCAAGATGTCCTGGACCCCAGGCTATTGGACAATGAATCGCTGCACGACCAAGTTTAAGACGTGTGCCATGCATGGCACTGTGTAATTTTGCCCTGTTTCAATGCGCTAAGCAGATTGGCACCATTGTCACACGCCACTTTTCCAACTGTCAAATTGAGCGGTGTTAGCCAATGATCTACCTGTGAAAGCAAAGCTGAAACGAGTGCAGGGCCAGTGTGGCTCTTGGCTTCCAGGCACAACAGACGCAGCACAGCATGGCAACGTCTCACCTGGCATGTCAAATAGGTTCTGGGGAGCTTGGGTGGCGCAGCAGAAGAGACGCTAGCAGCGGAAAAGGAGGAGTCAGCCGAGGAGGAGAGGGAGGAGGATGGAGTAGGAGGAGGAGAAGAAGAGGCAGGCCTGCATGAAATCTGTGGAGGTAAAACCAAATCTACATGGGTGCCAGGGGTTACATGCTTGACGGCCGTCAGAAGGTTCACCCAGTGGGCAGTAAAAGTTATATACCTTCCCTGCCCTTGTTTGCTAGACCACGTGTCTGTGGTCAGATGTAGGGATGAGCCGAACACCCCCCAGTTCGGTTCGCACCAGAACTTTCGACCGGACCCCAAATTCATACGAACTTTAGAACCCCATTGAAGTCTATGGGACTCGAACGTTCGAAATTAAAAGTGCTAATTTTAACGGCTAATATGCAAGATGCTGTCCTAAAAAGGGTTGACATGGGTCAATGCCTAAAATGTTTTTAAAAATGGCCGTTTTGGCGGGAGCACTGATTTTAATGACGATTAAAGTGAAAAAAAGTGAAATATTCCTTTAAATATCGTGCCTGGGGGGTGTCTGTAGTATGCCTGTGAAGTGCCACGTGTTTCCCGTGTTTAGAACAGTCCCTGCACAAAATGACATTTAACGGAAATAACATCATTTAAAACTGCTTGCGGTTTTAATGTTATATCTGGTTCCTGCAATATGGTTGAAAATCATTGAGAAAAATGGCATGGGTAGCCCTCCCTGCCCATTACCAGCCCCTTTGGGCCTTGTATGCATATTAAGGGGAACCCTGAACCCATATTAAAAAAAGGAAATACGTGTGGCCCCCAGGCCCTATATACTCAGAACAGCAGTATACAGGCGGTGCAAACAAGACAGGGACCGTGTAGGTTTGTTGTGTTAAGTTGAATCTGTTTGTAATTTTCAACTGGTACATTTTTAAAGTGTAGTTCCAGTCAAAAAAACAATTTTTAAGCTTTTTGGAAAACATAGGGAAGGGTTATCACCCCTGTATAATTTGTTTTGTCGTCCATCTTTTTTAATCTCACTTGCTGTTGTCTCCTTACATTTGCAAGTAGGAGATGTTTGTAAGTTGGATGTTTGAAAGTAGGGGCCTGCCCTATATGCTCTGCAGAAATGGCGGAACAAGGTGTTGGTTTTGCCACAACATTGTAAGCCCTCAAAGTGACTCTTGGTGGGCGCTGGAGTGCCCTGCTCTAAACGATTATATCAAGAATTGTAATTACATGCCATTGTTGAACAGTGGTAGAAAAATTTACCTTTGGTGGTTGTGGTGCTGGTGCCACAACACTATAAGTCCTCACAGTTACTCTGGGTGGGCACAGGAACGGGCCCTCCTGTGAAAAATTATATCAAGAATTGTAATTACATGTCCCTGTTAAACAGGGGCAGAAAAATTGGGCCTTAGGCACTAGTGCTGGTGCCACGACACTGCAACCTCTCCCATATACTCTAGTTTTAGTGCAGGAATTAGCCCTGCTGCAAAGCATTGCATCAAAAATTGTAATTAAACGCCCCTGTTCTTCCAACATATCAGCGGAGGAGGAAGAGGATAGACAATCAACATAACAGGACAGTCACTCAGCATCAGCATAGGCATAGGTCTTGAAGGGATGTGATATTTCAAAAAAAATTATTCGGTTACATCAGCTTCAGGTGCTTGGTAGCTGTGGGTGATCCAAGACTGATTCATCTTGATGAAGGTCAGTCGATCAACTGATTCGGTGGACAGGCGCACCCTGTGATCGGTAACAAAGCCACCAGCAGCACTGAAGGTGCGTTCCGAAAGAACGCTGGATGCAGGACAGGCCAGTAGCTCAATTGCATACTGTGCAAGCTCTGGCCAGTGATCCATCCTCAAGACCCAGTAAGCCAGAGGATTTTCGGTGGGAAAGGTGTCCAAGTCTGACCTTGCCCCTAGGTATTCCTGCACCATGTAAATCAGACGCTGGCGATGGTTGCTGGAACTGATCATACCTTGGAGCTGCCGACTAAAAAATTGTCTGAAAGCATCAGTCAGACGGCCACCTTCTCCACCGCTCCTTCTGACCGATGCCTCAGCAACACGTTGTCCAGGACCAGGAGATTGTAAACTCCCAGTCTCTGGGAACGCATTGCACAGACCTTTCTGCAAGGCCTCCCGGAGATGTCTCATCCTCTGCTCCCTCTGCGACGGCAAGATAAGGTCGGCAACCTTACCCTTGTACCATGGATCAAGGAGAGTGGCCAGCCAGTAATGGTTCCTCTCCTTGATCCGAAGAATACGAGGATCCTTCCGCAGGCTTTGCAGGATCAGGGAGGCCATGCAGCGTAGGTTAGCTGAGGCATTCGGTCTGGAGTCCTCTGGGTCACTAAGGACAACATGATCCGCAGCTACCTCCTCCCAGCCACGTACAAGTCCACGTGTTTCTTGGGACTGTAAATCATCCCTACAAGACTGCTGCTGATGCTGAGTGCCAGCCTCCACCTCCATGCTGACAAAATCATCCTCCTCCTCCTCCTCCTCCTCCTCATCCTCTTCCTGTGTGATGGGTGGCACAGCAGGTACACTGTCTGGATAAAGGGGGCCTTGAGAGGCAAGGAAGTCCTCCTCTTCCTGCCTCTGTTCTGCCTCAAGTGCCCTGTCCATTATTCCACGCAGCGTATGTTCCAAGAGGTGGACAAGAGGTACAGTGTCACTGATGCATGCACTGTCACTGCTCACCATCCTTGTGGCCTCCTCAAATGGTGACAGGACAGTGCATGTATCCCTGATCATGCCCCACTGGGGTGGTGAGAAAAAACCGAGCTCCCCTGACCCTGTCCTGGTGCCGTAGTCGCACAGGTACTCATTGATGGCCCTCTGTTGCGTGTGCAGCCGCTGCAGCATAGCCAACGTTGAGTTCCACCTGGTGGGCATGTCACATATAAGGCGGTTCTTGGGCAGGTTCAACTCCTATTGGAGCTCAGCCAGCCAAGCACAGGCATTAAATGATCGGCGGAAATGCACACAGACTTTCCTGGCCTGCTTCAGGACATCCTGTAAGCCCGGGTACCTGCCCAAGAACCGCTGCACCACCAGGTTAAGGACGTGAGCTACACAGGGCACATGGGTCAGTTGTCCCTGTCGGAGGGCGGAGAGGAGGTTGGTGCCATTGTCGCAAACCACCATTCCTGGCTTAAGCTGGTGTGGCGTCAACCACCTCTCGGGCCTGCCCCTGCAGAGCTGACAAAACATCCGCCCTAGTGTGGCTCCTGTCCCCCAAACAAACCAGCGCAAGCATGGCATGGCATAGTTTTGCCTGCGTACTTGCGTAGCCCCTGAAACGCCTACGGAGCACCGCTGGTTCTGAGGACAGAGCACTGGAAGAGGGCATGGAGGAAGAAGAAGAGGAGGGGGTGGAGGAGAGAGGTGTGTCACAACAAATAGTAGCATTTTGGAGGCATGGTGGCGGAACAACCTACAACACTACTGCACCTTGTCCTGCATCCTTCCCAGCTGCCAGAAGAGTGACCCAATGGGCCGTGAAAGACCGGTAACGTCCCTGTCCATGCCTGCTGGACCATGAGTCAGCGGTAATATGCACCTTACCGCTGACCGCCCTGTCCAGCGAGGCAAGGACATTTCCTTCCACATCTCGGTAGAGAGCCGGAATCGCCTTCCGTGAGAAAAAGTGGCGTTTGGGGACCTGCCACTTAGGAACCGCACATTGTACAAACTCACGGAAGGGGGCCGAGTCTACCAACTGAAAAGGCAGCAGTTGAAGTGCTAGAAATTTAGCCAAGCTAGCATTCAACCACTGGGCATGTGGATGGCTGGGAGTGAACTTCTTTCTCCGGTCCAGCAGCTGGGGCAGGGACATTTGCCTGCTATAATCGGACGTGGGTGTACTGCTAGCAGAGTGCCCGGAAGCACTTGGCTGTGACACACCTAATTCTACACCTTCATTCCTCTCAGAGCAGGTTTCAGAGAGGACTGAAGGTCTAGTGGGGTTGGAGATCCCAGCTGATGAGGAGCAAGGAGAGGTCCGCTTTGTTCTTTGGTGTGGGTCTTTGAGGTACGCTTGCCAACGAGCTGCATGGCAGGTCAACATATGTCTGGTCAAGCATGTGGTGCCCAAGCGGCTGATGTTTTGGCCACGCGAGATACGCTTGAGACATATGTTGCAAATAGCAGCGGTGCGATCTGATGCACTCGTCTCAAAAAAGGCCCACACCAAAGAACTTTTAGAATAACGCGCAGAGGCAGCGCCCTGCACAGGCGGAGCTCGGAGGTGTGATTCAGTCAGTGTGCTGCCCCTAAGCTGGAGGGCATCCTGCCTCGTTGGACATGTGCCTCCTCCTCCTCCTCCTCTCTTCTACCAGGCACCCACGTGGAGTCAGTGCCCTCATCATCCCCTCCCTCTTCATCGCTGGAGCAAACCTGGCAGTATGCTGCAGCTTGTGGAACATGACTGCCAGATTACTGTCCTTCTTGAGCATCCCCTCTCTCTGCATTCACGCTATTGCCTTCCTCTAGCTGAGTATTATCATCAGAGCCTACAAAACACTGGGCATCCTCCTGGAGCATGTACCCAACACTGTGCTCAAAGAGTTCAGGAGACTCCTCAGGAGGACGTGGTGGGTCTAGGGAAGGAGTCACTGATGAGGACATTGAGAGGAGGGAAGGCGATGCGTTGGCAGCTGCTTTGCTAGTACCCTGAGACTGGGTGAGAGAGGATGAGGAGGATGAAGAGGGCTTGGTCATCCACTCTACCAATTTGTTGGCATGTTGCGGCTCAACATGTCCAGCTGCCGAAAAGAAGGACAAACGTGTCCCATGGCCATGTGCTGATGATGACAATGCACCGCGTCCACGACCAGCACTGTTGTCTCTAGACACAGAGCCTGCTTGCCCTCTTTTATCGGCTCGCGCCTGTCTGCCTCTCCTTGCTGGCCTTCCAGACATGGTAATGGCCTGAAGGGAGTTGGGAAAACCAGCAATTGGGTAGTGTATATTGTGCTGGAGGCACACACAACTTCCACTAACTCCTGCAGATGGCAGATGGCTCAAATAGAGAAGAGCTATGTAGGTGGATATAGCGGCACACACAAGCTCCTACCGCTGACTGCAAGCTCTATTTAAAACAAGCAAAAGATAGTTTGCTATATAGGTGGATATAGCGGTGTATACTGGGTTCATAGCACGCAGACAGCACGCACAAGCTCCTAACGCTGACTGCAAGCTCTATTTAAAACGAGCAAGATAGTTTGCTATATAGGTGGATATAGCGGTGTATACTGGGTTCAGAGCACGCAGACAGCACGCACAAGCTCCTACCGCTGACTGTAAGCTCTATTTAAAACTAGCAAGATAGTTTGCTATATAGGTGGATATAGCGGTGTATACTGGGTTCAGAGCACGCAGACAGCACACACAAGCTCCTACCGCTGACTGTAAGCTCTATTTAAAACAAGCAAGATAGTTTGCTATATAGGTGGATATTTTTTTAATGGTTATCTGCTACCGAACATACAAATTTTTCATTACAAATCAAATATCAGTTAACATACACTTTGCAATTTAACAGATAATAAACTATACAAACAAAAGGGAAAAAACAACTTACATGTCATCTTCCCCCTCCTCCTCCCCAGAAGAAAAATTTCTAAGTAGAGCATCACCCCTACTGCTAGGCCCTTCTGGTGGCCCAGGATCCACCTCAGGTAACGGGGCCCTTTTTTTCTTCTTCTTCCCCTGCTTTTTCCTAATCGTGACCCAAGCCACTTCACCTTCCTCATCCGATACTTCTTTTGGGCGTTTCTGAGCCCCCTTAACCGAGACTTCCATCTCCTCCTCCCCAGACCTGTCATCCCCAGCCGAAGAATCGGATGAGGAGACAGTGACCAGACGTCTGCCCGGCCTACATCTCCGAGGAAGGGGAGTGGGAGCAGTAACCTGGGAAACAGAACCCTGTGCCCCCCCCTTATCCAAAAAGGGAGGCCCAACTACCTCCACCTGACCAATATCTGGACCGGGCACCTGAACTTCAGTGACAGGGGCCTGGGCAACATCTGCATGCCGTACCCCCTTTTCTCTTTGAGGGACCCTACTTGCCTTTTGGGTTCGAGGTGCACCCTGTGGCTCCGCCGTAGGAGCGCTTCCCTGCCTTTCCCCTCCAGAACTCTGCCCAGCAGGAGGAGGTGCACTATCCCCTCCTGGCCCACCACCTGCTGCAGCTTCACCCCTGTAGGCTCTGGGGCATCTGCTAAAGGGATGCCCCATTTGACCGCAAAGGTTGCAGCAGATCAACCCACACGTGTCACCTGAGTGTCCAAACTTATTGCACTTAGTGCAGCGCACAACTGTGCAATCTGCACTCATGTGGGTTGGACACCCACACCTGAAACACCTACGGGGCTGGCCTGGGTAGAACACCAGGATTCTATCTCGTCCCAGGAAAGCACTTCCTGGGACATGTGCAACCGTGTTGCCAGATCTTCTCAAACGAATCCTGGTGTTCCATGCTCCAGTCCATACCCCACGCTCGTCTAAGCATTTATTTAGAGGACACTGCAACTGGCCGTGTCTCCCCAGCCAAGTTGCTATGTCCTCCGGGGGCAGGCTCTCGTTCCTTACTAACACCGTCAGGTTTTTAATCTCCTCCTGCCTACTCAAAGGAATCAGGCGGAACCCTTTCCAGGGATCAGCCCCTTTAACCAACCCAAAAGCGGTTATAAAACGCTCCATAGTCACAGCGTTGGTGAAACTGACATCAAAGTCAGGGGTGCCAGCTGGGTGGATCACAGCAAATAGCTCAGCCACCCTGAACCCCAACGCCAGGACCATGTCAACCACTTGGCCCCTCGTGGGGCACTGACCTTCACCCTCCCATCTCAGCTGGACCACATTCCTACGCTTGCGCTCCGGACCACCTGTCCCCCTAGACCAAGTACTGGCCCCAGGGGTCTGACCAGCCGGGGGTACCCGAAAGTTACTGGCCCCAAACTGGTGGTACAGGTGGTCCAGAGGCACACTGGACCCAGCCACATTGGCGTAGGAACGCCTTTCACCAAGTGCCGTCAGCAACTTTACCTCCGGTGTCCCCCTTAGTACGGGTCCCAGAGGAGGAGCCTCTGCCACAGACACTGGGGGTACAACATGAGAAGCAGCCCCCCCACTCACGGCATGGGAAGTCACACTCCCCACATCGTTTACCCCAGCCTGAACTTTAGGATAGGTCTCATCCTCAGAGCTATAAAGCAAAGCCTCCCAGGCTTCCTGCCACTCCACCTCCATATGGGCCCCGCAGGAATCCACTGACACTTGGCTCGGCCCTGATTGAGAACCCTCCAAGCCGCGAATGAACGTCATTGCAGGGTTCTCACCATCAAGCTCGCCCATTGGGCAGTCACCCCAGGCCGTAGCTTGTTCTGGCACTATACAATTAGACATTTCAACATTACTGTTACTGTTACTGTTTACACTCTCTTGACCAGAAAGCAGACCGGAAGTCCTTTGAAAACGACCCTCGGGGTCAACTTCCGGACCCGCCACCGTCACTTCAGGCCGCGGGCTATTCTCGCCATGAACCAGCTCGCGCACCGGAAGTGCGTCACCACCCCTTCCCGCGCTACTATTGGCCTCGCGGTCAGTAGCACCACCCCTCCTCCCGCGGGAAGACGGCGTTCTCTTATTCACGGCCGCCATTCCCGAACTGTCAGATGCCATGCCGCCGGCCGACACTGCACCGCTGCCCACAGCGGCAGCCAAGCTGGCTTGACTCTCATATACCCTAGTCCCCTTACCCTGAGACCGGCTTGCAGCAGTGGCAGCCGACAACGCAACTGACGGCGTGCCCTGCTTGCAACCACCGGCTGGGATCACTGGGGACTGTACAGGTAAGTCCATTTTTCCTTTGCTTACTATCCTAGCAAGCTGCACCACTGGTATCTTCTTAACAACACTCCTGTCTTTAATGTCCTTTTGCTGCCTCCTTCCCACTTCACCGGGGTCTAACCTGCCCTCTGGGGACACAGCCTCATTCATAGGCTGGCAACCCTTAGGCTTACCTGACCCCTCTGCAGGATTAGTGGAGATAGCAGGGCTAGCAGTCTTTTCACCAGGAATGCTCTTCACATTTTCAGCCTTCACAGCACTCTCTCTCTCCAAAACTGTTTCTTTACACACCGCTGGCTTTCTTTCCACCACAGTCTTTCCCTCTGGTTTGTCACTGGCCACCTTTCTTTCCACCGCACTTTCCTTTTCTTCATGGCTGGCTTCCACAGAGGGACCCGCCATTTCCTCCTCCTGCGTTGTGTTCGGGGCTGGATACAGTCTACGGCGTCTCCCTGCCTGGGTCCCCTCGTCACACGCAATTCTCATCGCTTTGTCCACGTTAGATAGAAAGTCTTTCTCACCAGAAGCACTGTCAATCAGGTTGGATAACAGCTCACCCAATATGTTGCACTGCTTCTTCAATCCGTCTATCACCGTCTTATACTCCTGTCTCTTTACAACGCCTGATCTGTCTCTCCGGTTCCTTAGCTCCGCCAGGACCTTCATTTTCTCGCAGTAGCTGCGGGAAGCCTTTACAATTAAGCTTTTAGCTTTCTTTCTTCTGTCTGCAGATTTCTCCACATCCTCTCCTGGCTGTCTCAGAGACCAATCTGCAAGATCCAGCTGGTTCTCCAAAAACAACCTCTCCTCCTTGACGAGCTCCAGGAGCTTAGGGGCTCCACGTCCTTCATTAGGCTGAGAAACAGGCACCTGGCCTGGGCTGACTGAAGTCATCAGCTCCCTCTCTTTCTCCACCACTCTGGAAGTCCTCAGAGATCAGAGCACGCAGCCAGCACACACAAGCTCCTACAACTGACTGCAAGCTCTATTTAAAACGAGCAAGATAGTTTGCTATATAGGTGGATATAGCGGTGTATACTGGGTTCAGAGCACGCAGACAGCACGCACAAGCTCCTAACGCTGACTGCAAGCTCTATTTAAAACGAGCAAGATAGTTTGCTATATAGGTGGATATAGCGGTGTATACTGGGTTCAGAGCACGCAGACAGCACGCACAAGCTCCTACCGCTGACTGTAAGCTCTATTTAAAACTAGCAAGATAGTTTGCTATATAGGTGGATATAGCGGTGTATACTGGGTTCAGAGCACGCAGACAGCACACACAAGCTCCTACCGCTGACTGTAAGCTCTATTTAAAACTGGCAAGATAGTTTGCTATATAGGTGGATATAGCGGTGTATACTGGGTTCAGAGCACGCAGACAGCACACACAAGCTCCTACCGCTGACTGCAAGCTCTATTTAAAACGAGCAAGATAGTTTGCTATATAGGTGGATATAGCGGTGTATACTGGGTTCAGAGCACGCAGACAGCACGCACAAGCTCCTACCGCTGACTGCAAGCTCTATTTAAAACGAGCAAGATAGTTTGCTATATAGGTGGATATAGCGGTGTATACTGGGTTCAGAGCACGCAGACAGCACGCACAAGCTCCTACCGCTGACTGCAAGCTCTATTTAAAACAAGCAAGATAGTTTGCTATATAGGTGGATATAGCGGTGTATACTGGGTTCAGAGCACGCAGACAGCACGAACAAGCTCCTACCACTGACTGCAAGCTCTATTTAAAACGAGCAAGATAGTTTGCTATATAGGTGGACATTTTTATTAAAATAAAACTGCTACTGATTTACATAATCAAGAACTTAACTTGAGCAAAAAAGAACTAAAGAACAACTTGCATAAATGTTTTTAGACAGACAGGATCTATTCAAACTGCCCATATCAGGCGATCCTTAATCCCATGATCATCTGGGAAGGAAAAAAAAAAACATATCATTATTCAAACTATATACATTTATATTACAAACCCTTATAGGCAGGAACGTAACGAAACTGACGGTGCATACCATGTTTTTAAAATTAAGTTGCCCAAAAGCTAAGAAAAAGGGGTGAAAGGACAGACAGACCCCCACCTAAGGAAAAGAAGGGGGAGATCATCAAGGTGGCCGGAAAGAGAACCCTCTCCACAACCTAGCACACCTTTCCCTACCCATTCTTTCCCCCTCAAGAAACCTCACCTTACCCAATTCCCGATTGATATCACCCGCCACCTCATGCATGGGCAGGAACTTGCCCCTAGTGGACACTAAACACCGAGCGTGCCAAGTGTAGTAAAGGCATATGACACTAACTAAAAACAGTGATGATAACACAAAACCCCTCCGGGCTCTGAAGTCACCGTACACCCTCTCAGAATAGGCAAGGGCCCGGAGACGGGGATAGCCAATGGCATCTCCAACCTCCCCCAGAACCCCCAAGTTGAAAGGGCACTCGACCAAAAAGTGGTCCATGGTCTCTAGTACCCCACCACACTCAGGGCGAGGACAGCCTCTGTCCTCTGGGCTCCGGTACTTCAAGTTCGATCTCACATAGAGTCGACCATGGAACGCCCTCCATGCGAGATCCCAGAACTTGGCAGGAATTCTCTTAGAATTCAGGAGGGCTAGTCCCTCCCTGAGAACCCTGTCTGGACAGTCCCTTAAGGCCAGTGGTCTCAAAACGTCCGAGGCCATGACCCTCTGGTACAGCTCTCGCCGGCCCAGGGAGCCTACCTCTAAGGCCGTTATCCTCCACCACCTTAGTACCTTCAGGGCGGTTGGGACATAGGTGGGGAGGTACCCATGGGACCTCCGAAGGTCACCCGGGTGGCCGCCCCCCTCCCACCTGCTCAGGAACACCAGGAACCAATTCTTACATGAATGTTCCCACAGAGAGGGCTCGTCCACAAAAATGGATTGCAGATTGAACTTCAGGAACACCACAGTAAAGAAAACCGTGGGGTTGATCATGTCCAAACCGCCCTCCCCTCTTCGTCGATACGTGACCTCCCTTTTTATCAAGTTCAGTCTGTTTCCCCACAAAAGCAGAAAAAACAGACCGCAGACCCGCGCATAGAGTGACTCTGGCAACAGACATACGTAGCTGACATAGAGGAACTCGGGAAGCAAATAGGTTTTAACCAGGCTCACCCTTTCCCTCAATGACAGCTTCCAGCCTTTCCAGGCGTTGACTTTCTGGGTGGCACTTACCAACCTGCACTCCCAATTTAGCTTGGGATAATCACCCTGGCCGAAATAAATGCCTAAGATCTTAACTTCTGGCCGGGGCGGGGGAAAAACGTCCGGGAGGGCAAACTGCTCACCCTCCCTTCCCAACCAGAGAGCTTCACTCTTGTCCCAGTTGACCAACGAACCAGACGCCTCGGAGTAGCCTCCAATCTGTGTTTCCACAAATTGGGCCTCCTCTCGGCTAGCCACCACCACCGAGACGTCGTCCGCGTAGGCCACTACCCTTACCGCCTTATCCGGGCCACTGCCGGGCTCCGTCAGGACCCCCCTCAGCTGCCCACAGTCTAGCCTTCTTACGAAAGGGTCGACTGCGAAGACATAGAGCAGGGGACTCAGCGGACAGCCCTGCCTAACACCAGAGTCCACCGGACAGGTAGGACCCACCCAACCATTAACCAGAGGGAAGCTCTCGGCCCCTCTGTACAAAGTCCTAAGCCAATCAATAAATTGA
The DNA here is from genome assembly GCF_037356315.1 of Lithobates pipiens. NCBI lineage: Eukaryota > Metazoa > Chordata > Amphibia > Anura > Ranidae > Lithobates > Lithobates pipiens. The sequence goes on along the minus strand of NW_027507748.1, from coordinate 162,311,627 downwards.
TCAGGCAAGCCGTATCTACCCAGGAGAAGTCAGAGGTACTCGTGGTCTAACCGATCAAAAGCTTTCGCCTGATCTAATGCCAGCAGATACCGCCTGTCACCCGTTGCCCTGCACCTCTCCACAGCCTCCCGGACGTTAAAGACTGCACTAAAGGTGCTGCGGCCGGGAACTGTGCAGTGCTGGGAGGCAGACAATAGCTCGCCTACAACAGCAGACATACGCGTAAACAAAATCTTTGCCAAAATCTTTCTATCCGTGGAGAGGAGGGCGCCAATTCTCTACCACGGACGGATCCTTCCCCTTGGACAGAAGGATCAAAGCCGACCTTCTCATCGAGGGAGGGAGCAGGCCAGACGCCAAACACTCACTGAACACCTCCCTCAAACAAGGAGCCAAAAGGCTCTTAAAGGCTTTATAAAATTCTGCCGTGAGCCCATCAGGGCTGGCGACTTTTTTAGAGACAATGAGTCAATATCCTGCTCAATTTCGGCCACTGAGATCTCTTCCACCAAGGAGTCCGGGGGGTCAGACCTCACTTCAAGTGGAGTCCCGTCAAGAAATTCCTTGGCTCTCCTCAGATCCAACGGCTTCTTCCGAAGGATGTCTGAAAAATGGGCTCTGATGATCCCCAAGATGCCCAGCTTGGACCTCACAAGGGAACCCGAGGGATCTCTCAGTCCATGTATGACCTTCCTACTCACCGCGTCCCCACAGCTTTTGTAGGGATCCGGGTTGGAGAACTTCCCGTAATCCCTCTCCAGCACCAGGGAGGCGAGACGGTCATACTGACCACTGCAGGGCTCAGCGGCAAGAGACCAGAGGGAGGGCCCATGTCTCCACTCCCTCTTTGCTAGGTGCATCTCTGCCACAGATGCCAGCCAGGTCTCTTGCAAAAACAAAATGTCGGCTTCAACCCGGCCGAGAAAATCAAAGGCTGAAAATCTAGCCGCCGCAGAATACACACTTGTGACATTAATGGTCGCAAGGCGTATTGGAGCAGGTACCGCCATCCTTAGTGATTGAATTTTACGTTCCTCTCTATTTTACTATTTTACATCAATCCTCCTCGGAGTCCGAGGAGGAAAGGATCCCGTATCTATTCCATAGGGCCAATGAGGAGCCCCCCACTGCCCCTGAAGTACTGGGTTGGGGGTCCTCACCACCCTCCTTCCCCGAAACCTTCCTCTTCCTCTTCTTTTTGGTTTTCTTCTCCCATTCCACTTTGGGAGGTTTCCTCCCACTCTCTTCATCGGACCTCCCACTGGAGATCTCCTTAATTCTCTTATTAACCCCCTTACTGGCCCCTGAGATGTCCACCGGGGTCACCCCTCCTGCATCAGCCTGCCGACCACTCACGACCACCGAAGAGGCCGGAGGGGGCATTAGTATAGCCGCCTGGTCCAGGGGAGGATGCGGTTTACCCGCAGATTTAATTACTGAAGGGGGGGGGGGGAAGGGGCAAAGGAGAAGAAGGGGAAGCTGGGAGGGGGGAGACCAGGGGGGGAGAGGGGAAGGGGGGCAGGGGAAAGGGAGGAGGACGGGGGGGGAAACAGGGGGAGGGGGAGGGTGATTTTTGGGCGAGGGCTTTTTCGCCTTGGCCGGCTTCCCAGGTGTTTTTGTTGCCGTTGCCCCATCTGACACAGGGTCAGACGGGGCCGGAGAACTCGCCGGCTCCCTCACTACGCCAGTTCCTGTCCTTGATCCGTGCCTGGGGGGGTCTGATCCTTTGAGGGAGGGGGGAACCCTCCCTCTGTGACCCTGAGGGGTTGGGATCCCCACTTCGTCTAGGGACCCCCTCACCCTCCGGGCCTGGGGCACCCCCCTCAGCCTGGCACCCCCTGAAAGCCTTGGGGCACCGACTGAAGGGGTGTCCCATTTCCCCACAGAGGTTGCAGACAATAAGCCTGCAACCCTCAGGTGAGTGGCCGAAGCCATTACACCTCACACAGCGGGGCATTGTGCAGTCCGCGCTGAGGTGCGCGGGACTGCCGCATTTGAAACAGCGACGGGGCTGTCCAGGATCCGGTCTCTACCTATGAAGGCGCTGCCAGGTACATGCGCCACGGTATTGTTGTGGCACTTGAGCCGGATCCTGACCAACCACGCACCTGTCCAGACCCCGCGCTCATCCAAACTTTTCCTCAGCCCTGTCTGGAGCTGCCCGTACCACGCCAGCCAGGTCGCGATGTCCTCAGGTGGGAGGGACTCATTCCTGACCAGTACAGTCACATTCTTTACCTCCTCCTGCCTCGAAAGAGGTATCACCCGGAAACATTTCCATGGATCTGACTTCCTGACGAGCTCGTACAGGGTCAGGAAAAGTTCCATGGAGACCAAGGAGACGAAACTTACATCAAACTCCTTCAAGTTTGTGGGATGTATGACTGCAAATAAGTCCGAAACTTTAAAGCGCAGCCCCAGCAGATAGTCGATGACCTGACCCCTGCTGGGACATGCAGACGTCCCTTCCCACCTGAGCTGCACCACATTCCGTCTGCGCCTCTCAGGGCCCCCCGTACCCCTCGTCCAGGCCTGCGCACCCTGGGGCTGATCCCCAGGGGGAGCCCGGAAATTCTGGGCGCCAAACTGGCCGTACAGGGGACCCAGGGGGACAGAGGAACCTGCCACCTGTGCAAACGAGCACCCAGCCTTCAGGGCACCTAAGAGGTTTGCCTCCTCCTGTGTGCCCAAGATGAAAACTGGGTCTGTGGGGGAAGGGCCAGACCCCTGATGGACCGGACTCCCCGGCTCAGAACCTCTAACCACCGCATCCCTACCAACCAGCATCTCACTCCTTACCGCGGGGGAAGGAGCAGTACCCCCTACAGCCATATGATCCTGAGGGGGAGCCACCTCCATTTCTTCAGGACCCCGCTCCTGTGACCCCTCCAAACCCCGTATGAATTCCAGGGCCGAGCACTCGTTCCTCGAATCCCCCATCGGGGACTCACCCCAGCATACTTGTCCCACTGGAAGAAATCCCCCAGAGGACTCTAGGGCTGTTACCTCCAGGGAGGTCTCCTACACCGCCGCCTCCCCTCCCCCAACGAGCGACACCAACGGCCCCCCTAGCTGAATCTCCGGTGTCCCCACCTCCGTTTTAGGCCCTCCCGGGACTTCCGGGGTCACCGCTGACATCACTTCCGGTTCCCGGAAGTCGATGAGGTCACTTCCTGTCTCGTCACCCGGAACAGGAAGTGACGCACCCGCCCCCATCCCACCACTCCTCCCAGTGTCAGCAGAAGATGCTTGTCCACATTGTCTATCCAAGACCACACATGTGTCTGTTCCCATCAGCACCTCCCCCTCTCTCCATGCGGCCGCGGCGGGGGCCGCCATTATGGCCGGTTTTCCTCGCACAGCTATGGGTCTGGCGGGAGTCATCAAGGTCACCGGGGGGGCCCCGGAGGGGGGTCGGACTGCACTATCCGCTGGGGACCTCTGACCATTGGCCTTCACTGGCCCCTCCGACGGCTCTCTGGTGAGGACCACCATCAGTTTTTTGTTCCGCTGACTGTGACTTGCAATTCCACCGGAGCTTTTACGTGCTTCATCGGGTACCCTACCCGGATCCTCCTGGACTGCGGCCATAGGCATAGCAGGTGTTAACACAGGAATCCGGGGACCCTCCGCTCCGGGGGTCATACTTTCCTGACAGGCCATGGACTGGTTGTCACCGGAAAACGCTGCTTCCACTGGGGTCTGTGGCACTGTTGCATCAGGTGAGAGTTTCAGGGGGGACTTCAGGGGGGTACTTCCTCGTCTCACCGCCTGGGTTCCTTCCTGGCTGACCTTTAGAAGTTCTTTCTTCACCTCTGTCAAAAACCTTCTCTCACCCTTTCCACGTTCGCAGAGACCACCCAGCAGCTGCCAGAGGTCCCTGCATTCATGCTTCAGGCCATCTATGGTCTCCCTATATTCACCATGCTTGCTGCTGGCTGAGCGGTCCCTGCGATTTCGTAGGTCGGCCAGTCGCTCCGAGCGCTGTACATAAGCTGCTGCGGCCTTCTGTATTAGGGTTTTTACCCTCTCTCTCCTCTTCTGGAGCTTGCTTGGGCCCTCTCCCGGCTGGGCCCAGGTCCAGTCCATTAGCTCAGACTGTGTGACCAGGAACAACTTTTCCTCCCTGGAGAGGTCCCTCACCCCAGGGGGGGTTGTCTGAGACCCAGGCCGGGAAAGAGGCCCTGGGCCTGGGCTGGCCGATGCCATGAGGCCGGATGTCCAGGACAGCCGTGGTTCTCCACAGAGCTCCTCCACGCACGTCTGTTCTCTTGGAAAGCCTCTTCAGGTGTGTGCTGGGTTCAGAGCACGCAGACAGCACACACAATCTCCTAACACTGACTGAAAGCTCTATTTAAAACGAGCAAGATAGTTAGCTATATAGGTGGATATAGCGGTGTATACTGCGTTCAGAGCACGCAGACAGCACGCACAATCTCCTAACACTGACTGAAAGCTCTATTTAAAACGAGCAAGATAGTTAGCTATATAGGTGGATATAGCAATGTATACTGCGTTCAGAGCACGCAGACAGCACACACAATCTCCTAACACTGACTGCAAGCTCTATTATAAAAGATAGATATATCGCTAGCTATATAGGTGAATATAGCAGTGTATACTGCGGTCAGGGCACGCAGACAACAACCACTACAGAAGAGCAAGAACGAAAAATCGGCCGATAACGATCGGTGTATACTGTGTTGAAGGTACACAGAACACCCACTAACTGCTACAGATGCCAACACACTACACAAGGCCGCCGCGCTGGCGGCCTTATATAGTGTGGGGCGTGTACTGCACAGCCTGAGCTATGATTGGCCACAGGCATCCTGCCTGTGGCCAATCTTGGCTCTCCTCGCTACCGGCGCTGTGATTGGCCAAGCATGTGGGGTCACAGTGCATGCTTGGCCAATCATGAGCCAGCAATGCACTGCGCCATCGCAGTGCATTGTGGGCCGTGAGCGCCACACGAATTTGGCGTGAACGGCCCATAACGTTGGAATTCGCCGAACAGCCGATGTTCGAGACGAACGTATGTTCGACTCGAACACGAAGCTCATCCCTAGTCAGTATCTTGCACTGACACTGTGTGCCAGAGATACATTCACTTGCCGTTGAACATGGCCATATAGCTCTGGGAGTCCCTTCTGTGAGAAATATTTCCTTCCTGGGACCTTCCATTGTGGTGTTCCAATGGCCACAAATTTTCGAAAGGCCTCCAAGTCCATCAGTTTATATGGCAGTAGTTGGCGGGCTATCAGTTCTGACAAGCCAGCCGTCAACCGTTGGGCAAGAGGGTTATCCTGCGTTATCATTTTTTTACGCTCGAACATTTGGCCCACGGAAGCCTGCCTTTTTGCAGAAAAATGTGAGGATGGCATGATGGAAGGTGGAGTGGAGGACAATTGTGAGGAGAGAGGAGAAGGAGAAGTATAAAACGAGGCTGGACGGTGAGAGCCTGGAGTGTGGCTGTGTGGGTTCCGTTGCTCCCACTGGGCTCCGTGATGGCAGCTCATGTGCCTTCTTAAGGCGGTCGTCCCTAGGTGACTGTTGGGTTTACCGCGACTTATGCGTTGACTGCAAAGATTTCAGATGGCAACACTATTGTCAGCAGCGGACACGTTAAAAAAAGCCAACACTGTGGAGCCATGTACCGGCATCCTGGGAGCGCCAGATGTGACCGTACATGGTTGATGCCTCGCTCTTGATACATTAGCAGTCTGCTTTGTCCCTCCTGTGCAATCTAAGTTCCGCCTGCTTCTCCTCCCTATCTGCTGGTCAATATCTCCCTCTGAACTCCCCTCTGCTTCCTCTCTTGTAGGTACCCATGTGACATCACTAGACACGTCATCATCGACGTCACCTTCCCCACCGCAATAATTAGAGATCTCGGTGTAGGCAGCAACACCAGGGACCAACCTCCTTGGGCTGATCTGGGTACTGTTGTCAGACTGCTGAGTGGCGGTTGTTGCTACCTCTTCTTCCTGATCCAATGCCAAGAATGGCTGCGCATCGGAAATGTCTTGCGATAGATCGGAAAATAATTCCTGTGACTCATGCGGAAAGTATATGGTGGTGGTGGTGTTGGTGGTAGTGTTTTTGGGGGGGGAAACAGCAGAGAGTGAAGAAGAGGGTGCAGATCGAGAGGATGAGGAGGGTGCAGAAGAGTAAGGCTGAGTGAGCCACTCAACCAAGTCTGGTGCGTCCTTTGACGTAATCACACGCACCTTCTGCAATTTGCCACTTTGGCTCAAGTCTGTTGCTCCTGCCCTACCCCTACCACCCCTGCGGAAGGGCCTGCCTCTTCGTCTGCCTGTCATTTTTTTTTGTGACAAAATCTCTATAGCAGTGCATTATGTATGTGGAACAAGGTATATAACACCCCGCTTCAATCTGTAATTTTTGGGGGCCACTTGTCTATCACACCAGTTATAATACTTTTTTTTATTGCGTTTGTCACTCTTTGTAGTATCGCTGCAGAACCACTCAGCAGTTACAATGCTGCAAAGTGGAAATGCACTATACTATGCTTTCTATATGTGCAAGTATTTTATACGTGTATTACACCCCTATATACTGCACACCAAATAGTATACCTATACCAGTCCTTAAAAGGACCTTTGTGGACCTAGTAGCTAGTGATTTGCAGACTGTCCCTCAGTCCCTACACTGATAAAAGACAGCTGCAGAATTGGTCAGCAGTCAAGTATAATAGGCTTTGTATATTTGAAAGAAAGTATATTATACGTGTACAAGCCTATATGCTGTACACCTATACCAGTCCTTAAAAGAGGACCTAATAGTAATAGCTAGTGATTAAACTGACTGTCCCTGCTCCACACAGCATCCTGTCCCTACACTGACAAAAGACAGCTGCCGAATCGGTCAGCAGTGCACTCAGCAATCAGCAGCACAGCAGTCAGCAGCAGTGCACCAGAACCCTATATACTGTACACCTATACCAGTCCTTAAAAGGACTTTTGTGGACCTAATAGCTAGTGATTTGTGTCACTACAGTCTGTCCCTGCTCCACACAGCATCCTCTTCCTACACTGACAAAAGACAGAATGTAAAATGGCCACCAGATCAGGTCTATTTATAAGGTAGGGGGAATATCCAATTGTCCATGTGCTGAAATGTCTCAATTGGCTGTCCTGTACCCCATGATGGATGTGTCATCATGGGTCAAAGTTCTTTCACAATGTAAACGCATATGTCCGCCGCGCAAACAGCGACAGAGGTCCGCCGGTTTGGCGAATCTCAAACGCGCAAAATTTGCCGCGAACTGCAAGGCCATCCCTAGTTATCGGTCTACTTTCAAACTGATCTGCAGGTGCACCACAGTGTACCTGTGGATTACCTGGACTGAGCCATAGCCCACGTGTCCACCTGTGTGCAATCTAAGTGTCACATGACCTGTCATTACATATACACACCTTTTTGAAAGGCCCCAAAGGCTGCAACCCCTAAGCAAGAAGCACCACTAAGCAAACACTGCCATGAAGACCCAGGAACTCTCCAAACAAGTAAGGGACGATGTTGTTTAGAAGTACAAGTCGGGAGTTAGGTTATCAAAAAAAATCCAATTGCATTGGAAGATAATATATATTTTGTGTAATGTTGTGTTATATACTTTGAAAAGAATATGGGTTTTTATGTGTAATAGAGCTTTTAAATCTCCTGAAGAAGTGCACTTTTTTGGTGGTGTATACATTATACAATACAGTGCAGCCATCATGCAGTTGCTACTACTTTTCTGGTGGTGTACACATCACACAATACAGTGCAGCCATAGTGCAGTTGCTACTACTTTTCTGGTGATGTACACGGCACACAATATAGTGCAACCGTAGTTCAGTTGCTACTACTTTTCTGGTGGTGTACACATTACACAATACAGTGCAGCCGTAGTGCAGTTGCTACTACTTTTCTGGTGGTGTACACATCACACAATACAGTGCATCCATAGTGCAGTTGCTACTACTTTTCTGGTGGTGTACACATTACACAATACATTGCAACCGTAGTGCAGTTGCTACTACTTTTCTGGTAGTGTACACAGCACACAATATAGTGCAGCCATAGTGCAGTTGCTACTATTTTTCTGGTGCTGTACACAGCACACAATACAGTGCAGTGTGGTGTTGCCAAACAAAATATACATCATGTCGGAAGGACACCAAGGAGAGGCAGACGCTCACAGGCCACTAAAAGAGGGCAAGCAGGCTCTGTGTCTACAGTCAACAGTACTGGTCGTGGACATGGTGCATCCTCTCCATGTTCTTTTTTTCTGCTGCTGGTCGTGTTATTAAGCCAGAACATGCAGAAGAGTTAGTGGAGTGCATAAGCCGTCCTTATCCTCCTCATCCTCTGTCACCCAGGCTCAGAGTAGTTTACCTTCCAATGCAGCTGCCAAAGTGGCCTATTCCACCAGCTACTTGTCCACAGTCACTCCATCCCTAGCCCCACCATCATGCACAGAGGAGTCCCCCGACCTATTTGACCACAGTGTTGGGTACATGATGATGGAGGATGCGCAGCGATTGGAAGGCTCCGATGTTGGTTCTTAGGTTGAGGAAATGAGAAACTTGAGCCTAGAGAGAAAGGGTGCCCAAAAAGGACTAGAAACTGGCAGTCTTTTTCTCCCAGCCTCAGCATACTGCCAAGTTTGCTCCAGTGAGGAGGAGGAAGGGAATGATGAGGTCACTGACTCTACTTGGGTGCCTGATAGAAGAGAGGAGGAGGAGAAGGAGGCACAAATCCAATGAGGCAGGATGTCCTCTAGGGGGCAGCTTTCTGGCAGCCACCCTACTGCATCACATCGCAGAGCTCTGCAGGTGCCGGGTGCTGCTGACTCCCCGCTGATTTTGAAAAGTTGGGCCTTTTTTGAAACATGTGCAGCAGATTGCTGTTTGCAACCTATGTCTGAATCAAATCAAGGGTGGCCAGAACAGCAGCCACTTGGGCACCACATGCTTGAACAGAGATATGACATATGACGACCTCCCATGCAGTTTGTTGGCAACAGCAGTTGAAAGGCCCACATCAAAGAAAAAGGCGGACTTCTCCTTGCTCCTCATCTGGGATCTCCAACCCCACTATACCTCCAGTCTTCTCAAAAACCTGATGCTGAGAGGAATGAAGGTATAGCAATAGGTGTCCCAAGTACTTGCAGCCAATGTGCTCTCAGTACACCTCTATCTGATTTTAGCAGGCAAATTTCCCAACCCCAATTCCTAAACCATAAAAAGAAATTCGGTCCCAGCCATCTACATGCTCAATGTCTGAATGCTAGCTTGGCCAAATTGCTAGCACTGCGGCTTTTTCAGCTGGTAGACTCTTCCCCCTTCCGTGAATTTGTGGAATGTGCTGTATCTCAGTGGAAGGCTACAAAACACCATTTCTTTTCACGGAAGGCCATTCCGGCTCTCTACCGGCATGTGGAAGGCAATGTTTTGGCCTCATTGGACAGGGTGGTCAGCAGTAAGGTGCATATTACCGCCGACTCATGGTCCAGCAGGCATGGACCTTACCTTTCTTTCATGGCACACTGGGTAACTCTGCTGGCAGCTGGGAAGGATGCAGGACAGGGTTCAGTATTGTTGGAGCTTGTTCCGCCACCACCCCTCCAAAATGCTAGTGGCCATTCTGCCACAGTTCTCTCCTCCACCCCTCCTCTTCTTCTTCCTCTATGGCCTCTTCTTCTGGTTTCTCCTCTGAACCAGCAGTGCTCTATAAGTGGTCAAGGGCCTACGCAAGCACTCAGGCAAAAAGATGCTATGCAGTGCTTGGGTTGGTCTGCTTAGGGGACAAGAGGCACACAGGAGGCAGAGATTCTGTAATCTCTGCAGGGGCAGGCTCAGAGGTGGTTGACGCCATGCCAGCGTCATCCAGGAATGGTTGTATGTGACAATGGCACCAAACTTCTCTCTGCCCTCCGACAGGGACACTTGACACATGTCCCATGTTTGGCACGCATCCTCAATTTGGTGGGGCAGTAGTTCTTGACAAGGTACCCTGGCTTACAGGATCTCCTGAGGCAGGCCAGAAAAGTCTGTGGTCATTTCCCCAGCCATACAATGCCAGTGCTTGGCTAGCTGACATTCCAAGGGAATGCAACCTGCCCACCAACTGCCTGATTTTTGACATGCCCACCAGGTGAAACTCAATGTTGGCAATGCTGCAGCAGCTGCACTCGCAGCAGAGGGTCATCAATGAGTACCTGTGTGAGTATGGCACTAGGACAGGGTCAGGGGAGCTTGGCTTTTTTTTTGCCACACCAATGGCTACTGATCAAGGATGCATTTACTGTCCTGTCACCATTTGGGGAGGCCACGAGGATGGTGAGCAGTGACAATGCATGCATCAGTGATACTGTCCCTCTTGTCTTCTTGTTGGAGCACACGCTTTGTAGAATCATGGACAGAGCACTTGAGGCAGAACAGCGGTAGGAAGGGGAGGACTTCCTTTCCTCTCAAGGCCCCCTTTATCCAGATAGCATTCCTGTGGGCCTGGCAAAAACACAGGAAGAAGAGGAGGAGAAGGAGGAGAAGGATCGTGTCAGCATGGATGTAGAGGATAACACTCTGCAGCAGTCTTCAAGGGTTTGATTTCAGTCCCCAGAAACCCAAGGAGTTGTACGTGGCTGGGAGAGGGTAGTTATGGATAATGTGATCCTTAGTGACCCAGAGAACTCAGAATTGAATGCCTCTACAAATTTACGCTGCATGGCCTCCCTGATTTTGCAAAGCCTGCAAAAAGACCCTAGGATTTGTGGTATCAAGAAGGCAACCCTTCTTGATCCAGGTCACAAGGGTAAAGTTGCAGAACTCATCCTGCCTTTGCAGAGGTAGCAAAGAATGAAACATCTTCAGGAGGCCTTGAAGAAAGGTTTGTGTAACACATTTACAGACCCTGGGAGGTTATCATTTCCTGGTACTGGACAACTTGTTGCTGAGGCTTCATTCAGTCAGAGGAAGAGAGGTGGAGAAGGTGGTCGGCTGACCGATGCCTTTAAACAGGTCTGATCGGTTCAAGCAACCATTGCCAGCATCTGCATTTTATGGTGCAGGAATATCTAGCAGCAAGAGCAGACTTGGAGACCTTACCAACAGAGCATTCACTGGGTTAATGGGTCTTGAGGATGGACCACTGGCCAGAACTTGCTCAATATGCAATCAAGCTACTGGCCTGTGCATGATAACACAAAAACATTTCTTTCACCCATGGTTCATGTTTGGCTGAAGCCATTTATTATCAATTAACTGTGTTTACTCTTTTTAATTATAATGGCAACAGAAATTACCCAGATGACCCTGATCAAAAGTTTACATACCCTGCTGATTTTGGCCTGATAACATGCACACAAGTTAACACAAAGGGATTTGAATCTCTATTAAAGATAACCATCCTCACTTGTGATCTGTTTGCTTGTAATTAGTATGTGTGTATAAAAGGTCAATGCGTTTCTGGACTCCTGACAGACCCTTACATTTTTTATCCAGTGCTGCACTGATGTTTCTGGATTCTGAGTCATGGGGAAAGCAAAAGAATTATCAAAAGATCTGTGGGAAAAGGTAGTTGAACTGTATAAAACAGGATTGGAATATAAAAAGATATCCAAGTGTCAGGGCTGGGCTCAGCCCTTCCTTCTTTGAGCTGGCCTCTCAGCTGTCACCTAATTGCCTATCTCTCCACAGTTTCTCAACTGTTGATGAGATCCCGCTCATCAGTCCTGCCTACTTAAGCTGTCCAGACCAGAGGATCTCTGCCTTCACCTTGGTCAACATCACATCTCCTGCGTTCCTGTTTAAAGACTTGCTCGGCTGACAAAACTTCTGGCTCCAGATCCTGCTTGCTGTTTCACTACACTGATCCCTGACCTTCTGGGTTGGCTGACTATCCGTTACGGTTACCAAATTATTGGCTATGTTTTGACCAAGTTTGTTCTATTTACTTATATTATTAAACTAGTGTGATTTAACTGTACTTCTGTCTTGGTCTGATTTAATGATTTCTGACAGTAGGCGAAAGGCCATGAATTCAGAAGATACAGTCAATCCATTTATTGGTAATATTTCTTCCAGATTGGATGAGCAAGATCACTACATGGATCAGTTTGCCATGGCGTTACAAACGCTCCTGAGTCACATGACTCACCTGAAATTTCCCACTGTGGCTGCTCTGGTGCAACCTGTGTTGCAGGCCACCCCTGCTGCTGGCACCCGCCTTGAGTATTACCTCTATAAGAGGGATGTTTGGTTCCGCTCCACTTCCCAAGCAATTTGGGGATGATCCAGTCCAATGCAGAGGGTTTCTCAACCAGGTTGAGTTATACTTTGAGATGCTGCCCCAGGCGTTTCCCATGGACAGAAGCAAAGTAGGTTTTGTGATATCTTTGCTTTCTGAGAGAGCCTTGACCTGGGAAAACAATTTTAAGGGGAATGTAAAAACCTGTTGTCTTGAGTTACCCTGAGTTTGTGGCTTCTTTTAAAAGGGTAGTTGATGTTCCCGCATGCTCCGCTTCTGCTGCCAAGTGCCTCGTGTCCATCAAACAGAGTACGAGAACTGTTGCTGATTACGCCATTGAATTCCGTACTCTGACAGCAGAGGTTGCTTGGAACAATAAGGCCCTCGTGGATGCTTTTTCCCATGGCCTCTTGGATACCATCAAGGATGAAGTAGCAGCCCAAGATATACCCACTGAATTGGAGAGGTTCACCACGTTTGCCATCCTCATTGACTGCAGACTCAGAGAAAGACTCTCTTTTAAGGAGCACTTGTGGAAACCTCCTGTATTTTTGTCTCCAAGCTTTGCAGTCCCACCCATGGCTTCCTCACCTCCCATGCCTCCTGGTACCGAGTCGGTCAGTAAAGGTGAACCCATGCACTTGGGTTTCACACATCTTTCTGTGGATGAGAGAACCTTTAAGAGGAGGGCGAGATTGTGCCTTTATTGTGGCCAGGCAGGTCACTTTTTACAGTCTTGTCCTGTCATGGACAGACTTTAGGTGACATTGTTTCATCCCCAGTTGTCCAGAAGGATAAGCTCCTGGTTTCGGTCACCCTTTCTTGGGCTGAGCAATCTGTCGAGATACAGGCTCTAGTCAACTCTGGGGCTGCAGGCCTGTTTATTGATTCTGCCTTTGTATCGAAGCACTCGATTCCACTGCAGCTGCGTGATACTCCACTTGCCATTGAGGCTCTTGATAGAAGACCTCTACAGCCTGCCCATGTGACTCATGAGACTGCTCCATTGTCCATGGCCGTAGGGCCTCTTTGCCATGAGATAATCCAATTCCAAGTTATTTCCTCACCTACGTTTCTGCTGGTTATTGGTTATCCTTGGTTACAGAGGTACAACCCCTCTTTTGATTGGCTCTATGCTGAGGTTCTCTCCTGTCGCGACAATGCAGTAAGACAAGTTTCAAGAAGGTAGCCAAGGTCATGTGCATCTTTTCACTCTACTCCCTGCTGGAGGAGTAACGCGATTTTTGCAATATCTTTGACAAAGGACAAGCCGGTAGTTTGACTCCACACCAGCCGTATGATTGCGCAATTGACCTTCAATCATCTCCTCATCTCCTACTGGTGCTGGTTTCTTCTTCATGAAGAAGAGTGGTGAACTTAGACCTTGCATTGATTATTGGTGTCTCAATCGTTTCACGATTAAGAATGCCTATCCGATTCTGTTGATTATGGAGTTATTTGACCACCTAAGGAAGCAACGGTTTTCACAAAGCTTGGTTTGAGAGGGGCATACAATCTTGTGAGGATTAAGGAGGGCGACAAGTGGAAAACTGCATTTAATACCAGAACAGGCCATTATGAGTACCTCGTAATGCCTTTTGGCCTTTGTAACGCCCCGGCAGTTTTCCAGGAATTTATTAACTGTACTAAATGTCCTCGAGATTTGTTGAAGTTATGTGTGGCGGTTTATCTCAATGATTTTCACATATTTTCCAAGTCCCTGTAGAGCCACCACACAGATGTCTGTTGTGTGCTTCAGAAACATAGAGAGAATAAGGGAGAAGTGCGAGTTCCATCATGAACAGGTTAAATTCCTGGGTTATGTCATTTCCACTGCTGGTTTTTCGATGGACCCAGAGAAACTTTTGGCAGTCCTACAGTGGCCCTGACCCGTGGGTTTACATCCTCTCCAGCATTTCCTGGAGTTTTACAACTATTATAAAAACGTTATTCATAACTTCTTGTCTCTGGTCAAGCCCCTAACTGATATGACCAGAAAGGATGGTAACCCACAGAGTTAGTCTCCAGAGTCCATTAAGGCCTTTGAGAGTCTCAAGGCTGCCTTTGTTTCTGTTCCTGTGTTGGCACATCCTGATCCTATGTTACCTTTTATGCTTGAGGTTGATGCTTTTGGGACTGGTGTTGGCACCCTTCTTTCTCAACATCCTACCTCTAAAAGTGCTATGCATACTTGTGGCTACTTTTCCAAGAAATTGTCACCTGCAGAGTGCAATTATGAGATTGGTGACAGAGAGCTGTTGCCGATCATTTTAACCCTGAAAGAATAGAGACATCTCCTTGAAGGTACCACTGTGCCAGTTTTCATTCTTACTGACCATAAGAATCTCACATTCTTGTCTGAGGCTAAATGCCTCTCTCCCAGAAGAGCGCGAAGGGGCTCTTTTCTTGTCAAGTTTCAATTACATTGTCTCATTCTTACCCAGTACTAAGAATGTAAGGGCTGAAGCTTTTTCACGACAATTTTCCTCCACTTCTAATATTGGGTCGGTTCCTGTTCCTGTGATTCCTACTGATCGTATTCTGCATATGGTTCACACCAATCTCACTTCACCATTGGGTGACAAAATTCATGCTACTCAGGTCCATGCTCCTCCTGAGAAACCTTGTGACTGCTGCTTTGTTCCAGAGAGTCTCCATACTGCTGTGCTCCAGACTTACCATTCTCCCAAGGCTGTTGGCCACCCAAGGAAGAATCAACTCTTTTGGGCCATTTCCCAACAATTCTGGTGGCCTAGTCTAAGTGCTGATGTAACCGCCTTCATAGCTTGCTGTTATGTGTGTGCTCAGTGTAAGCCCACGTACACACGGTCGGAGAATCTGTCGGAATGAGTCTTATCGGACCGTGTCGTCAGATAATCCGACTGTGTGTGGTATGCATCGGACTGATTCCGTCCGAATCTCCGTCCGACCCAATTTTCCAACATGTTGGAAATATTTCCCGACCAACTGGGCCGGACGGACCTAATCCGATCATGTGTAGAGCATTTTCATCGGACCAAGTGCCACGCATGCTCACATTCAAATTCCGACACGGAAGCGCTCATTCAGGTAAAACTACTGCTCGTAAGCGATATAGCACATTCGTCACACTGCAATGTTAAAAAATCATTCATCAAGCGCATTCTCTTGTTCTTTACAATGCTGCAAGAACCAACTTCTTTTGATGCTCATAGTCACACACACTTCTCCCGAACGGATTTCATTACTCTTTTTTAACCATTTCAGCAATACAATTTTAGTTTAAGTCACATCTACACAATGTTTTTTTTTTTGGATGATTTTTTTGGGGGGGGGATTCCCTAAAAATATCCTTTAACCACTTGAGGTCCGCGCTATAGTCAAATGACGGCTACAGCGCGGATCTCAAATCTATTGACGTCGTCCCCTTTAATGGCTCCCCGCGCGCTCCCAGGAGCGCGCATCTGGGAAAATCTGTGTTGGCCGTGTCCCCTGGACACAGCCAATCACAGATCGCTGTGAACGGCCAATCACAGCGTCCGTTTACAGAGCGATCGCCGCCTCCAATGGGTGATGATCTCAAATGTAAACAAATGAGATCATCTCCCATTGCCGAATCTGTCTCCTCACACAGAGACAGCGTGTGAGGAGAGAGATTCTGTGAGTTGAGAAAAAAGTGTTTTTGTGCCATCTGTGCCCGCCAGTGCCCATCTCTACCCCGCCAGTGCCCATCTCTACCCCGCCAGTGCCCACCTGTACCCACCTGTGCCCACCTGTGGCCACCTGTGCCCACCTGTGCCCACCTGTGCCATCTGTGCATCATCTGTGCACCATCTATGCAACGTCAGTGCCCATCTGTGCACCGCCAGTGCCCGCCAGTGCCCATCTGTGCACCACCAGTGCCCACCAGTGCCCACCAGTGCCAATCGGTGCCCATCTGTACCAATCGATGCCCATCTGTACCATCTGTGCCACCTCAGCAGTGCCCATCTGTACCGCCTCATCAGTGCCCATCTGTGCTGCCTCAGTGCCCATCTGTGCCGCCTCAGCAGTGCCCATCTGTGCCGCCTCAGCAGTGCCCATCTGTGCCCATCTGCTGCCTCATCAGTGCACATCTGTGCAATAAATCTGCACATCTGTGCAATAAATCAGTGCACATCTGTGCCGACCCATCAGTGCCCATCTGTGTCACCTCAGCAGTGCCCATCTGTGCCGACTCAGCAGTGCCCATCTGTGCCGACTCAGCAGTGCCCATCTGTGCTGCCTCAGCAGTGCCCATCTGTGCCCATCTGCCGCCTCATCAGTGCACATCTGTTCAATAAATCTGCACATCTGTGCAATAAATCAGTGCACATCTGTGCCGACCCATCAGTACCCATTTGTGCCGCCTCAACAGAGCCCATCTGTGCCACCTCAAAAGCGCCCATCTGTGCCACCTCAAAAGTGCCCATCTGTGCCACCTAAACAGTGCACATCTGTACAATCAGTGCACATCTGTGCCGACTCATCAGTGCACATCTGTGCCGACTCATCAGTGCACATCTGTGCCGACTCATCAGTGCCCATCTGTGCCACCCCTGCGCTGCTTCAACAGTACACATCTGTGCCACCTCATCAGTGCACATCTGTGCCATCAATCAGTGCACATCAGTGCCACCTCATCAGTGCCCATCAGTGCAGGCTTAACAACAGCAACCATGTCTAAACGAGTCTTTTCCGCCGTGGAGGCGTACAAAATTCTTTCCACGGCCGACGAGAGCAACGGGGAGCTCTATTGGTCAGATTCTCTTTCAGATTCGGATTCTGAAGCCGACATAAATTATGAGCCAGTCCTCAGCAGTGAAACACTGACTGAATCTGAGGAGGAATATATCCGGCCCATCAAACGGAGGCGTTCTAGTGAGGCAGTGCCGTCCACCAGCACCGAAGTGCCATCCACCAGCACCGCAGTGCCGTCCACCAGCACCGCAGTGCCCCGGCAAGAAAGGCCAAGTACCAGTGGGGTGTCATCTCAGCCCCAAAGGGTTAGGAGCCATGCCAGCCTTCCCTATGCCCTTCAGAACCCCTTGTGGCTTCCTCCTAATTCAAGAGAGTCCAATGTTCCCCCTTTCACTGCCCAGCCAGGAGTCCAGGTGGACACGGAGAATTTTACCCCAATAGGTTTTTTTTAATTTAATTTTTACGGAGGATATGTTGTCGTCAATTGTGGCCCAGTGCAACTTGTATGCACAACAATTTATTTTGAAAAATCCGACATCTTATTATGCCCATCCCTACGAATGGAGAGACCTAACGGTGGAGGAGTTCAAGGTTTTTTTAGGCCTCACATTTAACATGGGACTCAACAAAAAAAATCAATTGCGTACCTATTGGTCAACCCACCCCCTCCACCACACACCGCTCTTCTCTGCGGTAATGCCCAGAACCAGGTATCAGATGATCCTGAGGTTCTTACATTTCAGCGACAATACCCAGTGCCTTCCACGAAATGACCCAAATTACGACAGGCTTTACAAAATTCGACCAATACTTCATTATTTTTCACAAACATTCCCCAAATTGTTTACCCCGGACCAACACATATATGTGGATGAGTTCCTTATTCAATTTAGTGGTAGGCTTAAAATGAAGCAATTTATGCCCAGCAAAAGGGCCCGCTATGGGGTGAAGATCTACAAATTATGCGACCGAGCCACAGGGTACACATATTCATTCATAGTGTACGAAGGGAAGGACACCCAGCTGCAGCCCCCTAATTGTCCGGGCTACTTGGGATCCAGCGGAAAAGTTGTTTGGGACCTCATATACCCCCTATTGGATAAAGGCTACCACCTGTATGTAGACAACTTCTACACATCTCTGCCCCTGTTCCACAACCTTCACCGGAAGAAGACGCCAGCATGTGGCACCGTAAAAAGGAATCGGAAGGGCTTTCCTCAAAGTCTTGTGAATAAGAAGCTGCGAAAAGGAGAAACCGCAAGTCTGAGAAACAAGGAGGTTCTGGCAGTGAAGTGGAGGGACAGAAGGGATGTGTATATGTTGTCTTCTATCCACAATGATACGTTCGTGGAAATCCCCATTTTTTTCCACATTTTCCAAAAACTTCTGGAAAAAAATGAACCATTGAAAAGACTCATTATGCCTCATAGATTATACGTTGGGGCGTTAGCTTTCCAAAATGGGGTCATTTTCTGGACGTTTCCATTGCCCTGGTGTTCCAGGGCCTTCAAAACTGTAATAGGTGGTTCAGAAATGAAATGTGTAATTTATGCTCCTAGAATGCCTGAAGGTGCTACTTCAAAATTAGGCCTCTGTATGTGGTCAGGCTGTGTAAAAGTCTCACACATGTGGTATCGTTATACTCAGGAGGAGTAGGAAAATGTATTTTGGGGTGCTATTTTTGCTATGTAAATGCTATGTGTTGGAAATATCTTATAAACCGACAACTTTGTGTAAAAAAAAATGCGTTTTCATTTTTTTCCACATTTTCCAAAAACTTCTGAAAAAAAATGAACCATTGAAAAGACTCACTATGCCTCATAGATTATACGTTGGGGTATTAGCTTTCCAAAATGGGGTCATTTTCTGGACGTTTCCATTGCCCTGGTGTTCCAGGGCCTTCAAAACTGTAATAGGTGGTTGAGAAATGAAATGTGTAATTTATGCTCCTAGAATGCCTGAAGGTGCTACTTCAAAATTAGGCCTCTGTATGTGGTCAGGCTGTGTAAAAGTCTCACACATGTGGTATCGTTATACTCAGGAGGAGTAGGAGAATGTATTTTGGGGTGCTATTTTTGCTATGTAAATGCTATGTGTTGGAAATATCTTATAAACGGACAACTTTGTGTAAAAAAAAATGTGTTTTCATTTTTTTCCACATTTTCCAAAAACTTCTGGAAAAAAATGAACCATTGAAAAGACTCATTATGCCTCATAGATTATACGTTGGGGTATTAGCTTTCCAAAATGGGGTCATTTTCTGGACGTTTCCATTGCCCTGGTGTTCCAGGGCCTTCAAAACTGTAATAGGTGGTTGAGAAATGAAATGTGTAATTTATGCTCCTAGAATGCCTGAAGGTGCTACTTCAAAATTAGGCCTCTGTATGTGGTCAGGCTGTGTAAAAGTCTCACACATGTGGTATCGTTATACTCAGGAGGAGTAGGAGAATGTATTTTGGGGTGCTATTTTTGCTATGTAAATGCTATGTGTTGGAAATATCTTATAAACCGACAACTTTGTGTAAAAAAAAATGCGTTTTCATTTTTTTCCACATTTTCCAAAAACTTCTGAAAAAAAATGAACCATTGAAAAGACTCACTATGCCTCATAGATTATACGTTGGGGTATTAGCTTTCCAAAATGGGGTCATTTTCTGGACGTTTCCATTGCCCTGGTGTTCCAGGGCCTTCAAAACTGTAATAGGTGGTTGAGAAATGAAATGTGTAATTTATGCTCCTAGAATGCCTGAAGGTGCTACTTCAAAATTAGGCCTCTGTATGTGGTCAGGCTGTGTAAAAGTCTCACACATGTGGTATCGTTATACTCAGGAGGAGTAGGAGAATGTATTTTGGGGTGCTATTTTTGCTATGTAAATGCTATGTGTTGGAAATATCTTATAAACGGACAACTTTGTGTAAAAAAAAATGTGTTTTCATTTTTTTCCACATTTTCCAAAAACTTCTGGAAAAAAATGAACCATTGAAAAGACTCATTATGCCTCATAGATTATACGTTGGGGTATTAGCTTTCCAAAATGGGGTCATTTTCTGGACGTTTCCATTGCCCTGGTGTTCCAGGGCCTTCAAAACTGTAATAGGTGGTTGAGAAATGAAATGTGTAATTTATGCTCCTAGAATGCCTGAAGGTGCTACTTCAAAATTAGGCCTCTGTATGTGGTCAGGCTGTGTAAAAGTCTCACACATGTGGTATCGTTATACTCAGGAGGAGTAGGAGTATGTATTTAGGGGTGTTATTTGTGGTATGCACATTCCGTGTGGGAGAAATAAGCTATTACAATGAAAATTTTGTGAAAAAAAAAAATCTTAATTTTGCAAAGAATTGTGGGAAAAAATTACAACTTAAAATAACTCACCATGCCTCTTACTAAATACATTGGAATGTCTACTTTCCAAAAAGGGGTCATTTGGGGGGCATTTGTACTTTCCTGGCTTGTTAGGGTCTCAAGAATGGAGATAGGCCTTAGTACATCAGATGTGATCTTTTTTTGCAAATCTTTATGATTTGCACCATAGCTTGTAGACTCTATAAATTTCACACAGATCATATAATATGCAATAATTTGGGTTATTTTTACCAAAGATGTGTAGTAGTATAAATTGTGGCCAAAATTTATGAAGAAAAATTGCTAATTTGCAAAATTTTATCACAGAAACTAAGAAAAATTCATTTCTTTTCAAAATTTTCGGTCTTTTTTCATTTATAGCGCAGAAAATAAAAAACCGAGAGGTGATCAAATACCACCAAAAGAAAGCTCTATTGGTATGAAGAAAAGGACAAAAAAATCATTTGGTTACAGTGTTGCATGACTGAGTAATTGTCATTTAAAGTGTGAGAGCACTGAAAGCTGAAAATTGGTCTGGGCATGAGGGGGGTTTAAGTGCCCAGTAAGCAAGTGGTTAAAGACACTGCTCATTTCTCCTTTTTTTTTACTTTTTATTTTTGGGTGTAAACTTACAACAACAACATTATTGTATTTTTTAGATTTTCTTTTTCTTTTTTAACCTACAGGAGGTTGTTTAGTGTTGGTACCCCTTGTTATTTAGTTCACTTTGTATTTTGAAAATGTACCTGCCTGCTCACAAATAAACTGTACTTTTTGAAGGAAAACACATTACACAAGTATTTCATCAAACAAAAATAAAATTTATTTTGTTTGCTCGAAAATAAAACTAGGAACGCAGCACTGGAGAAACTTCTTAACTTTGGTGCAGCCTTTGGCCCCCAGGGCAGACATGACTAAATTACATATAAAAAAATTGGTGGCCTGAGGAGTACATATCTCAGGGAGAGAAGTCTGCTCCTGAAGTCCTAGAGAGCAGGAAATTCAGATGACATTTCTGTCCCCAGGATGGTGATCTTGAAGAGGCTGCATCTTCTGGCACACCAGACTCATCCCAGGCCATCACTCTCTGGTCTTCCTTTGTGGCTTCCCACCAGGCATCCTTCCAGGCTGTGGCTGGGCTCCTGTAGCTGGGGCAGGAGGAGAAGGAGGGCGTTGGTGGACCTCCTGGCTGCCACTTGCCACAGCCTCCCCCCGACTGAGGTCTTCCTGTGTATGAAAAGGGGACATAGTTTTAGTTTTTTGATCATCAATCACAACATTTTATGCTCCTGGCTTTTGCTATTTGACTGTTACCAAATAGAACAGACTATCATTCTGACACCAGCATTTTTCTTTCCTGTCCCAATCATTTTTGGTCACTACTGTCTATTGAGATGTAAACCACTTTGAGAAATCTCAACTTACTGATCAATAAGAACATCTAGTTAACATCATTAAATGTAACACAAGAAATATGTTCAACAATGCAATACCTGTCTCAAGCTGGGCCCCACCACATGGTGCTGCCTGGAAGGCCCAGGTTGGACATCAGAAGCCTCAGCTGGGGGTGAAGGATGCCTTGGAGGAAGCCTGGAGAGGGGTGGCCTGGGTACCCCCTGGTCTACCAGAAAATGCAGCCTGTCAAAGTGCACCATCCTGGGGTAATAAACAGCATCTGGATCTCCTGCTCTCAAGGACTCCAGGTGCTTCTTTCTTTCCCTGAAATATGTAAGCTTCATGGCCACAATTTTGCGATTCAGATATCTCATGTCTGCCGTGGGGACCCTGATCTGCACCAAAGCAAGCAGTTTCTCCAGTGCTGCATTCCTCTTTGATCTGTCATAATAAAATTTGTTGTGGAACTGCCACAGGCAGGGCATCTCCATGTAGAGCTCGAGGAATAGCCCCATAAAGTTGGAATTGTTGAATGGGTCCATTTTGTCTGCAAGACACAACACAAGACAAACCCTCAAATACTAATAATGCAATTAACATCCCTCCTAATCTTGTCCCAACAGCGGCCTATATACAAGCAGTCTAGTCTAGTGAAGCACAAAGTTAAAAATGTTACCTTCATTTCGACGTTCGCCACGTCCGTGACTCACACTCTCCTCCCAGATCGTACAGACGATACACATGTGTGGCGTTTTATATACAGTGCGCATGCGTGAAACTCCGTCCGCCCCTGACGTTCTTTCCATACTATTCCCCGCCCCTTCGCTTCCCGCGCAGTGAGGAGAGCTCATGGCGGAGAGAACGCAGGTGCGCAATAATAGTTCCACTAACGAGGAGGAGGGTGAGGAAAGCCTGGAGCCTGAAACGTCCCGATCCAGGAAGACAAGATTTAAGGCCTCAAATATGTCTTTTGGAGAGATGTTGGAGATGGTCGACATATTGAACAGAACCGACTATGATGGGAAGTATGGACCTTACCCAAACCCAAATATCAGAAAGGCCAAGATCATGAATAAAGTTGTGAAGAGTCTTCTAAAGAATTTTGGGGTACGCCGATCCAAGGATCAACTGAGAAAACGCTGGTCAGACCTGAAACTGAGGGAGCACGAGCAGTACCTAAGGATCAAGCGTGTTCTTAAAAAAAGTAAGTAGTTGTCGTGTGTTCATATGATTATTCTTGCTTGCATACATGCTCCATGTGCTTTGATTTCATGTTGTGCATTTTAAAATGGCCACTTTCAAGGTCATGGTTTTGTTCGTTCGTATGAAACATCGTTCTGCAGGGAAGTATTCCAGCTTAACAAAGTGGCCCCAATAATGTTCTCACCTTGTAATTCGCCCCAAAAAACAATTGTACAACACTTCCAAGCAATGTTTCATATTCTTATTTTAAGTATGAGGACACCAGGGACCATGAGGACACCAGGGACCACACCTCTCCCAAAGAAGGGCAACTTCCAAAATAAGAAACAGAGGAGCAGGAGCAGGAGCAGGAGGAGGAGGAAGAAGGAGAGATCGTGGAGGTTGGCCAAATTGTCACCACAACAGGTGAGTGTCGGAGAACGCAGCTTCCGGTAAGCTCATCAATGTATATCCCCATATTTGGATTACATGGTGTGTTTGTTTTTTTTTTTCTAGGTGATGTGGAGGAAGATTCCCGTTTTACCAGTGAAAGTGCCCAGATCTTGATCGGGGAGATAATGGGGTGCAATAGGGATTTGGAAATTGTACAACAAAACATCAATGATGTTAAAAATAAAATGAAGAACATCATTGATGTTTTGGGGAGAGTGTGAAAACGAAAAAAATAGATAGGGTTTTATTTTTGCTTTTTAAACAAAAAATTTTGTATTTTGCATAATTTCAAATTTGGAAGATGCACAGAGTGTGTAAATATGCGCTATCTCCCATCATGGGGGATCAATGTACATGTTTTGTGGAAAGTGTCTGAGATGAAGGGGTTGCAGCCCCAAAGCATGTACATTGATCCCCCATGATGGGCGTTAGCACATGTTGACACAGTGTGCATCTTCCAAATTTGGATTTTTCAGGGGTGACACCCCATGTGATGAAGGCAATATCAGCCCAGTTTGTACATACTCATGTCTGATATTGTCTTCACTTTTCCAAGTTGAACTTTGTAAGTTCCTGTGTTCTGTATTTTACGGTTTGATGCATGCCTGTTTACACAAAAAAACAAGTAAAAAATAAATATGATTAAACTGGGTTTTGGATACCCAAAATATCTTGGTTTGTTGTAAAAACCTTTACTAAACGCACATATGAATGTGCTTGTATTAAAAAGTTGAATTCTCAACAATGTGTGGCTTCCTTTTTCATTGGGATTAAAATGTATTTGTAGGGAAATTTGAGTTTGTGCTGAGAAGGAGTGCGATTTACTAAAGGCAACTCCACTTTGCACTCCAAGTGCAGTTTCAGGTGTACTTTTGCAGTGCACTTGTAGTGCATAGTGGATGTGCCTTTAGTAAAAAGCACCCACAGTGATGTGTAAAATTGGACAATCATGCCATTTTCCTGCCAGGGTGCTGAAAATGAGCATGATTTAGATCAGTAATGCACTACACATTAGTTAACAAAAAGAAGGTGTGTGTGTGTAGCAGACCCATAATAAGATTAGCTGAAGAAGAGACTGTCCCCTCATCTCGCTCTGAACTTGGGTTTGCACTGTTGATGAAAAAGGCACAACTTGACAAAAAATGGCAAAGTGGGAGGCCACAGTCTGCCATTCCTGTTGCGTTGAAGGACACTGTGTAGTGACACAAGAAAAAAAACTAGTAATTTTACAAATCAACATTGCATGCAGATTAGACACCCACATTTTTGGACAAAATTAGGCCGCGTACACACGGGCGGACTGTTCGCCCAACTTTGTCCGCTGAACAGTGTTTCAGCGGACAGTGCGCTCGTGTGTGGGCTTCAGCGGACTGTTTCAGCGGACAGTCTGACGAACAAAGTTTTTCGGAATTTCCGTAAGACAGTCCGCTGAAACTTGGTTTCAGCGGACAGTCCGCTCGTGTGTAGGCTCGTTCGACAGACTAAGTTTCGCGCATGCCCAGAAAGGATTTACAGGGCGGACAGGGCGGAAGCGCTCGGTCTTGTAAAACTAGTGTTCGTATTGAAGCTAGCATATTCGTCATGCTGCTAATTTTGTGGTTTTTTAATATATCCCGTTCTTTTCTTCTTCGTAATGCAAGAAAAGTGAAGTAGCTTTGCTGCTTATATTCACACAGAGTTATACCACATGTTTTTATTCATCCTCATCCTATGATTAATCTTCCAATTATAGAAAAAATATATTCTAAATTATTAAAAAAAAACAAAAAACAAAAAAAAAAATATATATATATAGATATATAGATAGATATAGATATATATATCTATCTATATATATATATATAAAAAAAACAATTTAAAAAAAAATATATATATATATATATATATGTATATATATATATATATATATATATATATATATATATATATATATATATATATATATATATATATATTATATATATATATATTTTTTTTTTTTAAATATAGAATTTATCTATTACTATATATTTTTGGAACTACTATTGTCATTTTTTTTTTTTTTTTTTTGTGGGGGGGGGGGGGGGTTGAAACAAGATGGACTTGCATTTTTTTTGGCCAAGCAGGACTATGCAAGTAGAGATAGATAGATAGATAGATAGATAGATAGATAGATAGATAGATAGATAGATAGATAGATAGATAGATAGATAGATAGATAGATACCCAAACCAGCATTTTAGCTTACACATGATTGCATGTTCAAAATCAGCAGAGCTTCCCCTCATTTCAAATGTTAAGCCTCAAATTTACAGCGACTGCACTTCCAAGTGCACTTGCAGTGCTTTAAAAATTGCACTTGAAGTTAGCATATTTACATGAACGTGTGTTTTGTAAATAACCCCCAGAGTCTTTTGACATGTATCTGCCTACTCACAAATAAACTTTGTTTTTTAAGCCAAAATTAAAAAAAAAAAAAAACATACAATATTTTTTTGAAATAATAAATTTTTATTTTTCCTCAGAACAAAACTAAATCAAGAGGGAGGCAACACTGGAGACAATTTTGACGTTTGTGAAGCCTTTTGTCCCCCAGGCACACATCAAGTGAGTGGCCACCAAAATTCCGAACCTGTGTAGCATGTAAATAGGGAGCACAACCAGGTCCTAGAATCCCAAAGACCAGGAACAGCAGCAGATGAGATCTATGTCCCCAGACTGTGGTACTACAACAGCCTGCGTCTTCTTTCAGAGCAGACTGAAGCCAGGCAGTCACTTGCGACTCTTCCGTCTAGCCTTCCCTCCACGCTTCGCTGGAGGCTGTGCCTCTGGTGGTGGACTTGTGGTAGGAGGAGGAGGAGGAGGAGGAGGAGGAGGAGGAGCAGTAGGGTCTGCGTTATAAAGCTTGGTGGTCGGTGTGAGCTCACCCTTCAGACCCCGTTGGATGGCATCAAAAAATATTGCTTCACACAAGTTGCGCTGTGGTTTTTCCATTTCGAGTAGCTTACTAGCCAGATAAGTGCCATAGGCCTCCTCCGGATTGGGGGGTTTGGACAGAACTTGGGTGGCTTGGCGTATAAGTGCCAAGGACTCCTCCTCTGTACGGGTCATCCTCCTGGGCCTTTTGCTGGCTAGGCGGAGAGGAGGGACCTGACTTTCCGTCCGACACCTGCTGGGCCCAGCTAGCTCCTGTGTGTGGCTGGTCCCGGCCTCCTCCTCCATACCACTGGTCCCGGCCTCCTCCTGGGTGAGCTCATCCTGTGTAAAAAACAAAGAAATCAATAAATAAAATATGTCTATATTTTGAAATCATCAATCACTAACAATTTTACAGTTCTCACTTGCAAATACATTTGTCTTGAAATACAAAAGGCTATCATTTTGACACCATCATTTTTCCATCAGTTCACCAAGATTTGAGCCACATTTGTGTAAACTACTGTATCCTTCTATCTAATTTAATTTGTGATGAAATCCTAGATTTGGAAGCAATTCAAACATTGAACTTTACATCATTAATATTTGAGCAATCCAAACTTTAGAAACTAAAATATACCTGGCTCCAGCTGGGCGCATCAACTTCGTCCAGCAAGGAAGGGTCTGGATCTTCCAGGGATGGCTCACCTGAGGTGGAGGGAAGGGTGGAGGGACGGGTAGACGGAAGAGTCGAAAGTGACTGCCTGGCTTCTGACGTGTCATCCAGAAAACGCAGCCTGTC
This sequence comes from Lithobates pipiens, assembly GCF_037356315.1. NCBI lineage: Eukaryota > Metazoa > Chordata > Amphibia > Anura > Ranidae > Lithobates > Lithobates pipiens. The sequence goes on along the minus strand of NW_027507748.1, from coordinate 162,284,606 downwards.
ATAATACCACAGCCTAGGTACATAGACCTGACCTGCTGCTGATCCTGATGTTTGGGACTCTAGGATCTTTCTGCGCTCCCGCCTATACACGCTACGCAGGTTCTTAATTTTGGCGTTCACAAAGTCAGTGTCTGCCTGGGGGAGTCGGGTTTTCACAAACGTCAAAACTGTCTCCAGTGTCTTCTTCCGGGCAGCACGGCTAGAATATTGGGGGTGTTTTGAATCCCAAAGACTACTGTGCGACTCAATTAAATCCAGAAATGTGGAGAGGAAGGCCTCCTCCTTAAAGGGGTCTGGGGTATACCTTTGCATTTTCTGTTTATGTTGTTTTCTGAAAAACAAAAAATAAATAAATAAATAAATAAATACAAAAAAAAAAGTCAGACCAAATGCACACTATTTATATTGTGACAATGTAGGCGAGACACACACTACCACACACGCTACCCCCACACACACACGCTACCCCCCCACACACACACTACCCCCCACACACACACTACCCCTCCCACACACACAAACACTACCCCCCCCCCCACACACACACACACACACACACACACACACACACACACACACACTACCCCTCCCACACACACACACTACACACACTACTGCCCCATACACATACACACACACACACACACACACACTACCCCTCCCACACACACACAAACACTACCCCCCCACACACACACACACACACACACACACACTACCCCCCCCACACACACACACACACACACACTACCCCTCCCACACACACACACTACACACACTACTGCCCCATACACATACACACACACACACACACTACCCCTCCCCCACACACACAAACACTACCCCCCCTCACACACACACACACACACACACACTACCCCCCCCCCACACACACACACACACACACACACACTACCCCCCCCTATACACCCACCCCCACCCCCACACTACCACACAAAACACCAACCCCACTCAACCACCAACCCACATAAAAATCAATTAAACATCAATAAGATTACATTTCAATATACACATTCCTAACGCAGGCTTGAAATTAAACTAAAATAAAACGAAAACTATCTTACCGTCGCGTGTAGCACTCGCTGCTTCCGTTCGGACAAGCGTACGGCCTCGCGGTAACGCTTTATATACAGCGCATGCGTTCAGGCTCCGCCTGCATCGCCCGCCCCTGACGTTCCTTGTGACCGTATTTCCCCGCCCCTTTTACCCTCGTTCCGCTGTGGGTGAATGATAGGAGAAAATGGCGGACGCAAATTCAATTAGCAGCGTGAGCAGCGCGGAGGAAAGCCATGGACCCCATGCTTCCGGAGCAAGGAGGAGATATAAGGCCACCAATATGGCCTTTGAAGAGATGGTGGAGATGGTGGCTATATTAAGAAGGGAGGACTATGATGGGGAACATGGCCCGTACCCCAAACCTAATGTCCGGAAAAGCGCCATCTTGGATAAGGTCGTGACAACGTTGCAGAACAAATTTGGGGTACAAAGAGGCAAGGACCAGCTCCGGAAACGATGGTCCGACATCAAGTCCAGGGAGCCGGACCAATATCACTGCATCAAAAAGGCCCTGAAAAAAAGTGAGTAAACTCCGCGTTTATCGTGACTGTCGGACATAATCGTTCGTATAGGTATTATATGTAAATCTGGCGGATTTGTTCGTAATCGTTCGTGTAGGTATTGTATGTAAATCTGGCGGATTTGTTCGTAATCGTTCGTGTAGGTATTGTATGTAAATCTGGCGGATTTGATCGTTCGTGTAGTTAATAGTTCATGTAATGAGCGCATATGGTTGTTCGTATATGTGGGCGTAAATAGCATGAATTTGTATATGGTGTAAATTTATCTGGTGTTGGATTAGATTTTAATTAGTTATTAATTTTTTTGTATTGTTCATGATAAACTGAATTGTCACACTCAGTTTCTAGGATATAAATTTTTAATAAAGTTTCATAAATTTATTCAGTGCAATGTAGACTCAATAAAAAAAAATGAGATAGATAGATAGATAGATAGATAGATAGATAGATAAAATGCTGGTTCAACATCTGGACTGGGAAACATTTAGTGTAGTTTGGGACATCATAGAACATTTTTTGACATAATCACACACAGGTACTCCAGGGGATGATTCGAGTGTGTCCGTCTGTGAAACTTGGACAAAAGATATAAAGTATCACAGTTTGGTTAAAGGCTAGGTTCACATTGCTGCAATGTACGAGATCAAATGTGATTTGCACCGCACTGCAGTGCAAATCACATGTGATCTCTGTGTGATGCGATTTCAGCCATACATATAGTATGGCTGAATTCGCATCGCATCCGGCCCAAACTTGTACATGGCCCTTTTTTTAGTCCACAGCCGAATCGGATCACATGGGTGTTCACACCATGTGGTCCGATTCCTGTCCGAGTTTAAAGATTGCACTGTGAAATGAGAACTAATTTGGAGGTGTCAATAAAACTTTACACTGATACTCCCAGCAGGTCACATAGGGCAGTGCGAACTGCGCATGCGATGCGTGAAACCACAGTAGATTTGCAGCGTTCACACATCGCAGCAGTCTGAACACAGCCTAACTAAAAAAAAGTCATTTTAATGATGTATTAAACTATGAGCTTGTAATAACCAGCTAATAATTGTACACCACTTCAAACCAATGTTTCATATTCAAATTTCTGAACTCAAATATCACTATGCTTAAAAGTATCCTTTTTTTTTTTTTCATTCTCATAGGGGAACAAAGACTGAGACAAGAGGCGGAGCAGCCCTGGACCCCCCGACCTCGCCAGCCTGATTGGGCACTTAGCCCCAGCCCCGCGTCGGTATTGGAGCTGCCCAGCCCAGTGTCCGAGAGGGAACAGCCAAGCTCCGTATCCTCTGCTGGACCAAGCTCCGAGAGGGAACAGCCAAGCTCCGTATCCTCCGCTGGACCAAGCTCCGTAGCTCCACTGGATCAGCCAAGCCCAGGGCTAGATGTGGAGGAGGAAGAGGTGGTGGAGATACACACCCCACAAAGTGAGTGTCTGACAACCCAGCTTAAGGTAAACAATTAATGGCTGTATATGTTAACCAATTTTTTATCTACACATGTTTTTAGGTGATGATCTGGTTGTGGAAGGACAACAAGCTGCAGAGCCATTTACAAGCGACAGTGCCCAGAGGCTGATTGGGCAGATCATGGCCTGGAATGGCAGGATGGATTTAATCGAGAACAACATCCATGCCATGCAACACCAAATCCATGCCATGCAACAGCAACTGGTCACTATGAGGCAGGAAATGAAGAACATGATCGATGTTTTAGGGAGAATCTAAGCCCCTTTTCCCTAAAACGAAACATCATGTTCTTCATTTCCTTGCCAAAATTTTTTTAAGGTTTTTACAATATTGTTTTTAGAGGCCAAATTTTGAAGATGCACACGGTGTGTCAACATGTGCTATGTGCCATCAGAGGATCGCAATGGACGCATTTGGTGTTTGCAAACCCTTCCTCATTCTAGTATGTGAGAGGAAGGGATTGCACACACCAAACACGTCCATTGATCACTCATGATGGTACATAGCACATGTTGACATTACCAATTTTTGGTGTGCATCTTCAAAATTTGGCTTTACCCCTTGTTTTATGTAAATAGTTAAAAATATGCTTTTATTTTTAATTTTTGTGATAATTGTATTTTAGATATATATATATATATATATTTCTATGTTTACAAAAAAAGAAAAGAAAAAATTTTTAAAAAAAAACACACAAAAAGAAAAATATCTAAAAACGAGGCACTGGTTGGAATGTGCACTATTAAAAAATCGATGTGTGTGTGTGTCTACTTCTTTCAATACTCAATACCAGTTTGGGAAGTCATTTTGTGTTTTCTGTCACAAAGGGCCTTATTTCCTATTGTCAAAAACCACTTTGCTATACAAATGCACTAGGACAGGAATATGCAATTAGTGGAAATCCAGCTGTTGCAGAACTACAAGTCCCATGAAGCATAGCAAGACTGACAGCCACAAGCATGAGACCCAGAGGCATGATTGACTTGTAGTTTTGCACCAGCTGGAGGTTGGCCAATTGCATATCCCTGAATTAGGACAATGTAGGAGACAAGCAACGTGAAAAGCAAACAAGAACCAAACTTAAAAATTTTAACAGACAATACATATTTCAAGAAAAATACATTTTTATTGCTCAGCTGGCATTGGAATAGCCCCCCTACCATTAAAATAGCTGACATAGCGGTCACGCACCTCACGTGCTGTTTGGGGGGCTAAGCCAGGAAGGGCATGATCCAGCCCTGTCAGTTCTGGAAATATTAGTCCGGCCTCAGGCCCAATAGGCTGCAGGTACTGGTTACCTGAAAATTTACGTAGAAAATTGTGCAGAATGCAGCAGCACAGAATCACATAGTTCAGTTTATATTCTGCAAGGTTGATCGCTGTCAGTAACAGACGGAACCGGCTGGCCATAATGCCAAAGGCACTCTCCACAACCCTTCTTGCTCTGGCCAGCCGGTAATTAAAAACCCTCCTCTCCGGGGTGAGGGTCCTTTGGGGGAAGGGTTTCATAAGATGTTCACTCAGACCGAACGCTTCATCAGCCAGAAACACAAACGGTAGACCCTCCACATTCTCTGCATCTGGTGGCAAGTCCAGGCCACCAGTGATAAGACGGTGGCAGAACTCGGTCTGCCTAAAGACTCCTCCGTCAGACATCCGGCCGTTCTTCCCCACATCCACATAAAGAAAGTCACATTGTGCCGACACCACCGCCATTAGCACCACACTATGGAACCCCTTATAATTCCAATAGTAGGACCCCGAATGGGGTGGGGGCCCAATCCTCACATGTTTCCCGTCGATCGTCCCTCCGCAGTTGGGAAAGTCCCAACGGGCAGCGAATTGGGAAGCCACAGTCTGCCATTCCTGTGGCGTGGAAGGACACTGGGGAGTCAAACACAGGAAAAAAAAATTTGTCATTAAATAAAAACAATTCATAACAAATAAAACTCAAAAACATTTTGGAACAACAGTTAAACAGAAATATTGCAAATTTGTTTTCTGCAAAAAAAAAAAATAGGCGGACCAATTCACAGATTAATCAGCCCTCTGATGGACCAGGGGACATAAATTAGGTGGGTAAGTGGGGTGGGGGGACTAATTAATGAGTATCCAACACCTGCAAGCAATTTGATTGGGGTGGGGGGACTAATTAATGAGTATCCAACACCTGCAAGCAATTTGATTGGGGTGGGGGGACTAATTAATGAGTATCCAACACCTGCAAGCAATTTGAGTGAGGTGGGGGGACTAATTAATGAGTATCCAACACCTGCAACCAATTTGAGTGGGGGGACTAATTAATGAGTTGACAATCCATATCTATCTATCTATCTATCTATCTATCTATCTATATCTATATCTCTATCTATCTATCTATCTATCTATCTATCTATCTATCTATCTATCTATCTATCTATCTATCTATCTATATATCTATCTATCTATCTATCTATATCTATATCTATCTATCTATCTATCTATCTATCTATCTATCTATCTATCTATCTATCTATCTATCTATCTATCTCTATATCTATCTATCTATCTATCTATCTATCTATCTATCTATCTATCTATCTATCTATATCTATCTATCTATCTATCTATCTATCTATCTATATCTATATCTATCTATCTATATCTATATCTATATCTATATCTATATCTATCTATCTATCTATCTATCTATCTATCTATCTATCTATCTATCTATCTATCTATCTATCTATCTATATCTCTATCTATCTATCTATCTATCTATCTATCTATCTATCTATCTATCTATCTATCTATCTATCTATCTATCTATCTATCTATCTATCTATCTATATCTCTATCTATCTATCTATCTATCTATCTATCTATCTATCTATCTATCTATCTATCTATCTATCTATCTATCTATCTATATCTCTATCTATCTATCTATCTATCTATCTATCTATCTATCTATATCTATCTATCTATCTATCTATCTATCTATCTATCTATCTATCTATCTATCTATCTATCTATCTATCTATCTATCTATCTATATCTCTATCTATCTATCTATCTATCTATCTATCTATCTATCTATCTACACACACACACACACACACACACACACACACACACACACACACACACACACACACACACACACACACACACACACACACACACACGGTGTATACAAAGAGTATACAAAGGGTGGGGGGCAAGTAAAATAGTACAATGGAGCTGACAATAGGAATTATAGAGAAAAACAGTCTCGGCTGTGGGTGTATATGGGGCCCAGGATTGAATGCTGAGGACGTTAATGAAAGCAAATATGCACGTGGGACACAAAAAGGTAAAAACCTCAAAAAAAATGACACAAAAAAAAAAAATGCATGCATTCATATAAAGGGGACATTCACATCATATTCCTGTCATGGATATTAAAAGTCATGATGAAATGAATACAAACATACAATGCATATAATGCATATAATGCAATATTAAAAGAACAAACTTACCTTCATATATTCCTTCTGCAGGACCCGAATAATTGCAGAACAGGTCTCTGGAATAATGATCCCCAGAGCCTGGGGGGAGATGCCTGTCGAGAACTTGAGGTCCTGAAGGCTTCTCCCTGTCGCCAAGTAGCGCAACGTGGCGACGAGCCTCTGCTCCGGAGTGATGGCTTGCCGCATGCAGGTATCCTGCCTGCTGATATAAGGGGTCAGCAAAGCCAGCAGACGGTGAAAAACGGGGTCCGTCATCCTGAGATAATTCCTGAAATCATCAGGATTATTCTCACGGATCTCACGGAGTAAAGGCATATGCGAGAATTGGTCACGCTGGCGCAACCAATTCTTTGTCCATGAACTCCTCCTCACCCTGTTCACAGACTGGGCTCGGGTCAAAGTATTAACCCCAACACCAAGCCCCAATATAGCACAAACTCGTTCCCGAGTACGTCCACTCTCCATGGCTTTGAAACGGTTGGCTGGACAGACAAGCTCAACTGAACGCACTGAAGAACAGCCAGACCTATGAAGAACGACCTGAAACCCAGAAACGAGCGGACCAGAAGCGCCTAATAACAGGTACAACTGATCCACGCGTACCGAAAGACAGATACAAACCTCACAGGTAGACTGCGCCGCAGTGAACGGACAAATTAAGCTGAAGTCTGAAAAGCGCGAATCGTCTCTAACCAAACTTCTACTAACGCAAAGTCAGCAGAAGGAGCCCAAAGGGTGCTTTGCTGTGTCTTGGACTTCCTATTTCTAGTCCTGTCGTACGTGACGTACGTCATCGCGCACGCTTTCAGCGGACTGTTCGTTCATCGTGTGTGGTCAAGTCCGTTCATGCAAATTTTGAGCGGACTGTTTGTCGGATTGTCTGACGAACTAAGTTGGGCGAACAGTCCGCCCGTGTGTACGCGGCCTTAGTATAACATTTTTTTAAATGAGTATTTAAAGCCTAAAGTATAAGGTCCCCTTATGAGAGTCCTAACCCCCCCCATCCCCCCCATCTGATGGGCCCTTGATAAAAAATGAGGGGGGATGTTTAGGAGAGGCAACCCTCTACACTTGATTGAGAGATGAATGCCTAAATAATGTGTGATACTTTGTGAAGCCCCTCCTTAGTTACACTATTGGCAGCCCACCGGACAGGTAAGAAGTGTCATAATAACAAAATGGAAGCACATTTTGACATTCTGCTATTACATAGCAAGAAAATTAATGTGTTAAAAAAATCAAAATAGCATTTGAAAGTATTGAGGACCTTACACTACATGCTTTGGTGAATTGTTCCATAAATATTATCATGAAAAAGGTATTTAGAGTGTGTATTGGGTTGGGTCAAGTCATCAGATAGAAGTTTGCTATCAGCTGAGGTAACAGTTGGGGAGAGGGGGGTTACTAATGAGTTTGGCACAACTCCAAAAAACAATAAAAGGGTCACTTTGCATGAATTGAAGCACACACATCACATTTGTAGAGATTTTAGGGGGTGTTTAGGGGAAAGCAATACTATGGAACTGACAAAAGACATTGTCAAGTGACTAGACTATAGTTGTAGGGGCCAAGAAGAGCATGGTGGGGAAGTTAGTGAGGCAAATCCGCATGAGGACAAAGGGGCAGAGCATATGAATTAGAGCATATTGCAATGATGGTAATTAGGGAATGAGGAAAGAAATGCAAGACATTAGCAATCATGAAATACATAGAATGTGATGTTTAAGGTTAAAAATTAGCATAATATAGTCCTTCAGCAGGAGCTGAATGATGGCAGAATAGGTCTCTGGAATAATGATCCCCAGAGCCTGGGGGGAGATGCCTGTAGAGAACTTGAGGTCCTGAAGGCTTCTCCCTGTTGCCAAGTAGCGCAACGTGGTGATGAGCCTCTACTCCAAAGTGTTGGCTTGCTGCATGCAGGTATCCTGCCTGGTGATATAAGGTGACAGCAAAGCCAGCAGACAGTAAAAAACGGGGTCCGTCATCCTGAAAATAATCCAGAAGTGATCAGGATTATTCTCGCGGATCTCACGGAGCAAAGGCATGTGGGAGAACTGGTGACGCTGGCGCAAACCAATTCTTGGTCGTCCAAACATGTTTCATCTACGTACTCATCGTATAGTTTGTGCTGTGCAGGGGTTCTTACTTTGACTTTGACACAAGCCCTTTGGCTTGTGTCAAAGTCAAAGTAAGAACCCCTGCACAGCACAAACTGTACGATGAGTATGTAGATGAAACATGTTTTGAAAATGGTCGGCTGGTCAGAACGGACACCAGAAAGCAACGCTAAACAGCAAGGTCTGAAAGGACGACCTGAATAGCAGAAGCAAGCAGACAATAAAAAATGCCTTTCAAAGCGTACTATACCAAGATAGAGTCCACAATGAGAAGCAAATACTTAATGACTGCACGCACTGATTATCAGATACGCAAAGACAAGCACAAACTGAAGAGCAGTAGCTTTCTGAATCACTAATCTGAAAAGCGTGAATCGTCTTTCACTAAACTTCTACTAAAACACGAGATCAACAGAAGGAGCCCAAAGGGTGCCGGACGTGGTGCTGAACTTACTTTTTCTAGTCCCGCCGTACACGGCTTACGTCACCGCGTTCTTGGCAACCGCAAAATCAGACAACTTGGCCCGACCGTGTGTATGCAACAGTTTCGGACACAATCCGTCGGACTAAATCCGACGGGCAAAATCCGACGGATTTGGTTGGCAAAATCTCCGACCGTGTGTACGTGGGCTAAGACTCCACGACAACTTCCAGTGGGCCTCCCACAACCCATACTCAATGGAGAAGGCCCTGGACCCACCTGTCTATTGATTTCATTGTGGAGTTACCCAACTCCCAGGGCAACACAGTTATCCTTATGGTTGTTGACAGGTTCTCAAAAATGTGTCATTTTATTCCACTTAAGAAGTTGCCCACTTCTAAGGAACTGGCTTCTATTTTTGCTTGGGAGATCCTTTGCTTACATGGGCTACCCAAGGTGATTTTCTTGGACAGGTGTAGTCAGTATGTGTCCCGGGTTCTGGCGAGCCTTTTGTGCACAGTTGGGAATTCAGCTTGCTTTCTGCTCTGCATATCACCCACAGTCTAATGGAGTCACAAAACGAGCCAATCAGTCGAGCAATTTCTACGTTGCTATATTTCTGACCATCATAACAACTGGTCAGACTTATGACAGTGGGCAGAGTTTTTCTCACAACAGTGCCTTGAATTCTGCTTCCCGATTGTCCCTGTTTATGGCGAATTATGGTTTCCAACCTTCCATGTTGCCTGAGGCCACGTACACAACTTAGATTGTCTGTCCAAATTAGTCCGCTGAACCGTGTTTCAGCGGACAATCTGCTCGTGTGTGGGCTTCAGCTGACTTTTTCAGCGGACTGTCTGACGAACAAAGTCTTACGGAATTTCCGTAATTTTGTCCGTCCAAACTTGGTTTTGTCCGTCCAAACTTGGTTTCAGCGGACAGTCCGCTCGTGTGTAGGCAAGTTGGATGGACTAAGTATGGCGCATGCTCAGAAAGGATTTACACGGCTGAAGGTTGCATTGCAGTGTATAGGACGTCGTTTTTCTAGTCCCGTCGTATGTGCTGTACACGTCATCACGCACGCTTTCAGCGGACTGTCTGCTCATCGTGTGTGGTCAAGTCCGTTCATTCAAATTTTGAACGGACTGTCTGTCGGATTGTCTGACGAACTTAGTTGGGCAGACAATCCGCCCGTGTGTACGCGGCCTGACTCTTTTGTTACGCAGAGTATTCCTGCATTAGAGGAGCATCTTCATGGTCATTATTCCACTTGGGCACAAGTCCAGGAGGCTTTGCAACATGCTAATTATAGGTACAGACTCAATGATGACTGCAGGCTCCTGCCTGTGCCTTCCTACCAGGTTGGGGACAGGGTCTGGCTGTCATCTCGCAACCTCCGACTTCGTGTTCCCTCAACGAAGTTCAGACCTCAATTTATTGGGCCTTTCCATTTTCTTCGCAGGATTAACCCAGTGGCTTACGCATTAGACCTTCCTTCTAATATGTGTATTTCAAATGCATTTCATGTCTCCTTATTAAAACCTTTGGTCTGCAACTGCTTTACCTGCTTGGTGCCACATCCTCACCCTGTACAGGTTGAGAACTATGAGGAGTATGAAGTACAGTCCATTACTGACTCCCATAGGTTCCGTAGGCGCATACAGTATCTGGTGCATTGGAAAGGGTACGGTCCAGAGGAACGCTCCTGGGTCTCACAAGTACAAGCCCCTGTCCTCCTCTGTGATTTCCATAGACATTTTCCCCTCAAGCCTGGTGGTCCTCCGGGGGGAGGGGTCGTTGAGTAGGGGGCACTGTCAGGGCTGGGCTCAGCCTTTCCTTCTCTGAGCTGACTGCTCAACTGTTGCATAATTGCCAGCTCCTATCTCTCCACAGTTACTCAGCTATTGATGATATCCTGCTTATCAGTCCTGCCTACTTAAGCTGTCCAGCCCGGAGGATTTCTGCCTTTGCCTTGGTCAACATCACAGAGACTATCTCCTGCGTTCCTGTTTAAATATTTGCTCGGCCGACATCGCTTCTGGCTCCAGATCCTGTATGCTGTTCCACTACACTTATCCCCGACTTCTGGCTTGGCTGACTAACCGTTCCGGTTACTATTGGCTATGTTTTGACTATGTTTGTTTTATTTACTTTTATTAATAAACTAGTGTGATTTAACTGTATTTCTGTTTCGGTCTGATTTCATGGTTTCTGACACCAAGGTATTGAGAATGCCAATCAGCAGTGTTTAAACTCTAATCAAGAAGTGGAAATAGAGTGGTTCTGTTGAAACCAAACCACCGTTATTTAGACCAACTAAAATGTCTGCCAAATTTGGTCAAATTTGTTGGCAAGATGAATGCAGTATGTTATAAAAAAAATACTGGAGAAACATTTGCATTCATCAGCCAGGAAGCTTCACATAGGACGGACTTGGACATTCCAACATGACAATGATTGTTTTGCTTGTGTCTATCTAGCAAGGCTATTTTGTGGTATAAGCAAGGAAACTGAGACCTGTGCAGTGTTTAAATGTGCTTTTACTATACAAAAATGCTGTACATACAAAACTATTACAATATTAGGAATACAAATCAAGACTGACAGATATCTATAACAAGCAAAATGCATAGCAAATAAACAGCCTATGGTTTATAACAGTAGAAATACACTTAAAAGTTACTTAACTCATGATCATGATCTCCATTGACAACGATTCTTCTGGAGATCAGGCACCTTCTTGCATGATGAGTGGCTTCTGGTGTTAGTCCATGTTGAAATCTCCTGGTCTTACAGACTGACCTTGGTCCTAACGCATGATGAAGTGGCTCGTGTTTAAGGCATAAGTCCTTTTATATGTCAGCTTATTCACAATGGTACAAACTCCATTACCTTAACCACTTGCTTACTGGGCACTTAAACCCCCCTCAGTCCCAGACCAATTTTCAGCTTTCAGCGCTGATGCACTTTGAATGACAATTGCGCGGGCATACAACACTGTACCCAAATGAAATTTTTATCATTTTTTTCCCACAAATAGAGCTTTCTTTTGGTGGTATTTAATTACAGCTCGGAGTTTTATTTTTTGCTAAACAAACAAAAAAAGATGCAAAAAAAAAAAAAAATCATGTTTTAATAGTTTGTTATAAAATTTTGCAAACGGGTCATTTTTCTCCTTCATTGAAGTGCGCTGATTAGGCGGCACTGATAGGCTGCACTGGTGGGCACTGATGGGCTGCATTGGTGGGCACTGATGGGGCTGCACTGGTGGGCACTGATGGGCTGCACTGGTGGGCACTGATAGGCATAGTTAAGGCGGCACTAATAGGCACAGATAAGGCGGCACCGATGGGCACAGATAAGGCGGCACTGATGGGCAAAGATGGGCACAGATAAGATGGCATGGATGGGTGGCACGGATGGGTGGCACGGATGGGTACGGATGGGCACCACTGATAGATAGGACTGATGGGCACTGATAGGTGGCTCTGATAGGTGGCACTGCTGGGCACTGATGGGCGGCACTGCTGGGCACTGATGGGCGGCACTGCTGGGCACTGATGGGCGCAGCACCTTTGAGGCAGATTGTGGGCACTGCTGGGTGGCACTGTGGGTGGCACTGTGGGTGGCACTGTGGGCACTGCTGGGTGGCACTGTGGGCACTGCTGGGTGGCACTATGGGCACTGCTGGGTGGCACTGATGGGGGCACTTACTTTTATTAAGTGGGGCACTGCAGGGGGCAGGTGGGCACTGTCAGGGGCCAGATGGTCGCTAGCAGGGCTGGCCGTGATCGGGACTGATGTCCCGATCACGGCCGCCGGTGATCGGCTTTTTTTTTTTTCTCCTTGCGCTGTCAGCGCGAGGAGGAATAATAGCCGATTACCGGCTTCGTTATATCACATGATCAGCTGTCATTGGCTGACAGCTGATCACGTGATAAGGGGTCGGGATCGACCCCTTGCACGGATCGGTGATCAGGCGAGTCTCATGGACTCGCCGATCACAGAGCGCGCAGCGCGCGCCCCTCAGGGGGCGTGCAGGGCGCTCGTACACGGGACGACGTCAATAGACGTAGTCCCGGAAAAGGAGATCCACGCTGTAGCCGTCAATTGACTATAGCGCGGATCTCAAGTGGTTAAGAACCAACAAACCTACATCTCAGTAGCCTCAGTTTAAAAGGCACTCTCTTACCTGTTTACTGTAGCTATAGAGACAATAGACTGTTCTCAAACTACCAACGGAATACAATAATGATATCTACATTCCCATTGTATACAATGGGAATTGTATACAACAGCATTTGTTTGACATTTTTTATATCAAACGCAACACAATGATCCAAAACACAAGGCCAAGTCAACCTGTCATTAGCTACAGCAGAATAAATTGAAGGTTCTAGAGTGGCCATCTCAGTCTCCTAACCTCAATATAATTGAACCACTCTGGGGAGATCTCAAACGTGCAGTTCATGCAAGACAGCCCAAGAAATTACAGGAACTGGAGGCTTTTTTCCAAGAGGAATAGGCAGCTTTACCATCTGAAAAGATAAAGAGCCTTATCCACAAATACCATGAAAGACTTCAAGCTGTCATTGATGTTAAAGGGGGCAATACACGGTATTAAGAAGTGGGGTATGTAAACTTTTGATCAGGGTCATTTGGGTAGTTTCTGTTGTGATTATGATTTAAAAAGCGTACACAGTTGATTGATAATAAATGGCTTCAGCCAAAAATTAACCATGAGTGAAAGAAAAGTGTTTGTGTTATCATTCTTATTCTCTGAAAAATGGCCAAGAAATCATACATTTGGCCAGGGAATGTACTGTATGAGAACAACTGTATGTAATAGCATCTTGGTGTACTTAGTTTCTTCATACATTATCTTTTCCTCTTGGGGATATATATCTAAGTACAATTTTTATTTTAAATGTTTTCTATTGTACTACTGTATTTTTATGTAAACTAATACATATGTTAAATGTACTTTGGCAATGGGTCCTGCTAAAGATGCACTGAATTATTTTTTAGTTGTGAGAATTAATTTATTGCACCTAACCCCTGTTGTAAAAAAAATACATATCTATATCTATAGATATAGATACTGTATATACAGTATAATAAAAATAAAAAGAAGCTAAACTGTATAGCTTATCGGGATTTGAAATTGTAAGTTCTGATTGGTTGCTCAGTATTCTACCACTCACTTAATCACTAGAATATTGCGAAAACAAAGCAGAAACACTGCACAGGACAAATAAAGATATTTTTTTTTCCATTCCATGAATGATTTTATTACTACAAGAAACACTGTAATGAAAAATATTGCTGTCTCTTAGGCTGTTTAATTCAGAAAGTTGAAAATTATATTTCGCCTTTTGCCTATGCAAGTATCCATTTTTCATGTGTTAAAACTGCAGCTGAACACATTAGCTTGTAAAGAACAAAGAAGGTTTTAAGAAGAACGTGTATTTTATACACTATAAAATATAGTTTTTTAATATTACCATAAATGCAAATGCTTTTTCAGTTATTTCCATCAGCCAGTAGATCTGTAAGATTCAAATGTGTTTTTGTCTACCTCATTCCAGATCTAATTAGGCTAAAAAGGTTGTCCTTTTAAGCATTTTACCTTCTTTATTAGGTCTACCTCATTCCATATTTGGTTAAAATTGAAGTTGTCCTGTTAACCCCTTCGCGCCTAAGGGTAAAACAAATGTTAATGCCTAAGCACAATTTTGCTGCTTTAACGTGTTATTAAAACAATATATATTATCACAACTACATTGTGCATTCAAGTGAATTATACCACATTTTTCAGGACAAACTGGGCTTTCAGTTGATCGTATAAAGTAATGGATACCTCCTGATTTTTTTTTTATTATACAAGGAAAACTGGCCCAAAATAGTGAAGACATTTTTTTTTATTTAGCTCTATACTTCTTTCTACTACCATAACTTGCCACCAAAGAACATCCCAAAATAATGATGATCGCAGCGATACCACATATGTGTATATACCACATATGTGTATGTTAAGGCCCGTACACAAGATCAGACTTTTTGACAACAAACATGCAAATTAGCTGTTTTAAGGCAACATCCAACCACATGTACCCTCCATCGGACAAACTTTTTCGGATTTGTTGGCTGTGCGAATGGACAAACTTTTCGACAACATAAGTCCAATGGTGCAAAACCGATCGTGTGTACAAAAAACTATCAGACTTTACAAACACGCATGCTCAGAACCAATGAAAATGATCAGACAACAATACAGAAGTTGACCAAAGGTGGCGGTAAAGAGCAGAAAAAACATGTGTTTTGGTGAAAGTTGGCTGAAAAAGTCTGATCGTGTGTATGCTTAACAAGTTCATGGTCAACGCCCTTTGTACAAAAGTCCACGGGAAAGTTTATATAAAGTCGAATCGTGTGTATGAGGCTTTAGTTGTTGTTTGTACCCATAGTACAGTCCAGAAACAATAGTGTGCATTTTGCTTTTTTTGATCTACCTAAAACACACTGACACTAAGTGACACTGATACAAAAAAAAAAAAAAAATTTGCCAAGAAAAAAAATTCTCACCATTTGATCTTTGACCCTGTTATTGACGCAAACACTAACCCTGGCACTGACCTAGATCAAACCTTGATGTAGGTAAACATTTTATTGAACATAATCAACGAAGACATTAACAGATAATCTCAGCTATATATTAGAGACCAAAACTTACAGTGCAGCTCATGTGTAAATTATACAGAAACATTGAAGGAAAGTTTAACCAACGTTGTTACAATATGACAATTCAGACTATATTGAGTGCTGTGAGTTGCGTTCATAAGTAAGATCAACAGAAGATGCCAACTCTTAAGAGGAGGAATCTCGATAAAGTAACAAAATTGAACAAAAATATTCCTCTGCGAGCGAGGCAGATAAAGTCCATAAAGTAGGTCCAGACAGCAAGTAATAATACTGTTGTAGAGATTATAGATGAGATCAATGGGTATAGGTAAGGGAGGTAAGATCAAGAATAGGAAAAGAGTAAGAAAAGGGAAAGAAAAGAAGAGAAAGGGTAAGAGAGGCAGTCGGCGGGATCACATGGGTCTCCAAAAGATTGTGGTAAAAGACTAAGGTACCTGCAGGAGGGCTATGGTTCTAGCAAATGTGTATCAAAGTCCAGAGGGAGAAAATGTTCCACCCAGGGTGTCCAGGTTTTATGGTGTTGGGAGATTTGGTCTAGAATGGTGGCCTCAATTTTACTATGGATCATAGCTTGGGTGACTCTATTTTTCACTTCCGCTAGATTTAATTTCAGGCTTTTCCATGCTCTGGCTATCGTCTGTTTAGCTGCCGTAGTAAGTTTGAAAAGGAGGCGAAGTTGGGCTTTAGTGAGATCACCCTGCACATGGTTCAAGAGTGCCACAGATGGGTCAGGATCTATAGTTTCACATAGTAATGTAGAGGCCATATGGAATATTATCTCAGCTATATATTAGAGACCAAAACTTACAGTGCAGCTCATGTGTAAATTATACAGAAACATTGAAGGAAAGTTTAACCAACATTGTTACAATATGACAATTCAGACAATATTGAGTGCTGTGAGTTGCGTTCATAAGTAAGATCAACAGAAGATACCAACTCTTAAGAGGAGGAATCTCGATAAAGTAACAAAATTGAACAAAAATATTCCTCTGCGAGCGAGGCAGATAAAGTCCATAAAGTAGGTCCAGACAGCAAGTAATAATACTGTTGTAGAGATTATAGATGAGATCAATGGGTATAGGTAAGGGAGGTAAGATCAAGAATAGGAAAAGAGTAAGAAAAGGGAAAGAAAAGAAGAGAAAGGGTAAGAGAGGCAGTCGGCGGGATCACATGGGTCTCCAAAAGATTGTGGTAAAAGACTAAGGTACCTGCAGGAGGGCTATGGTTCTAGCAAATGTGTATCAAAGTCCAGAGGGAGAAAATGTTCCACCCAGGGTGTCCAGGTTTTATGGTGTTGGGAGATTTGGTCTAGAATGGTGGCCTCAATTTTACTATGGATCATAGCTTGGGTGACTCTATTTTTCACTTCCGCTAGATTTAATTTCAGGCTTTTCCATGCTCTGGCTATCGTCTGTTTAGCTGCCGTAGTAAGTTTGAAAAGGAGGCGAAGTTGGGCTTTAGTGAGATCACCCTGCACATGGTTCAAGAGTGCCACAGATGGGTCAGGATCTATAGTTTCACATAGTAATGTAGAGGCCATATGGAATATTATTATCCAAAATTTCCAAAATTGTTGTACAATAGGGCATGCCCACCACATGTGGAGGTGCGTACCCCTCTCTCCATAATGTAGGTATTTTTTATCATAATTTTATTTTATTTTTTTCTGACACACAGATTTTTTTTTTTTCTGTCTGCAAAGAGAGAGAAAACATGGGGTCGGGCTTCACAGTGACTGATCACTTAGTCAATCAGAGAGTTTCAGTGATCAAATGACCTAAAATCAGGAGTTCTGGGTCCTGAACGTTAGTACGGAGGCTCTGTGTTGGGAGTGCACCATGCTCCAATCACAAAGACAGATACGCAAATATGTGCCCCCCACAGAAAAAAAAGCCCAGTCCAGTGGGGCTGCATATTTGCATTTCCTCTGTGCCTCTTCCTTGCTCAGTTGTTTTTTTTTTTTTTTTGGTCTGATGTATACACTTCTATAAAGTTGCATTATTTAAAAACAGAAATTGTTATACTTAACTAAACCCTTTAGCCAAACTCTAAATGATAGCATTTGTTTTTTTGAAAAAGGTAAGGTAATGTCAATAAAAGCACTTGTGGGTTATTCGGACATAATTTTTCATACAAATTCTACACATATTTTGTGCTTAACTCCACTTTTGTTGCAAAAAAAATATTTCCCTCTGGTTGATCTATGTACATTGCAAGCAGTATAACACATTTTATTGCAGATTCCTACCTTTTGTTATTCTGAAAATATCCCTCTGTGTTTGTCTGTGCCTCTGTTCTGAGTGGGTCTAATGGGAGTGGTTTCATAAGGGCTCTAATGAGGACATTTTCTGGCCATGCATCCCGTGCTTATATTGAAAGTACGGTATCTCACCAAAAATTTAATTTTTTCTGCAGGGGATGCCTGAAATCTGACTTATATCTTAGGGCAGACTTCTTGAAAAATTGGTGAGCCAATCACACAAGCAGGAAATTATGTTTCTGGGGAGTGGTCAGTACACAACAACTCTAGGTAGCCATGTTGCAATGCATTCTGAGAAAATTACAGTTGCTGCAGATTGCAAAGGAAATGTCATTTTTAATAACATTCAACTACAATATGATTAGTGTCGCAATTATATGCGCTATATTTTTTTTTCTTTATTTGCTATTTTTTTTTCCACGAAAGTGGAGTTACCCTTTAACCACTTCTGCCCTGGAAGATTTGGCTGCTCAATGACCAGGTCATATTTTGCGATACGGCACTTTAAATGTCGCTTTAAATGACAATTGCGTGGTTATGCGACGCTGTACCCAAAGAAAATTGACGTCCTTTTTCCCACAAATAGAAATTTATTTTTATCACCTCTGTGGTCTTTATTTTTTATGCTACAAATAAAAGAAGAGCAACAATTTTGGAAATAACACAATATCTTTTACTTTTTGCTATAATAAATATCCCACATTTTTATTTAAAAAAAACAATTTTTTTCTTCAGTTTAGGCCAATATGAATTCCTCTACACATTTTTGGTAAAAAAAAATTATAATAAGCGTATATTGATTGGTTTGCACAAAAGTTACAGCATCTACAAAAAAGGGGATAGATTTGTGGCATTTTTTATTTAATTTTTTACTAGTAATGGTGGTGATCAGCGATTTTTTATCAGAACTGCGACATTGCGGCAGACAGATCGGATACTTTTGACACTTTTTTGGGACCATTGACATTTAATTTTTATTTTTTTTCTAAAAAAGATTTTTATTCGCCTAATGTTCATACATAGTATTATAGTGCAATAAACAAGGTTAGATACAGGTCAAAATATATCCAGATCAATAACATTTGCATATACAATAAAGATTGTTGTTCACCTCCATGTCATTGTTTTTGTACATTCTGCTTCTTTTTTTTAAGTCAAATCCAAACCAACTTGAACCAGAAGTACATTAAAAAAAAAATGTGTTTCTATAGATAAGACAATTTTTGTGCATATAGTACTTCATAGTCCTAAGGGGGGTGGGGGGGGAATGTCTCCCCGCAAACCTTTGTGCTGTGTGCTGTCATCTAGCTCCCCAGAAGATCGCTCTATCTCCAACCCGGTCATATATTACAACTTATGTAGTTACACATCCGTTTGTAGAGTGTTTTCAGAGTTAAGCCATATTCCATTTGTTGGTTGACCCCCTGGACTCATATGTCATTTTATACATGGTAATGTTAGCCTTAACTAACCCCTTCCAAGCATTTAGTGTTATATGCTCTCTTCTGATCCAATGAAGTGCAATCAGCTTCCTTACATAATAAAACAACAGTCTTAGTAGTATTCTCATATTATTGCTCATAACCTCATCTTCTATAACCCCTAACAGTCCAAGAAGTGGACTACATATGTTTGGTATATCCAACGTATCAGCAATGAATTGGGTTACCTGAGACCATAGTGGCCTTATCCTGTCACATTCCCATACCATGTGTATAAAAGAGCCAACTACTGTAAAGCATTTGTGACAAGTGGAGTTATCCCTGCGCCCCATTTTATATAACCGTAGAGAGGTATAATACATTTGATGTAAGTACCTAAGTTGTATCAGCTTGTCTCTTGCAGAGATGACCATAGGTAAGTATTTCTCGTATAATCTCCACCCATTTTCCTCTGAGTTTCTTTTCCCTAGAGTTATCCCTATCCAGTATCACATTATAATATGTGGATATTCTCTTGGTATGGTCTGGGTCAGCAAGCAATTTTTCTAGTTTAGAGTTTTCCAACAATACTATTCCAGTTCCAAACTGAGCGTAAGCAGCATGTTTCAGTCTGGTGAACTGGTATTCCCATGTATCTGGGACATTTAGTTACCTTTTCAGCTGTACGAAGGATTTTAGTTCCCCATTATCATATAGCTGATGTAGGTATGTGAGTCCAAATTTGGCCCATTTGAAACCATCCTCTAAACTGAAAAATTCCTTAAGCTGAGGATTAAACCATAAGGGGGCATTAGGGGAGTGGTGAAGAGGGGTGTCCATTATATGTTTTATACAGATCCCCAATATCCGTAGACTTGAGTATCTCATTACCCTCTGCCTTGGGGGTCTTTCCTCTGAAAAAGAAGTTTAATAAAGTTTCATATGAGGTTACTGATGCTGCCTCCACCGCGACTGCCTCATTGTTTACTTGTGGGAACATTCGCCAGTGGATAAATACCAATTGGGATTCTAAGTAGTAAAGGCGTAGGTCAGGTATTGGCAGTCCCCCTCTTTGGATTGGCAGTTGTAATACCTCCAAAGAGACTCTAGCTGCCCCATTGCCTCACAGGAAAGATGTCAGCCAGGAATTAATATGTTTGAATATTTTGAGCTGGGAGGGTTAGGTCCGGCTGGGGGTCTAGAGGAAAAAGGACCGACTTGGTCCAATTGATTCGGAAGCCAGAGAAATCTCTGAATTCTTGAATCAGGGAGACTGCTGTGGCTAAGGACACATCAGAGTTTTTTAAGTATAGGAGCATGTCGTCCGCATATAACAATACACGTTCCTCCAGGTCCCCAACCAGAAATCTCTGTAGAGTGTCATTAATTCTGAGCTTAGCTGCCAGTGGCTCAATGGCCAGAGCAAATAGAAGGGGAGACAGGGGGCACCCCTGTCTCGTTCCCCTATGAATATGAAAAGAGTCAGAAATAAGTCCATTCACTCTAATGCTTGCTCGGGGGTTTTTATATAGTAGTCTAGCCCAGGAGGTAAATTTTGGTGCAAAACCTATTTTGCTTAAGAGGGCAAATAGATAACCCCATTCCATGGAATCGGATGCCTTTTTGGTGTCCAAAGATGCAATTACCCGTTTGCCCTTATTCACATGTGGAATCTGCAGGCTCACGTATAGCCTGCGTAAATTCATATTGGTAGATCTCCCGGGTATGAATCCTGTCTGATCTGAATTAATTAATTTAAGGATCACCGACTTCAACCCACCGGCTAAGATTTTGGCCAGTATTTTGAAGTCTGAGTTAATTAGAGAGATCAGTCTATATGACTCACATTCCTGCGGATCCTTCCCAGGTTTGGGTATTACTACAATTAAGGCCTCCCTCATTGAGTCTGGTAATATGCCTTCTTTCTCTGCTGCTATAAAGACTTTTTGGAGAGTCAGGGCTAGTTTCTCTTTATGTAGTTGGTACCACTCCGCTGGGAGTCCATCTAGGCCAGGTGATTTACCAGGTTTAAAAGAGGAGATTGCCCAGGTTATTTCCCTATCTTCCTGAGCTAGGGAAGGGAGGGTTAAGTCCTGCATATAGAGTGCTAGTTCCTGGTCAGTATTTTGAGTCTCAGTCTGGTACAGGGTTTCGTAGAAATTCAGAAATGTGTTTAGAATCTCCTGAGATTCTCCTACCACCTCCCCATTTGTTTTTTTAAGTTTCATTACCGAGATTGGGGTATTGAGTGTTTTCGCTAAGAAGGAGAGAAGGCGACCGCTCTTATCGCCAAATTCAAAGAAGGACCTATCCTGGCGTAGCTGCTTTTTGGCTGTGCATTCGGTCAGGAGTAAACTGTACTGTCACTTTGGGCCTGCCACAATGTGTAATTAGTAGGTGTTGAGTCTTGTATATAGTCCCTTTCAGCATCAGGCCTTGACCTCCGCATCTCTAATATCAGAGTTAAGCGACTTAGAGAAATTTCTGTCTCAGTGGTAAAAACTCCCCTCATAGTCGCCTTAAAGGCATCCCATTGATGGAGCCAGATCCTCAAGAACCCACCCTGATAGAGGATTTGGGAAAAATAGATGGGCTTAAATTCATGCAAAGGCCCCAATAGATATACTCATCATAGGGTGGTGTAATAACCAATATTCTGTATTTATTTAAAAGATGTATATGTGTTATAAAATATATGTATCATGACTGAAAGAATGTCAAAGTAATAAAATCCCAATAAACAAGAAAACCATAGTATAAAGTATTCATAAAGGTATGCTATTGAGTAAAATAATTTCTTTAGGTATGCATAACATTCGACCTATGTAACATGATGTGTTTTATATCAGTAGAATTTGTTATTAGATTTGAACCTTGGAATAAATCCAGAAGTGAATAAGCGGGGAAGCCCCAAAAAACCAAAGGAAGGGGAAATGTTCCAAGTATATCTTACATTCAGCCTAATCGAGATAATGTTCCAATAAAGGGGCTTTGAAGCTGCTATCCTTTTCCCATATCAGAGATTTCAATATCCAATTGAGGAAAGGGAAAGGGATAGAGTGACATGAAAAACTATCCTAGCTATATATTGCATTCGACCCTATCAAAAAGCATATTACATATCTGTTTTCCTACATGGGAACTTTTTAGACTGTTGTAATTTTCAGATCTGTCCATACTTAGTGAAACAATGAGGCAAATAGACTGACAAGATGCGTTATTAGATGGAATAGTATTTCTTTAGATATATATATCTCATTCAACCTGATATATTTTACATCAGTGAAAGATAGACTAGGTCCCAAAGGGATGGGCAAGAAGGCCCCAAACCAAGGGAGGAGAAATATTCTAAGTAGTGTAGTGTTTGCAGGGATCAAAACTACTATCCTTTCCCCATAACAAAACGTTCAATAGATAAGGTGACATAGTGAGGAACTAAGAAGTAAAAACTATTTCAGATATATATTACATTCGACTCTGTCAAAGAAGAGTGTTTTATATGTATTTTCTGACCTGGGGACATTTTGGATTATTATCGTCTAGCAGTGCCTAATGAGATAATGAGATAAATGGGCCAACAGGAAGGGACTTTTTTGGCCGTGACACTTTAATTTGTTTATCTTCCCCCCTCCAATGTCCCTTGATTTTATCTATTGCATAAAAAAAACCCCAAGGAGACTTAGGTGGGACGTTTCTCCAAATGATGCTATAAATTATAAAAGCTTAATGGAAGAGTGGTATAAATTCTTTAACCAGAGTGAAACAGAATTACTACAGAAAATAGTAGTGAGGCGACAACACAAATTGAAAAACATAGAAACCGAAATCTTACAGATTAGAGATCAACTATTACCATTTAAAGAAACAGCAAAGTACAAAGACAAGGAGAAAGGTTTACAGGAAGCGGTTAAAAAATATGATAAAGAAGTGCAGCAGAAAAAACTGAAAAAATTCAAAAGGGACGTGCTGGACTACAAAAACCTGCAAGTATATAAATGGCAAACAGATGCAGATTACAATGAGGAAGAAAATGACATATCCATGGTGGAAGATTCCAGAGAAAATACGATGAGAAGAGAAAACGAAAATGAATTGTGGCAGCAACCCACACCAGCACAGAATGGAATGCAAAGAAATAGATTAGAGGAACCATCCAAACTGGCTCGTGGAAGGCCAGACATAAGTCTAGAAAGAAACCATAGAGGATTTGAGCAGAATGCATCTAGGGGATACCAAAATTATGTTCCCTACACACCCAATATCCCCAGACATTGGGATAGGTATTCCCCTCCCAGGGAGCATCATCAGAAAACTCCTTTTAGGAACCAACATCATGGCAGAGATTTTTTTCACAGGGGACAAAGGAACAGACCACCAGGCCCAAGAGAAGGGGGTACCCCATATGGGCCACAGGGAGGATTAAGACCCTTCCGTTACCCAGCAAGAAACCAACATCAAGGATATTTCAGAAGAAATGGGGGATGGAACCCAAGATGGACCAGACAGGAGGACACAAGAAGAAACCACATAGAACAACAAGAGAACCAATGGGACCAGAGGAGGGAATACACATACAGACCACTAAGATGGGCAAAAGAAAACAGACCAGAGGGAAGAGAGGAGTCATCAAGAAAAAGGAGAAGAGAATACTAGGTGAAGGAATATACAATTTAAATCAAGCCACCATCAATGAAGAAGAACTAAGGATACTGGACTTGGGCTTGAAATACGCTCCAGACAAAGATCTAGATAAATTTGAGGCTTATATTGACTTGCAAAAGTTTGCGAGAAAATTAAACATTAAAAAATGTTTTGCCTCGAAGGAACACACCAAAAGAGAAAAGGATTGTACGCCTTATAAACATTCCTAGTTGAGGAATAATTCCATCTTCAATCCCAAGTCACAGCATAATGAAAGCATAAAGGTTTTTAAAAAAAATGGTGGAAAAGGATCTAAGAGGATTGGAAATTAAAACATCAAAAAGAAAAGTGACATGGAAAACAATCAAGCAAATAGAGAAGAAAAAAGGCATTGTAATCAGACCGGCCGATAAAGTAGGTGGTCTGGTCATATTAAACAAGCAGGATTATGAGAAAGAGATGGAAAAACTACTAAGTGTACCAGACACATATAAAAAACTGAAGAAAAACCCCAAAGATGAATATGAAAAGGCACTAAAAATGTACGTGAAGAAAGGAGAAACGAAGGGAATCTTAAATAAGAAGGAAGCAAGATACCTGACCCCTAACATAGCTAAAACCCCAGTGATATACTATGTCCCCAAGATACATAAAGATCAAGCTCACCCACCAGGGAGACCAATAATCAGTGGCATAGATGTACGCTTCTCAAGACTGGGAGCCTACGTTGATAGATATCTACAACCTATGGTCATCAAAGGAAAGTCATATCTAAAAAACAGCAGACAACTAATTGGAGAACTTAAGGATTTTGAAATAGGGGAGAATGACATAATGGTAACAATTGATGTTAATTCACTATATACAAATATTAAACAGGAAGATGGACTAAGTAGTGTGGAATGGGCATTGCAAAAACAATCAGATTTAAAACAAGATCAAACTAAATACATCATAGAAGGCTTAAGGTTGACAATGAGCCATAACTATTTTTGGTACCAAGGCACATATTACGTTCAAACAAAAGGGGTAGCTATGGGGGCTAAATATGCCCCCAGTGTAGCAAATTTGTTTCTAAATCGATGGGGGGAAGAGCAGATATACAGTGTACCCAGAAAAAAACTCAAATTATATCGAAGATGTATAGATGACATCATTATCATCTGGGGGGTACACCAGATGAATTACAAAACTTCTTCGATAAAATCAATCAAAATATTTATGATATCCCGTTCACAGGAAATTGGACTACCTACCTAGACCTCCAGATATACAAACAGGATGGGTTCCTTGGCACAGTTTCTTTAAGGCCAAAGATAGCAACGGGTATATCCCAACTACCAGCTGTCACCATCTGCAGTGGATAAGAAACATACCCAAGGGTCAGCTTATGCGGCTGTATAGAAATTGCAGTAGTAGCATGGATTTTGAAAAACAGGCCGAAGTGATCATAGAGAGGTTTAAAATGAAAGGTTACAAAGAAAGAGAATTTCTTGATCTTAAAGAGAAAGTAAAACAGATGGAAAGAAAAAGATTGATTGAAGGAACAACAGAAAAGAGAAAGAAAAAACAAAAAAATTTGGAAATCGCCTTCCTCACAGGATACAATAGACAGCATAAGGACTTGGAACATATCATAAAAAAACATTGACCCATCTGACCCATTGGACAACGTGCTGAAAACTGTGCTACCGAATAAGCCTTCATTCATCTACAGAAAAGCACCTAATTTGAGCAACAAACTAGTGAAGAACACATTAGACCCGCCAAAACAGATCAAAATATTTGAAAGCCTGAAAAGGTTCTTCAAATGCGGGAAATGTCTCCCATGCAAGATCAGCAAAAAAACCAACAAGAAAAAAACGAATTTTACCTCTACTACAAATGGGAAGGAATACAAAATTAATGAATTAATCACCTGCAACAGCATTTATGTCACCTATGTCATTGAATGCCCATGCCACAAACAGTACTTGGGACGAACCACACAAGAATTACATGTTAGGATCACAGAACACATTACAAATATAAAGAATGGGTTCAACAAACATATTTTAGGGACTTCCATGATCGAGACCTAAAACGGATGTTATGCAATAGATAAAATTAAGGGACATTGGAGGGGGGAAGATAAACAAATTAAAGTGTCACAAAATGAAACAAAATGGATCTTTAATTTAGACACCCTCCAGCCGGCAGGATTGACCATCGATTTGGACCTTAACTGTTTTTTGACCAATTTTTTAATGGCCAAAAAAGTCCCTTCCTGTTGGCACATTTATCTCATTATCTCACTTAGGCACTGCTAGATGTGAAGACGATATTAGTCCAAAAAGTCCCCAGGTCAGAAAATACATATAAAACACTCTTCTTTGACAGGGTCGAATGTAATATATATCTGAAATATTTACTTCTTAGTTCCTCACTATGTCACCTTATCTATTGAACGTTTTGTTATGGGGAAAGGATAGTAGTCTATCCATAGATTATGTGATTTGTATGGATTCTGACCAAATCATTTTAGGTGGAGCACCCCACTCCCTCAGTAAGTACCTCTCATTAGTGACCACCTGTGTCATGGTGGAGACCTCATGTTCTCCCATATAGAGGAGTATAGCTGCCATGGTTCAGAGAAGCAGGATCTCCCAATCTATGGATAGCGTAGGACCCACTAATCATGGGGTACTTTGTTGCAGTAAGTGGGCTTAAGCACCATATGGCAATATGGTGTGACCAAATCCCCATATTTTTCATAATGTTTTTTGAAAATGTCTAGGTGTTTTTAGAAAGCCTTGTGGGGGGTAAATGTTAGTTTTGCATGTGTGCGCTGTAATATTTTTGTTCTGTTCGGGCATGGCCATAGGACACACACTCTCCCCAGCAAGCTGTAGCAGCCGACGGCGGTTTTAATTATCTTGTGATTTTCAGAGTTTGTCACATGTGAGTAATTTTCTTATTTAATAAACACATTGTGGAAACATACTACACTATAGATATCCCTCTTTTCTATTGAATACTTGAACGAGACAACATTCCCAGCTGAAGAAAAACGAAGCTCCCAGGGAGACACCAGAAAGCGACACAGGGGCTTACACTATGAAGGCAAATCCTCCCCTGCAGGGGCAGGGTATCTGGTGAGGGCAAAATTATTATTTTGCACTGGAAAAATGCACTGGGAGTTTCTTAGAAGCGGCTATAGATTTTCTGCACAAGTCACTTTCAACATTCCTTGGGAATACTAATTAATCTATTTATTTCATTTATTTATTTATTCACATGCACATTTAATTAATACTAGATGCATGTATATTGGTTGTATAAAAGATAGATTCACTACCATATATGTTATATGCACGTATATCGGTTGTATAAATTATAGATTTGTATGCACGTATATTGTTTGTAAACACACAGTTTCTTCGTTTTTTTTTCTCTTCATTTTGCACATTGTATTTACCCACCAGTTTATCGGTACCACCATCACCCATAAGTTTCTCATAATATTAATTTTTGATACATTAGCTACCACCACCTAATTTAGAAATATTGCATAAGATTTAACCCTAATCTGAAGGTATTTTCTAAATCGAAATATTTTTTATCAGTTTGTTGGGAAAGACCTAGAAACATTCCAGGGGGTCTAACACTCTGAGATATTTAACTACAATTATTACCCAACAAGTTCACTTCCAAATTCAGTAGGAAGGGTATATATCACGGTAGAAGGAGCACAACATTATTAAAACATTTTTTTTTTATGTTTTAAAGGTATAGTGGCAAGTCTACTTTTCTTTTTTCACACAAGCTTAATCCACCCTATTTGGGTGGAGACACAAGGTAGAGGCAGCTCTTACCCATTGCATTTTGGCCTACTTCATAATTTATCCATAGCGCAATCTCACCTCTCCTTTCTATGTATATTCTCTGGCTCCAGGATTTTTTTGTCTCCATACGTCTGTGAGAGCATAGCTCTCCAGCCAGGAGGATAAATTATAGCGAGAATCAGAAACATTGCCATGCCTATCAAGAGCCCCATCTGACACTGCATTAAAATCTCCAAGGAGTAGTATAGGTCCCTGTGCAATCAATACAGCCTCTTTGAGAATATTTTCTAGTATTGGGAAGGAGAAGGGGGGCAGAACATATACACATACTGACGCTAAAGATACATTGTACATTTGGCATACCAATATAGCGTATCTACCATTAGGGTCAAGTTTGACTTGTATTATATGTGCTGCAGCTTTCTTGGTTACCAGTACAGCTACCCCTCTAGAGTACAAAGAGTACTCAGCATGGAGTACCAGCATAATGTTTGCCTTTTTTAGCGCCATAACTTTAGACCCCCGGAGATGCATTTCGTGTAGAAATATGATATGAGGTTTGTACCTTTTTATAAAATCAAATATGAGAGATCTCTTAATCTTTGAATTCATACCACATACATTCCATGACAGTAACGTTATCTTAACCTCCATTACGTGCGAAGAAAATAGATGACTATACCCAGTGGGACCTCTTACAAGCAAGGTCCTGATTGACGATTTCTCCTATGGGGAACAGGACAAAACAGACCAGCAGCACACAGCACAATACAACAATTAACAGTAACATAATCCCAATCCAACCCACCATGCACACAACCCCAACCTTTTGTGTGCCTGAATCCCATAACCATATGAATAAGTAAAATGACCTCGGGGGCAGGAAGGTCACAGGGCTCTAATAGCAACAAAAACACCCCATATCAATAAGCAGTATGACCTGTAAGAACTGAATATCAGCCAGTTTAAAAGTCCTTTAGGCAATCCAGTTAAGGTCTAACTGTCAGGAGAGGGGAAATTTGAAACAGGGAGAGGGAGAAGGAAGGGGAGGTGAGGGGAGAAAAAAAAGAAAATTGTCCAGGAATACCTGACCAGGAACAAAAAAACACCAAAGCTGGCAGTAGTCAGACAGAACTTCAATGGTCCTTGACTTGTTCTCGCTTCTTTATACCTGATACAGTTTGGGTAGATAGTGTTCTGAACCATAGCTAGGTCCGTGCAAGACAGTTAGGCAAGTTCGGTCCTATGAAATGGTGCAGGAGTTTGTATCCTTTAGTTTCGCATTTGTACCTGGCTTGTCCTGTTATCCATTATCAATGTTCATCTGGGCTGCGGCGCCCCCTAATGTCCAACCATCTTAAGGCCTCCGTGGGGGTGTTAAAAAATTATACTTTCCCTCCATCAACCACTCTCAATTTTGCAAGGTATAGGGATAGCATGCTATAGGGAAGTTGCAAATCCCTAAGGCCGCGTTCACACGCGGGGACTGTTCACCCAACTTTGTCCGTCAAACAGTTTCGGCAAACAGTCCGCTCAAAATTAGCATGGACGGACATGGCCACACACGACGAACGAACAGTTTGCTGAAACCGTGCGCGATGACGTGAACGGCACGTACGACGGGACGAAAAATACGACGTCCTATACACTGCATTATAACTTTCGGCGTGTAAATCCTTTCTGAGCAGGCGCGGAACTTAGTTTGTCGAACAAGCCTACACACGAGGGAACTGTTCGCTGAAACAAAGTTTCAGCGGACAGTTTTTTGGAAATTCCGAAAAACCTTGTTCAGCGGACTGTTCGCTGAAACTGTCCGCTGAAAGCCCACACACGGGCGGACTGTCCGCCGAAACACTGTTCAGCGGACAAAGTTGGCCGAACAGTCCCCGCGTGTGTACGCGGCCTAAGTCGCTTCTTCACATGTATGAAGCTGACTCTTTGTTTTTGCGTGGGCAAAGAGAAATGTGGATATATGGAGATGTGGTTTCCATTGTACTGTAGTTCTCCTGCAGTGTGGGCTGCCCTGAGTATATTTTCACGGTCCCTGAAGTGCAGAATGCAGGCAATCATAGGGCGTGCATGTGCTCCAGGAGGGGATCCTGGAGCCCTTTCTATGGTGAATAAGCACGAGAAAGTAGTGTCAGCCATATTATCTTTAAGCTAGAGTTCCAAAAAATCTTCAGGTTGTTTCCCTTTAGCTTTTTCAGGAAAACCGACAAAGCGGACATTGTTTCTCCTCTGTCTGTCTTCCATGTCTCCCAGCTTATCTGTGTGAGCACTTACTTCTCTGTGCAAATTTAGAACTTTAGCCTCCATGGGACGCACCACATCTTCCATATCAGTAATTCTTTGCTCTTCTTCTGAGGCTCTCTCCCTGATGTTCTGTACATCCTGCTTCAGAAAGGACATGTCTGCCCTTATCTCATCTATGTGCTCAGTGAGAGTAGTTTGGCAGGTGTAAATAGCCTCCATGATTTGTTTTAGTGATGGTTCCTCTGCTGAAGCTGCTAGCTCTGTGCCCCTTGTATCTGTATTAGAAATCTACTGCCTCGTGCATGCCGCTTTCTTGGAATCCCCATGCATAGCAGGATATTCGTTCCACGGCTGGTTCCATAGGAGCTAATTCTTACTTAACCATCCCGGTTGTTCGGCAGGATCCAGAGTGTAAGGGAGTGCCGGTATTGTGGAGGATTCGTGTCTCTGACAGGATTACAGAATGTAGTGTCCCGGCCAGAGCTCCTGTAAAGTGCTGCTCACATGTCCGCTGCTAGCTCCGCCCCGACATTTATGTTTACACACAAAAATCCCCATTCCTGCTCTCGCGCCCACAATCCCGGGTAGCCACATGCACCGGGCCCCCCGCCATGCAGCCGGCGCGCGAGCACCTGCTATGGCTCCTAATGGAGCCACAGTAGATATACATACTGATTCGCGAAGCAGAGCCATTTTGCCCCCGTATATACACAGGAGTCAATCATCGGGAAGTGGTTAAAGAAGGTGTCAGATCTGTATTATTGTTTTTTTCAATCATAGATTGGTGACTTAGTTGGTAAATACAAATTGTAAGGATTGTTACAGTAGCGGTACAATCCTTTTGATACATTTGAATTCGACTGTCCAGAGATTTTTTATTTGTGTGGACATCTTAACAATGCTCCCCCTTGCCTAGTCAACAGGCCTCAAAGCTCTGGACCTGCTCACATATACTTTCAAAAGTGTTCCTCCTTTCAGTGTGAGGAATAATGGAATAAAGACCCTTTTAACTCCTTTTCCCACAGCTAGATTCTTGGACACACCCAGGTAAGATAAGCTTCTCTATTTCATAGCCCAGCAGTCAATGTGAATGCCAGCTTCCTTGAATGTCGTATTTTCTTATGCACCACTTCTCTGGCCTCATTCTTTATGCAGGGTTTTTTTTTGGTCAGCCCAGCGGGCTGAATTAAAAAACTTCCAGATCCATGGGCTAACACAATTGATGTTAGTACAATGATCTTCCCTGCTGGGCGTTTCTGTTCTGACAGGTGGACTTACCCCACCCCGAACACCAGACATTGGCAGTGAGCACTGATCGGATGCTGGTTGCCTGCTGATTTTCCAGGATACCCTTCAACAGAAGCAGTGTACCAGCCTTTAGCCTAAAACATCTCTGTGCACACATGCATTGTCTCTGCCTATTTTGGCTCCCACTCTCTCCTGAGTGGAGCCCAAACTGTTGTCAGTGCCCAACTCATAAGAGCTTTGCACACCTTTCCAATCATGGTTCTGGCTGCTTGCAAATTGTGGAACCAGATCTGGAGGCTTCGTTCCTCCCAAGTCTCTACAAAGCCTCCAAGCTCCAGGATATACAGAGCTTAGCTGAGACTGAACTTTTTCCTCTGTACAAAGCACTTAACCTAGAGTCCCTCAATCTGTATGGGTGAGAAACCCTTTCTTACAATGTCACAGGACACAGCACTGTGCCATGGAAATTCTATGAAGAATCTGAACTCCAGGCCTTCTGGCTTGCGGCCGCAGGCGCCAAACGCGTGTGCGCGCGACCGTGTGTGCATGCGCGCGCTCGTGTTGGCGCCAAACAGGCTATTTAAACCTGTCTATTACTGACGGTCTCCGCTGTCTGCTCTACAGCTTTGTATGCCTGAGAACCTGATCTGTAGTATTCATCTGTGATTTAACCCGGCTTGCCTGTGACCTACCTTTTATCTACCTGCACCCGACCTCGGCTTGTTGTGACTACTCTCCTGCCTGCTTCCTTGTGCCTCGCTTCCAGTCTGATACCTGACCCGGCCTGTTTGACCATCCATCTGCTACCTGATCCAGTTTGCTGAGCTGATCCCATCTACTAAGGTGATCCTGTCTGCTGAATTGTTTCCATCTGCTGTAGTTACCTGCTAAGCTTATCCTGTGTGCTGAACTGATTCCATCTGCTGTAGTTACCTGCTAAGCTTATCCAGTTTGCTGAACTGATTCCATCTGCTGTAGTTACCTGCTAAGCTTATCCAGTTTGCTGAACTGATTCCATCTGCTGTAGTTACCTGCTAAGCTTATCCAGTTTGCTGAACTGATTCCATCTGCTGAAGTTACCTGTTAAGCTTATCCAGTTTACTGAACTCATTCCATCTGCTGAAGTTACCTACTTAAACTGATCCAGTTTGCTAGCTGATTCCACCTGCTGTTGTGATCCAGTCTGCTGTGTTGATCCTGTCTGCCAAGCTGCTCCAGTCTGCAGAGCTGACCCCGCCTATTCATCCCTTCCCATCTGTTGATCCTCCCAGGGAACCGTACCCCTCCTTACTCCTGTGTTCCCTGTCACTTTACCAGGAAACCGCTAGTGGGAGTCGTAAGGAATGTCTCCCTTCACAATTCGGGCTCAATACCACAAGGTACGTGACAGTAGCAGACAGCCATGTCTGAGCCCAAGCGGGGAGCCTCTGCCATGGAAGAACTGTGTCAACACCTGGCAGGACTTTCTGAGGCAGTTAAGAACCTCCAGCAAGGCTACACTGGGCTGGAAGAACGGGTGATCGCCCTATCCAACCCTTCTGGATCCCTGGGAGCCCCTCAGCCATCAGCTCCTTCAGCCGAAGCAGGACCAGCACCTACAGTTGTGATGCTACCTCCAGAACCTAAAGTTCCAACACCTGAGCAATTCTCCGGGAACCGCAGCAGCTTTAGGGCCTTCCGTAAATCCTGCGAATTGTATTTTGCCCTCCAACCACAGACCTTTTCTTTGGAGGCCACCAAGGTGGGCTTTGTGGTATCCTTACTTTCTGGAGATGCCCAGACCTGGGCTCACCATCTTTTAGAACAGAAGGATGCAGCTTTGACCAATCTTACCACCTTCTTTGATGCAATGGCTCAATTATACAAAGACCCTCAACTTTCAGCGACTGCAGAAACCGCCTTGCGGACCCTCCAGCAGGGACGAAGGGCGGTGGAGGACTATGTTGCCGAGTTCAGGCGATGGGGTGCGGATACGAACTGGAATAATGCTGCCCTTCGTCATCAGTTCCGCATGGGACTCTATGATTCCTTACAAGACGAACTCGCTAGAGTCGGTGTTCCACAGACTTTAAATGCACTAATTGATTTGGCTATACAGATCGATCGTCGTCTGAGAGAAAGGAGGGCCGAGAGGGCCATGGGTTTCTCTTGTCCAACCTAGATGCTTTAAAAAGTCCCAAGCCATTTACATCCAGCACCAGCTGCCCGACCAGTGTCCACTTCTGATACGTCTGAGCCCATGCAACTTGGGGTCTTGTGACCATCTCTTACCCTCGAAGAACGTCAACGACGGCGGAATAATAATCTGTGTCTTTATTGTAGGGAATCTGGACATTACGTCAGGAACTGCCCTATTAAGCTCCATAAGTGTCCATCTATGCCTTCTGGTTACCCAGATTATTTAACTAAGGTCTAATTTCATCTTGCCATTTCTGTCTCCTTTCAGCTCCCAGGAAAGACTTTACAGACGCCCGCCATTATTGATTCCGGGGCATGCAGCTGTTTTATGGATTCATCTTTTGCTGCCAAACACCAGATTCCTCTTCTGCCTAAGACCCGTGCACTCTCTATTCATCTGGCCGATGGGTCTGCTATCAAATCTGGCCCTGTAATTCAAGAAACTGCCCCACTACCTGCTGTTATCTCCGGTTCGCACCGGGAATTCCTTCGTATGGACATAATTTCCTCTCCACTATTTCCTGTAATACTTGGTATACCATGGCTACAGGCCCACAATCCAACCATAAACTGGGCCACGGGGGAAATTACTTTCTCTTCATCTTACTGCCAGAAGTTCTGTGGTTCTCCCGATTCCCTGAGACCAACCACCTTATTATGTATTGACTCGGAAATCGAATTACGTCAGGCCATTCCTGCAGTGTACCATGAGTTCCTCAACGTGTTCAGTAAACAAAAGGCAGAGGTGCTTCCACCCCACCGAGCTTATGACTGCCCCATTGAGCTGCTCCCTGGAGCCAAAATTCAGTTCAGAAGGATTTTCCCCCTGACAGAGGTGGAGCAAGAGAAGCTCAAAGAATATCTCAATGAAAATCTGAAGAAAGGGTTCATTCGCCCATCCACGTCCCCAGCAGGTGCGGGTATTTTTTTCGTCGAGAAGAAGGACCACACTCTTCGACCCTGTGTGGACTACCACGAATTGAATAACATTACAATAAAGAATCGGTATCCTCTTCCTTTATTTCCGGAGTTATTCCAAAGACTGGGATCCGCTATCATCTTCACTAAACGGAGATGAGTGGAAGACCGCTTTTCGTACCCGATTTGGACACTTTGAGTACTTGGTGATGCCCTTCGGGTTGTGTAATGCCCCTGCCACTTTCCAATATTTTATCAACGATGTGCTCCGGGACTGTCTGGACTTATTTGCTGTTGTTTATTTAGATGATATTTTAATTTTTTCTTCTTCCATTGAATCCCATCGCCAGCACGTCAAGAGTGTGTTGGGCCGGCTCCGACAACACGGTCTATATGCAAAAGCCGACAAGTGCCAATTCCAGCAGGAAAGTATACCATTCTTGGGCTTGATTATTTCCAGTAAAGGTATAAAGATGGATCCCCAGAAGATCGCTGCGATTTTGGATTGGCCAACTCCTGCAGACAGGAAAGGAATCCAACGTTTTATCGGGTTCGCTAACTTTTATTGCAAATTCATCAAAGGTTTCTCGGCTATTGTTGCACCAATCACGCAACTAACTAAACAAGGGACCCGTTTTCGTTGGACCCCTGAAGCTCAAGAAGCTTTCAAAATCCTCAAGGGACTTTTCACCTCTGCTCCTGTCTTAAGACATCCAGATTCCTCCCTGCCATTTGTTTTAGAAGTGGATGCATCTGAAATCGCCGTAGGGGCTATATCATCCCAAAGACAAGGAACCAGGGCCCTGCTCCATCCTGTGGCTTTCTTTTTGCGCAAACTATCAGCTGCCGAGAAGAATTACGATGTAGGAGACAGGAAATTGTTAGCATTTAAATCTGGAGCTTCTCACCCAATTTTAATATTCACCGACCACAAGAACCTGGAGTATTTAAGATCTGCAAAAAGACTAAAGCCGAGACAAGCCAGGTGGGCACTCTTCTTCTCCCGGTTTACCTTCCATGTAACTTATCTCCCAGGTTCTAAGAACGTAAAGCCAGATGCCTTGTCACGGATGTTCCACAAGTCTCAAGAGATTTCTCCTCCAGACACCATTCTCGCTCCTGGGAATTTCCTTCTACTTCAGGAAAACCTTCTTTTCCGACTTAAACAAGCCTCCATGGAGCAAATACCTCCTCCAGAACCAGAACTACAAGCCAGAGACGGGTTACTATGGTATAAAGACAAGATCTACATTCCCGAGGCCCTACGGGTATCTGTCTTGGAGCTATGTCACGACCACGCACTCGCCGGGAATTTTGGTATCACTAAGACCACTGACTTGGTACAACGTACTTTTTGGTGGCTTCAGTTACGGGAGGACTGCAAGAAATTTGTGGACACCTGCACTACGTGTATCAGGAGTAAAAGCTGTAGGACCAAGGCCTGGGGCCTACTCAAACCTCTGCCTGTTCCCGGACGGGCCATGGAGAATGCTGTCTCTGGATTTTATTGTTGAGTTGCCTCCAGCAGATGATCATACCCCTATCTTTGTGGTAGTTGATCGTCTGTCAAAGATGGCACACTTCATTCCCATTAAGGGCACCCCCTCAGCCCCTAAAACTGCACAGGTATTCGTCAAGGAATTCATTAGGCTCCATGGGGTACCAGCCAATATAGTTTCGGATCGAGGGGTACAGTTCACCTCTCGATTCTGGAAGTCCCTCTGCAAGGCTTTGAATATTGAACTGTCTTTCTCATCCGCCTATCACCCTCAGTCCAATGGGCAAACTGAGAGGACGAACCAAACCCTTGAACATTATTTACGCTGTTTTTCCTCTTTTGCACAAAATGATTGGATCTCCTTGCTTCCAGTAGCTGAGTTCGCTTACAACAATGCTCTCCACTCCACCACTAAGCAGACACCCTTTTTTGCCAATTACGGCTTCCACCCTTCGTTTCTACCCAACTCCCTTCCCGAATGCACAGTGCCAGCGGTTCAGGAAAAGATGAACCTCTTCTCAACCAACAACCGACTTCTGCAAGAAACAATGACTAGAACTCAGGAGCACAACAAGACGACCTTCTACAAAAAGAGACGAGGGGAATTGGTACTGGTACCTGGTGATTTGGTGTGGTTATCCACGGTGAACTTGAAGATGGTGTGCCCTTCAAGGAAACTAGGTCCCTAGTTCTTAGGACCCTTTCCAGTTAGAAGGAAGATTAACGAAGTAGCCTTCGAATTAAAACTTCCAGACTCATTAAAGGTACATCCGGTATTCCATGTGTCCTTGTTGAAACCTTTCAATCCCAATCCAGTACCACTCCTCCTGATCTGATCTTGGTAGACGGTGAAGAAGAATTTGAAGTAGAAGCCATCCTAAATTTCAGAAGAAGAAACCAGAACCAGTTCTTAATTAAATGGAAGGGGTATGTGGTCCCGAAGAGAACTCTTGGGAGCCCGAGGATAACATTCATGCAAAGAGTCTGGTTCAATCCTTTAAGAGGGCCCATCCCGAAAAATTTGACCGAAGGGGCATCCGGAGGCTGCCCCTTAGGAGGGGGCAATGTCATGGAAATTCTATGAAGAATCTGAACTCCAGGCCTTCTGGCTTGCGGCCTCGGGCGCCACCGCGCGTGCTATTTTAACCTGTCCATTACTGACGGTCTCCGCTGTCTGCTCTACAGCGTTGTATGCCTGAGAACCTGATCCATAGTATTCATCTGTGATTTGACCCGGCTTGCCTGTGACCTACCTGTTATCTACCTGCACCCGACCTCGGCTTGTTGTAACTACTCTCCTGCCTGCTTCCTTGTGCCTCGCTTCCAGTCTGATACCTGACCCGGCCTGTTTGACCATCCGTCTGCTACCTGATCCAGTTTGCTGAGCTGATCCCATCTGCTAAGGTGATCCTGTCTGCTGAATTGTTTCCATCTGCTGTAGTTACCTGCTAAGCTTATCCTGTGTGCTGAACTGTTTCCATCTGCTGTAGTTACCTGCTAAGCTTATCCTGTTTGCTGAACTGATTCCATCTGGTGTAGTTACCTGCTAAGCATATCCAGTTTGCTGAACTGATTCCATCTGCTGTAGTTACCTGCTAAGCTTATCCAGTTTGCTGAACTGATTCCATCTGCTGAAGTTACCTGTTAAGCTTATCCAGTTTACTGAACTGATTCCATCTGCTGAAGTTACCTACTTAAACTGATCCAGATTGCTAGCTGATTCCACCTGCTGTTGTGATCCAGTCTGCTGTGTTGATCCTGTCTGCCAAGCTGCTCCAGTCTGCAGAGCTGACCCCGCCTATTCATCCCTCCCCATCTGTTGATCCTGCCAGTCACCCGTACCCCTCCTTACTCCTGTGTTCCCTGTCACTTTACTAGGAAACTGGTAGTGGGAGTCGTAAGGGAGGCCTCCCTCCGCAATTCGGGCTCAATACCACAAGGTACATGACACATTGTCACATGATCTTCATTTTTTCATTAGCATTTGCACGATCCCAGGCTGGATCATGATTTAAAGTTGATGTCAAGTAGGTGAACAGTGTTTACTAAGATGGCAAGCACACTTTGTCTTATGGTAGTAGCTAACAAATAACAGAAGTAAAAGAAAAACAATTATTGCTACAAGAGAAAAACATGGTGAACATCATGACTATAATAGAAAAGTAATACATACATGGTAACAAGATAACTGGAAGACAGTGTTGTAAACTGACAGAATAACACATTTGGAAGCACATGATTTGTATGACTAATGCAGCATTCTGTTCAGTGATTTAAATTCTGTCTGGCTTTTATGCTTTTCATACAAGGTAATTATTTAATTTATTGTCAAGATAGACAAGAAACAGACAGTATAATTTCATATTTACAATAGAATCTTAGCTGTAAGACATTGTCTATGTCCATTTCAATGAAGTTGATAGTATTGTGAGAATGTTTCTTTAGTCAGCATGCATAGTTCAAGGCTTAGCTGTATTATTTTAAAAGAATGAAAAACTTTTTGATAGATCTAAGTTCAGCATTAAAATCTCTTATAAATTTCACCATGTAATTAAAAAAGTTGATTTCAAGAGGTTTAAATCTTAAGCGTTCATTTAAAAAAGTACCTAGGGATCCAGGCAGTTATAAAACCCTTATTCAGGGACTACCTGTTACAGGATGACAGCTGTCTTCCATTTGTATTCCTGCATTGCCACCTTATCCCATGCACCTTTAGTGGAGATTATAAGGGGCCATGCCACACACTGTACAGGCATGCCCACCATGTCACTATTAGGAAGCAGGCCTAGAGCAATCATATTCAGCGGATGATAGAGTGAGCGCATTTAGGATATGTTGTAAAATAGAATGGAGAAAGACTGCCGTTGCCTTCAGGTTCCCCTGTGTTTTCTACATCCGGTTCAAAACTGAGCGCACAGAAGAGTTTCCTTTTGCTTAAACATGTTTAGACAAAGCAGTAGTGCATGGTAATTCAACCCTTATGACTGGTCCTGCATTGACGACATGCTTGGGGTTGGAGAAGGAAGCCTGTGGGTGCAAGACAGAGGGAAATAGGGTAAATAATTCTATGCTTTACACCCTCTCCCAATTAAATATGTATTTAATCCTTAAAGGGGACCCTATAAATTTTATATTGTTTAATGTAGCACTCACACAACCTTACTTACAGAGACAAAATACAATAAAGCTTACTGCGTGCACTGATTTAATAATATTCAAAAACATAACTCTACAAACAGTAGAAGCAAGTTATATTAACCCAATCATATTAAATTACATCTATATTTTGCTACATGTGTCAAGACTGTCTAAACATTCATCTTTTGTCAGTTCTTTGGTGGCAATGCTTTATATTACATTACATACTGAGACTTTTTTTGCTTCAAGCAATCTCTGTTTTGCGGTTCACAAACGTAAATTAATAATGAAATATTACAAACGTGATGACTGTTATTATTCACTTTTATTTATGCATTGTTATACATGCTGGGACAAATCAATGCAGATGTTATTTTCTCTACCGCAGAATATGCATAAAATATTCTTAAATATAATTTAAATACAATTTCAAAATATGCAATGACTGCATTGTGTAGTACATGAAATGACTTGAAAACCATAGTGCTACTAAATCAAAGTAACACATTGGTGGTACTGCACATCGGAATAGATAAACCTAAGTGCCTTAATGTCTGTTTTACAAATTATTCCATTACACATTATACATTCTCTCTCAATGCCTTTATGAAAATAGTAGACAGTTTGTGGCCAATATGTTTGGTCAGGAAACATGAATTATATGGAAAATTATACAGTTAATAGGGATGAGTGAATGTATCTGGGCTATGTTTTCTGGGCATTTATCATACCCTTTTGACATGATAAAAATCTTGCAAATCTTGAAAATCAATTCTGGCCAATCAGTGCTGGGACAAAATCATCCAGTGCCCAGGGCAAAGATGGCAAATTGCGCCCCCCTTCATTATGTGCAAACATATGAGGAGGAGGGGGAGAGAGCACAGGCCACACCTCCTCCCAGATCTCTCCTCCTCTCATTGCTTCTTCCAGTGCTGGCCTGACAAAAATAATAATGCTGCTGTCACTATTCCTATCAGCCCTATAATAGAAGGAACTTGCGGAGCCCCATCCCTACAATATAAGCTACAAAATATCTTATAAATGGACAACTGTGTTAAAAATAAAATGCATTTTCATTTTCTTTCCACATTTCCAAAAACCTGTGGAAAAAAATGACATGTTGAAAAAAGACTCATTATGCCTCATATAATTTACATCGGGGTGTTTGCTTTCCAAAATGGGGTCATTTTTTGGGCGTTTCCATTGTACTGGTGCTCCAGGGCCTTCAAAAGTATGATAAATTGTAAGGAAATTATATGTGTGATTTATGCTCTTAGAAGGCCTGGAGGTGCTACTTGCATGTTGGGCCTCTGTATGTGGCCAGGCTGTGTAAAGGTCTCACACATGTGGTAGCACCATACTCAGGAGAAGTAGAAAAATGTATTTTGGGGTGTAATGTGTGGTATGCACATGCCATCTGAGAGTAATAAACTGTTACCGGTAATATGACAATTTTGTGAAAAAAAAATCTTTATTTTGCAAAGAATTGTGGGACAAAATGTGGGAAAAAATGAAAACTTAAAAAAAACTCACCATGCCTCTTACTAAATACATTAAAATATAAAAGATATGCAATGTCTTTTGTATAAAAGGATTATATCTGTATATATATTTGTGACCTCCTCCATTCCCAGACATAGCCTGTTATGAGAAAACGCTTTGGAAGGAGACGGGAGTTGTGACGTGAATATGATCTAGACCTGTTGGTGATCTGAATCGTCTCAAGGCGCTTGGTCCATCCTGTGTTGTCCTGCTTCTTAGAAGAGGTGGGTCTTGAGTTTTTTTCTGATGGCCCAATGGTTTTCTTCCACGTGGATGTTCGTGGGTAGAGCGTTCCATAGCCATGGTTCTTGGATTGCGAATCTTCGTTCTCCCTTAGATTTGTAGCGGGACTTGGGGATGAGGAGGCGGTTTTGGTTTGTGGATCGGAGGCTGAGATTAGGTATGTAGTGTTTTATTTTCTCACATAGGTATTGAGGAGCGTTTCCTTGTGTGCATTTGTGGGTGAGGCAGAGGGTCTTGAATGTGATCCTATCCTTTACCATTACCGGTCTCTATTGCTTGTTTTCATTTACAATGCTGTAAGTGTATATGTTTAGTCCAATAAATCCCTATTGTTTATATAATACCCGATGAGCCTTCCCTCTGTTTTTAATCCTACACCAGGGATATGCAATTAGCGGACCTCCAGCTGTTGCAGAACTACAAGTCCCATGAGGCATAGCAAGACTCTGACAGCCACCAGCATGATGCCCAGAGGCATGATGGGACTTGTAGTTTTGCAACAGCTAGAGGTCCACTAATTGCTTATCAATGTCCTACACGTATATCCAGTGGGGAGCACAGAGTGAGTCCAGATTGAAGTGTGCTGGACTGGAAAGCTGATCAGCAGGCTACTTGATCCATCCATCGTGGAGGTTGGATTATACACTGGATGAGTCCATACATCTGTTCACCTCATGCGTATTACGATCTCCTATAATTTAGAGATCACGGGGATCTGGTAAGAGGCACATTTAATCTTTCACATTTGGAACACGGATTGATTTATTACATTGTCCCTTTAAGTGGTGCATAGTATTCTCTGAAACAAGATTTGAACATTTTATTTTGAATGAATACACATGGACAATTGAATTGTGAATTTATTTTATTATTATTTATGATGGTAAAATCATATGTGGATATATTTAGTGTTGGGTCACAAATACATATACAGATATAATCCTTTTATACACAAGGCAGCACATATCTTTTATCTATTGAGCACAGTTTTCACCTCCTCATATTCAAGAAGTAGTAAAAATGCAGCAGTCTTTTATCAGTATTTAGCGCAAGATTTTCTTCTATATTGTAAAGTATCTGGTAGTGTCTACTTTCCAAAATCATGTCATTTGGGGGGTATTTGCACTTTCCTGGTTTGTTGGTGTCTTAAGAAATTAGATCCTCAGTACATCTGATGTGATCAGGTGTAATCAATTTTCAATAATTGCCACCATAGGTAGGTTCTATAACCTTCACAAAGACCAAATAATATACACTTATTTGGGTTATTTTACCAAAGATATGTAGCAGTAAAACTTTTGGCCAAAATGTATGGAGAAGAATTACTAATTTGCAAAATTTTATAACAGAAACAGAGAAAATGCTTTTTTTTACAAAATGTTCAGTCTTTTTTAATTTATAGCGCAAAAAATAAAAAAACCAGTGGTGTTTAAATATCACCAAAAGAGATCTATTTGTTTGAAAAAAAAAAACTACAAAAATTTCATATAGGTATAGTGTTGCATGACTGAGCATTTGTCATTCAAATTCTGAAAGCCAAAACTTGGCTTGTTTAGGAAGGGGGTTAAAGTGCCCGGTAGGCAAGTGGTTAAATACAGCAGCAGCACTCCAATCTATTATATTATAGCTTGAAAGAAAGGCTTTTTTTATATAGTTTTGGCTGCAATACCTGCTTTTTTATCCAGCAGTAATAGGCTTGAATTGAACCATGGAAGTAGGAGCCACAATAGATTTAAAAGCTATAGCAAAGTTAACTCCTTCAAATTGGCCAATGGCTCAGCAGTTTAAAAATCTAATGTGTGAATTTCCTGTTTTTTTTTTTTTTGTTTTGTTTTTTTGCATTACCACTCTACTGAAAAACCTTCAGACATTTACAACTCCACATTGCCCAAACCCCCTCCCATCCCAAAATATTCCCTTAAAGCCTTAAAGTTTAAAAACTAGACTTTAAGTATGTGTTTGGTAGAAATTAGATAGCATCAGTACAGTGCACAAACACTTGAATAGGCAGCAAATTAAAATTAAAAGGTAGGTTTTATTTTGCATTAAATATTAGAGTGTATTATTTGAAGGCAATAGCCTCAGTCATTGTTCAGTGGAAGAACAGAATGTAAACAGCTTGGGTAGGCCGCAATATACAAGGGAGAGACATGGCCAGTTTTGTCTTGAAATACACAAAGTGGCGTAACTAGAACCTTCAGGGCCCCGATGCAAGAAACCATGAAGGGCCCCCTTGAACCCCAGCCAGGGCCCTTCCCTCCGAGTCCGGTGGTGAAACTCCAGGGTGTGGTCACAGGTATGACCTTTGTGAGCCTTTTAGTTCCAACACTGGCATCAGTAGTTTTTTTTTTATTCGTTTTTTTATTTTTAGGTGCCCCATTGGGGGACTGTCCCTAGGCAAGATGGGGTCCCCATCCCCAGAAGAGATGAGGTCCTTTTCTCCAGGGCAGATGAAGTTACTGCCCCAGGTGAGAAGGGGCCCCTGTCCCCAGGGGAGGTTGGGGTCCCTGTCCCCACGTGAGAAGGGGTCCCTGTCCCCAGGGGGAGATGGAGGGGGTATGTAATGGTGTGTGGGGGATGGGGTCGTCTCATTCACCATGACCAAGCTGTAGGCCGTGCACTGATCCACGTTGTTGGCCTGGGCTCCATCTAGTGTGCTGGACGGGCGATCAGCATATCTCCCAGAAAGACCTTTCATCATCTGTGTATGACGGGGGAGGAGGGGGGCTGGCAGAAAAGCCTGCAGTGTCCTCCAGGGAGCCGGCTCTCATAGGGCTGCACTGCATCTGTGTGCTTGAAGTTTGTTTACCCAGGAGAAGTATGCAGTGCAGAGTGGGCCGGACTCGGGGGGGGGGGGGGGTTGGGACTCTGGCTGGGGAGAACAGACATCGGACTGAGCGACAATGCATGGAGCAGGAGAGGGGTACTCTGAAGAGCCGACCGAGGACACAGGTAATGCGGGGAATGCACAACTGAAGAGCAGCCAGTGCGATAGTCGAGCATGGAGCTCTGCTAGTCACCCTCCACCTCCAGCCACCCGTGTGCATGGTGCACTGGTACCCCTAGCTGCCTATGCTGCTGCCGGCCATATGTAGAGGGGGCTGCATGGGCCCCCTGCATCACAGGGCCCGGTTGCGGTCGCGACTGCTGCACCCCCTATAGTTACGCCCCTGAATACACATTAGAGTGTATTATGTCAGAAACAATAGCCACAAGTATTACACAGTTGTTGCTCAGTATGTGAGCAGTTTGGTTTGGCTACAATCTAAGAGAAACA
This sequence comes from Lithobates pipiens, assembly GCF_037356315.1. Taxonomy (NCBI): domain Eukaryota; kingdom Metazoa; phylum Chordata; class Amphibia; order Anura; family Ranidae; genus Lithobates; species Lithobates pipiens. The sequence continues at coordinate 162,240,352 of NW_027507748.1, read as the reverse complement.
GTATATTTTTTCAGAAGACAATGGCCTCAAATATTGTACAGATGCCAGAGAATATATAAGCCCTTGTACACACGGTCGGACATTCTGACAACCAAATCCGTTGGATTTTGTCCGACGGATTTTGTCCGATGGATTTTGTCCGAAACTGTTGCATACACACGGTCGGACAAAGTTGTCAGAAAATCAGATTATACATAACGTGATGAAGTTATTTTGTTACGACGGGACTACGTTCAGGCTAGTAGCCAATAGCTTTGGTCTAGGAATTTGATCTGAGCATGCGTGGCACTTTGTCCGTCGGATTAGGCTACACATGATCGGAGTATGTCCGATCGGAGCATTTTGTCGGAAAATTTTACCGGCAAGTTGGAAAAGTTGGTCCGTCGGGTATTGTGACGGAAACAGTCCGATGGAGACCACACATGGTCGTAATATCCGACAAAATGGTCCGATAGGACACAATCCATCGGAATCTCCGACCGTGTGTACAAGGGCTAAGAAGCTTCAGTAGGGTGCAATGTATGAGAGAGAGATGAAGCAGAGTGTATTACTTCAGAGACAATAGATACAAAAATTGTACAGTCACTGGAAAGCATGTAAGCAGTTTGCTTAGGTCACAATATAAGACAGAGCGGTGCGGCAGTTTTTATCTTGAAATAAAAATTCAAAGGTATTATTTCAGAGATAGTATCCACAAGTATTGTGCAGTCACTGAACTCTATATAAGCAGCTTTAATAGACCAGCATGTAAGAGGGAACAACAAGGTAGTTTTTATCCAAAAATGAAAATTGTGATGTGTTATTTTAGAGACAAAAGCCACAAATATTGTATAGTAGCTACACAGTAAGTAAGCTACTTTATTAGGCCAAGATGTAAGAGGAGGAGACAAGGCAGTCCTTATCCAGAAAATAAAAATGTTAGTGTTTTATTTCTGAGACAATAGCCACATACAGAATCCAGTAAAGTCACTGAACAATATGTAAGATGCTTGATTGGTCCACAAGGTAAGAGGAAGAGTCAAGGCAGGTTTTTTTTTTTTTCCATAAAATGTTTATTTATTTTCAAAGAAAAAAGTATAACAAGCATGACTTGATGTACTAAATAGGTAAAGTACAAGTCGGTATCACAGACAATAACAATGGAATTAATAATACAGATGAACAGTCGAACAGAGCTTAGTTTCAAAGTTGAGATCAGAGGTGGGTCCTTCCGGCAGGTTTAATCTTGCATTTAGACCCCTTTCACACTGGAGCATTTTTCAGGCACTTTTGGGCTAAAAATAGTGCCTGTAAAGCACCTGAAAAATGCCTCCCCTGCAGCCCCAGTGTGAGAGCCCGAGTGCTTTCACACTGGGGTGGTGCACTTGCAGGATGTTAGAAAAAGTCCTGCAAGCATCGTCTTTGGGGTAGTGAAGGAGTGGTGTATACACCGCCCCTACCCAATGAAATTAATGGGCAGCACTGCCAAAGCACCTGAAAAGTGATTCGGCAGTGACACTTTTCGAGCGCATTTAACCCTTTCTTTGGCCGCTAGTGGGGGTTAAAGGCACTGCTAAAAACAACAGTAAAGAGGCGACAAAGCTAGCGGCTCTTTAACACTAATGCCCAGCGCAGCTCAGTGTGAAAGGGCTTTTAGAGTGCATTCTTTCAGAGAAAATAACCACAAATATTGTACAATATTGAATCGTACAATAATGGTATACAATAATAATATCCAAGCAGCTTGAGTAAGTTGCAATATATAGACAGGAGAAATGAGACAGATCGCTGCTCCAGGTGGGTATAATAACCCCCCAAAGGAGAGGGCAGGGTGCTAGCTCCTGTTTGCAACCATGAACATGTAGACCAAGTGAGAAAAATTAGCTGCACACCCACATCCGTCCAACAGGTTTATTGAAAAACTGCCACCAGGACTAAAGCAATGGACCAAGGGGTGATAACATATACATTGTGCTTCTTCAAAACCCAAAGGAAGACTGACCTACCGGACCTTTAAGCAGAGGACACTTCTACCCCACACAGGTGTAGGGTGGTGTGATCAGCTCTCCCCTTATCTTTATAAGCAAAACTAAAAACATTCTGAATGGCAATACAAATACATGTGTGTAAAGCCAAAAGTAACCGCATTAAAAAAACTGACACCATAGAAAAAAGTACATACAAAAGTGAATAAAAATATTTGCATTGAGGATACCAAAATACATGCATCTCCTAAAGCTATAACAACAAATCACAAAGAGACACATGCGATATATACAGTGTCCAACAAACGTCAGCACAATACAAAAAGGAAATAGGCCCGAATGTACTATGTGGGGACATGTGAAAACCACCCTGATAAATATCAGTGACAGACCTGAATATAGTAAGTACATGGCTAAATAACAACCTAATAAAACCATAGTCTAAATAGTTCCCTGAACCTACCTAATCACAACCCCGACATACAGATAAGTATATGTATAAGAATAGACAAAGGGCTCCTGTGGGCCCAAATGAACAGGAAGTTGGAGTGGGGAGACACCATATTATACATGCTGCTTCTTAGTGTTAAAAATGCCTTACATCCCACTTAATGTTTAAGCCGAAGGGAATGTGCAAGGCATTGCTCGCTAAGTGTAACAGGAGAGAGAGTTTTTTCCATGTGCATGAAGCAAAGCAATATGACTGCGGCATGTAAACACCCCCATCTACTGCCTTACAGTTTAAGGGGGTGCTGAAAACATGGCACAACCTCAGGTTTGTTAACCCCCCCTCCCCAACCACAAGACTAAATGAGTCCTTATTCTTTCACTCACCTGATATTATTACCAGGGCCAGGACAAAGTGGGGCAGAAGGGGGCGGGAGCCCCAGTCCCAGCAGTTCAATGGAGTGGGGGGGTCAGGTGGAGTAACATTGCTATTGCCCAGAGCACTATGCAGAGTTGCAGTGGGATGCCAAATGTACATTGATCACTTGTATATGTATAAAATGATGATGTCATGTGCCATGTTAATGTTTGAAGTCTGCAAGTAAAGAGGACTTTTATAAGTAAAGAAGTTGTCTAGGTCTCTTTTGGGCAAGGTGTGTTTAAGAAAAGCGCAAGTGGCAATTAAAGCTATTCAAGGTTAGGCAGCCTTTTGTACCAGATTAACCCTTGTGGTTAAGTATGTATGATGAATCACACATTTACAATAACCATCTGGGTTGGGACACTCTTACAAAAAACTACAGCCAGTCAGTGGGGGTGGCCAGTGTTAGGTCACCTGAGGCCAGGTGACAGATGCACACCATTGGGGTTAGGAGTGCACCGCTAAGGTTGTGGATCCTTCAGCTGACTGCTGCGGATGGAGCTCCTTGAGGTTCAGGAAAGCGGCTCCAGCTGAACACTCTGACATGGACCAACAAGAAGCTAGAGCATAAGATTCCCCAGTGTGCAGAGGCTAAGAGCCAGAAGGTTTTCACCAGAGCCTCTGATGGTGAGGATGGATTTGGCTGCAGATTGGGGCCCCTGTGGTGTCTCAGCTCATGCTCACGAACTGGTTCCTGTAAAAAGAGCAGAAGCAACAGTTCAGGGTTAAACACAGGATAGTCAGGAGAACGAGCCGAGGTCAGGTCAACTAGCAGACAGGAACAATCAGAGGGAGACTCCAAAGTTGGGGTCACTGGCAGACAGGAATAATCATAAGGACACGCCACAGGTGGTACACAGAAGTCAGGAATGAATATACAGCAGGACGCCACACCGGAACCCTAATCACAACTTTGCATGGCAAAGCTGGCTTGTAGTGCTCGGGGTTAAATAGGGTTTCCTGTTGAGAGGCTGGGGGGAGCCATGCTGAGAGCTCATACTTATATGCCCAGGTGTGGGAGCACGCTCTCTTAAGGCTGATACACAGACCTGAAAGGTAAGCAGATAGTCAGAGCATAAAACATTACTGCATATTCATGACAGTACCCCCCCCCCCCCCCCCTTACGAAGCCTCCCTCTCCCCTGCTTAGGACCAGGCTTGGAGGGGAACTTCAAATGGAGCTTCCTCAGACGACGAGGAACAGAGATTTTAGATTCAGGAATCCAAGACCTCATCCAAACGGCCGTATTCTTCTCAGAAGGTGGAAGATTGGTGATAAAGTCCATGACAATGTGAGACCAGGACTCCCTAGGAATGGGCAAAGTCATGAAAAGACCAGCAGGAGCTTGCGTGGAGGATTTGGACTGGGCAGAGAAATTACAAGGCTTAACGTAGTCTTTAACATCAGAATGAAGAAGAGGCCACCAGTAGTAGCCGCTGATGAGGAAGAAAGATCAGAGGGCCACAGCATGACCTGCCACCGTGAAATCATGACCTTAACAAAGGATCTTAGATCTTAACTCAGTTGGAACAAAGGTCTTGCCAGGAGGAATTTTTGAGTCCAGGATAGAATAGGGAAGAATGCATGAGGTAGGAATTATTGGCAGGTTTGCAGGTGGGCTCCTCATCCTGAATGTCAAGAGACTAGAGAGTGCATCAGCACGACTGTTGCAGGAACCAGGTTTTTACGTAATAGAAACATTGAAATGGGAAAAGAAAAGACTCCACCTGGCCTGTCTGGGATTCAGTCATTGGCATTCTGTAAGTACTGCAGATTTTTATTGTCAATGAAAATTGTTATGGAGTGCGGGGAACCCTCCAAGAGATGACACCACTCCTCCAACACCAATTTAATAGCAAAAAGTTCCAGATCAGCAATACCATAATTTTTCTCTGCCCGAGAATTTTTTGCAGAGAAAAACGCATATGGTTGATGGTTTTGCTCAAAGGATTGAAGAAGCGCAGCTCCCACCCCAGTCGAGAAAGCGTCTACTTCAATAAAAAATGGATCCCCAGGCTTAGGTCACCTCAACAAATGTCCAGAAACAAAGTCCTGTATCAAGTCATGAAATGCAGACACAGCTTCAGAGGGCCACTCCTTTGCATTCGCACCATTCTTGATCAAAGCTAGAATAGGCGCAGCAATGGAAGCCTGTAATCATTAGTGTACTCACAAAAGCGCTGTGTGGCCTTGAGGTTGGCAGGAAGAGGCCAGTTGGTAATGGGTGAGACCTTTCCAGGATCCATACGAAGACCCACACTAGAGACAAACTATCTCAAAAACAGAACCTCAGAACATTAAAAAAAAAACATTTCTCCAGCTTGGCATACAGATTGTTTTCTCTAAGACACTGAAATACAATCCGGACATGGTTTCTGTGAACAAGCAGATTTTCTGAAAAAGATGAGAATGTCATTCAGATAGATGACAACAAATTGTTAAAGCAGATCCCTGAAGATCTCGTTGACAAAGTTTTGGAACAGAGCTGGGTATTACACAGACTAAAGGGCATAACCAAGTATTCATAATGTCCATCTCTAGTATTAAATGCCGTTTTCCATTCACTGCCCTCCCGTATCCGGATCAGATTGTATGCAACCCTGAGATTTAGGTAAAATGAGAAAGGATATCCACTCCTTCTGGAGTACCCCTACAGACATCTTGGCAGGGAGGGCCTGGAAGCAGATGGGCACCCCAGGAAGAACAGTGCCATCAATCGTCGAGACCAACAGTGGAATGGTGAGAGGTGAAAGGAATTTTCATGGAAGACGCAGTTCCCCAGTCCATGAAATTGCCAACAGCTCCGGAATCCAGTTAGGCAGCAACTGCATGAGGGGAAGTGTCGACATGGAGGAGCACAGAAATAAGGAGACCGAATGATGAAGGTAACTTTCCTGGGTCTAATATGCCACCTTCCAGATGTATTAGACCCACGTTTCCCAGATGGAGAGAGCAGGTGTCCCGAAAATGACCTTTGCCACCCGAGTAGAAACACAAGCCCAAAGTTCTTCACCTAGCATGCTCTTCAGGGGGTAACCTAGTCCAGTCTAGCTGCATAGGTTCCACAGCTGGCTAAGGGATACTCCACGTATCGAGGAGAGGGGAGCTCGGGCTGGCTAAGGACCATGATACTGATGCCTTTCTCTAGGGTCCTCTCCTGGAAGCGAATACTGATTGCAGAGGGAGATGACATCATCCAGACCAGAGGGAATGGTTCTTCTCGCCAACTCATCCTTCACTCTGTCAGAGAGGCCTTGTAAAAAGGTTGGAACTAAGGCCTCATTATTCTAGCTCAGCAGCTAAAATGTAAATGTGAAGGGCATACTGTCCCACCAAAGAAGACTCTTGGTGGAGACATAAAAGGGTACTGGCTGCTGAAGAGACATGACCTGGTTCCTCGAAAATATTCCAGAAGAGTTTTAGAAAGTTAGACAAGCTGGAAACCACCGGATCATTCTTCTCCCACAGGAGCAGCCCAGGCTAAAGCCAGGAGGGAGATAATATAGGCTAACTTTGCACGATTAAAGGAAGTTTTTAGGCTGGAGTGTAAAATGGATGCTGCACTGACTAAGGTACCCCCTGCAGGCCTTGGAGCAATTTTTTTAAACATGGCCCTTTACAAAAAAAAGAGAAAAAAAAGTCCTTAAGTGCACTGTGTTCGTGTACTATGGGAAGCGCCATGTCAATCACAAGATTGCAGATATTTGCTCTCAGTGTGAGAACAAAGTCACTTCCGGTGGGCTACAAAAAGATGGCCCCTGGGAGGACTAATCTCCTTGTGTTCAGTGGCGAGGGGAGGCCTCTCCCCTCTCTACTGAACACACAGAGAAAGCCAGGAACTAGCTGGGGAGAGACAGACGCGGCTCGAAGGAGGGCTGTGCTGCCAGGGACACAGATATGAGGAGGACCCTGCTGCTGATGGGGACACAGATGTAAGGAGGGACTCCACTGGGGACACGGATGTAAGGAGGGGCTCCACTGGGGACACAGATGTATGGAGGGGCTCCGCTGGGGACATAGATGTAAGGTGGGGCTTCACTGGGTACACAGATGTATGGAGGAGCTCCGCTGGGGATGCAGATGTAAGGAGGGGCACCGCTGAGGACACAGATGTAAGGAGGGGCTCCACTGGGCACACAGATGTAAGGAGGGGCTCCACTGGGGACACAGATGTATGGAGGGGCTCCGCTGGGGATGCAGATGTAAGGAGGGGTTCTGCTGACAGGGACACAGATGTAAGGAGGGGCTCCGCTGATGGGGACACAGATGTAAGAAAGGAACTCCGCTGGGGTCACCTGATGTAAGGAGGGACTCTTCTGGGGGCACCTGATGTAAGAAGGGACTCCGTTGGGGCACCTGATGTAAGGGGGACTCTGCTGGGGGCACCTGATGTAAGGACGGACTCCGCTGGGGGGCACCTGATGTAAGGACAGACTCCGCTGGAGACTTATGATAGCATCTGGTGGCAGGTGACGTGGCAAGTGACACGTTCAGGGCTCCCACTGATTCTGCATTATGGTGAGTTGAATGATTTCATTTTATATTACAATGTAATAATGTTGATTGTTAAACTTTCTAGAATACACATATTTCTATTATTGTGTAGGATCTGGGCCTGCTGTACCTCCCTCTCTCCCTCCCTCTCCCTCCATAGCTCGTTAATTTCAGACACTAACCACACCACCTTAGAGCCACGCCCACTATTTTGCTGAAACCACACCCATTCTCACCAAGTGGGAGGGGTCAAAAAGGAAGGACGGGGTCTGGCGACCCCCATTCTAAAACTTCACCAACCACCACTGCTTTGGAGTCATCAGAGAAATTAGAAGGAGCTAGTAGAAGCAACAAATGTGTGGTAGGGACCATAACCAGAGTAGGTACAAGCCTTGGCTGTGATTGAGGTTGTTGAACCTGGGATCCAAAAGAGGCCTGAAGCTGTTCAAAGTGGGAGGCCAAGCCTTGCAGGAAATGCATCACTTGGGTCTGATTAGAATCCTGTGTCTCGAGTCTGTGGACTATGCCCTGCAGCTGATCAATGACAGGTAGCGGCACATCAGCCGGGCCCACGGCCAAACAAACTGTCAGATCACCTGAGTCCAGATGACAGATGCACACCGTTGGGCTTAGGAGCACATCGCTAAGGTTGTGAACTTTTCGGCTGACTGCTGCAGATGGTGCTCTGGGTGGATCAGGAAAGCAGTTCCAGCTGGACACTGACACAGACTAACAGAAAGCTAGAGTCTAAGATTTCCCAGGGCACGGAGTCTGAGAGCCAGCAGGTTTTCACCAAAGCCTCTGATGGTGAGGATAGATTTGGCTGCAGCTGACTCCAGGTCGCAGCCACTGGGGTCTCTCAGCTCATGCTCATGGATTGGCTCTGGTGGACAGAGCAGAAATAGCAGTTCAGGGTTAAACAAAGGATAGCCAGGAGAACAAGCCAAGGTCTGGGCAACTTGCAGACAGGGATGGTCAGAGGGACAATCCAAGATCGGGGTCACTGGCAGACAGGAATGATTAGAAGGAAACACCATGGTCGGTACACTGAAGTCAGAGATACACATAAAGCAGGATGCCACACCAGAAGCCTAATCACAACTTTGCTCAGCAAAGATGGCTTGTAGTACATGGGGTTAAATAGGGTTTCCTGTTGAGAAGCTGGAGTGGAGCCATGCTGAGAGCTCATACTTAAATGCCCAGGTGTGGGGGCACACTCTCTTAAGGCTGAGACACATACCTGAAAGGTAAGGAGATAGTCAGTCAGAGCATAAAACATAACTGCAGATTCATGACAGCCAGTGACTGTGGGAGGTGACAGCAGCCTTGTTGAGGGGGCACAGGTATTTCATGTTCCTGATTTTGCAGTTCAGTGCCCGTATTGGAGCCTGCTGTGGCACAGGGTCAAAGCCTTTCAACTGTAGAAGTATTGTAGCTTACAGTGATATGTGCCTAAAAGGGCAAAATTAATTTCAGATACAAAGTAACACAAATGAATCAGGGGTATGATGTCTGGAGGAGACATAAGAAACTAGTGAAGGGCATGTTCTGCATTGCATGTACTGTATGTAATGCAAATAATTCCTTGAGATAGAGAGGTTGTGTCTACAGCATCCATTGGTTCCAAGCATAAAGAGGTTAATGCCCTTAGGAACCCAACTATTGAGTGCTACTACAATAGCTTGTAGTAACATAACCTACCCCTATGGGTTGAACTCCCAATATGACTAACAAGGAACCTCTCCACCACCAGGCTAGGTACGCTTTCAGAAAAAATAAAACAAATATGCGGTGTTGCTGTCACTTGTCTTTTGGGCTGAAAAATGGCCAGTGTCATTTAGTCCATTTCTGTAAGCCCAGGCTGTCATGGAGATGCCCCTTGGGAATGCATCATCATGCCCACTGGTATAAAAGTAACGCCTAGCAGCTATTTGGTATGATGGAGTTCTCTGTTTTGCAATGATTCTGTAAACGACTCCATCCCCTCTGGCACACCTGTATACTTAAGAGCATACTGCAAAGACCTATATTAGCTCAAGTGTTAGGCCGCGTACACACGGGCGGACTGTTCGCCCAACTTTGTCCGCTGAACAGTGTTTCAGCGGACAGTCCGCTCGTGTGTGGGCTTTCAGCGGACAGTTTCAGCGGACAGTCTGACGAACAAAGTTTTTCGGAATTTCCGTAAAACTGTCCGCTGAAACTTGGTTTCAGCGAACAGTCCCCTCGTGTGTAGGCTTGTTCGTCAAACTAAGTTCCGCGCATGCTCAGAAAGGATTTACACGCCGAAAGTTATAATGCAGTGTATAGGACGTCGTATTTTTCGTCCCGTCGTACGTGCCGTTCACGTCATCGCGCACGGTTTCAGCAAACTGTTCGTACGTCGTGTGTGGCCATGTCCGTCCATGCTAATTTTGAGCGGACTGTTTGCCGAAACTGTTTGACGGACAAAGTTGGGCGAACAGTCCCCGCGTGTGTACGCGGCCTTAGAGTATTACCATCTGTACTGGCATATTGAAAATAAACAGCAGGCTATTGCATTGTGAATTAAATAAGTATATTGTAAAATAAAAAGGGCAACGTAAATAAAAATGCTCCAACAATAATAGGTAAAGAATCTGATAACTTGTAGTAAAGTGACTGATGTGAGTATTAGGCTATTGTGTGGCAGTTAACCTAGGATGTAATAATACTAAACGAAGTTAATCTGGAATACACAGCATTGATGGACAACAGTATAAACAGTGAGAAATATAAATGGAAGTAAAAGAGGTCTCACACTCACTCCCTGCACAAACGATAAAAAAAACCAACATAACCCCCAGTGCATTCTTCATATGCACTCCTAAGAGTGGGTGGGTGTACACCTTACTGACTGAGAGGAGTACCTCTCTGGGGATAGTTATAAAGTACCTGGTGCATAATTAATCTTCAGCTATCTAACTGTGAGGCCTGATTAGTATGGTTGTACATTTGTTATCGTCTCTTTAAACTGCGTGCAATGAATGACTGTTGGGCTACTAAGTAATGTGCAGTCTCTACTGGCATTAAATGGCAAACAGGTGAACACATGCCACAGCTTCAGTGGCACAGCAGTGAAGTAGAAGGGGCACGGCACAGGAGCACACAAACATCACCTCCAGATGGCAGGGCAGCACCTGGCTACACATAGGGGGTCATTTACTATAGCGCCGCAGGGCTAATTTGTGCTATTTGCTGCGAATTAGCACAAATTTGTGCTAATTGCCGCAAATTTGCGATAAAATAGTATTCACCATAGCATTGGTGAGAAAATAATCCCAAAATCAAATTTATGATAGTTCCCTGAAACTAAATAGCACCCAAATTCTTACTCTACTAAAAGCTGGAGAATTGTACATGGAAATAATGTTTAGAGCATGATATAATTGCCTAAATGGTACTGAAATATGCTGTATATTATTTAAAGATAATCTGCTTTTAAACTGTGTGAAAAGATGATTTCTACACTGAAATATCTTTAAAAGTCTGAGAAGAGATAAATTCCCCGTTTTTCTACAACTAGGTACCAACACAACAGAACATGCTTAGATCTGAAAATAGCTCTCATTTTAGCTAAAATGTCTTTTTTACCAGGCGCTATAGTAAATACCAAAATTAGCGATTGGCTAAAATGCGTTTTTGAGAATGAAAATCTGTGCTATTATAGTCCAATGTATGTTTCAGCCATTGATTCTAATGGTACAATAAATAAATACTTTTAATGTTGAAATGAAGTGTATCTCTCTCTGAAATTTTTTTTCCTTGCAACAATGTTGCTGCTTCTATTTTGTTCATTGCAGCGAGGGACTGATGTTAATGGGGGCACTTGAAATTGCACTGAAAGCGCACTTGGAAGTGCAGTCACTGTAGATCTAAAGGGTAGATCTGAAATGAGGGGAAGCTCTACTGATTGTATTATCCAATCATGTGCAAGCTAAAATTCAGTTTTTTATTTTCCTTGTATGTCCCCCTTGGATCTACAGCGACTGCACTTCCAAGTGCATTTACAAGTGCATTTTGCTCTTGTGGTTTGCACTTGTAGTGCAAAGTGGATTTGCCTTTCGTAAATAACCCCCAATGTTTGTTAGCACTAATCATGCCCAGGGACTTGGACATTTAAAATTGTAGGGTTTACACTGCACAGGTACATATGCTTAGAAAACTGTTGCTTTGTTTATGTGGATGCAAATGGACTTCGATCTTTGGCCTGTAGTTGGAGATTTGATGCAAATAGCCAAGGGCTAACATAGTTGCAAATAGTATTATGTGTTTCTGCCCATCAGATGCAATCACTTTAGACATACACAAACAGATAGATTGAAAGATACTGGTGGGTGTGTACTTCTATTGGGCGTGTGTCAGTGCGCTAACAATACAACCAGGGCTGGACTGGGACAAGAATTTGGCCCTGGACTTCATCCAGACTGGCCCACTCTAATTTTGCAAACACGCACAAAAACAATATGCTGTGCACTTGCATGAGAGTGACGTCATCATGGCCCAGCTATCCACACAGCAAAAGCACGCAAAGTGACAGCATGCTGCTGGAGGGCTTTGCTTCAAAGGTAAGTTTGTCATGTGACAATAATCAAAGGGAAACGCCTGCAAAGTGCCACTGCAGCGCCACTTTGCGGGCGGTTGTAACCCTTTTTTGGTCGCTAGCGGGGGTTAAAAAGCACCCGAATAGCGACGGCGCACCACCCCAGTGTGAAGGTAGCCTAAGAGTAAGAGCCGGTTCACACAGCGGGCGATGCGAGGCGACACGACTCGCCTCGCCTCGCTCTCGCAAGTCGCCCCCGTTCTGTACAATGGAACCGTTCTGAGAGGAGCGACTCGAGTCGCTCCGACTCAGAAAAAAGGTTCCTGTACTACTTTTGGGCGACCTCGGGGCGATTTGCATTGACTTCTATACAGAAGTCATTTGCAAGTCGCCGCCGAGGCCGCTGCAGGTCGCGGCGAGGCAAGTCGGAGTCGCCTCGCCTCGCCTGCAGTGTGAACCGGCCCTAAAGTGTCCCAGTGCAAGAAAACAGTGTGATCCCACTTTCTTCCACCTTGCACAAGTGTTATCACACTACCCAGAGTTTTTTATTGCGCTGGGACACATTCCTCTTATTGCATTTTTTGCTCAGTTTTTTTTTTGCTCTGCACATTCGAAGAGACCAATTTGCTCATTCTTTTGCACTTTCATACCATGGACATAGTTTGGATATAATGGTTAATTATAAGCATGCTGAAAATATTTTTATGCACTTATTTTTGGCACATTTCAATATTTTTTGACACTTTTACCTGGACAGGTTCCTGCAGCACCGTTATCCTCCGGCCTCCCTCGTCCGCCTCTCTGCCTGTTTGCTGCTCTCCGGACATCGCACGGGTGGCCCTGGCTCATTTCAATTCACAGCGAACGTTAACGCGGCGGCCGCCGGAGATAGCCGAGTTTTGCTGGACGAAGCCGAAGAGCTGTCAGAGAGGAGGGGGGGGCGGGGGAAGCCGTGTCCGGAAAGAGCCGAGCGGGGGCGGAAAAGGACGAGCGCGGGCCGGAGATGTATGCTGTATCTGTAAAGAGCCGAACAGGGCGGAAAAGGACGAGCGTGGACCGGAGGTGGCCGAGCGGGGGTGGAAAAGGACGAGCATGGGCCGGAGGTGGCCGAAGATGTATGCCATGTCCGGAAAGAGCCAAACGGGGGCGGAAAGAGCCGAAGTACGCCGCGCTAGATTCAGAAGCTCAATACCTAGCCGTGGGCAATACTGCGGTGCTCAAATTAATAGCTGCGCGATTCGAGCAGCCATTCATTTGACAGGCTGACATTGAAACCGGCCCACTGAGCCATCGGCCCACCGGGAAACTCCCGGTAGTCCCGATGGCCAGTACATGCCTGAATACAACCTATCTCATAAAAAGGGCTGCAGTAGGGGGGGTTTGTTTGGCCTGAGAAGTTTTTTTTTTCTGTGGAGAAGGAATGTTATTGTGCATAATGGCAAACAAAAGTGGGTTTATGTGGCCATGCTATCGATGTTGTGTGTGTATTGTTCCTGTCTGACCATGCAAGGAGCATCTGCTGACCTTCTACTCTTTGATCTCATTGCTTAATATACACTGAAATGCAGCTTCCAGCAGAACACGGTCACCTATGTATGTGGATTGTGGGCCGGTGGCGGGTGTTATCTTTTGAACATGTGGCTTTTTTATATTATGTTGAAATGTTTTGTAAGAAAAATGACTGTCAAGTATGTTTCTATAATCTTGCAGATAAACATTTGATGTGTTGCCCGTTATACACTGAAAGTAAAGTTGTGTCCACTGTAAGGTTTAGACAAATGTTAGATTGTAATCTCCTATGAGCAGGGCCCTTAAAATCCAATTGCTAGCTGTTTTGCTAAATGTAGCACCATATAGCCTGTAGATTTATTTTAATTTTTTTAAGCTAGTAAATGTACATAATTTTGTTTCGGCTGGCAAAATAGAAATACATTATTGAGCTTGTTGTGTTTTCTTTCTTTTTATTTGTTTTGGGGAAGTGCAATATCTTTTTATATCTTACAATTTCTATATGTATTTGTGCAGCAAAAATTAGTTTGGGGTACATCGTACCCCTACCCATTCACCAAAAAATCTGTGAAATGTAAAAAAAAAATCAATAGCCAGTTTTTGACAAGTCCTTTATTGTAAAATATCTCAGAGCTGTCTTCTTCCCTGAGCCATCTTCTCCAGACGCTGTCTCTCCCTCCTCCATCTTCTCTCCAAGCTGTATTCTCCCAGAGCCGTCTCTCCTGCCGCCACCGTCTTCTCCATCTGCTGTGTTCTTCCGCACCACCGGTTACCCTCAAATAAAAAAAAGCCTCTCTTCTTCTGTGGCGGGCTTCCTCTCCTGTGTTGTCACCTGCTGTGTGGTATCTCTTACATAAGCATGGAGCAGACTCTGTTATCGGATGGCCACAGAAGAAGATAGTTTTTCTTCTTTATTAGCGGCTGCGCGGAAGAACACAGCAGCAGGAGAAGACGGCAGCGGCAGGAGAGACAGCTCAGGGAGAAGAAACATCAAAGACTAGTAAATGTATTTTCTATGAACAATTGTGCTACGCCCAATAGCCTAGTGGTCAGTATTTCTACCTTAAAGGACTCATGGGTTCAAATTCCACAGAGAGATACTAAAAGATTGAATTGGTGAAAAAAAGGCAAATGACAATTAGCCAAAGCAGCATATGCTGAAAATAGGTGAATGCCAATTAGTCAATGCACTTTAATTTGGCTGATTCTATTATATTAACTCTTCAAATGCATGCAATGGTATGTAAGTATTCAATAACGTTATGGTGTGAAATTCCAAACACCACACACTAGCTAATGGGCAGTTCACATTTGTTTGTTTGTTTATTTTAATTCGCTTGTGCACTGAAAAAATAAACCCAGCTGGTGGAGAATAGGCTGACTGGTATTTGAACTCGTACCATGAGTGCTGTGGAGACATCAGAGCAGACCACTAAGCCATTGTGCTAAGTATGAGACCTACATAATAGTGTAGCATTATGAACATAAATAATTACCGCTTTATAGTCACCTGAAGTAAAAAATAAAAATAAAAAACATGAAAAAAACAACATACAACAAATAGGTAACCTAAATGTTTAATACGTGTAACTTTACAGAATAGCAGACATTACTATGTAATAATCATTCATAACTGCATTCTTTAGCAAAAGAAGGAAAAAAAAACTAGGAATACTAATTGCAGTATACAGTGGTGTGAAAAAGTGTTTGCCCCCTTCCTCATTTCCTGTTCCTTTGCATGTTTGTCACACTTAAGTGTTTCGGAACATCAAACCAATTTAAACAATAGTCAAGGACAACACAAGTAAACACAAAATGCAATTTGTAAATGAAGGTGTTTATTATTAAAGGTGAAAAAAATCCAAACCATCATGGCCCTGTGTGAAAAAGTGATTGCCCCCTAAACCTAATAACTGGTTGGGCCACCCTTAGCAGCAACAACTGCAACCAAGCGTTTGCGATAATGTGCAATGAGGCTTTTACAGCGTCCTGGAGGAATTTTGGCCCACTCATCTTTGCAGAATTGTCCTAATTCAGTTACATTAGAGGGTTTTCCAGCATGAACGGCCTTTTTAAGGTCATACCACAACATCTCAATAGGATTCAGGTCAGGACTTTGGCTAGGCCACTCCACAGTCTTCATTTTGTTTTTCTTCAGCCATTCGGTGGTGGACTTGCTGGTGTGTTTAGGATCATTGTCCTACTGCAGAACCCAAGTTCGTTTCAGCTTGAGTACACGAACAGACGGTCGGACATTCTCCTTCAGGATCTCTTGGTAGACAGCAGAATTCATAGTTCCTTTTATCACGGCAAGTCTTCCAGGTCCTGAAGCAGCAAAACAGCCCCAGACCATCACACTACCACCACCATATTTTACTGTTGGTATAATGTTCTTTTTATGAAATGCAGTGTTCCTTCTACGCCAGATATACTTGGACACACACCTTCCAAAGAGTTCCACTTTTGTCTCATCGGTCCACAGAATGTTGTCCCAAAAGTCTTCGGGATCATCAAGATGTGTTGTGGAAAAATTGAGATGAGCTTTGATGTTCTTTTTGCTCAGCAGTGGTTTTCTCCTTGGAACTCTGCCATGCAGGCCATTTTTGCCCAGTCTTTTCCTGATGGTGGAGGCATGAACGCTGACCTTAACTGAGGCAAGTGAGGCCTGCAGTTCCTTGGACGTTGTTGTGGGGTCTTTTGTGACCTCTTGGATGAGTCGTCGCTGCGCTCTTGGGGTAATTTTGGGCGGCCGGCCACTCCTGGGAAGGTTCACCACTGTTCCATGTCTTCGCCATTTGTGGATAATGGCTCTCACTGTGGTTCGCTGGATTCCCAAAGCTTTGGAAATGGCTTTATAACCCTTTCCAGACTGATAGATCTCAATTACTTTCTTTCTCAATTGTTCCTGAATTTCTTTGGGTCTCGGCATGATGTGTAGCTTTTAAGGATCTTCTGGTGGACCTTACTGTGTCAAGCAGCTCCTATTTAAGTGATGCCTTGATTGTGAACAGGTGTGGCAATAATCAGGCCTGGGTGTGGCTAGAGAAATTGAACTCAGGTGTGGACAACCACAGTTATAGTATGTTTTAACAAGGGGGGCAATCACTTTTTCACACAGGGCCATGATGGTTTGGATTTTTTTTCACCTTTAATAATAAACACCTTCATTTACAAATTGCATTTTGTGTTTACTTGTGTTGTCCTTGACTATTGTTTAAATTGGTTTGATGTTCCGAAACACTTAAGTGTGACAAACATGCAAAGGAACAGGAAATGAGGAAGGGGGCAAACACTTTTTCACACCACTGTACATCAATAGATGCACACAAGGTAGAGCACATCTCGCATAAAAATGTTTCATTCACATACATGGATCATGGTTGCAGTGCAGTGCTCTATAATAACTTAGTAGAAATTGGCATTTGCATATATGCAGAATCGCTAATTAGCACTGATTTGGAATTTACTAACGTTTGTTCGCCGCTACTAGTGCTTTTTTTCATTCACACATTTGCCTGTTGAAAGTTTAAATGGCTAAAATGGGCGCTATTAATTGCAATAGTGCAAAGTACTTCCTGACGCTATAGTAAATGACCCCCATAGTATTCATGAATTAGGGCTCCTTCACACGGACGTGTCTGTTTATGGAGCCTGCTCTGCTCAGTGGGGGATTGCTCCGTCGATTTTTCCTCCGTCACACTTTTTCGGACCGTGTCACCGCTGACATCCGATGCTCCATAAAGGTCTATGGAGCATCCGTTCAGGTCCACCTAAAAAACTGAGAGGCGGACCTGAACGGATCGTTCGTGTGCAGTCCAGAAGAAATGAGCACTCACCCTACATAGTTACATAGTAGGTGAGGTTTAAAAAGACATAAGTCCATCAAGTCCAACCTACAAAAAACTAGAAAAGGACCTGTGACATGAGCAGACCAGGTAAAATAAAGTTTAGAGTGAAATAAAAGAGTAATTTTCTGTTTTTAAACAGTACTAAAAAGTGTAACCCCATATGTACTATTAAAAGCTTGAATTCCTAAAAAAAATAATATACTGATTAGAATGGTATTTCCAAGAGTGTGGGTCATGCTGGTGGTCTTTACTTTCAAAGCAGATGCTATAGGGAAGGGCTTGAAATGTAGATCTGTGCAACTTGGCTTACGGTGCCTTTTAGTAGATAAAGAAAACTGTACTGATGAGTTCAGCAATCTAGAAAGCACTAAATGTAGAAAATATTTTGTATAGGGCTTATGTCAAAATATAAAAATATTCTTTGGAGACCGCAATGCATTAACATTATTCTCAGAGATGTGCATTTGGCTTGCACCCTGCCATCCAAACTGCAGGCAGCAGAAGGATGGTGAAGCTGAACTGCAGGCAAACAGACACATACACAGTTGAAATATACATATGTAAACTTTTTTGATTCATAAACTGTATTTCTGCCAAACAGGTGACAACACTAGGGTGACACCATTAATTTTGTTAAAATGAATGTCAAGCCCAAACTTAAAAAAAAAAAAAGGATAGATTAGGGAAGGATTAGAACCTCTATCAGGTTTTTCCTGCAATCAATGCTTTCCCGTTGACGCTGACCCCACTTACAAACCAGATTCAATAAAGTAGTTGGAGTTGGAACAGATAAGATTCCAATTACCACTCTCATTCTGAAATCACTTGAAACTTTTCCCTATGGTTTAGCAGTGCACTTTGCTATGAACTAATGGGTGAGAAGTTATAAGTTTGCTTCAAGCAGTCGCTCAATGTAATTTGGTGTTACTTAACATCATTTCTTTGCTTTCTACCACTAACATTTTCCTACACTTCAAAGCTTCAGGGCTTAGCTTCTTCTAATGCAATTTTTCAAGCTTAGAAATGTTCACCTCTTCTGATATATTCAGCATATTTTTTAACAGCTAGAAACATTTGGCCTAAAGCTGTATATGCTGTGAAACTCTGTAAAACAATATTATCAAATGATAAATTGTTTCCAGCATAGTAGCAGGCACATATTCTTCTAAATCATGCAATTGATAGGTTTATAAATAGAAAAGGACAATGACGCATGCATGGAAGCTCCCAAGATGGCTGCGACCCTCTAAAGCTCTGCGCCACCTTTGTTCCATAACTCACCGCTACAGCCTCCAGAACACTCCCTTACCACCACACCAGGACGAACCAGCTGGGGAGCCCTCCGTGAATGCGCAGATGTCCTCAGCATCGGGCAGAAGAAGCCTCTCTTACCAGATGACCGCCGCTGCTGGTCTGCTCAGCTACGCCAAAATGGCGGCCACACCACGAGGAAGAAACACAAAATCTGAGGCAGAGGGCTCCATTGTGGACCAAGACACAGCCCCTACATCCTCCCCAGGTACCGCACACTCCCCACTGTTTATGGCACCATCCCCAACTTCTACTGAATCCCTGTTGGGAAGAACGGTACGGGACTCCCCACAACCCCTATGCAGGATCCCAATACAGGCCTGCTCTTCTGTGCTCCTGTGACATCACCCCCATATCCACTGACTTTCCTTCAATGATGCAGACTTTTTCACAGATGTTATCCAGAAGCCTTGCACTGAATGCTGCCCAAGTCACTTCATCCATTCATGTAGACTTGCAGCAATTGGGGATGAGGATTGAAGTGATAGAAAAGAAAGCAGACCAATAATTGAAGTGATAGAAAAGAAAGCAGACCAATATGTGGCCAGAATAAATCAAAATTCAGCCAAACTCCAAGACATGCAAGACCAACTAGAGACTGCACTTTCAAAGATCGACGACCTTGAGAACAGGTCGAGACAATACAAGGTTAGGATGAGGAGGCTCCCCGAATCGGTGAAAGAGGTCCACCCAGCTGTTAAGGCACTTATTAAAGGACTCTTCCCTGACATTGCCAAACACCATCTGGAATTCGACAGAGCTCATAGAGCCCCCTCTCTCAGATGGCTCCCCAGGGACATTATAGTGAAAACCCATTTTTATTCAGTGAAGGAGGAGGTGTTAAGGAAATCAAGAGGAGCCGAAGCACTCAATATACAAGGACACACAGTTCAGGTATTTGCCGACCTCTCACCTTACACAGTGCAAAAATGAAGATCACTTAAACCACTACTTCAAATCTTAATACTGAAGGAGATATCATATAGATGGTCTCTCTCTGCCTGAAATTTTTGTACCGCAACAAAGGATATGACTTTTGTTTTTTTGCGGAGGGGGAGGTCTACTACTACATCTAGGCTTACTCTCCCAGGAGCATCTCCCCATCCCAACCAACAAGGGACCCTCCTCATCATGGAAGTGACCACATGGCAAGCCCTCTACAACCTACCTGGTTCATGTAACACTCCAAGAGGTCCAAAGAGACACTACCGTAATGATTCGACTGCCCACCCTAGTAAACCAGGGCTCTGGTTTGTGACTTCACCTGCCCATGTGATCTGGGCCTTAACCCAAGTCTCTGCTTCTGAGGTTTTACCCCCAGGACTTACCCCTCCCCAGATTGTCAGCCCTAACTGTTGAAAATCTCTCCTCCCTCACAGTTATGGGTAGGATAGGGAAGTAGGACCCCCCATTTCTGGGAGAAGGATAGGGCCCCAACGTATGACCCGGTTGGTCATTAGTCCTTATATTCATCAACAGCATATGTGACTCTCCTGTTATACAAGTTTCTCTCACCCATAAAGCTTCCATTGTTTGTTAAAGCTCCCATTACTTTATCACCCACCTCAAAGTCCAAAGTTCTTTTTCATGGCCCTCATGCAACTTGAGTAAACATAATCTCAACCACACAGTTGAGGGGGGCACGTACTGAAACAAGCTTTGAGGTTACTTACTTCCCGGGATCCTCCATATACCTAGGGAGGATGCTCGGGGGGAGGAGTAAATATGATTCCAATATTACCCATCTCAAGGGTGTTCTGTTCATCCTATAATGTTACTGTTTATTGTTTTTAACACTAGGACCATGGTGGATCCAGTGCGCCTCCACCAGTCTCCAAAGGAAACAGTTTGCCTCCAAGGGACGATTCAGAGACCCTGATTCAAGGCACTGCAGATCTCTCAGGTAAAGGGGTGGGCACTGGCAGGTCTATTCCTACCTCGGTTCTTAATTTTTTTA
Organism: Lithobates pipiens; assembly: GCF_037356315.1. Taxonomy (NCBI): domain Eukaryota; kingdom Metazoa; phylum Chordata; class Amphibia; order Anura; family Ranidae; genus Lithobates; species Lithobates pipiens. The sequence goes on along the minus strand of NW_027507748.1, from coordinate 162,219,842 downwards.
GCCAATATCATAAGTTGTGTGATTTTACTCGCTTAATTTTCTTCTCTTTTTCATCTTCCCTCCCTTCCTACTTCCATGCTCTATCCCAGCGGTACCCACAATTCTACATTGCATTCGTGGAGAACAAAAGAAAAGGAGTGCCCATTTTCTTGAGCAAACACATCAACTTTTCCCAGCCGCAGATAGTCTCAGACCCTCTAGGTCGCTACATCTTAGTATCAGGCACCATCAATAGGGAGACTTATACATTTATTTCCTACTACACCCCCAATAAGGGCCAAGGGAAAATTATGACTCAATGCTGCACCTACAAAAACATTTCAAGGGAACCTTTTTCATTGGGGGAGACTCCAATATCACTTTTGACTTCTCCCTGGACAAAACAGCTGGAGGGTAACAAATGAGATAGACCAGGGCTAAATTTTATTCCCAAAAAGACAGAATTGGCTCCAGGCTTGCCACCAAACTGAGTCCCAAACAACGCACGTTGACTTTCCCCAAAATTCAATCCTCTTCCGGGGACCTGACCTCTGATCTGATCCAACCAAAATAATGGATACTTTCTTGTAGTTTTATTCTGACCTTTACAAAACCAACCCCCCGACTTCTCAAGCACTCAAGAATACTTTCCTCGACAACCTCCCTATACCCTCAATAACCAGAGACCACAAGGAACATTTAGAGAACCCCTTTACCTCCGAGGAGGTTTTAGACACCATTGATTCCCTCAAACTGGGCTCCTCTCCTGGGCCTGATGGCTACTCCACTGGAAATTTTGCCCCTGCTTAGCTCCATATCTGTCGTGGTTTTGCAACTCCCTCAGGGATGGAACCCCCCTAGGGAAAAATCTTAATTCCGCATACATCTCTGTCACCCCCAAACCAGGGAAAGATACGAGCGAGGTTGGTAACTACCAACCAATCTCACTTATCAATAATGATATAAAGATAATGAATAAAATTCTTGCTAACAGGGTAGCACGTTTCATAACTACATATATACACAGAGATCAAGTGGGCTTCATCCCTGGGAGATACCTGATCAGATTAGGAGAGCGGTAGATATTATATCATTGCTCAACTTCCAATGGGATGGGGATCCCCTCACAAGGGTTTTCTCCTCTCAATAGCCCTTCATAAGGCCTTTGACTCAGTAGCCTGGCCTTACATTTTTTAAATTCTGGAAAAATAGGGTTTCCTAGGCATAATTCACTCACTGTACTCATCACCGAATACACAAATACGCTTAATGGGCAGATACTCAGACACCTTCACCATTGGCAGGGGTACTAGACAGGGCTTCCCCCTTTCCCCCCTCCTTTTCGCGGTGGCCATTGAAACTCTGGCCATCACATTCCAGACCCATGCCGACATCAAGGGGGTTACTTGTGGGGACCAGGAACACAAGTGTCCATTATATGTGGATGACTTACTCCTATTCATTACCTCCCCCCCTTACATCCACCCCTACTGTATACAAAATCCTAAAGGAATTTAGTCAAGTTTTGGGACTGCAAGTCAACCTCTTTAAATTCATAGCCCTGAACGTCTCTGTCCCCCCTGATTTGCTCACCCAGCTAAAACATAACTTCACCTTCACTTGGGCAACAGATGCGATCCCATATCTGAGCATTAGACTCACTCATGATATAAGCAAGCTCTTTCAAGCAAACTACCCCCCTATGGTACATATATGTGGGGAGGACCTGGAGGGGTGGTCAGAGTGTGGTCTATCCTGGCTGGGCAGAGTTAACATGGTAAAAATGAGCCTTCTGCAAATGCTATACTTGTTCCGCTCTCTCCCGATCCCTGCAAAGAAACAATTCCTTTTTAAATTTCCTTATGGTTTGTATGGGGAAACAAAGGCTACAGATGTCTCAAAGAGGTCCTATTCAGGATAAAATCACGGGGGGGGGGGGGGTGTAGGCATTCTGAACCTGTGGTGGTACTATCAAGCTGCCCAACTCACCTAAATGTCAACAGCCTACGCTAGGGGTCCTAAGACCAACTGACTCTCCATGGAAAGGCAAGCTATCCCCTTAAATACTGTAGACCACCTCCCCTATTCTCTCTCACTCGGTGGCACTGTGCAACACACTACTCTCTGATCTCCCCCCTAAGGCCTAAATATCAAAGCTTTCTGCTGGTGGACTAACTAAGGCCTGTATCGCATTGACCACTTTCTTACCCCAGCAGGCCCCCTCACTTTGAAACACTGTAGAAAGACATTGAAAATTCCCAATTCTAAAATGTTCCACTTCTCCCAAATTGCCCGCTTCTTTAACTCAATTTGGACTGACAGAAATGAACCACCTAAAATCACCCCATATGAGCAATGGTGCTCAAACACTATGGATAAGAGGGGGGGGGGGATCTCCTTCCTGGCAGTTAAGGTTGTCATTCCAGCTTACCCAGGCCTGGGAGATGGACGCGGGGTGCTCCTGGAAACCAGAAATCTGGTATCAAGCATTTCAACGTTCCTATAAAGGTATTGTTAATGTCTCCCTGATAGAAGCTAATCTCAAAATCCTCTAAAGTACTATATCCCCTCTAGATTGGTGATGATCTACCCAGGGGTATCTCCCTTTTGTTTTAGAGGGTGTGATCTGGAGAGCACAATGTTTAACATCTGGTGGTCATGTCCCCGGATTATGTCCTATTGGAAAAAGGTTTTTCACACTATGAGGATAATAACAGGCATCACTATCGCTCCAGACTCCACCATTGCCCTCTTGAACTGCAAAATTCCAGAGATACCCAAACATTTACAAGCTGTAACATTCTACATTCTCCTGGGAGCCAAGATAACGCTTGCAAGGGCCTGGAAAAATCCAACTGTACCCTTTAGAGGGGCTAAGAGAAAAATATCCTGGATAATGGTGCAAGAAAACAGTTTCAAAATCCCTTTTCTTTCACTGTGGGGGACGCCTTATTCCCATTCTCCTGTTTCTATGAGCAGGGGTAATAATTACACCCCCCATTGGTCAATCGGAAAAGGATTTAAGCAGGCTAGCATGTTAAGATTATTCCAGCAGCAGTATTTCCAGACCACCTTCTCGGTTCTTAACACATTAAAATAAGATACTGCGAACAGGCTTTGTAACATAGTCACCCTTACGCAGGACTGGGGAGGGGGGAGGGCACAGTGCCTGGGGAGGACTGGGCATTTCCACAATGAGTTCCCAAAGGGGTGGGGTGTTGGGCAACTCCAGAGTCAGGTGGCTGACCCCCTCTCGTGATCCCAAGGTAATACTTCATCTTGAGACTTGGTACTGGGCAGTGGGGAACCATTAGATGGCTCCCCAGACATGAGGGTCCTATCCCCGCAGAGCCATAAGGACTGGACTCTCAGTCCTAAGTTATCTGCTAGCCTAACACAAATGACTAGTGTTAGATATCAAACACCTTAAGATGAAAAACTGTTATTCTTTTGTTCCTTATGTTTCTGCTTTGTTTATGGGCCTTGTGGTCCGACGATAGAAATTATACAGTTTTACAATGTATTTTTCAGTTAAAACTCAATAAACACATTGAAAAAAAATATAGAAAAGGAGCATCCCCCTAAATCCTATGCTTTATTTCCATCCTATTTTAAACAAACTATTGTAATCTAGATTGCTAATGTTTTAGTTCGACCTGGCAAAGTGAAAATTATATTTTGAAAGCCAAAAATCGATAGTGTTTTAAGAAAGCTAACATGCTTCTGCAGTTAAGCTCTCCTTGTGTAACAGATTGGGGCTGAATAACCTAATCTTTGTAATGAAAATATAGCACTGACCAGTTAGGTTCCTATTTTCTTATTGTGATGTTTCCTAGGATGATTTGGCAATTAATGTGGTTGCCATGGAAAATGAGTATATATGAGACAAACCATTTAACATTGACTATGTGCTTACAATGATCAGCTTTATTTTATTCTTGTCTTGTAGCTACTTCATCAAAGGACTGGTAGAGTGCACTATTTATTTTTTTGCTTTGGGTTGAGATACGCTTTAACCGTTTGCTGACCACCCTATAGCAGTTTTATTACAATAAGGGAACAGGGGTATAACTGACAAACAGAAATACAGAATCTCAAGTATACATACAAACTGTGCAGGTGCTTTACAAAATGATTCTGAATAACATTTATATGACAAATGTAAAATGTGTCACAAATAGGGATGAGCCGAGTGTTTCGAGTCTAACCCATGTTCAATATTCAAAAAGGGAAAAACACCGCGCTATGCTAAATCAACACAGAGAAAAAATTCTAAAACAGCTGCCAACACTTCAAACAAACAAAGTTCAACCAATATAAGACAACAAATAGTGTAGCGCTGAATTAGATAACAAATTTGTATATAAAGGATAATGTTATTGCGATAAAACAAAAACAGAATATTGGTATACAAAAATGTGAAGGCTGTGAATACTGAAAACCATTAGTAATTGAATAAGTGAGTCCCAGAGAAAAAAAAAAAAAAAGTCCACATGTATTGGATAGTGCACAAATGTTGTGGTAGGTATTCCTCACAGGGAAATCTGGGAATCCACTGATCAGATGAAACCAAGTGTATCAGCTTGTCTGAAGTGATATGAAAGGTAGGTAGAATACTCTTACCAGAGAAGATGGACTCATCAGTCTTACGACAGTTGAGTCAAAAACGCTTGGCATCCAAACATGGAACCAGATGATAGGTTGTATATAGTCCAACCAGATGCTAGGAAGACTTCAGAAGATATGAGCCCATGGTAGACGTCTCTCGAAGCGTCTCTCGGGATATCAGGATCAGGTGTATCGCATTTGGGGTTCCGACCCCAAATGTGGAAGAGGGTCCGCAAAAATGTAATACAGGAAAAAAAGAAAGCTCCAAATGGTGCAGATCAGTGGGTAACCATTGGGTTTTATTTAAAAAGTCATAAAAATAAACAAAAGTTATGACATGTGATGACAAAAAAAGTACTGAATAAAAGCAATGTGGGGTTCCAGATGCAAGCCCGACGCGTTTCGACAAAATATGTCTTCGACAGGGGCATATTGGAACCCACCACATCTCACCAAGACTGGCCCGCCTATAAAGGGGCGGAGTCTGTAATCAAAGACAGAGTGTGTGCGGAATGACGGCCCAATAGTATTGAACAATGGGAGGATCGCTATAAGCTGGAAACCAATGAGCTTGGTCAGTTACTTTCGTACGTTTTTAACCCATGTTCGACTCGAACACCTGCGGTTCGCACGTTCAGCGAAACAAGAACATTATGGGCCGCTTGCATCAAATTGGAATGGCGCTCACGGCCCATAATGCACTGTGCCATTGCAGTGCATTGCTGGCTGATGATTGGCCAAGCATGCACTGTGACCAATAACAGCGCCATCAGCGAAGTGAGCCATAATTGGCCACAGGCAGGATGCCTCTGGGCCAGTTAGAGCTCAGGGGGTTTAGTGCATGCCCCACACTATATAAGGCTGCCTGCACAGCGGCCTTGCGTAGTGTGTTGTGGCTCATAGAGATAGATGGAGAGACAGTGGGGCTGATTTACAAATGGTTTGCGCCTTGAGTTGCGGCACACGCCGATGCACAATGGCCGTTTTTGTATTCATATATACGAAAACATTATATAAGATCTGTCAGAAGAAGAGAAGCATCACACAGTAGGAGCTTCCAGGGGGCTTCCAGATTCCGTTAAGCCCCATACCCACAGACCCACACAACCAACGACCAGGGTTGTGGGGATGAGGCCTTTGTCCTCATCAACATGGGGACAAGGTGCTTTGGGGGGTACCTCAAAGAACACTCCCAATGTTGAGGGCATGTGGCCTGGTACGGTTCAGGAGGGGGGCACTCTCTCGTCCCCCCTCTCTTTTCCTGCGGCCTGCCAGGTTGTGTGCTCAGATAAGGGTCTGGTATGGATTTTAAGGGAGACCCCACGCCATTTTTTTTGGGTGCGGGGTTCCCCTTAATATCCATACCAGACCTGAAGGGCCTGGTATGCTCTTGGAGGGGAACCCATGCTGTTTTTTTTTTAAATTAAAGTCGCCTGGCCTGGGGGAGACTTAAAGTCATGTTATAAGTCACGTTGTAATTCATACTCAAGTCGTGTCCAAGTTGCCTGCCAAAGTCGCACTGGAAGTCGTGTTGCCCCTGTGTAAATGGACTGTTAATGATACGGCATGCACTTTTATCAATGGCATATCATCGCGTGCACTTGCGCTTATTTGTGCGCCGGTTCACGCAATCAATGAATCATTTATCTGGCGCACAAATTAAGGTATGAACTGGCGCAGTGCATTCATGCTACTAAATTACCACCTGTGTGTTTATTTCCTCTGAAGCTATTGCAATTACAGTCTGTGTATTGTGCCCCCTGCACAGTGTACACCTGAAGCTACCCCAATTGCTGGTGTTATTCTGGTCCTATACCACAGGCAGCTGCAGCAGTTACAGTCTGTGTTTTGTGGCACCTGCACAGTGTACACCTGAAGCTACCCCAATTGCTGGTGTTGTTCTGGTCCTATACCACAGGCAGCTGCAGCAGTTACAGTCGGTGTATTTTGACACCTGCACAGTGTACACCTGAAGCTACCCCAATTGCTGGTGTTGTTCTAGTCATATACCACAGGCAGCTGCAGCAGTTACAGTCAGTGAATTGTGCCCCATGCATAATGTACACCTGAAGCTACCCCAATTGCTGGTGTTGTTCTGGTCCTATACCACAGGCAGCTGCAACAGTTGCAGTCGGTGTATTGTGCCACCTGCACAGTTTACACCTTAAGTTATCCCAATTGTTGGTGTTGTTCTGGTCCTATACCAAAGGCAGCTGCAGCAGTTACAGTCGGTGTATTGTGCCATCTGCATAGTGTACACCTGAAGCTACCCCAATTGCTGGTGTTGTTCTGGTCCTATGCCACAGGCAGCTGCAGCAGTTACAGTCGGTGTATTGTGCCACGTGCATAGTGTACACCTGAAGCTACCCAAATTTCTGGTGTTGTTCTGGTCCTATACCACAGGCAGCTGCAACAGTTAGTCAGTGTATTGTGCCACCTGCACAGTGTACATCTGAAGCTACCCCAATTGCTGGTGTTGTTCTGGTTCTATACCAAAGGCAGCTGCAGCAGTTACAGTCGGTGTATTGTGCCACCTGCACAGTGTGCACCTAAAGCTACCCCAATTGTTGCTATTTTTAGTAGCGTTTTACCGTTGGATTTGCGGCGCATTTCATCTGCTAGCGGGGTGCTTTTACCCCCCGCTAGCAGCAGAGAAAGGGTTAAAACTGCCAGCAATACGCCGCAATAGCGACGTTTTGCATGCGGTATTACAGCGCTGCCTCATTGATGTCAATGGGGAGCAGCAGTGGAGGAGCGGGAAACACACCACTCCTTCACCGCTCCAAAGAAGCTGCTGGCAGAACTTTTCCTGACGTCCTGCCAGCTCATCGCTACAGTGTGAAAGCCCTCGGGCTTTCACACTACAGACAATGGTGCAGCTTTTTTAGGGCAGATTGCAGGCGCAATTTCTAACGCTATATCGCCTGCAAAACGCCCTTGGTGTGAAAGGGGTCTTACAGTCGGTGTATTGTGCAATGTGCACAGTGTACACCTGAATCTACCCCAATTGCTGGTGTTGTTCTGGTCCTATACCACAGGCAGCTGCAGGAGTTAGTCAGTGTATTGTGCCACCTGCACAGTGTACACTTGAAGCTACCCCAATTGCTGGTGTTGTTCTGGTCCTATACCACAGGCAGCTGCAGCAGTTACAGTCAGTGCATTGTGCCACCTGCACAGTGTGCACCTAAAGCTACCCCAATTGCTGGTGTTGTTCTCGTCCTATACCGCAGGCAGCTGCAGCAGTTACACTCAGTGTATTGTGCCACCTGCACAGTGTACATGTCAGGAAATGTTCCATCCGCTGATAATATCTGTCTTTTAGCGTGCAGTACTGAGGTCCACCAGCGGGTGCCTCATGTCAGTTTTGAGCTGTCAGGAGAGCTTTTCCCTGCTGATGTTATATCATCTTTGGGCTGCAGTACTGGCATCCACCAGCGGATGGATCCTGGCAGTATGGAGCAGGCAGCACCTCCTGCAATCAGGTGTCACTTGAAGCCAATCACAGGCCTATAAATAGCTGGCAAGCACTCATATGTTTGCCTTGGTATTGTCCTTGTGCCCTGACCTGCTGCTTGTGATCCTGAGCCTGATTCTGAACCTGCGCCCTGAACCTGAACGTGTGACCCGTGGTTCTGATCCTGTTTCCCTGTCCTGGTCCCTACCCTGTCCCACCTGTTACCATCATCCCTGTCCTGCAGTCTGATCCGTCCATCCTCTCCCTGTCCTGTGTCCCTTACCCCATCTTCTGATCTCCCCGTGTATGACCTTGGCCTGGCTTGTGTCTCTGATTCTGGACTGCCCTTGTTTATCTACTGATCCTCTGTGCATGACCCTGGCCTGCCTATCGTTTACGATCCTGGTATTTCCCATTTATTGTACATATCTGTCTGTTGTTGTTTGGGGGTCTCTGTTGGTTGATTTATTTCACTGTGTGGTTGTATTTATATTATTCACTTTCCTTAATAAATCATTATATTTCACTTATACACATTTGGGTTTCCTCTGTTGCAGTCCACACAGTTCTGGTCTTATCTGATACATGACAGTACACCTGAAGCTACCCCAATTGCCGGTGTTCTTCAGATCCTATACCACAGGCCGGCAGCTGCAGTAATTACAGTCTGTGTACTGTGTCATCTGCACAGTGTGCGCCTAAAGCTACCCCAATTGCTGATGTTCTGCTGAGCCTATACCGCAGGCAGCTCCAATAATTACAGTCGGTGTACTGTTTCATCTCCACTGTGTGCACCTAAAGCTACCCCAATTGCTGGTGTTCTGCTGATCCTATACCGCAGGCAGCTCCAGTAATTACAGTTGGTGTATCGTGTCATCTGCACAGCGTGCACCTAAAGCTACCCCAATTGTGGTGTTCTTCAGATTCTATACCACATGCAGGCAACTGAGGTATTACAGTTGGTGTACTCTGTCATCTGCTCAGTGTGCACCTAAAGCTACCCCCGATTGCTGGTGTTCTCATCTCCCTGCAGGACATTAGTATGTCTGGAAGGCCAACAAGGAGAGGCAGACAGTCACGAGCCAATAAAAGAGGGCGAGCAGGCTCTGTGTCTAGAGGCAACAGTGCTGGTCATGGACGTGGTGCATCCTTATCAGCACGTGGCCATGGGATGCGCTTGTCCTTATTTTCGGCAGCTGGATGTGTTGAGCTGCAACATGCAGAAGACTTGGTAGAGTGGATGACCAAGCTCTCCTCATCCTCCTCATCCTCTCTCATCCAGGCTCAGGGTACTGGCAAAGCAACTGCCAAAGCAGCCTCTTCCCTCAACTCAGTGGCATCAGTCACTCCTTCCCTAGACCCACCATGTCCTCCTGAGGAGTCCCCCGAACTGTTTGAGCACAGTGTTTGGTACATGGTCCAGGATGTTGCCAGTGTTTTGAAGGCTCTGATGATCATATCCCTTCAAGACTGCGTATGCTGATGCTGAGTGACTATTCTGTTAAGCTGACTGACTATCCTTTCCCTCCTTAATGATCCTGCAGATAGGTTGGAAGAACATTTTTGGTTCTGGGCGCTGCCACCAGTGGCTAAAGCCCAATTTTTCAGCCGCATGTAATTAAAATTTTTGATGTAATACTTTGCAGCAGGGCTCATTCCTGCACTCAAATTGTGAGGGGCACCAGCACCAGTGCCTAAGGCCCAATTTTTCAGCCCCTGTTTAACAGGGGCATGTAATTACAATTTTCCCAAGGCGTCTTTCAGGACAGCACCTAAGAGATAGCGACTCCACCCTCCTCGTTAGGAAACACCTTCTTCCTCCAGACTTTAAAGGGAGGCGCCTCCCTACCACACATCAGTTTTTGTGTTTCCTCCAGCCCAGAGGGAACACCTTTTGGGAAGGAGTCTGTTTCTCTTAGGTGTTCCTGAGGGACTAGGCTTCTTTCCCTTTTTTTCCTCCTTTAGAGACCCGCTGTCCTCCCGACCTACCCACGCCTCGTCAGCGGTAGCAAGCGGGCCCCCCCCTCCCCTCTTGTGCTCGGAGAGAGCCGAAGACTCGGTGGCCCGCACGTTCGTAGGCGCGGAGGCGCGCGCGTGCCGCCGCCATGTTTGTTTTCGGCGGTCGCGCCGGAAGTGACAGAGCGGGTCATCGGGTCAGCTGAAACGTCGTTTCCGGCGTGGACGCAGGGGGGAGGAGGGAGGACAGGTGCTGGTGCCTATTTCCGCTTCCGGTCCGGTGCAGCTGCACGGCGTGACTCCGGAGGCGGCGTTTAGCCACAAGTGGATCTCTGCACAGCTGATTATGGAAGATTCAGCGCCTGCAGCGGTGGGGACAGGCACAGGCACCAGCAAAGCCCAGGTAAGAGGCAGCAGTTAAAGTCTGCCTTTCTTTTTCTATTTCCTGGCGTTTGGTCTCGCTCTCTCCTTTCTTTTTTCCCCCCTGGTGGCAAGGGGCCTGTCTGGGCACTAGAAGCTGACTGGTTTCTTCTCAGTGCACCTGTGTGGTGATCCCTATCAAAGCTGAGACTGGGTCTCACTAAGGGTTCCCTGGTTTTTTTCCCTTTTTTGTCTTTTTCTTCATAGGCTAAGAGCTCTGACCCAAAGAAAAGATGTCCTTCTTGCAGGGCCAAGCTGGGAGAAAATTGGAAGAAAACCTTATGCAGTCCCTGCATTACTTCTTTAGTTAAAGAGGAATCTGCCTCTGTATGTGAGGATCTGGTGGCCTCTGTAAAGAAGGAGCTGTACGCCACGATCCAGAATTTTCGTGACTCACTAGCAAACCCGGCTGCTAGTCAGCCTTCCACTTCAGAGTCTTCCCAGGGGTCTCTCTCAATCCCGGTGTTAGAATCTCTGCCTGAAGACCCTTCAGATAGGGAAAAGCAGTCCACTGCTCTTTCCGTTAAAGATTCGGAAGAGGAGTTGGAGGATTCTGAGGTAGCCCCCTCTAAATTCAAACTGTCCCTTGAAGAGGTCGATGGGCTCCTTAAAGCCATTCATGCTACGCTTGGTTTAAGTGAGGAGAAAAAGGAATTATCACTCCATGACCGCATGTATGCTGGGTTGGATGAGCCTAAGGGCCGAACATTCCCAGTTCATCCGGTCATCTCTGAGGCCATTAGGAAAGAATGGCAGGATCCAGAGAAAAAGCCCTTTTTCTCCAAAGCCCACAAAAGGCGTTTTCCTTTCGAGGAGGACCCTGCAGCAGTATGGAACAAGGTGCCCAGACTGGATGCCGCCTTTTCCCAGGTTTCAAGGTCCACAGATCTGTCCTTTGAGGATATGGGAGTTTTGAAAGATCCGATGGACAAACGCATGGATCTTTTGCTCAAGAGATCATGGCAATCAGTTATGAGCAATTTAAAACCAGCAATGGCCACAACGTGTGTAGCCAGAAATTTAGAATACTGGATTAACCAGTTAAAGTCACATATAGCTGCAGATTCCCCTAAACAGGAAATCTTAGATTCTTTTCCTACCCTGATTACGGCAGTGGCCTATGTTGCAGATGCCTCAGCTGAGGCAATTAAGATATCGGCCAGGTCAGCAGCTCTAACTAATGCTGCAAGAAGAGCCTTATGGCTTAAAACCTGGCCGGGTGACTCGGCTTCAAAGAATAAGCTGTGTGGGTTACCCTTTTCAGGAGACTTGCTCTTCGGCTCTGACCTCGATAATATTCTTGACAGGACAGCCGATAAAAAGAGATCCTTTCCGGTCAAAAAGAAAAAGCAGGTACCAAAGCGTCTTTTTCGACCTCAAAAAACTCAGGATCAGGACAGCAAGTTGCAAGGGAGAAGGAAAAGTTGGTCCGCCCCGAAGCCGAAGGGTAGAGGCGGAATTCTCTTCCGTCCTCCTACACAGGCCGAAAAATCGCAATGACTCGTCTCTGCGGGTGGGCGGAAGACTACAAAAATTTCTTCCGCAGTGGTCAGGGATAACTTCAAATCAGTTTATCCTGACCACTCTCGCGCAGGGTTACTTACTCGAGTTTGTCAACGACCCCCCAAAAAGGTTCCTGATTACCAACACCCCGCGGGATCCAGTAAGGGCCCTGGCCATGGTGTCCTCTCTAGAGGAACTGATGCAACAGGGCGTAGTAGTACAGGTACCCCTGCAAGAACAGCAGGAGGGGTTTTATTCCCATGTTTTCCTAGTAAAGAAACCGACAGGGAAGTTTCGGTTGATTCTCAACCTAAAACCTTTAAACGAGTCCATAAGGTACAGGAAGTTCAAAATGGACTCAATTTTTTCGGTCAGAAACCTGTTGACGCCAGGATGTTTTATGGCGTCAGTAGATTTAAAAGACGCATACCTACATGTTCCGATCTCTCCCCAGTCTCAGAAGTTTCTCAGGCTGGCGGTGAGGTTGGGGGGTATGGTTCATCATCTCCAGTTCAGGGCCCTACCCTTCGGCCTGTCATCATCTCCCCGAATTTTTACCAAAATAATGGCAGAAGCTTTAGCGCCACTGCGTCTTCAGGGAATCGCAGTTATTCCTTATTTAGACGATCTGCTGTTTTTCGCCCCATCCAGCGAGGAATTGCAGACCAATCTAGGCAAAGCTCGCAGCCATCTGGAGGCGTTGGGTTGGATTTTTGAACCTCCAAAAGTCGTCCCTAAACCCATCTCAGGAGATTCGGTTTTTAGGGTTTCTAATAAATTCGGTGGAGCAAAAAATCTTCCTTCCCTTAGACAAAAAGGACAGGATTTCCGGTGCAGTGTCTTTATTACAGACCAGCCAAAATCTGACAGTAAGACAGGTTATGTCAGTTTTGGGAGTTCTGACTTCAGCAATGCCAGCAGTCCAGTGGGCAAGAATGCATTTCAGGTGTCTGCAGGCTTTCCTTCTAAAATCTTGGGATCACACAGTGGCATCCCTAGAGGCAGAGGTGAGAGTGTCAACCCAGGTAAAAAGGTCCCTATGGTGGTGGAAAAGACAGGAGGTCTTATCGGAAGGGTTAGTCTGGGCTTTTCCAGTCGGGAAAAGACTAACAACCGACGCCAGTTCCTGGGGGTGGGGAGCCCATCTAGGAACACGTTTCACTCAGGGGTCCTGGGCCAGAGAGGAGACAATAAGGTCCTCAAACTGAAGGGAGCTCAAGGCGATTGCCTTAGCTCTGGAGTTGTTTGTTCAGGAACTTCAGTCCCATCACGTCCAGGTCCTAACAGACAATGCCACGGCAGTGGCTTATTTAAACAGACAGGGGGGTACAAGAAGCAGGTCGCTTCAGGTACTGGCCATGGAGATTCTTCGGTGGGCGGAAAAACATTTGTTATCCCTATCAGCAGTCCACCTAAAAGGGGATCTAAACAGGGTAGCGGACTTCCTAAGCAGAAACGCTATTCGGGAAGCGGAATGGTCTCTAAACCCGGAGATATTCACAATGATTGCCGGAAAATGGGGTTTACCAGAGGTAGACCTGTTCGCCTCAAGGGTGAACGCCCAGGTTCCCCAGTTCTTTTCCCTGGACAGTCGCGATGGCTCGCTGGGCACAGATGCGCTAGCTTATCCATGGGAATTTCGTCTTTGTTATGCTTTTCCCCCAGTTCAGTTAATCCCGTTAATTTTAAGAAAAATTCAGAGGGAGAAGGTGCCAGTTATTCTAATCACGCCCTTTTGGCCAAAAAGGGCTTGGTTTTCGACAGTTCTAGGCCTGGCAATCAAGCCTTGTTGGCGTCTGCCCCTCAGACACAATCTGTTGTTGCAGGGCCCAGTGAACCATCCAGGAGTGGCCAGCCTGGCCCTCACGGCCTGGTTTCTGAAAGGCAGCTCCTTAGGAGCAAGGGGTTTTCCAACCGTTTGATCTCGACCCTTTTAGCAAGTAGGAAAAGGGTTACGAGGGCCATTTATTCTAAGGTCTGGAAGCGTTATAGAACTTGGTGTTTGTCAGCCGCCCAGGTGACAGGGAGCCTTGTCTCCATCTTGGAGTTTTTACAAGATGGAGCAGACAAGGGACTGGCAGTTAGTACCCTGAAGGTGCAGGTAGCAGCCCTGACAGTGTTCTTAGAAAAATCTGTGGCCTCAGATCCGCTGGTGATCAGATTCTTTAGAGCTCTTAAAAGATCTAGGCCAGCTCCTGTTAAGGTTTTTCCTAGATGGGATTTGTCGGTAGTCCTACAGTCTCTAACAAAAGGGCCTTTTGAGCCTCTTGTGGAGGCTTCCCTTAGGTTTCTCACATTAAAAACCGTTTTTCTGATTGCCATTGTCTCTGCACGCAGGATCAGTGAGCTAAATGCTCTGTCAGTTAAAGAACCTTATCTTTCCATTTTTCCTGATAGAGTTATTCTTAGAACAGATGCAAAATTCTTACCGAAGGTAGCTTCAGTTCAGAACCGTATACAGGACATAGTACTGCCAACGTTTTGTGTTAGCCCCAAAGGAAATAAGGAGACTTCTTTCCATACTTTGGACGTCAGGAGGACTCTGCTGAGTTATTTAGAAAGGACGGAGTCCTTCAGGCGTTCAGATTCACTATTTGTACTCTTCTCAGGAAGAAAAAAGGGTTTTCAGGCTTCTAAAGTTACTTTAGCTAGATGGCTGAAATTAGCTATCTCGGAGGCATATTCACAGGCAGGGTTATCTCCTCCAGCAAGAATTTGTGCACACTCAACCAGAGCTCTGGCGTCTACGTGGGCAGAGAGAGCTGGTGCCACCCCTGAGCAGATCTGCAAGGCGGCGACATGGTCGAGTTTTCACACATTTGTGAAACATTATAGACTGGATCTCACTTCTGCCAGCGATCAGGCGTTTGGCAGAAAGGTCCTGCAAGCTGTTGTCCCACCCTAAGGGGTAAGTCTCTGTTATCCTCTCAGGTGCTGTCCTGAAAGACGCCTTGGGAAAGACCAAGTTAGACTTACCGGTAACTTGTTTTCCAAAAGTCTTTCAGGACAGCAAGCATCCCGCCCTATGGTATTATATTATGCTACGCTGTGACTAACGTATGTGTTTATGTGTTCCAGCCGGGGCCGGAGGTTCTCTTCTACAACTGATGTGTGGTAGGGAGGCGCCTCCCTTTAAAGTCTGGAGGAAGAAGGTGTTTCCTAACGAGGAGGGTGGAGTCGCTATCTCTCAGGTGCTGTCCTGAAAGACTTCTGGAAAACAAGTTACCGGTAAGTCTAACTTGGTCTTTTGATGCAATATTTTGCAGAAGGGTTCGTTGCTGCGATCAACTACAATATTTGAGAGTGGTTGCAGTGTTGTGGCACCAGGGCCAGTGCCTAAAGGCCCATTTTTTAACGTGCAATTAAAATTTTTGATGCAATATTTTGCAGGAGGGTTCATTGCTGCGCTTAAAGAGGGATTCCACCAAAAAAAAATATTAAAAGCCAGCAGCTATAAATACTACAGCTGCTGACTTTTAATAAATGGACACTCACCTGTCCCGGGTTCCAGCGATGCCGGCAGCCGAGGCCGATCGATCACTCGGCCCTCGGCTGCTGCCGCCACCATTCTAGGTGAGGGAATCAGGAAGTGAAGCGAATCGGCTTCACTTCCGGGTTCCCTACTGCGCATGCGCGAGTTGCGCCGCGCAATAGGAAATCTCCGCGCTGTCACTGGGACCCGTGTATGTCCCAGCAGACAGCGCGGCAGGGCAGGAAATGGCGTAGACTCCCACGGGAGTCTATGCCCGGAAGTGGGTGTAAATACCTGTCTTTGACAGGTATCTCCACCCCCCTCCCCCCTGAAAGGTGTCAATTGTGACACCGGAGGGATCCGATCAGCGGAGGTTCCACTTTAGGGTGGAATCCCGCTTTAACTACAATACTTGTGAGTGGTTGCAGTGTTGTGGCACCAGCACCAGTGCCTAAGGCTCAATTTTTAAGCCCCTGTTTAACAGGGGCGTGTTATTACAATTTTTGATGCAATACTTTGCAGCAGGGCTCATTCCTGCGCTCCAACTAGAGTATCTGTGAGAGATTGCAGTGTCGTGGCACCAGCACCAGTGCCTAAGGCCCAATTTTTTAGCCCCTGTTTAACAGGGCCATGTAATTAAAATTTTTGATGCAATGCTTAGCAGCAGGGCCCGTTCCTGCTCTCCAACTAGAGTTTCTGTGAGGTGTTGCGGTGTTGTGGCACCAGTGCCTAAGGCCCAATTTTTCAGCCCCTGTTTAACAGGTGCATGTAATTACAATTCTTAATATAATATTTCACAGCAGGGCCCGTTCCAGTGCCCACGAGAGTAACTGTGAGGACTTACAGTGTTGTGGCACTGGCACCACCACCACAACCACCAAAGGTCCAATTTTTCAAAGGGGAACCCCGTACCCATATTTAAAAAAGGAAAGGCGTGGGGCCCCTAGGCCCTATATACTCAGTCATGCAGCGTAGGTTAGCTGAGTCCTCTGGGTCACTAAGGACAACAGGATCCACAGCCACCTCCTCCAAGCCACGTACGAGTCCACGGGTTTCTTGAAAATAATCCCTAAAAGACTGCTGCTGCTGATGCTGAGTGCCAGGCTCCACCTCCATGCTGACACAATCCTCCTCCTCCTTCTCCTCCTCCTCGTCCTCTTCCTGTGTGATGGGTGGGAGAGCAGGAACACTGTCTGGATAAAAGGGGCCTTGAGAGGCAAGGAAGTCCTCCTCTTCCTGCCTCTGTTCTGCCTCAAGTGCCCTGTCCATTATTCCACTCCAACAGGTGGACAAGAGGTACCCTGTCACTGATGCATGCACTGTCACTGCTCACCATCCTTGTGGCCTCCTCAAATGGTGACAGGACAGTGCATGC
Organism: Lithobates pipiens; assembly: GCF_037356315.1. Classification (NCBI taxonomy): domain Eukaryota; kingdom Metazoa; phylum Chordata; class Amphibia; order Anura; family Ranidae; genus Lithobates; species Lithobates pipiens. Next base: position 162,203,075 of record NW_027507748.1, on the reverse strand, counting down.
ATCCCTGCTCATGCCCCACTGGCGTGGTGAGAAAAAAAACGAGCTCCCCTGACCCTGCCCTGGTGCCGTAGCCGCACAGGTACTCGCTGATGGCCCTCTGCTGTGTGTGCCGCCGCTGCAGCATGGCAAGCGTTGAGTTCCACCTGGTGGGCATGTCACATATAAGGCGGTTCTTGGGCAGGTTCAACTCCTTTTGGAACTCAGCCAGCCGAGCACTGGCATTAAATGATCGGAGGAAATGCACACAGACTTTCCTGGCCTGCTTCAGGACATCCTGTAAGCCAGGGTACCTGCCCAAGAACCGCAGCACCACCAGGTTAAGGGCGTGAGCCACACAGGGCACATGGGTCAGTTGTCCCTGTCGGAGGGCAAAGAGGAGGTTGGTGCCATTGTCGCAAACCACCATTCCTGGCTTAAGCTGGCGTTGTGTCAACCACCTCTCAGCCTGCCCCTGCAGAGCTGACAAAATATCTGCCCCAGTGTGGCTCCTGTCCCCCAAACAAACCAGCGCAAACACGGAATGGCATCTTTTTGCCTGTGTACTTGCATAGCCCCTTGAATGCCTATGGAACACCGCTGGTTCCGAGGACAGAGCACTGGAAAAGGTCATAGAGGAAGAAGAAGAGGAGGGGGTGGAGGAGAGAGATGTGTCACAACCAGTAGTAGAATTTTGGAGGCATGGTGGAGGAACAACCTCCAACCCTACTGCACCTTGTCCTGCATCCTTCCCAGCTGCCAGAAGAGTGACCCAATGGGCAGTGAAAGATAGGTAACGTCCCTGTCCATGCCTGCTGGACCATGAGTCAGCCGTAATGTGCACCTTACCGCTGACCGCCCTGTCCAGCGAGGTATGGACATTGCCTTCCACATGCCAGTAGAGAGCCAGAATCGCCTTCCATGAGAAAAAGTGGCGTTTGGGGACCTGCACTGAGGAACCGCACATTGCAAAAACTCACGGAAGGAGGCTGAATCTACCAATTGAAAAGGCAGCAGTTGAAGTGCTAGCAATTTAGCCAAGCTAGTATTCAACCGCTGGGCATTTGGGTGGCTGGGAGTGAAATTCTTTCAACGGTCCAGCAACTGGGGCAGGGAAATTTGCCTGGTACAATCGGACATGGGTGTACTGCTAGCAGAGTGCCCGCAAGTACTTGCTGTGACACACCTAATTCTACATCTTCATTCCTCTCAGTGCAGGTTTCAGAGAGGACTGAAGGTTTAGTGGGGTTGGAGATCCCAGCTGATGAGGAGCAAGGAGAGGTCTGCTTTGTTCTTTGGTGTGAATCTTTAAGGTACGCTTGCCAACGAGCTGCATGGCAGGTCAACATATGTCTGGTCAAGCATGTGGTGCCTAAGCGGCTGATGTTTTGGCCACGCGAGATACACTTGAGACATATGTTGCAAATAGAAGTGGTGCAATCTGATGCACTGGTCTCAAAAAAGGCCCACACCAAAGAACTTTTGGAATAATGTGGAGAGGCAGCGCCCTCCACAGGTGGAGCTCTGCGGTGTGATTCAGTCGGTGTGCTGCCCCTAAGCTGGCCCCCGGAGGGCATCCTGCCTCGTTGGAGATGTGCCTCCTCCTCTCTCCTATCAGGCACCCAGGTGGAGTCAGTGACCTCATCATCCCCTCCCTCCTCATCACTGGAGCAAACCTGGCAGTATGCTGCAACTGGTGGAACATGACTGTCAGATTGCTGTCCTTCTTGTGCATTCCCTCTCTGGGCTCACACTACTGTCTTCCTCTAGCTGGGTATCATCAGAGCCTTCAAAATGCTGGGCATCCTCCTGGAGCATGTACCCAACGCTGTGCTCAAACAGTTCGGGGGACTCCTCAGGAGGACATGGTGGGTCTAGGGAAGGAGTGACTGATGATGACATTGAGACGAGGGAAGAGGATGCGTTGGCAGCTGATTTGCTAGTACCCTGAGCCTGGGTGAGAGAGGATGAGGAGGATGAAGAAGGCTTGGTCATCCACTCTACCAAGTCTTTGGCATGATGTGGCTCAACATGTCCAGCTGCCAAAAATAAGGACAAGCATGTTCCATGGCCACGTGCTGATGATGATGCCCCACGTCCACGAACAGCACTGTTGTCTCTAGACACAGAACCTGCATGCCCTCTTTTATTGGCTCGTGACTGTCTGCCTCTCCTTGTTGGCCTTCCAGACATAGTAATGGACTGCAGGGAGATGGGAAAACCAGAAATAGGTTAGTGTATGTTGTGCTGGAGGCACACAACACCCACTAACTCCTGCAGATGCCTGTATGATAGAACACCAGCAATAAAGGGTAGATACAGGTGCATACTGTGCTGTGGTGGAGGCACACAAAACACCCACTAACTCCTGCAGATGTGATTATTATAGAATACCAGCAATAAAGGGTAGATACAGGTGTATACTGTGCTGGAGGCACACAACACCCACTAACTCCTGCAGATGGCTGTATTAGAGAACAACAGCAATAAAGGGTAGATACAGGTGTATACTGTGCTGGAGGCACACAACACCTACTAACTCCTGCAGATGCCTGAGAAAAGAACAAACTGTCTCTGCGTATCCTTCTCTCCCTGCATGCTGGAAAACACTACACAAGGCCACCGCACTGGCGGCCTTATATAGTGTGGGGCGTGTACTAAGCCCCCTGAGCTATAATTGGCATCCTGCCTGTGGCCAATTATGGCTCTCCTCGTTGCCGGCGCTGTGATTGGCCAAGCATGGGGGGTCACAATGCATGCTTGGTCAATCATGAGCCAGCAATGCACTGTGATGAGTTCTGGCTTCGCCAAACGGGCGAACAGCCGTTGTTCGAGTCGTGAACATGCGTTCAACTTGAACACCAAGCTCATCCCTAGTAAGGGGCATGGGGGGCTACCCATGCCATTTTTCTCAATGATTTTCATCCATATTGCTGGAACCAGACATTACATTAAAACCGCAAGCAGTTTTAAATGACTTTTTTTCCGTTAGAAATGTAATTTTGTGCAGGGACTGTTCTAAACACGAGAAACACATGCCACTTCACAGGCATACTATAGACACCCCCCATATTTAAAGGAATATTTCACTTTTTTTTTCACTTTAAGCGTCATTAAAATCAGTGCTCCCGAAAAAATGTCAATTTTTAAAAACTTTTTATTGCATTAATACATGTCCCCTGGGGCAGGAGCTGGGTCCCCAAACCCTTTTGAGACAATAACTTGCATATTAGCCTTTATAATTAGCACTTTTGATTTCAAACGTTCGAGTCCCATAGACTTTAATGGGGTTCTAAAGTTTGTGCAAATTTTCGGTCCGTTCGCAGGTTCTGGTGTTCGTGGAGTGTTCGGCTCATCCCTGGTCGCAAACATCTTCTGACAAAACCACACTGAAAACCATGCAGCTTGTACTATAATCACAATGCAGTTACTTTCACTTGTCACAAGAACATGAAGTAGATCATCTTAAAGTCCACCTTTTCCCAAAAAAAAATGAATGCACATATAATATATTTATTTATGTATTATTAATTAATGCACGTATAGTATATAAGAAAAACAATTGCATTTATTATTTTTTTTCAAAGCATTGAAACCACATATAGTGGATCATGAGAGCAATGCCAGGCTCCTGCAGACTCTTACACTAGTCCTATGCCTGTACTAAGGTCATCACCGCAATCATGTTTCAATGAGAACTACAAGTCCATCTTCTCCTGTGGAAGGCGGGAATTATAGTTTATTCATTCACAAATCTCTCTGAATGAATGACGGGCTGTGTGGGCATGTCAAATGGTCCAGAGTGGCTGCTAGATGATGCACAAGTGTAATGTTGCTCCTGTCCTGCAAATGGCAAGAAGAAGGGCAATTGAGGTGCCAGCATTTTTTGGTAGAGAGGCCCCCTTCACAGCTGCATGTGTAATGGGAGGAGGAGCAGCACTGAAACAAGAGGGGTATGTACTATTCAGAAGATATAGAATTGAGTAAGGGGATTTTTGGAAAATGCTGCTAAAGGTGAGTGTAGTGGACTCCTTCTGTTACTTAATACACTTTTGTGTTGTACTCATGTGGTAAGAAGAACTGCACTGGTTGCAGGAAAGAAAAATTGCTTGATTTCCCCATCAACACAGTCATTGATGGGGGAATCCCTCCTGTGGAGCCATTGTGTTCTTCCAGCGGGAGAATATAGTGATTACTGCTAGCAGCTATAGTAGCCTCAAGTAATAATCACTTGTAAAATTGGACAGGCTGGTTGTACCCAAGCTGATTGCTCAGCAGAGGCACCTATGGTAGGCTTAACTTTACTTATAGTTGTGGAATGTCCTACTACATAATGTAACAATGACTGACTCAATTAATAGATTTAAAAATGGGATGTTTTTATTACTACTAAACGGCAAAAAGACATGTAAAAATTGGCTCCTCTACCATCTCACAAACTTTGGCACTTTCCATTCTAGGGTATACATTGTTTGCTTATTTTTTTTTCTTTTTCACTATTTTTAGCATAATTGAACCCTCCACACCCCTAAGCAAATTACACTTGCATATAATTCATTGGATAGATTTACCCATTTTTAGTAAAAGGGATTTGCTTGATTGCATACCCTGCCAAGTTTAATTCATTTCTAGTTATTCACAGTTTTAAGGACAGCATCTGCAACCGGATAGATGTATGTGTATACATACATACATATACACTTTTTTGTCCATTTTATATCTAATTGTGTATGCAGTTGTTATCATATTTGTTTATACTACTTTCTTACTGCACATTCCCCCCCGATACAGAGTCCCTCCTCATTTAATTTTATTCTATTAGTGACTCTAGTCCCAGATGTTTAGACATCTTTCTCACCAGTATTTTTTATTAATCTCTTAACTCATCTTTTTTTGTATGTCTTTAATATGGATATCATTCATGATATTGAATTAGTCAAGTTTGGCATCTTAGATGGATGATATACCCTGTTTCATACTGATTTCTTTTTATCCTCTCACTCAATACCCTGCTTAGTTTACAAACACCTCTGGGCACAATTTCGGAAAATAGAGGATTTGTTAACACAGTTAACTTTCAATGGTGGGACAAATTCTTTCTTTAGAAAGAATCAGCCCTAGGGGTCTGAGAAACACCAAAACATTCTTCTCAGGAACTTAGAGTTTGGGTGATTGAAGCCATACCCAATCATTTTTTCAGGCGCCTGTGTGCCCGGGAGTCCTTCTGGATACATCAGCTGGACACCCTGCGCCTAGAACGAAGAGCTGTAAATAAACCCCTACTTTACTCATCACCATCTAGAGCTCCATGACTATTTTAGCTTCCCTTACACCAGACAATATTCACCATCATTACCCACTTTACCATTCACTATTTACCCTATTCTGCTATCATTTTTTATCATACATATTTCACATCAACTACTCAGCTAATACCTGCCAATATTTATTATTTTAGGTTAAGGACCCTTATGGTCCTATTTCTCTCCTAGACACCCTGCAATAGTAAATATTTTATGTACCCCCCACAAATCAGCTGATTTCCTTTCTTTTTCTTTTTTTTTTTATCTTTTTTTTTTATCTTTACTTTCATTTTCTTTGTAGCACTGACCCCCGAAGGAGCTGCTGGTTTTATGTCTTACCGTTACCTTCTTTACCTCGTATTCGTCTAGGGGTTTCCTGTGGTATATGGCCCAAAGAATTGCAGAAACTGACACTGGTTCCTCTTTTGGGGATTTTTATTTAAAAGATAACACAGTCTCTTAATGAAGGGTAGGAAGGAAGTTCAGGTACTTTTTTTGGAACTACAGAAATAGGAAGTTTCTCACAATAGAAATCCAGAGAATTACCGTTTCACAACTGGATTCTCACAGCTACCGGATAGACCTCCTCTCACTAAGCCTAGCAGCCGATAGAGTGTTTAAGTAGAACAAAGTCTCTGCCACAGACTTGGATGTAGAACACTTGAACAAAGTCTCTGCCACAGACTTGGATGTAACTGAGAAACGTAGGCAAATTTAGAGAGCTATCATACAGTACCAGTATCTTGCAGCCAGTCCGTCGATACCGAATGAGTGTAGATCCATTTAGTGTCCTTCAACTGAGCCTCCAGGCTCCTTCAGAGGAGCCAGCCTTGTGCATAGCCTCCTCCCGAAGAGTCCTCCCCTGGGTGCTTCTCCAGTTGCTGGGCCTCTCCTCAGGTGAGACGGCACCGGACCACCTTTGAATCCTCTTCTCAGTTACTTCGCCAGCGACACCTGTGGCCAAGAAGAACCCAGTGCAATCCAGCTAGACTGGTGCTGAAGCCACAATTTAGCATAAATAACCCCAAAACCCAACTGTGGTTTTAGGAATATTAAATTTTAAAAAACATATAGCACGTGCTCGTCAGGAGCCAGCGCTACCTACTCTCCCCTCCCAATTAGATGATGTCCTCATCGTCTGGGAAAGAAAGGAAAAACCTTTTAGTCCTAGACCTCTCCCAATATGGCCGCATCTACTGCCTGATGAAGGAGCACGCATGCTCCGAACACACGCACTTCTCCACTCCTCTCTCCATCTGGATGTGATGTCAGCGTCTACATTTGGGCTTATTTGAGTCCCCGAAAGCGATGGGAGCCGGAACTAGTTGCTTCTTCTCCTCCTGATTGCAGCTTGTGCTCCCCTGGAGTAGATGCACCACCATATATTTCCTCATGCGCTGTTACCTTGTTTATCCTGTGAGTTTTTAATTTATATCTTTGAAATGAATTTAATCACATTGCTGCACTTAGATGGTGCTGCTCTCTCTCTCTTTGTTTTGCAACCGGATAGATGACTAAGGTTTTTATTTTTATTTTTCTCTTCACTCGCATTGAAAGAATCTTCACAATGTTGATGTTGATCCACCGTGTCTTTTTTTAACCTACTTGCACCTTATATTACCAATAAGGATGAATATAAGTTCTAATATCCATAAAGTTTTTGAGTCTTGATCGCATCTCTGAAATCTCCACGAACATAGTCAGCTGTACCCTTGCAACTGTTTGCATTTCTACTTAGAATATAAAGATACACAAATTTTACTTTCAAAAATGTATTTGCTATATTCAATCCAACTGTTGTAAAATTAACTAGGTGATTAATCAGCTTTCAGATAAAATAATGCTTTCTGATTGCTGTAATTTCCTTTGATTGTCCTGTAACATTAAAATAAAATTGTGAACGAGACCTTACTAATAATTATTATGTTTGGAATTTGTAAATTGGACATATAGCTGCTTGAAGTAGACTACAAACCTATTTTTGTATTAACTATTTTGTAAAGATCCCAGTTACATTGCTTGTTATAACTGTAAAAGCATTTAGGTATAATGCAAATTAAACATTTTTGGTTTGGTTTTTACATTAAATTAAAGTTATTCTAAAATCAAAACTTTTTTTTTACCTTTAAAGTGGTTATAAAGCCACTCTCATCAATTATAAAGCACTGCCATAGTGCTGAACTATAAGGTTATACATGCCTCCTGCATGTATCCTTACCTTTCAAATATCTCCTTTTTATTTATTTGGAGCCCCCAAAAACGTAAAAATGTGTGAATTCGAAATTTCAGAATTCGTAAATTCGAAAATTCATAAATTCGGAAATTTTAAAAAATCCAAAAATTAGAAAGAACGAGAATCCAAAAATTCAAAATCATAACTAACTAACTAACAAACATATTAACTAACTATTAAATTATAGGTATTGCAGTTTTCTTTCAAATTTGGCTGTTAGTGAACGGAACGAATACAAATTTATCTGAAGTTACGAATTATCTGAAATAAAGAATGCCACATCTAAAGAAATGGAACGAAACTAAATAATAAATAATAATGAAATGTTTTTATTATTATTGTTATTTATGATTATTAATTTGTTACATTCCATTTGTTTAGATATGGAATTCGTTATTATGGATAATTCATAACTTCGGATAAATTTGTATTTGTTACATTCACTAACAGCCAAATACAAAAGGAAATTCCAATACCTATAATTTAATAGTGAGTAATAGTTAAGATATTATTAGTTATTATTTCAGATTTTCAAGCTTTTGAATTTTCTGATTTTTTGTTCTTATTTTCTGATTTTCACTCTTTTGAATTTTTGGATTTTCATTCTTATTTTTGGATTTCCGTATTTATGAATGTTTGAATTTCGAATTTCCAAATTTTTGAATTCCGAACTTCCAAATTTCCGAAAATTCGAATTTTAGGATTTTCGAATTTCTAATTTCCAAATTTCTGAAATTTAGAATTTTTGGATTTTCAAATTTAGAATTTTCCGAATTTTCAAATTTAGAATTTCCAAATTTCTGAGATTTCGACTTTTATCATTTCCGAATTTTCAAATTTCCAAATTTCCGAATATTCCGAAATTCGGATATTTCCGAATGAATTAATTTGTCTAAATTTGTTAAAAAAACGAATTTGAAACTAAATGAATTACACACGTCTAATGTGCAGTGACAGTCGGGAATGATCGATGCAGTGGGGACAGCTGTGAGCACCGATCTCCCTGCATGGGTTTTCATCATCTGCTTCTCCTCTCTCTCCCACAGCTTTCACCTGAAAAGCCATGCGGGGTGCTCACAGCTGTCCCCGCCGGACCGATTATCCCTGACTGTCCCTCATGCCTTCCTCTTCATCCAGCTCCTGTGTTCTCCTCCACCCCCCTTGTTCTTTGGTCCCTCTCCATTTCCTCCTCATCCACCGGCTGTGTCTTTCTCCTCTACCCCCCCTTGTCCCCCCCATAGCCGGCTTCCCTCCTCTCCTCTCCTACAGGCTGGGGGGAATCTGTCAGGAGAAAGGGGCTGGTATGTAATTTACCGGCCCCTTTCTTTTCTGAATGGGACACAGTGAGCATTCTTTCGCTCCTGTGTCCTGTGATAACTGAGTAGAGTAACCTGTGTGTTACTCTTCTTCAGTTTATGAATGGAGAGGAGCCTCTGTCTCCTCTCCATTCATCTTCAATGCAGAGAAAAGGACTGGAGAATCTGTGTCCTCTGTCCCTTTCAGTGTCTCAAATGGGAGATGTCAGGGGTCTCTGCTTAGACCTCTTACATGTCACCAAAGCCCACGACAGGGCTTAAAAAAACAAAGAAAACAAATATTAAAAAATAAAATTGCGATAAAAAAATTAAAATGTAAATGAAAAAAAAAACTACTGACACCACCCTCCGCCCCCCCGCCACACCGACACGGTCCAGAGCCCCAAGCCCTCCCACCCCCAAAAAGGATTGTAAAAAAGAAATTAAGAACAAATGAACTTCTAAAAAGAAAATACAAATTTTTTTAAAAACTACTATCACCGTCCACTGCCCTACTAACACCAACCACTGACACCGACCACTGGCCTACTGTCACGATCACTGCCCTACTGACACCAACCACTGACACCGTAAAAGACTAGAATAGCCTTCGCGCTACTAGAAATGAATAAAATCAGGTAGTCCTACGTGCTCAATGAATTATAAAAAAATATCAAAATATAAAATGTGTAATAAATATTAAATGAAGGGAATAATAAGTGCTAATATTACTTAAAACAAGTATAAACATGCACTAAAAAGGAATAAATATCCCAACAATTGAGTGAACAAAGTGATATATCAGAAAATATACATGTGAAAAGTGCAACTATAGTGCTATAAATCTGCAGCAGGGTCTACTAGCATTTACATAATACTAAATGAAATAAAGTAAATAATGATCCTGCGCAAAAAATGTGTATGAATCACAAATATAAAACATATAATAATATAGAGTAATATATGGTAATAAAGGCAAAAAAGGTGAATAAACGGACTATGTCACTGGTAATAGTCCTAGATATCAGGAAAATATGAACCAACTCATAGATAAGAATATAGAAAAGTCTCTTAAAAAAAACAAAGGAAGCAAAAAAAGCAAAAAACAAAAACTGTTTTCCGCAAGCAGAGGAGAATAATTTGTGATCAGTGAAATGCAAATCTGGGCTCCCAGAACTCTCACCTCCACTCCTTTGCCACAACAACATTTCACTTAGATAGCTCTCCTGCTTGTCTTACTCTCCACCACCAGGAGGTCTTCCACTCCTGTTGAGCATTGAGCATTACTATTTTAAATTACTACACCATTGGAGCCCTTTTTCCCCCTTTTACTTCTCTGAATGAGTGGCATATTACTGCAGAGATGGTGACCTGGCATCCAGTATAATTTACTGCAGGGATGGATGGCCCCCTGGTGGTATAGCACATGTGTCCACATCACTGAGTTATAGAAGTATAGGAGTGGAAAACTCCCTGGTGGTGGAGAGTAAGACAAGCAGGAGAGCTATCTAAGTGAAATGCTGTTGTGACAAAGGAGTGGAGGTGAGAGTTCTGGGAGCCCAGATTTGCATTTCACTGTTCACAAATTATTCTTCTCTGCTTCCGGAAACCAGTTTTTGTTTTTTGCTTTTTTTGCTTATTTTGTTTTTTATAAGAAACTTTTCTATATTCTGAGCTGGTTCATATTTTTCCTGATATCTAGGACTATTACCAGTGACATAGCCGGTTATTCACCTTTTTGCCTTTATTACCATATATTACTCTATATTATTATATGTTTTATATTTATGATTCATACACATTTTATGCGCAGGATCATTATGTACTTTAACCACTGACACGACCACTGCCCTACTGACACCGACCACTGACACCAACCGCTGCCTTACTGACACCGACCACTGCCCTAATGACACCGACCAGTGACAAACACCACTGACACTGATCACTGCCTTACTGACAACAACCACTGCCCTACTGACACCAACCACTGACACCGACCCCTGCCCTACTGATAACAACCACTGACACACACCACTGAGACCAACCACTGCCCTACTGACACTGACCACTGACACCGACCACTGCCCTACTGACACTGACCACTGACACCGACCACTGCCCTACTGACACCGTTCACTGCCCTACTGACACCGTCCACTGCCCTACTGACACCGACCACTGACATCAACAACTGCCCTACTGACACCGACCACTGCCCTATTGACACCGACCACTGACACCAACCATTGCCCTACTGACACCAACCACTGACACCGTCCACTGGCCCTCTGACACCATCCATTGCCCTACTGACACCAACCACTGCCCTACTGACACCAACCACTGCCCCATCCCCCACCCCCTTTCCCAAAAGCACTGTGGAAAAAATATGTTTAAAAAATAGAACCCCACCCCACCATCATTGTGAAAAAAATAGTACAAAAATACATTGTAAAAAATAATAATACAATTGGAAAAAATAATAAAAATAAAAAATGCTGACACTGTCCATTGCTCTACTCTAATTTAATTGTAAAATTAAAAAAAAATAAACTACTGACACTGTCCACTGTCCTACTGACACCATCCTGCACATACTACCCACCACTGTGTACTCTGCACTCCTCCCCTGCACATACTACCCACCTCCATATACTCCGCACTCCTCTCCTGCACATACTACCCACCTCCATACTCCTCTCCTGCACATACTACACACCTCCATACACTCCACACTCCTCTCCTGCACATACTACTCACCTCTATACTCCTCTCCTGCACCTACTACCCACCTCCATACACTCCACACTCCTCTCCTGCACATACTACCCACCTCTATACACTCTACACTCCTCTCCTGCACATACTACCCACCTCCATACACTCCACACTCCTCTCCTGCACATACTACCTACCTCCATACACTCCACAGTCATCTCCTGCACATACTACCTACCTCCATACACTCCATACTCCTCTCCTGCAAATACTATCCACCTCCATACACTCCACACTCCTCTCCTGCACATACTACTCACCTCCATACACTCCACACTCCTTTCCTGCACATACTACTCACCTCCATACACTCCACACCCCTCTCCTGCATATAGTACCCACCGCTGTCCACTCTGCACTGTACATTACCTATTTAACATTACCACATTCTGCGCTATGTAAGTCATCTCAGATTGTATTAAACCACACTCCTTTAAGTCAACGCTCAATATTTGACATAAATTGTAGCACCCTCTAGTAGTGTAGGTTCTAGAGTGAGAGTTGTTAGTGTAGGTAAATTTAGGCCGGCCTGCCTTGCAGCCAGGCCTTTTTCTTTTTGTTTGATCTGGGCTTGGAGTGGCTCAAGGCAGAAGCTGGGTGACTCACAGGCAGCCTCACCAAGACCTCCCTCTTCTTTCCGGAACTCTCTAGAAGGTTCTGGAAAGAGAGGAGGAGAGGGCATGTGGAGCTGCCTGGGGTATTCTGAGGAGCCCTGACCAATCCCCAACTTGGAGTTGGCAGGGAGCAGGCCTCCTCAAATAGGGTGAGCCCAGCTTGGGAGAAGTTATTGGGTGGAGGAGTTGGAGATGGAGTACTGAGGCTGTCAGGGCCTTGGAGGGAGCTCTCCAGTCTGGGGGTTGACCTTGGGCCTGGGATTGTGTGTGGACAGGGCTCTCCAAGAAAACTGGGAGGTGTCCTGGACAGGAGGCACAGGGGGAGCAAGAGCGGACAGCTGGAGAGAGTACTGCTGGGCAAGTCTCCAGGGAGAGGAACCATTGGTTGCAGCCAAGAGGGCTGGTGAGTGGCACAGTCGGGTAGACTGGGGAGGCACACCTGAAAGGACTGGGAGAGTGCAGTTGGAGATGGGTGCATAACCAGAGGACAGTACTGTGGTGTTGTGGACAGTGGAGTTGGGCAGCTGCAGCCAGGGGGGCTGGCAAGGCCTGAAGAGGGCTAACTGGGATCAGTAGCCGCATGCGGGACAGCTAGTATCAGAATTTACTATTTTCTTTTTGCTACACCATAGGGGCCTGTGCTTTATGCCTGGCTGAGTCAGTGTCAGGCCTACAGTGCTATCTAGTCTGGAGAACGAAAGAGAGGAAGCGATGTACAGGAAGAGTATGGAGCGATACTTTAGAAGAGAGGAAGCGATGTACAGGAGGAGTATGGAGCGATACTCAGAAGACGTATGTGATATCTCCATTATGAACAGTTTTACAAGACCGAGGGCTTCCGGTTTGTCCTTGATTCCGAGCATGTGTGTTTGTACTTTGGACTTGTGTACACATGATCGGAAAGTCCGACAACAAACATTTGTTGGCGGAAAATTTGAGAACATGCTAGCCAAAATTTGTTGGCGGAAAGTCCCACAACAAATGTTTGATGGAGCATAAACATGGTCGGACTTACCACCAACAAGCTCACATCCAATGTCTCCTGGCGGAAAATCCAATCGTGTGTACACAGCATTAGGCTCGGTTCACACTGCTGCAACATAGGATCCAACTTGTGAGACCCCAGGTCACATCACATGTCAAATTCAATGTTTCCCTATGGAATACCTCTTAACTGACACTATACAAGTCACTCAAACTTTGAAAAAGGTTCCTGCACTACTTTGGTCTGACTTGGGTGCAATTTCAGCCCTTGTACAGGCTCCTAAATAGCATCCAAGTCGGATCAAGTCAGCAGGCAGTTGCAGGGCACAGTTGCAGGCAAAGTCAATACAACTTTACAGTTGCAGCAATGTGAACCCAGCCTACAGGGGATACACACTTTGGACTGACTAAAGCAGATCTATATTCATTTGGGCATAATCATTCCTCATCAATATGGTAAAGCTTGCATTTATTGAAACGAGATTAAGTCATAGCGCTCTAATTTAAAATACATCCCAGGGATAGAGTATATACAGTAAACATGTCATATTGATAATTTAAATGTTAGAAGTGTCAGTGTGAGCTGGAGGGATAGAATGGTAACTTTCAATGGTATCTGGAATTTTAACAAGAAACCAGGCAGCCCTAAAATACTCACTGCATGACCTCTGCATCAATAAAAAAGTATATCATTTCATACCACAGATCACTAAATGTAATTGCATAGTCTGCCTGGGGCTTTCCTTATTCAGTGTTGCTATTGCTTTATGCAGACCAGGACAGGAAATGGCCATAGGTAATAATAGCAGTCTATCTTTAGAATTTGCCAAATTGAAAACAGATACAGCCTTTCTTCTATATGGCGGTTCTCCATCCTCAGTCAGGCATACTGTATGTAGCAAGCTGTATGTGGAAAACGTAATGCTGGAGGAGCAAAGGCTGTATTGACCTGGGTGGCCAGATAGTCAAAGTTTTAATTTTATTGTGATCTAAGGTATGAAATTATATACCCAGAGGCCATGGGACACTGGCTTAAATTTTATTTAAAGATGCTGCTATCTTTTAGCCCTCTTTACGAGAAGTCATTGGTGTATAGATGCCCAGACCAAATTTAGCAGCATCAGTGTGAATTGGTCAACAGCAAAATCTATGGGCAAATTTAGAAAGCAGTGAATGTGACATTCACCAAACATTCATTTGGATTTGTATCAGTAGGAAGATTTTTGCTGCAGATTGGGTTTGGGGGATAAGAGGATGTTGAGTAGAAAAAGGGGTTGAGGGGGAATTTATGCTTTCAAGAGGGAATTGGGGGTGGTGGTTTGGGTTAGGAAGGGGGATTTGGGGGAATAAGAGGATTTGTGCTAGAAGGAAAAATTGTGGGAGATAAGTGTGGGGGAATTTGTACCAGCAGAATTTTGGCTGAGAGGATTTGTGCTTGAAGAGTGGATTGGGAGGGGGAGGTTTGTACTGGGGGAATTTGGAGCAGAAGAAGTTTTGTACTAGAAGGGGGGAAGAGGATTTGTTCTGGGAAAAAGAGGAGGGATTTCTGATAGAAGGGGTAGACTATTTGGGCTAGGAGGGGGATTTGTGTCAGGAGGGGAGATTTGGGGGGGGGATCTGAATTTATGCTGGAAGGGTAGATTAGGGGGGGTACAGAATGTGTTCTGGGAGGGGTTGGAGGGGAAAGAGTATTGGGGAGGGGGATTTTTTGGGAGAGAAGGGGGGTTTTATGCTGGGTAGGGTGACTGGGATGAAGAGGATTTGTTATAGAAAAAGGGAGAAGATTTGTGTGTGTATGTGGGCGGGGGGGGGGGGGGTGCTTTTTCTTGTTTTGCACAGCAATCAAAGCATATTTTATAGGTACAGGGAGGCTCAGGTTTTGTATAACTATGCCCCTTAAGCCCTCCCACTGTTAACAGTTTGGCCACACCCAGTGTTCTTTGCAGCATGCACGGTGCAACATATTACTGCTTCCTTGGTGGAGTCCAAAGGTCCCCTAGGTCTTTTACAATCCTAGAAATGCATCTGCATGTAATGTTTCATATTGAATGGGCTGTTATAATAAATACCCTGCTTGCATTTTGTTTATAAGCAGAAAAAAGAAAAAAACTATTTAAAAATGTATTTTTGATTTCCTATACATAATTTTTTAATCAAAAAGTTCAAAAAAGTTTATTTGTTTACTTTTATTTGGCCAAAGTGACAGCTGCAATAAGTCTATAATAGGCCACACCTTGCTTGTCAGCATTGCAATACAGTATATACTGCTTTCTGCTCAACTGTCTCAACGTCATACCTAAAAAGGAACTAAATTCTGGAAGAAACTTCCCAAAAAAAGCCAGGCAGAGGACAAAGTACTAATCAGCAGTATTGCCAATAGTTCCCTACAGCTGAACTTTCTCCATTACTGACATACCATGCCTCGATCTGCCCAGTTTCTCTGTGTTGAGGCAGCCATATTAATAGGAGCACATGTCTTTGCTACCCCATGACAGAGCCTCCAGCAAGAAGACAGGGCATGACACAATGGTGAAATTACCAAATATAAAATTACGAGAATGTTGGCACAGGAATGCCTAGGGATCCTCATCTACCCACAGACACTTTTGTACTGACACCCTCACAGCTGTATAGTGTGAGATCTCAGGCACTCTGGCCTCTGACTGCCAGTCTTAGCAAGCTTGGGGTGAGAATCCAGTTCAGGTTAAACCCAAGTTTATACCTACTAGAACGTGAAATTTTATTTTTTCAGAAGGTCTAGACAAAGGGTAGAGTAGTGCTTAGTTAATTTACTTTTCTCAATGCTCCCTATCCTATAGCAAATATTGCCTTTTTGATTTCAGTTCCACTTTAACCACTTGCCAGCTGCTGCACGCCGATATATGTTGGCACAATGGCAGCGGTGGGCAAATGGGTGGGGCTGGCATCACAAAGATGCCCGCCGTGTGCAGCTTGACCGTGCCCGCGGGACCCGCGGACTCGATGTCCGCTGGTCTCCTGGCGATCATGTCACAGAGCCGCAGAATGGGGAGATGTAAACAAGGCATTTTCCCGTTCTGCCTTGTGGCATGACAGAGATCACTGCTCTCTGTCATTGGGAGCAGTGATCGCTGTCATGTGAGTGGAAGCCCACCCCCCACAGTTAGAATCACTCCCTAGGACACACTTAACCCCTTGATCACCCCCTAGTGTTTAACCCCCCCATTCTGGTCCCAAAATAGTGTCAAAAGTGTCCGATGTGTCCGCCATAATGTCGCAGTCACGATAAAAATCGCAGATTGCCGCCATTACTAATAAAAAATCAGACGCTATAACTTTTGCGCAAACCAATCAATATATGCTTATTGAGATTTTTATTTTACCAAAAATATGTACAAGAATACATATCAGCCTAAACTGAGGAAAATAAATATTTTTTTATATATTTTTGGGGGATATTTATTATAGCAAAAAGTCGCTCTTTTTTTGTTTATAGCGCAAAAAATAAAAAAGGCAGTGGTGATTCAAATACCACCACCAAAAGAAAGCTCTATTTGTGGGAAAAAAAGGACATCAATATTGTTTGGGTGCGGCACAACGTCACACGACCACGTAATTGTCAGTTAAAATGACGCAGAGCCGAATCGCAAAAAGTGCTCTGGTCAGGAAGGAGGTAAAATCTTCCAGGGCTGAAGGGGTTAAATACGCACTTCAACACCTAAAAATAGGTGACGCATCAACTGCAAAACATTAATGGCTTAGCCCAGCTTATATATTTGAGCATTTATTTTACAGTTTTAGTTGGTACTTTTTTGCTTTGATTATGCCATCAGTGCATGACCAGGACAGGAATACAGTAGTATGGTCCTGAACATCTTAAGAATGCTGTATGTTCTAGCCAGAGTATAGGATACATTTGATGTGAACCTTTTCTTTTTCTGCCAAGCAATGCATTGATAAAAAAATTACCAATGCAATTAAAAGGGTTGGAAACCCTTGTGTTTTTTCACCTTAATGCATTCTATGCATTAAGGTGAAAAAACTTCTGTAGTGCTGCAGCCCCCCAGTGCCCCAGTTTTACTTACCTGAACCTGGTTTTCTTCTCCCCGGGGACGAGTACACCAACTCTAGCTGGTGTCTCGTGTCCTAATTGGATAGATTGATAGCAGCGCATTCACTGGCTCCCACTGCTGTCAATCTAATCCAATGATGCGAGTGCCCAGGGGCGGGGTTGAGTCCTGCTTTCCGTGTCAATAGACGCAGAAGCAGGACTCAGAAGCACGCTTGCACAGGTGTCCCATAGGAGAGTGATTCTCCGACGGGTCACTGGTTGCGCTACTAGCACCACTGAGGGACCCCAGAGGAGGATCGGGACCACTCTGTTCAAAACAAACTGATGAGTAGAGGTAAGTATGACATGTTTGTTATTAAAAAAAAAAAAACACGAGGGTTTAATAACCTTTTAAAGTTGAAGACCGAGATTAATACTATCTAAGCTTAAATATATGTTCCTATTCCCATTCTAAGACCTACACTAACTTTTCTGGAAAGGAAAGATGCTTATATTTACCTATTCCGAGGGCACTCGGGTTCGGTTATGTGATCGGCATCCAGCGTTGGCTTCAGTGGAGAGGAGGAAAATGTGAAACAATGGATGCCCCTTAGTAAATCTTTAGGTGATGACACCGCCCAGGCATTGCAGCCATTGTCTGCACTCTCTCTTCTCCTGTGAAGCCGGCCACAGGGGAGATCATGACTGGATATGAGCGCCTTTAGAATAGTAGGTATAGACATCTTTCCTTTACAGGATAGTTGACATAGAGCTTACAATGATGGTGGGAGTGGGTTTAAGTTTTGAGAGCAGTGGCTGCCACCCCTATCCATGCGTCTGGCCCCCTAATCTACATGCAGGGTGCCGGCCACATGGATTCAAATGTGGGGGTGTTTTTTTTTTTTTAAGCACGTGATTAGAGCCAGATGCTCTAATAGGCTTAAAAAAATGGTGGACTCGGGGTGCAGAGCACTGCGCTCCGAGCCCACCCAGTTGTGTGACAATAGCAAATGAATATTCTCTATTGCCACACTCATTCCCTCCTGGCCAATCAGAAAGCGGGTCCTGAAACTTGTCACCCGATTAGCTAAAAGGACAGATCCTATTGGATGCTTCAGAGGAGGAGGGAGGAGATGCACACTGGAAGCTGCCGTGTTGCAAAGGAGGATGAGATGCGATAGAAGCCACTGCCCATCGCCCGTAAGAGCGCTGCCCACCTATAACCTAGATGAGGTAGGTGTGGAGCTGGATGATTGACCAACTGGCCAACCGCGAGACCCCCGGAGGGGTGCGGGTGACTGGACCGACCGGGGGGGGGGGGGTTGTTTGCCACTCCCCCATAAGAAAAAAATAAAAACCACAAGCCGCCACTGTTAGTCCAGACTTCCACTTTAAGTTACTATTCCTGCTGCTTATTTGTTTCTCAATTTAGTCTCTAGATTTCCCTGTGTCTAGATATAAGAAATAAATATTTTAAAAGAATAATTGCCAGGCTGAGGAAAACTAATTGTTAATACGAGATAATGTTAGATTTTTTTTTAAACAAAGGTTGGCGTTTAAATTTTATTCAGTGTTCTCTTTTCTGTAGCCTTTATATCCACAGACCACAGAAAATGAAAACGAAGGCTGCACTTTTCCTCACAATAAAAAAAAAATTAGCTTACTTCAGCACAGTGCATGAAAAGTTCAACGCCCCTTTGAATTCACATATATTTTTCTGAACAATGGTTTAAATCTGTATAATTGCTTCTTTACTTCTGAGTACCTGGACTCAGTTAATGTCAGGATTTTTTTGTTATTTCTGTTTTAATGATTCATGACTGGTCATCAGCATCATTGATGACACGTCTCCATTTCTGAGTTAGCTGTAAAATAGCTATGAATAGGCTAATAAGAAAGGGAATGGAGGGAAATAAATTACTTTTAGATATAAAGGAACTGATTGAAGATTCTGTAAAAACTAAAGAAGGATAAGAAGTGACTTTATAGTACTTCAGCAGTAAAGATAAATATGTAATTATATCCCCTGAAATGGGAATGGCTTTTAAGACAGCTAAAGAAAAGAAAAAAGATTATTCAAAGATCATTATCAAGTAATTTCAAAGATGTGTATTAGATTTGTGGTAACATATTTACATGTTCCTCTGTTAATTAACATCTCTATTTTTGATTCTTGGATAATAAGAGATATCGTCAGTATCTATGTCAAAGTGTGGACTTTTGATGTATGAAGAATGACAAGGCTGTTTCCATAAATAAGTACGGTAACTTTGAGATGATAATAGCTGTGATCTTTCAAAGCACTCAGATTTGTTTTGAATATATTAACTAGTCCATTTAATTTATTCCAGAATTGCAACGTTCTACCCAAATTATGTGGCGTAAAGAGAAAGCAGCTGTGTAAATCTGACTCATATTTAGACTGCAGTTTGTGTCTAATGTAACGTACACACGACCGGATTTTCCGGCAGACTAGGTCCGACGGTATTCCTGATGGACTTTCGGCGGAGTTCCGACGGACCTTCCAGACGAACGAACTTGGCCACACACGAACGGACTAAGTCCGTTTTTAAAAGTCATGATGACGTAAGACGGGACTAAAAGAGGAAGTTCAATAGCAAGTAGCCAATAGCTTCCCTTGCGTCGTATTTGGTCCGTCGGACCAGCATACAGACGAAAGGTTTTCTCAATAGGAATAGAAACATGTTCTATTTCTAGGGCTTAACCACTTGACCACTGGGCACTTAAACCACCTTCCTAACCAGACCAAGTTTCAGCTTTCAGTGCTCTCACATTTTGAATAACAATTACTCAGTCATGCAACACTGTACCTATATGAAATTTTCATCCTTTTTTTCACACAAATAGAGCTGTCTTTTGGTGGTATTTGATCATCCCTGGGTTTTTTATTTTCTGTGCTATAAATGAAAACAGACCAAAAATTTTGTTTAAAAAAAGCATTTTTCTTCATTTCTTGAGACCCTAACAAGCCAGGAACGTACAAATACCCCCCAAATTAGCCCTTTTTGGAAAGTAGACATTCCAATGTATTTAGTAAGAGGCATGGTGAGTTTTTTGAAGTTGTAATTTTTTCCCACAATTCTTTGAAAAATTAAGATTTTTTTTTATTTTTATTTTTTTCACAGCAAATTGTCATTATAAACAGGTTATTTCTCTCACATGGCATGAACATTCGACAAATGACACCCCAAAATAAATTCTGATATTCCTCCTGAGTATGGTGATACCACATGTGTGAGACTTTTACACAGCCTGGCCACATACAGAGGCCCAAAATTGAAGTAGCACGTTCAGTTGTTCTAGAAGCATAAATTACACATCTAATTTCCTTACACATTTTTGAAGACCCTTCATATTTCTAACACATGAACATACCAAGAATTACACCCTAAAATACATTCTGCTGAACAAAGGGTAAACAAAAGATGATTACCTGTGGTTTTAGTAGCGCAGTTATCCACAGGAGGAGAGCCCTGATCCAGG
The DNA here is from genome assembly GCF_037356315.1 of Lithobates pipiens. Classification (NCBI taxonomy): domain Eukaryota; kingdom Metazoa; phylum Chordata; class Amphibia; order Anura; family Ranidae; genus Lithobates; species Lithobates pipiens. The sequence goes on along the minus strand of NW_027507748.1, from coordinate 162,182,355 downwards.
CAGCAGTCAGGGACATGGTCAGCGACAATGAATAGAATTGTCCAGGCAGGAATATGTCCATAGCCAGTACAGGCAGGGATACTGTCCATATACAGTCCAGGGTCAGTGCAAGTAGAGACATTAATTCATATAAATGTTCCTAATGATAAATACAGATAAATATGTGTACATTCAGAAATGAGAATATAAATAAAAATAAAAATAAATCATGATGGAAATAACCCAGAACCCGAAGTGAATGAATTCAAATTAAAGTCCAATCAATAATTGAAGCAAAACGTGCAATCTTCCGTCAGCAAAAAGTGCAAAACACCACTGAGAATGCATGCTTACCAGAAGGCAAGCGTTTAATCGCTCACACAAATCACAAAGCAGGGTCTCCAAGATGGGTCTCAAATTGCCATTCAAAATCAGACTGGAGTCACACACGGAAAGGCTCTCACATGGGAAGTAATGATCTAAACATAAACAGTAAAAAGCAGCGTATGTGCCGGCCGGCAAGCGGTTTAAGTCTGATTTTGAATGGCAATTTGAGACCCATCTTGGAGACCCTGCTGTGTGAATAAACCATGTGTAAAAAAATTACACTCAAAAGGAAAAATTGGAAGTAATTGGTGAAAAGACAGACAGTCCTTTATAAAAGTGAAGTCCCAAATATGAGATGAAGAATCAGAAGAGCAGTCCAATTATGGTTCAGCCGAGCAACCACCCATGTGACGATACCACCACCTTAATAGATGTTGGCTTATTGGATGGTGTTGACCCAAACAAACATATATTCTAAGGGTCATACATGCTTAATGCTCTGGTTATGGGGGACAAACTTCCCAGATCAAAGGATGGCCGAACTCAATGTGGAAAATGCCTTCCTCCAACTTATGGACATAAACCGATTTTCTCCACTTATCAAAGATCTCCGACACCAGCCAAAATACATATAGGGCAGAAGGATAGGGCCATATAGTGTAATACCATTTAAAAAATATTCATTTAAAAAAAAGTAACAAACTTACATTTATGAAGTTACTAAAGTGCTTATCAATAAAAAATAGTCAGTAGTGGAGTCCTCCGATGCGTTTCGTCCTCTTGGACATCATCTGGGGTGTGAAGTGTATCACACTTCAGTAGCCGCTGCTTGTGCAGTCTATTTTTATTTTTATTATTTGGTTAGGAGCGCAGAATTTTTTTTCTTTTTACAAGTAGAGACATTGCCACCAGTGCCAAAATATTGGTCCTGGTAGTAAGCAGGAGCGTGGTCCAAGTAGTAGACCAGGAAAGAATGGGGACAGGGGCTAGAGACTCCTCCCATCCAAATCTCTTTGAAGCCTCGGAGTATCCAGACCCTAAGACTTGAAAATTGCTGTTCACGGATGCTCTCCATCCAATCTGACAGAGCTTGAGCTATTTTGCAAAGAAGAATGGGCAAAAATGTTACTCTCTAGATGTGCAAAGTTCTTAGAGACATCCCCAAAAGGACTTGCAGCTGTAATTGCAATGAAAGTTGGTTCTAAAAGTATTGACTTGAGGGAGGTAAGCAGCATTACCCTCAGTGACCATCACTTTAATGTATAATCAGCTATAGATATAGCAAATGATAACAGGGATTCCCCTTGGCCAGCTATTTCAAAGGTTCCTGCATTTTAAGAAGGTTGAGAAAGGTGAATCTAGATTAATGGTTCTCAATCTTAGTGAGACCAGGGCTCAATGAATTCTTTCCAAACCTTCAACAGTAAAAAAATATTGAAAATCAAGATCAAGCGAGCTTTTGCCCTTCTGCTCCACGGGAGGTTTCTGTCCTCCCTGAGCTCGCCTTAGGACACCTGCGTTACCGTTTGACAGGTGTACCGCCCCAGTCAAACTCCCCACCTGCCACTGTCCTCGGAGAGGGTCGCGCCCGACGCGCGCCGGGCGCTTGGAGCCAGAAGCGAGAGCCCCTCGGGGCTCGCCCCCCGCCTCACCGGGTAAGTGAAAAAACTATAAGAGTAGTGGTATTTCACCGGCGGCGCCCCACCGCGAGGGCGGGGGCCTCCCACTTATCCTACACCTCTCATGTCTCTTCACAGTTGCAGACTAGAGTCAAGCTCAACAGGGTCTTCTTTCCCCGCTGATTCCGCCAAGCCCGTTCCCTTGGCTGTGGTTTCGCTAGATAGTAGGTAGGGATAGTGGGAATCTCGTTCATCCATTCATACAAAAAAAATATTTATACTCATACAATCACAACTATATCAACCAATAAAAGGATAACAATCTGTAAATACATGATATACCATACTGCCAAAGCCGTGTTCATGTCACGATCAGGCGTCAGGCTTGAAGACCAGTTGCTATAGTAGTTGCAGGGCTACCACTGACCAGTAGGATAGGTACACAGGTAGTCACCCTGGCAGATTACACAGGCTCACCTGAGGTGCGGAGCCTAAGTACTAACCAGTGCTCGCCAGAGCTCCTGATTTTGGAGATGAATTAAGCTGCATACTAGTACCAGGTTGTGGTCCTCAGGTTTGCCCCACAAGGGTCTGAGCAAGCCAGGGTCCAGCAGCGAATGAGCAGGTAAGAATCAAACAGAGTGGTCGGTAAACAAGCCAAAACGTCGATAACGAGTAGTTGCAGGTTGGAATCAGGCAGTTGAGTAATCAAGGAACAAACCATGGGTCTATCACAAGTGGTAACAAAATACAGACAGCAGCAAGGAAGACAAGAGCAAGGCAATGGCTGAGAAGGCATAATAACCTGGCAAAGAGGAAGTGCTGAGACAAGGCTTACATAGGAAATTCATGGGAGGAGCAAGAAGTTCAAGGTTCAACAGAAATCAAGACACAAGGCAGGTTTGTCCAATGGATCAGATAGGATTATCCAATAGATGAGGCAGGGAGCTGTCCAGCATCCCAGATAGCTGAGTGGGATGAGTCAACACCAGACACCAAAGAGGTCCCAGGTTCATTAATGTACGGCGCCACATTATACATATGCCAAAACTTAAGAATGTAAGAAAGAAGGACATGAGTGCAAGGTTAAAAGTGTTCATAGACATATTATGCTGCATATTGGGTTTAATTTAAATGGATGTGGTTAAAAAGGTAATTTTTTTTTCATGTCACAGGTGAGTAATTCTGAATCCTGGACCCTGGATCACTTCAAATTCTGTGTGTATGATGTGTGTACATTCAAGGATCAGCCCTGAGCTTCCCTTTACCAGGGCCCTTTGCTAGGAACCACCATCCCTTAGCTTAGTCAACACTGCAGTAGGGATGGTCCCGATGTTTGAGTTGAACGTAAGTTCGACTCGAACATCAGGTGTTCATTTGTTCTTAGAACAGACAAACATATGGGGCGCTCATGGGACATTCCCCCTGCGTGGAGCGAGATCGCAGTGCATTGACAGCTGTTGATTGGCCAAAGCATGCATCTGACCTGTATACTTTGGCCAATCACAGCGTGATATGCTGTGAGAGCCATGATTGGCCCAAGGCAGGCTTAAGACCACGACCCACACTATATAAGGCTGCTGCTTACACGGTGGCCATATATAGTCAATTAATGGAGATTAGGCAGGTAGTTAGTGTACTGTGCAGTCAGTCAGTGTAGGATATATAGTACAGTTAGGAGTATATCGTGCAGTCAGTGTAGTATATATAATACAGTGCAGAATATATAGTATAGCCAGTGTAGTATATATAATACAGTTCAGAGTATATAATGCAGTCGGTGTAGTATAAATAATACAGTTCAGAGTATAATGCAGTCAGAGTATTGTATATAATACAGCGGAGAGTATATAGTGCAGTCAGTGTAGTACACAGTTCAGAGTATATAATGCAGTCAGTGTAGTATATATAATACAGTTCGGAGTATATAGTGCAATCAGTGTAGTATATATAATACAGTTCAGAGTATATTGTGCCATCAGTGTAGTATATATAATGCATTGCAGAATATATAGCGCAGTCAGGTTAGTATATATAATACAGTGGAGAACATATAGTAGATATATAGTAGACATGTGCAATTCTGTTCCAAATTCGTTTTTCAATTAAATTCGACAAATTTGTTAATTTGGAAATATTCAAAAACTCATTTAACCAATTTTTCCAAAAAATTATAAACTCGCAAATATAAAAATCCGAAAATTAGAAAGTCCAAAACACAAGAATGAAAATCCGAAAATAGGAACGAAAATCCAAAAATAGGAAGGAAAATCCAAAAAATCAAAAATCCGAAAATTCTAAAATATGAAATAATAACTAAATAATGATAATAACTATTACTACCTATTAAATTATAGGTATTGGAATTTCCTTTCAAATTTGGCTGTTAGTGAATGTAATGAATGCATTTATCCGAAGTAACGAATTATCCAAAATAATGAATGCTGCATCTAAATGAATGGAACGTAACTGATTAATAATAATAATAATAATAATAATAATAATAAAAACTTTTTATTATTATTATTTATTAACATAGCATCTAAATGAAAGGAACATAATTAATTAAAATTTTTCCGAAGTTACAAATTTATTCAAATAATGAATTTCAATCATAAAGAATTACCCCAAAAATGGGGGGAAAAATGAAACTAAAACTAACACATGTCTAAAGTGCACATGTCTATATATAGTGTATAGTATAGTATGTATGTCTATATATATATATATATATATATATATATATATTAATATTACACTGCAGAGTATATAGTACAGTGCAGCATATATACTACAGTGTATTGGAGTGGTTAAGGAAAACCCTATGACAGAATTCAGAAAAAAACAGCCAGAAAAAAAAAAATACCAGACAGCTTGCCCTCAACATGGGGGGGACAAGGGCCTTTTCCCGACAACATTGGCCGGTGGTTGTCAGGGTCTGAGGGTGGGAGGCTTATCGGAATCTGGAAGCCCCATTTAACCAGGGGGGCCGCCATATCCCACACCCCCTATGTGAATGGGTAGGAGTACATTGTACATTGTACCCCTACCCATTAACCAAAAAAGTGTCAAATGTAAAAAACCCAATAAACAGTTTTTTACAATTCCCTTATTAAAAAAGAAAAGGAAAAAAGTCTCCCACGATGTACATCCATTTTCAATCACGCCACCCGACGGACCCAAAAAATAGAAAAAAGCTCCGCTTCCCTGGAAGGCCTACTGGCGACTGATGTCTCTTCGCGTTGACAGCTGTTATATAGGCAAGGGCAGGGCCACCCAGTGATGTAACCTAGTGACCCCGCCCCTTCTGACATCATGAGATGTCAGAGGGGGCAGGGTCATCTGGGTACGTCAGCAGGTGACCCTGCCCTTGCCTATAAAAGAGCTGTTAAATTGAAAAGACAGCTGTCACTGGGAGGGCTTCGATGGAGGCTGAGTCTCTTTACTTTTTTACACTTTTTTGGTGAATGGGTAGGGGTATAATGTGCCAGATATCCATTCACATAGGAGGGGCGGAATCTGGGGGTCTCCTTGTTAAAGGGGGCTTCCATATTCCAATTAGCCCCCCCCCCGTCTGCAGACCCCGACCCCCTTGTCCCAAAGCACCCACCCATGTTGAGGTCAGGCCTGGTATGGTTCGGGGGGGGCATTCGCTCATCAGGCTCCATGCCAAGCTGCATGCTGAAATAAGGGCCTGTTATAGATTTTGGGGGGACCCCACGCCAATTTTTTAAAAAAAAATTGTTTCAGAATTTTGTTTTTCGTCCGCAAAATACATTTATTTAGTTACTCCCGAAATTAGTTTTTTATTTATTTTCATTAAAAATTGCATTAGTCCGAACATCCAAATTAGTTAAGGTCAAATCTGTCATTGAAGGCTTATGGTGTCTGTCGAATGTTCAAAGAAGATTTTACGGAGGAGCTAAACTGTATGACTACGTATAGTTTAGCTGCTCCATCAAATCTTCTTAGAACTTTCGACAGACACCATAAGCCAAAGATTTGACGTTTGTATGTTTTTCGCTGCTTTGTCAAATCTTTGTCGTTCATGTTGAATGTATATAGTTCAAACAGAAAAATGGACTGGTGATAGTGATCACTGATCAGACAGGTAACAAGATAGGGAATATAGAATCTATCTAGAATCTCAACCTATAATATAGAATCTATAATAATAAATCCCCCCCCCCCCCCCAACAACACGGGCAGCCTCTGAGGCTATCACAACACTAGCAACACTAGTATCACTATCAGATTCACAACATTAACACAATAGCAGCAGATTATTATGAAAAAGTTAAGTTGAACTGTAGCTTGCTTCACTATTGTTCTGCTGCTGTGCTTATGCTTAATTGCTAAATAATTTAGGTTCTGTGACAAACGGACCAGCTAACATTGACTGCCTTCTGAAATGATTCAGTGTGTGTGCATGGGCATCCGCAGCATAGTGCAAGGGGGGGGGGGGGAAATGCCCCCCCCCCCCCCCCCGGAATCGTAAGAAGGTGTTGAAGAGTGAAAACAGTTGCCACTTGTGTTGCAATGGCCGTGGCAGCCGTGGACTTTTTTTTCTAAGTCTGCTGGCCTGGGGCTGCTCTCAGTCTGTTCCGACTTATCACACTTTGTATGGAGTTACTCAGTCTTTCAGGCATACCAGTCAATGATGCCCATATAAATATAGCCTAGAGAATGTACATCTTTTTGTATTGCAATACATCTGTTGTGGCCATATTTTGATCTTGATGAAAACAACATATACGGTATAGGTTTTCATAAAGATCAAAATATGGCCACAACAGATGTATTGAAATACATTGCAATATAGAAAGATGTACATTCTTTAGGCTAGGTGTATATGGGCATGGAATGAAGCTGAAGAGCTATTTCACACTGCCAGCTGGCCACGTTATTGGTAGAGCGCTACTAGCTTTAGCGGAACTTTTCCATCATTTTAGCGGCGCTATGTGGCCGCTAGCGGGGGCGCTTTTAACTCCCGCTAGTGGTCGATGAAAGGGTTAAATGCGACTGTGTATCGCCCATGTGTGTGTGTGTCTCTCTGCTAGCAATCGTAAGTGAAAGTAAGTTGGCTGTACGTGTGTACTTTGTTCTAGCTATTTTACTGCTCCTCCTCGTTTGTTACAATCAGCCAATAACATTCATTATCATCATCATCATTATTTTTATTTTACTTCCCCCACCCAATTCCAGCAGCGATATTTTCTCTCTATGTTTAATCTTTCCTCTCTATGTCCTCTTTATGTCGAATCTTTTCTCTCTATGTAGAATAATCCTGGACTAATAGAGTTAAGGTTAGGCACATTCAACCTACACACAGATTGTTATTATCATCGTCATGTCGAATCTCCTATCTATAGCGAACTGTTGTCACAACGAAAACGAAAATAAAGCATTTATGTCGGATCTTTTGTTTGTTAAAACTAAAATACCTGAAATTTGGGCGAAAATGCATTCGGACGAAAAGGAATGCACATGTCTACTATGCAGTTTAAAAGATCCATATTTCTGGGAGCCAGCAATACATTACAACCACGAGTAGGTTTAAATTACATTTTTTCCTTTAGAAATGTGAAATGCCACTTTGCAGGCAGACTAAGTGGACCGCCCAGGCATGATATTTAAAGGAATATTTCATTTTTATTGTTTCACTTAAATCACTTCCCGCCTAGCAGGATAACTGCCGTGCAGCACGGCGATTGTTGGTGTGACGTGTTAGTCTGACACACCGCTACAACGGTCTCGGTAATGAGCCTATGACGGAGGCTCTTTACCATATGATCCACCATGTCCAATCAGAGCTGATCTCAGTGTAAACAGGAAGAGCCATTTATCAGCTTTTCCTCACTCGTGTCTGACAGATGCGAGTAGAGGAGAGCCTATTGGCGGCTCTGCTGACGGGGGGGATCTGTGCTAATTGTTTATCACTGGACCACCAGGGATGCCTCCAGAACCACCAGGGATGCCCACCACACATGGATGATCAAGTATGCCCCCTATGGCCAATCTGTACCCACAAATGGTGCCAGTGACTGCCCACTACTAATGCCTGCCAGATGTCTCATCAGTGGTGTCCATCAGTGCCACCTATCAGTGCCCATCTGTGTCCACCTATCAGAGGCCATCAGTGCCCATTCGTGCCACCTATCAGTGCCACCCATAAGCACCCATCAGTGCAGCCTTTTAGTGCTCATCAGTACCGCCTATCAGTGCCCATCAGTGCCATCTCATTGGTGTCACTTCATCAGTGCCACCTTATCGGTGCCCATTAGTGCAGCCTCATTAGAGCCCGTCTGTGAAGGAGAAAACATACTTATTTACAACATTTTATAACAGAAACAAAGAAAACATTTTTCAGCAGTGATCAAATACCACCAAAAGAAAGCTCTATTTGTGGGAACAAAATGATAATAAAATTTGTTTGGGTACAGTGTAGCATGACCACACAATTGTCATTCAAAGTGCGGCAGTGCTGAAAGCTGAAAATTGGCCTGGGTAGGAAGGGGGTGTACCGTATATACTCGAGTATAAGCCGAGATTTTCAGCCTCTTTTTTGAGGCTGAAAGTGCCCCCTCGGCTTATACTCGAGTCACCGCTGTCTGACTGCTCGATCAGCGTATCGAGCAGACAGACGGCGGACATTAAAATTCAAAAGCCGCGCCTCCTTCTCCGCCTCCGCCTGTGATAGGCGGAACACTGAATTTCCCAGCAGTCAGTGTTCCGCCTATCACGGACATCCGTTCATTCTCATACTACGGACGAGTATGAGAGGATGTCCGTGATTGGCGGAACACAGGCTGCTGGGAAATTGAGTGTTCCGCCTATCACAGGCGGAGGACGGAGGCGCAGCTTTTGAATCGTAGAATGGCCGCCGAGAAGAGCGGCGATCCATCGGCACGACACGGGACGGAGGAGGCACGGGACGGAGGAGGCACGGGACAGAGGAGGCACGGGACAGAGGAGGCACGGGACAGAGGAGGCACGGGACAGAGGAGGCTCGGGACGACGGCGGCTCGGGACGGAGGCTTGGGACACAGGTAGGCTGGACACACACACAAGGCTGCACGGACACACACACACACACACACACACACACACACACACACACAGGGATGGATGGATGGATGGATGGATACACACACACACACACACACACACACAGGGATGGATGGATGGATGGATGAATACACACACACACACACACACACACACACACACACACACACACACACACACACACACACAGGGATGGATGGATACACACTCAGGGATGGATGGACGGACACACAGGGATGGATGGATGGATGGATGGATGGACACACACACAGGGATGGATGGACGGACACACACACAGGGATGGACGGACACACAGGGATGGACAGCCATGTCTCACCCTCGGCTTATACACGAGTCAATAAGTTTTCCAGTTTTTTGGGGGTAAATTGGGGGCCTCGGCTTATATTCGGGTCGGCCTATACTCGAGTATATACGGTAAGTGCCTGGTATTGAAGTGGTTAAGTATCATTAAAATCACTGCTCCTGAAAAAACTATTGTTTTAAAAACATTTTTTTTTTGCATTGATGCATGTCCCCTAGGGCAGTACCCGGGTCCCCATACACTTTTTATGGCAATATCTTGCATATAATCTTTTAAAATTAGGACTTTTTCTTGTTCGTGTCCCATAGACTTTAATAGTGTTTGCATGTTCGCTAGAACTTTTTGCCTGTTTGAAGTGTTCTGGTGGGGATGTTCAGCCCATCCCTAGTCAGCAGCTAAATAATCCACACTCCTTGCAGTGTCTAGGGAGCTTTCCCTCTTGCCTGCATCTCTTACCATGCACACCTGCTCACCCAGTACTGTGGTTCACCAGACTACACTGTATGGACACATACAGATTGGCGCACACTGCTTCTAATAGTACCATGTAATGAGTGAGCAATAGTCTATCCAAATGTGTATGCTGCTTCTATATTAAACAGCAATGCCTTGTGTAGAGACATGTTGAAATAACACCACTTCAAAAAAGGAACACAAGGGGTTGCCAGCTAGGTGCAGTAATAATTTAAAACATGCCCTTATTTAAAAGCCAATAGGCAACTCATACGTAAAAGGTGAAAGGCAGGCATATCTGATTTATCTAGGTTCTGGTGCTGGGAATAAGTCAGGTTCTCTAACTAGACTGATGTTTATGCTCCACACCATGCTCAGACCATGGGGGATCGCAACTGGAAGTATCAGGGCCAGCATCAAACCAGTTTGATAAAGAAGCTGAAACTTGGAAACGCGTAACCACATCCCTTTCTATGGCTCCTTGGTGACATCACTTCCGGTTGTGTTCCTTTTACGTGTGAGTTGCCTATTAGTTTTTTTTTTTTTAAACGTGTGTTTTAACCAGTTGCCGACCGCCGCACGCCGATGTATGTCGGTACAATGGCACGGGCAGGCATAAGGACATACATGTACGTCCCTTGCCTCCCGCGGGTCGGGGGCCCGATCGGGCCCCCGCCCGGTGCCTGCGGCGGTCGGTATTCGTTCGGGAGCGATCCCGGACGAGGGGACGGCCATTCATTCATGGCCACCCCCTCGCGATCGCTCCCGACGAATAGAAATCCCCGGTGACATCACTTCCTCTCCTGTAATGTAAACACAGGAGAGGAAGTGATGTATTCTCTCCTCCGTGTCGGTATTTTTCGTTCCGACACGGAGGAGAGCGGATCAGTAAGTTGCACCAACACTCACACACACAGTAGAACATGCCAGGCACACTCACACCCCCCCTTTACCCCCCGATCACCCCCCCAATTACCCCTGCCCCCCAGTCACAGTGACACCAATGTCATTTTTTTTTTTTTTTTTTTTTTTTTTGCATTGGTGTCATTTGTGACTGTAATAACTGTTAGGGCAGTTAGAGTTAGCCCCCTTTAGTTCTAATGTACCCCCCTAACCCCCCCAATAAAGGTTTAACCCCGTGATCACCCCCCGTCGCCAGTGTCACTAAGGCTGGGTTCACATTGCAGCGGTTTATGAGAACGAATGTGATTCGCACCGCACTGCAGTGCAAATCACATCCGATCTCTGTGCGATTCGAGTTCAGCCATTCGCCGCACCCGCCGCACCCGCCATACCCGCCGCACCCGCCGCAAATTCGCACGGGACCCTTTTTTTGGCCCGCAGCAGAATCGGATCGCATGGGTGTTCACACCATGCGATCCGAGTTTGCAGATCGCACTGCGATATGCGAACTGATCTGGGGGTGTCAGTAACATTTCACTGACACTCCCAGCAGTTCGCATAGGGCAGTGTGAACTGCCGCCGGGAGGCATGCGATGCGGGAACCCGCCGCGGATTCGCGGCGTTTCCGCATCGCTCCAGTGTGAACCCAGCCTAATAAGCGATCATTTTTCTGATCGCCGTATTAGTGTCACAGGTGACGCTAGTTAGGCAGGTAGGTATTTAGGTTCGCCGCAGCTTTTTATAGTGCCAGGGACCCCCATATACTACCGCATAAAGCCCCCTGATTGCCCCCTAGTTAACCCTTTCACCAGTGATCACCATATAACTGTTACAGGTGACGCTGGTTGGTTAGTTATTTTTTTATAGTTTCAGGGCACCCGCCATTTATTACCTAATAAAGGTTTAACCCCCTGATCACCCGGCGGGTGTCATTTGTGACTAATAACTGTTAGGGCAGTTAGGGTTAGCCCCCTTTAGTTCTAAGGTACCCCCCTAACCCCCCCAATAAAGGTTTAACCCCGTGATCACCCCCCGTCGCTGGTGTCACTAAGGCTGGGTTCACATTGCAGCGGTTTATGAGAACGGATGTGATTCGCACCGCACTGCAGTGCAAATCACATCCGTTCTCTGTGCGATTCGAGTTCAGCCATTCACCGCACCCGCCGCACCCGCCGCAAATTCGCACGGGACCCTTTTTTTGGCCCGCAGCAGAATCGGATCGCATGGGTGTTCACACCATGCGATCCGAGTTTGCAGATCGCACTGCGATATGCGAACTGATCTGGGGATGTCAGTAACATTTCACTGACACTCCCAGCAGTTCGCATAGGGCAGTGTGAACTGCCGCCGGGAGGCATGCAATGCGGGAACCCGCCGCGCATTCGTGGCGTTCCCGCATCGCTCCAGTGTGAACCCAGCCTAATAAGCGATCGTTTTTCTGATCGCTGTATTAGTGTCACAGGTGACGCTAGTTAGGCAGGTAGGTATTTAGGTTCGCTGCAGCTTTTTATAGTGCCAGGGACCCCCATATACTACCGCATAAAGCCCCCTAATTGCCCCCTAGTTAACCCTTTCACCAGTGATCACCATATAACTGTTACAGGTGACGCTGGTTGGTTAGTTATTTTTTTATAGTTTCAGGGCACCCGCCATTTATTACCTAGTCTCACTAGTGTACCCCTAAATTTAGGGGTGTCTACTTTCCAAAATGGGGTCATTTGGGGGGGGTTTGTGCCATCTTGGCATTTTATGGCCTTCAAAACTGTAACGCCCTTAGAAAGCCTGAAGGCGGTGCTTGGTTTTCGGGGCCCCGTACGCGGCTAGGCTCCCAAAAAGTCCCACATATGTGGTATCCCCATACTCAGGAGAAGCAGCAGAATTTATTTTGGGGTGTCATTTCACATATGCCCATGGCATGCGTGAGCAATATATCATTTAGTGACAACTTTGTGAAAAAAAAAAAAAAAAAGTTTGTAATTTTCCCGCAACTTGTGGCAAAATATAAAATATTCCATGGACTCAACATGCCTCTCAGCAAATAGCTTGGGGTGTCTACTTTCTAAAATGGGGTCATTTGTGGGGGTTTTGTGCCATCTTGGCATTTTATGGCCTTCAAAACTGTAATAGGTAGTGAGGAGTGAAATCAAAAAATTACGCCCTTAGAAAGCCTGAAGGCGGTGCTTGGTTTTCGGGGCCCCGTACGCGGCTAGGCTCCCAAAAAGTCCCACATATGTGGTATCCCCGTACTCAGGAGAAGCAGCAGAATTTATTTTGGGGTGTCATTTCACATATGCCCATGGCATGCATGAGCAATATATCATTTAGTGACAACTTTGTTAAAAAAAAAAAAAAAAAAAAAAGTTTGTAATTTTCCCGCAACTTGTGGCAAAATATAAAATATTCCATGAACTCAACATGCCTCTCAGCAAATAGCTTGGGGTGTCTACTTTCTAAAATGGGGTCATTTGTGGGGGTTTTGTGCCATCTTGGCATTTTATGGCCTTCAAAACTGTAATAGGTAGTGAGAAGTGAACTCAAAAATTTACGCCCTTAGAAAGCCTGAAGGCGGTGCTTGGTTTTCGGGGCCCCGTACGCGGCTAGGCTCCCAAAAAGTCCCACATATGTGGTATCCCCATACTCAGGAGAAGCAGCAGAATTTATTTTGGGGTGTCATTTCACATACGCCCATAGCATGTGTGAGCAATATATCATTTAGTGACAACTTTGTGTAAAAAAAAAAAAAAAATTTTTTTTTTGTCATTATTCAATCGCTTGAGGCAAAAAAATAAAATATTCAATGGGCTCAACATGCCTCTTATCAATTTCCTTAGGGGGTCTACTTTCCAAAATGGGGTCATTTGGGGGGGTTTTGTACTGCCCTGCCATTTTAGCACCTCAAGAAATGAGATAGGCAGTCGTAAACTAAAAGCTGCGTAAATTCCAGAAAACGTACCTTAGTTTGTAGATGTGACAACTTTTGCGCAAACCAATAAATATACAATTATTGACTTTTTTTTTTACCAAAGACATGTGGCTGAATACATTTTGGCCTAAATGTATGACTAAAATTGAGTTTATTGGATTTTTCTAATAACAAAAAGTAGAAAATATCATTTTTTTTCAAAATTTGCGGTCTTTTTACGTTTATATCGCAAAAAATAAAAATCGCAGAGGCAATCAAATACCATCAAAAGAAAGCTCTATTTGTGGGAAGAAAAGGACGCAAATTTTGTTTGGGTACAACATTGCATGACCGCGCAATTACCAGTTAAAGCAGCGCAGTGCCAAAGTGTAAAAAGACCTCTGGTCATTTACCAGCAAAATGGTCCGGTCTGAAAGAGGTTAATACTGCCCTTAGTTGGCGCCCCCTTGTGTTCCTTTTCCAAATTGACAGAGTTTCCTTTACTCTATGGGGCTGCTGTCGCTGAATTGAGAGGGAGCTCAGGTGAGTATTAGGGGGGACTGGTGGAGGGAAATTGTAGCTAGAAAGGAAATCTCTTAAACTTGATTCCCATTGATCCCATTCTACACAAGCGTGGGTAAATGTATTTGATGGAACATTATATTTACAAATGCTTCATTTTTTTTTTTATCATTATACCATTTTTTTCATATATTACATAATTATTTAGGATGCATGGCTAAATAAAATTCACCCCAATTGAAACACCACTATGTTGCAATGTATCTGTGTAATATATTTGTTTTTCTTCCCTTTATATCTGTTTTTAATCCCTGCTGTTTTAAACAAAAAAATCAAGCATGCATACAGCTTGTTTAGCAAAAGTTTAAATTTCAGTCATTCACAGATGTTTCCAATAGATCAGACAAGATTTTTATAATTTTTCAAAGCTTACTAAGTTTTGTTAGATACTTAATAAGCCACAAGGAAATAATTTATTCTACATAGGGAATTTATATCCTATTTCATTTGCATATATTAATATGAGTGGGTGTAATCATACCATTTTCTTGGCTAGGGTAATAGGAAATGTCACATGGAACAGTGCTGCTAATGTTCTAACTATCAGAAATGCTTGTTACTTGCTTACAGCGACTTCTGGACAAAGCACATCTTGGCAGCACTGCTACTAATTCAGGAAGAGCCCAACAATATAGTTACTGTCTGTTATGGTGTTATTTAACTTTTAAAGTCCCATGTGCCCCATAAAATGACACTGTCACAAAGGCAACTGCAGAATGTTTTAGTGTTAGCTATATATGTAAAATAAATAAATAAATTATATATATATATATATATATATATATATATATATATGTATATATGTATATATGTATATATGTATATATATATATATATATATATATATATATATATATATATATATATATATATATATATATATATATATATATATATATATATATATATATATATGTATATATATATATATATGTATATATATGTATATATATATATGTATATATATATATATATATATATATATATATATATATATATATATATATGTATATGTATATGTATATATATACAGCGGGTATAAAAAGGAATCACCCTCTTCAAAATAATCACATGTTGCTTTGCAGATTAAATTAAGACAGACACAGTTTTTTTTAATACAGCATTATTATTTACTAGTGCAACTTATAACATCAAAGTGACAGATATAACACTAACATATCCGAAAAAATAAAAAAAATTCATAAATAGAATCACAGAGTTGGAAAAAGGATCGCCCCCTCGTGTCAGTATTTTGTTGAACCATCTTTTGCTTTAATTACAGCCTTTAGTCTGTTGGGATATGTCTCTACTAACTTTGCAATAATTGCCCACCCTCAAGTTCAGTTAAAGCGGACCTCCAGTCATTTTTTCAACTTTCCTATTATTAAATCTTCTGCCCTTGTTGTTTTAACTTTGGATAGTAAAACATTTTTTTCTGCCAGTAAATACCTTATACAGTTTACTTCCTCTTTCTTGTCTGGTAAAAAGCCTAGGCTTATGATATCATGCACAGCTCTCTCTTACTCTCGTGAGTTTGCCAGGAAGGGAGGGGAAAGAGTCATAGAAGGGCCAATGAGAGCTGAATGGTTGCAGAGATGTGCTTCTGTGTGTCTGTGTAAATCTTTCAAATTCATTTTACAAAGAATTCAAAATGTATATGTATAAAGCAGTTGTGAATGTCACATTCACTGTGGGTAAATCTTCTTGATGAATGTGTCTTACATTTTTCCACAGTGGCTTTTCAAAAAATGTCCTATAATGCCATTAAAAGTCCATTTTAAAATAAATGTCCAACTGGAAATACCATATTTTATAATGGAATGGGATAAAATGATAAATAGACATGCACAATTAGTTTAGTTCGGAATTTGTTTTTTATTGATTTAGTTAATTCGTTTATCTGAATTTAACAAATTTTTCTGAATATTAGAACATTTGTAAATTTGAAAATTCGTAAATATGAAATTCCAAAATTTGAAATAATGACTAACTAATAATAACTTAGCTATTACTAACTAATACATTATAGGTATTGAATTTCCTTTCAAATTTGGCTGTTAGTGAACGTAACGAATACGAATTTATCTGAAGTTACTAATTATCCGAAATAATGAATGCCATATCTAAACGAATGAAATGTAACAAATTAATAATAATAATAATAATAAATAAATAAATAATAATAAAAACTTTTTATTTTATGATTATTTATTATTAATTCGTTTCATTCCATTAGTTTAGATGTGGCATTCGTTATTTTGGATAATTTATAACTATGGATAAATTAATATTCATTACGTTCACTAACAGCTAAATTTGAAAGGAAATACTAATACCTATAATTCAATAGTTACAGTGCCTTGTAAAAGTATTCACCCCCTTGGCATTTTTCGTGTTTTGATACATTACAGCCTTTACTTCAATGTTTTTTTAATCTGAATTATATGTGATGGTTTGGAACACAATAGTATAAGTTGGTGAAGTAAAATTAGAAAAATATATACATAAAACTATTTTTCACAAATTAAAAAACTGATAAATGGCATGTGTGTATGTATTCACCCCCTTTGTTATGAAGCCCATAAAAAGCTCTGGTGCAACCAATTACCTTCAGAAGTCACATAATTAGTAAAATGATGTCCACCTGTTTGCAATCTAAGTGTCACATGATCTATCATTACATATACACACCTTTATGAAAGGTCCTAGAGGCTGCAACACCTAAGCAAGAGGCACCACTAACCAAACACTGCCATAAAGACCAAGGAACTCTCTAAACAAATAAGGGACAATGTTGTTGAGAAGTACAAGTCCGGGTTAGGTTATACGAAATATCAAAATCTTTGATGATCCCTAGGAGCACCATCAAATCTATCATAACCAAATAGAAAGAACATGGCACAACAGCAAACCTGCCAAGAGATGGCCAAACACCAAAACTCATGGACCGGGCAAGGAGGGCATTAATCAGAGAGGCAGCACAGAGACCCTGGAGGAGCTGCAGAGTTCCACAGCAGAGACTGGAGTATCTGTACATAAGATGACAATAAGCTGTACACTCCACAGATTTGGGCTTTATGGCAGAGTGGCCAGAAGAAATCCATTACTTTCAGCAAAAAACAAAATGCTACTTTTGAGTTTGCAAAAAGGCATGTGTGAGACTCCCAAAATGTATGGAGGAAGGTGCTCTGGTCTGATGAAACTAAAATTGAACTTTTTGGCCATCAAAGAAAATGCTATGTCCAGTGCAAATCCAACACATCACATCACCCAAAGAACACCATCAGCAGTTGGGACTGGGAAACTGGTCAGAGTTGAGGGAAAGATGGATGGTGATAAATACAGGTATATTCTTGAGGAAAACCTGTACCACTCTGTGTGTGATTTGAGGCTAGGACAGAGGTTCACCTTCCAGCAGGTCAGTGACCCCAAACACACTGCTAAAGCAACACTTGAGTGGTTTAACCACTTGAGATCCGCGCTATAGCCAAATGACGGCTACAGCGCGGATCGCCTTTGCCGGGACTACGTCTATTGACGTCGTCCCGTGCACAAGCGGCCTGCGCGCCCCCTGAGGGGCGCGCGCGGCGCGCTCTGTGATCGGCGAGTCCATGAGACTCGCCTGATCACCGATCCGTGCAAGGGGTCGATCCCGACCCCTTATCACGTGATCAGCTGTCAGCCAATGACAGCTGATCATGTGATATAACGGAGCCGGTAATCGGCTATTATTCCAGAAAAAAAAAAAGCCGATCACCGGCGGCCGTGATCGGGACATCAGTCCCTATCACGGCCAGCCCCGCTAGTGCCCACCTGCCCCCTGCCAGTGCCCACCTGCCCCCTGCAGTGCCAACTGTTTTAAAAGTAAGTGCCCCCCGTCAGTGCCACCCAGCAGTGCCCACAGTGCCACCCACAGTGCCACCCACAGTGCCACCCAGCAGTGCCCACAATCTGCCTCAAAGGTGCTGCACCCCAGTGCCACTTATCCGTGCCCATCAGTGTCATCTACCAGTGCCCATCAGTGCCGCCCATCAGTGCCCAGCAGTGCCACCTATCAGCCACCTATCAGTGCCACCTATCAGTGCCCATCAGTCCCATCTATCAGTGGTACCTATCAGTGCCCATCCGTGTCACCCATCCGTGCCACCCATCCGTGCCACCCATCCATGCCACCCATCTGTGCCCATCTTTGCCCATCAGTGCCGCCTTATCTGTGCCCATCGGGGCCACCTTATCTGTGCCTATTAGTCCCGCCTTAACTATGCCTATCAGTGCCCACCAGTGAAGCCTATCAGTGCCCACCAATGCAGCCTATCAGTGCCCACCAATGCAGCCCATCAGTGCCCACCAGTGCAGCCTATCAGTGCCGCCTAATCAGCGCACTTCAATGAAGGAGAAAAATGACCCGTTTGCAAAATTTTATAACAAACTATTAAACATGATTTTTTTTTTGCATCTTTTTTTGTTTGTTTAGCAAAAAATAAAACTCTGAGCTGTAACTAAATACCACCAAAAGAAAGCTCTATTTGTGGGAAAAAAATGATAAAAATTTAATTTGGGTACAGTGTTGTATGCCCGCGCAATTGTCATTCAAAGTGCATCAGCGCTGAAAGCTGAAAATTGATCTGGGACTGAGGGGGGTTTAAGTGCCCAGTAAGCAAGTGGTTAATCGGAAACATGTAAATTTTTTGGAATGGCCTAGTCAAAGCCCAGACCTCAATCCAATAGAAAATCTGTGGTCATACTTAAAGATTGCTGTTCACAAGCCCAAACCATCCAACTTGAAGGAACTGGAGCAGTTTTGCAAGGAGGAATGGGCAAAATCCAAGTGGTAAGATGTGGCAATCTCATACAGACTTATCCAAAGTGACTTGGAGCTGTGATAGCCGCAAAAGGTGGCTCTACAAAGTACTGACTTTAGGGGGGGGGGGGGGGTAAATAGTTAGGCACATTGACTTTTTCTATTATTTTGTCCTATTTGTTGTGTGCTTCACAATAAAAAAATAAAAATCTTCAAAGTTGCGGGCATGTTCTGTAAATTCCTCAAACAATCCATGTTAATTTCAGGTTGTGAGGCAACAAAACACGAAAAATTCCAAGGGCGGTGAATATTTTTGCAAGGCACTGTAGTTATTATAAGTCAGTTAGTTAGTTATTCTTTCATATTTTCATATTTTCTTTCTTACTTTCAGATTTTTGAATTTACGAATTGCAATCATAATCAGAAAGGGGTGCAGGAATAACTTGAAGACCTCATGCACACACTGCGTTTTTACAGCTGCTTTTAAACTTTTTTTGGCGCTTAAAAAACCCTCTCTGTTATTCTATGGCCTCATGCACACACAGACTTTTAGAAGCTGTAAGTGGCATAGGCATTTTCAAGCTGCAAAAATAAAACTAGGACCAGCACGTTCCGTGGCATAGAGCTGTAAAAATACCCGACACTGGTAAAAGCTGCAAAACGTGGCTTAACCCTGGATACAGCCGCATTAAGCCTTGTCAGGCGTTTCTCATGCTTCTATTCAAAATCAATCATTCCCTATGGGAGCTCATTGATTTGAATAGAAGTTGCATCAGAAGTGTCAAGAATGATAACAGTACACAGGTTTTTAAAGTAATTTATTAAGGCAGCTCTGGCGTCTCTTCCGATTTCTTATCCCTCTGACGATGTCTTCATCCTCGGGTTCTTCTCCCTCCTCTGCGGATGTCTTCTCACCCTCTCCGGTTCTTCTCCTCTCTCCGATGATGTATTTTCCCCTCTCCTGTTCTTCTCCTCTCTCTGTGGTCTTCTGCTTCTGATGGGTCTCCTCTCAGCGCTGTATTCTCCCTCTGTTCTTCTTCCGATGTTCTCTTAATGCTCTCTCCCGGTGTAACGCTAGGTCCGCTGTGTGCCATTACTTATAAAGACATGGGGTGGGGACACCCAGTGACAGAGGCTGCTCTAAGCTTTGTGAGGCCTTAGGCAAAAATTAGACATGAGGCCCCACTCATGCCCATAATGGGAAGAATAATTAAAGCAATAAAAATTTAATACTACATTGCAATGTACAGTGTAAAATTAACTGATGGCAATCCATCCATGGCCAGTCCTCAAGGAATCCAGTATGGTATTGGATCATATCACACCGGCGAGCTCATCCAGACCGTCCTTCCCTTTCCAAGGCTGTGCTCTGCTCTCAGCTGGGTGTGCCTTGTCAGCAGACCACCATTTGTGAGTGGCACAAAGAGATAACATTGACAGCTCAAGGTGGCAGCGCCATCCTTCTTCCCGATGCTGGGCTCTCCCCACCAGTGGCATAGCAGGGGTTGTCAGTGCCTGGGGCAAGGCCTTTTTTATGCCCTGAGATAGTTTGGACGGCTTAAAGGGCAAGTTCACCTTTTCACAAAAAATGAAAAGCTGAACTAACTCCAAGTATCCTGGCCACCCCTCTGGATCTCGCTGTTCATAGTGCCTATGAGACCCCAGGCTTCTGGTGTAGAGGGCAGTGGTCTTTACACAGTACATGACCCTGGAGGAGGAGGAGGAGGGAGGGGGGAGAGGACAGAGGAAGGGGTGTAGAGAGGATATGGGTAGGGAAAAGAAGACAAAAGGAGGGGGAGAGAGAACATAGTGAGGGAATGGGGAGAAAGGATGGGGGGGAAAGCGGGGGGGGGGCAGAGAAGGAAGGGAGAGAGGATAGAGAGGGAGGGGGAGAGGACAGAGAGAGAGAGAGAGGGGGGACAGGATAGAGAGAGGGGGGAGAAGAGAGCAGACAGAGGGAGGAGGAGAGGATAGAGAGAAGGTGGGGGAGGACAAAGGGGAAGGAAAGAGAGGGGGAGGGAGGGAGAAAGGGAAGAGAGAGAATGGGGGGGACAAAGAGAGGGAGGGAAGGGAGAGAGGAAGGAGGGGGTAGAGGAGAGTGTGGACAGATTGAGGGGGAGGGTATAGAGAGAGAGGGAAGGGGAGAGAAGAGAGAGAAGGAGGAGGAGAGAACAGAATGAGGGGAGGGGGATGGGGGAGAGGAGAGAGGGAGGGGGGAGATAAGAGAGGGAGGGGGAGAGGAGAGAAAGAAGGAGGGGAGAGGAGAGAGTGGACAGGGGGAGGCAGAAAGGACAGAGGGGAAGAAAACGGGGAGGGAGATGAGAAGACATAGGGGGGGAATGATAAAGAGAGGGAGGGGGAGAGAGAGAAGGGGGGAGGGAGGAGAGAAGAGAAAGTGAGGGGTGATGGAAATAATGGGGGGGAAGGGGGATAGGAGGGTTAGAGGGCACAGGGAGGGGGGATAGAGGGGAGGGGAGGTAGAAGGAGAAGAGGTGGAGGGGCTGACATGATAATTAGGATAGGTGGGCAGTGTTGTACTGTATGATCATAGACAGTGGAAGCCTGTCCACTAGAGGCTCATGGGTGCCGCTCTCCCTATCTATGTGCCCGGCCCCCTGATCCACATACAGGGCGCTGAAAGAATGGATTCCAATGGGGAGGGGGGGTTTGAAGCACGTCATTAGAGCTGGAGACTCTAATAGGCTTAAAAAAAGGTGATCTTGGGGTGCAGAGTATTGCGCTCCAAGCCCACCCAGTTGTCCTCCCGGCCAATCAGGAAGCAGGTCATGAGACCCGTCACTCGATTGGCCGAACAAATATGAGATCCGATCGGCCGACAGGAGGAAGAGGGAGGAGCCACTGGGGAACAGGGGGATGAGAAGCTCACTATATGGGGTAAGTGCGGGCCCTGACTGACTAACCTGACTGATGGGGCCCGCCCCTGAACTTGGGGGGGCCACTGTGCCATCTGCAACCTGACAGGGGGCTGGCGGGGGGTGGATTGTTTGCCAGGCCCCCCCAAAGAAAACAGCAGCCATCACTGATTGCAGATAAAAATCAGGGTGTTCTGAGCTCCTTCTCCTGCCATCCAGACACATGTGCTCTCACCTACACTTCAAGTGGGACTTATATACCATGCTTTCACCCCCAGCCCCACAATAAGTGCTCCTCCTTCATAGACATGCTGGAGATTGTAGTCCCATAGTCCCGCCCAGCCTCCGCCTCTATCACACACAGCCCTCTACTCACTGTGCGTGTACTTCTTCCAGGGCTCCCGAGTCCCACTACCGCTGACCGCAGGTCCTGCTGTCTGCATCAGCAGTATGATGTGATGTGTGGGGCAGAGAAGAAAACTCTGCCTGACATGAGGCTTTGGCCGAGATGAGGCTTCCGGGGAGCAATTCAGGAACCATGGTGCCTTGTATCAGTGTCCGACCAGCGTCCAGCGCAGAAGGGTGGGGGCGGATCTTTAGAGCTTTCATCTGATGGATGGACACAGATACAGGGCATGGTTCCTGTAATTATTCCCCGCTGCAGCGATCCCCCTCACTGCTCAGGGCAGGCAGGCAGCGCTGCTAGTAGTGTCCCAACTCCCACAGCCGGCTGTGGCATCAGACCCAGGGACAGCACGGGTCCACCAGCTGCCCAAGTTACGGCAGTGCTCCCCTTCCTTCAGTAGGCAAATTGTGCAGTCGCGAGGCCCCTGTGAGCGCGAGGCCTTAAGCGATCGCCTAATTTGCCCAATTAAATAGCTGCCTCTGCCCAGTGATATCCCTTGTGACATCACTGGCCCATGATGCCTCGAGGAAGTCACGAGGAGTGACGAAACTAGTAGGAGGGACCTGAGAGGCTGACAAATGTAGAACCAGGAATGAATACTCAGTGTATAATGGATGGAGGGAGCACTGACAGCCGGGGCTGCAGAGCCAGTTGAGAGGTGATACATTCGCCCTAGTACAGTTGGTACATACACAAAGGCCTGATTTAGCAGTTTTAAATGTGAGTGTATATTTGTTGTATGGTGATTTGAAATAAATTTTAAAACAGTAAAGCGGTATTACAAGATCTGATTGCTTTGCATGTGGCTGATGACACTGGAGTTCACAGGCAGCAATAAGGAGGTATTATACTAAAAGATGATCGATGTGACCTGAGCTTGTGGGCAGTTTATAAGAAGGAGGAAAATAAGAAGGAGCACCCTAGAGGATTGTTTATTCACAAAGGCGCATTTATATAGCCTATAAGGTGAGGGCATAACCGGCGGAGGGAGCACGAGGATTTTGAGTATATACACGGAGGTGAATGAGCGTGCAGAGACCGTTTCATTTAACTGTTCCCAATATTCACAAAATGGACTGACATGCAGTTTTCATCATCGATTTAATTTATGTAAGGACACTGTGTGAATAATCTGTATCACATATGCTGGTCAGTACAGAGATTGCTTTTTTCACATAGAACTGAAAGATATGTTACTCTGGATGAGTCAACTGATCTTGCCAGCTGCAAATTACAAATCAGTGTGACTGAAGGTCTTATTATATGGGACCATAGAAAAGTGAAACAAAATGGCAAGGCTATGGCAGTGTGACGTATATTGTGACATTATGATACACAGCATTGGTGATTCAACTGTAGGAGAAAAATAAGTGTTCAGGGATGAAGGCATTAAAAGTAGACCCTTTAATTTGTACTCAATGTGAATCACACCTTCTTTTCTGATTTATATCTGTGGAGGCTGATTTAATTATTGTATTGGTTTATTACATAATGGATAGTGCAGGGCCAGATGTAATCCTAAAACATTGCACCTGAAAATAAATCCTCCCCTGTGTGACAAGTCACCACAGATAAATCTAACATGTTCTGCAGCTCTGTGTTATAAGTGCCGATTTTATTTATAGATACTGGGTCCGTAATGGGAAAACATGGAAGCATCACTTTTTCTAGACTAGATTTCTATCCCCAGAATGACAGTGATGCATTGTGTCTACTGTATTCCAGTCAGATTGTGAAGAAGACTGTCATCATCAGATAGGATAATAAGCTAGAATTAGTGAGATGAATTGTTTTGCTAAGGCTTAATATTCTATTAACGTATTCAGGAAGGAGTTAACAGAGGAAAGCTCAACGGTGCCGCATCCCATCAATTAGATTAGGACACAAGAAAAACAATTCTCACATAAGGAGCTGGCATTTTTAAGGTGCTAGTAACCCAACTTCACAAACAGGTATTAAAAAAGGTATTATGCCCTATACACACAGTCGGACTTTCTGACGGAAAATGTGCGATCGGATCTTGTTGTCAGAAAATCCGATCATGTGTGGGCGTCATCAGACTTTTTCCGTCTGAATTTCTGACACACAAAGTTTGAGAGCTGGATCTAAAATTTTCCGACAACAAAATCCGATCATTTAAATTCCAATCGTGGGTAGACAGTTCTGACGGACAAAGTGGCATGCATGCTCAGAATAAATTACGAGACGAAAGCTATTGGCTACTGACCAGTTTATAGTTCCGTCGTACGTGTTGTACGTCACCGCGTTCTGAACGATCGGATTTTCCGACAACTTTGTGCGACCGTGTGTATGCAAGACAAGTTTGGTCCAAAATCCGTCGGAAAAAAATCTGACGGATTTTGTCATCGGAAAGTTCGACCGTGTGTACGGGGCATTACAGTTCATAAATCTTTTATTATTTGAACATTAAAAAATATATATAACCATAACAAAGAGAATACATGTACACAGACACATTTAAAATGACTGGATCACGTTGTTTTGGAGTAAAACAAATGTTAAAATATAATAGTCACTAAAACTCACATGAGGTCAGTGTGCAAACAGCAATATTTTTAATCCCATTCAAATGCATAACCCCATTACATAAACGTTTCCCTCTGCAATGGTGCCACTGTGAGCCCTCCTACGGCATAGATCAGGATCCAGCTGTCATTTTGGCAGCCAGGTCTTGGTCTACTGCAACAGAAGCTCCTGTATCAATGACACAGTTTGCAGACTTCACATATACATTTATTGCACCAATGTTATTGTCATAATGCACTATTTTAATTATCTATAATTTTGTTTTTATTACTAGGAGGTAGGTGCTGGCAGCAAAGAGGTATATGGAGCTGTCTCTGAGGAGGGATGTGGCAAAAATATAAAAGGTTGCCCCCATTCCACAACAGTGTTTTGGCAGCACACACTGGTAGCTGGCACAAACAAAGCTACTGTCATGAAAAGGTCCACCCCTTGGTGGCACTGTTGATCTCTTGGATTGCAGTACCAGTGTCCACCAGCGGGTGTCTTCTAACACCCAGGGCCTGTAATAAGAGGACCTACCTCCTGGTGGCACTATTGGATCCCTGGACTGTAGTACCAGCGCCCACCAGCGGGTGTACTCCGTCAGTGTGGAGCAGACAGCACCTGCTGCGATCAGCTGTTACGTGAGGGTAATTAGTAGTCTTATAAATACCCGGCAAGCCCTAACATGCTTGGCTCGGTATTGTTCTCTCCATGTGACCTGAACCTTGGAACCTGAACCTTGGAACCTGAACCTTGGAACCTGAACCTTGGAACCTGAACCTTGGAACCTGAACCTTGGAACCTGAACCTTGGAACCTGAACCTTGGAACCTGAACCTGAACCTGAACCTTGGAACCTGAACCTGGACCTTGTATCTACCTGACCTGTTTCTTCCTGATTCTGAGCCCATCCTGGACCTGTCCCTCTTGTCTCCTGCTACCTAGATCCCTGCTCTGCAGCCCATCCATCCATCCTTACCCTTCTACTGATTCCCCGGAGTATGACCTCGGCCTGGCTTTCGTTGACGTCTCTGGTAGTTCCCATTTATTGTGTGTGTGTGTGTGCGTGTGTGTGTGTGTGTGTATATATATATATTACTTGTTGTTGTGGTTGGTAGTGCACTGTTTGTTTTCACTTTCCTTTTATTTATAATAAACACATTGTTATTTCACTCATATGCATTTTGGGTTTCCTCTGTGCAGTCCACACAGTCTGGTCTAATCATTCCCTGACAGTATACCAAGGCCATCCCTGACCAGACGTGGCTGCATTGAGGAACCATCCTGACCTGTTAGTCTGCCAATATGGATTTCAATGAAATCATGTATTATTCTCTGCTGGCAGAAGAGGATGGTGAATATTGTCGCCAGCTTCTAAAAAGGTGGTCTAGTGACCGGCTGATGGAGACCATCCGATCAGCTCATTCCCTGGTGGATCAGGTCTACATGTCATTTGAGGATGTTCAGCCCTTAATCCAATTATGTGCAGAACTAGCCCTGTCATGTAATTCCAAAGTAAGTGGTGATTTTTCTCCCCCCTTCAATTTGAGCCAAGTTGTATCTTTGGTATGGTTGTTAGAGGATGATCCAGCCTATTTCATGGAATGTTATTCCTCTTGTCCACAGCAGGTGTTGTCTGATTGCATCCATTCAGTGCAATCTCTGGTTAGTCAGGCTGTGTGTGAATCAGTGTTTGTTCAACCTGTGCTACAGGCATGGTCAGGTCTCCTGCATTTAGCCAAGCCACAACACTCCAGCCCTGTCATTAACCACCTGCCTTCCCAAGTATCTATCTCCCCATTGCCTATGGCAACCTCAGTTACAGCCCAGTCTACTCCACTTCCTACCAAATACTACTATCCTGTCACCAAGTGTAGCACCTATCCTGCCTGCAACCCACCTGCCTCTTCTCCTCCACCTGTAACAATCCCACAGAACCCTCCTCCTGCCACTGTTCCTTGGTCTTCCTTTTGCCTAGACACTTTCTTTTCTCACAGCCCTGCACCTACATACAAAGCTGCAGTGGCTAAGTCAAAAAAGAAACAAAAGTTCTTTCCGACCCACACAATCCTGCCAGTAACCCAACCCGCCTCCGCACCAACCAACCCGATCCAGCCTGCATGCATGCCAGTTGTATCCGGTGGCCCACCTAAGCCTGACATTCCAGCTACCCAGTCGGATGTCCCAGTGCCTGCCCTCCAGTCCAACGTGCCTGCCTTCCAGTCTGATGTTGTGCTAGCCTTCCGGCCTGTTGTTCCAGCTTGCCGGCCTGTTGTTCCAGCTTGCCGGCCTGTTGTTCCAGCTTGCCGGCCGGATGTTCCAGCTTGCCGGCCGGATGTTCCAGCTTGCCGGCCGGATGTTCCAGTTTCCCAGCCGGATGTTCCAGTTTCCCAGCCGGATGTTCCAGTTTACCCAGCCGGATGTTCCAGTTTCCCAGCCGGATGTTCCAGTTTCCCAGACGGATGTCTCCGCTACCCAGTCTGCGGAGTCGGGGCCCGCTACCCAGTCTGCGGAGTCGGGGCCCGCTACCCAGTCTGCGGAGTCGGGGCCCGCTACCCAGTCTGCGGAGTCGGGGCCCGCTACCCAGTCTGCGGAGTCGGGGCCCGCTACCCAGTCTGCGGAGTCGGGGCCCGCTACCCAGTCTGCGGAGTCGGGGCCCGCTACCCAGTCTTCTGAACCAGTGTCCATTAACTGGCCTGTTAAGCTTGTGCCCGTTATTTGGCTTGCCGGACCAGTGCCTGGTGTCCAGCTCGCTGAGCTGGGGCCCGTCACCCAGCCTGCTAGGCCGGGGCCCGTTACTCAGCTTGCTGAGCCAGTGCCTGTGATCCAGCTTGCCCTTACAGTACTTGCTGTTCGGCCTAAGAACCCAGAGATTGCTGCCCAGCTCGACGATCAGGTAATTGCTGCCCAGCTCAAAGACCCAGAGCCTGTGCCCGCTGTCTGCCCTGATGTGCCCGGTACCCAGCTTGACGTGCCCTCATCCATGGTGTGGTTTGAGGCCATTAACTTTGGACAATTACACCTAGCTAGAGCGTCCGGAGGCCGCTCCTTTGGGAGGGGGTACTGTCAAGAAAAGGTCCACCCGTTGGTGGCGCTGTTGATCTCTTGGATTGCAGTACCAGTGTCCACCAGTGGGTGTCTTCTAACACCCAGGGCCTGTAATAAGAGGACCTACCTCCTGGTGGCACTATTGGATCCCTGGACTGTAGTACCAGCGCCCACCAGCGGGTGTACTCCGGCAGTGTGGAGCAGACAGCACCTGCTGCGATCAGCTGTTACGTGAGGGTAATCAGTAGTCTTATAAAAATACCCGGCAAGCCCTAACATGCTTGGCTCGGTATCGCTTTCTCCATGTGACCTGAACCTTGGAACCTGAACCTGGACCTTGTATCTACCTGACCTGTTCCTTCCTGATTCTGAGCCCATCTTGGACCTGTCCCTCTTGTCTCCTGCTACCTAGATCCCTGCTCTGCAGCCCATCCATCCATCCTTACCCTTCTACTGATTCCCCGGTGTATGACCTCGGCCTGGCTTTCGTTGACGTCTCTGGTAGTTCCCATTTATTGTGTGTGTGTGTGTGTGTGTATGTGTCAGTGCACTGTTTGTTTTCACTTTCCTTTTATTTATAATAAACACATTGTTATTAAACTCACATGCGTTTTGGGTTTCCTCTGTGCAGTCCACACAGTCTGGTCTAATCACTCCCTGACAGCTACCCTGTGTTCATAGCACATCACTGCACACTTTATGGTGAAATTGCGTGCAGTAAATCTCCATATATTTATGAACCTATTGCCATACATTTAAGAAACCTAAAATTAGAGGCATAGGTTCTAAATGCATTTTTTACATTTTTTTTACAGTATGTACATTTTTTTTTTTCAGCCATAAAAAACTTGGTATGTGTATGTAACAAATTATAGCTCAGGGTGAAGCCAAGACAATCCTCATCCTCACACCAAATTGCTGACAAATATTGAGATCCATAAAGGAAAATTAAAATTTTTGCAAACAAGATATATGGTCTAATATAAAATAAAAATAAAATGTCTGCATATTGTCATATCTCCTGCTTTTTAAGGATGTTGAAGGACAGGTCAAGAGAAGGCTTCCCCTCATGTGGTGCTTTATGTACAGTATGTGGAGATCCTTCCCTTCGATGTCTTGCACTTTCGTGGAGCAGATTGATTGTCTGCACATGTCTGCGTGCATATATTTTGTACTTTTAAATTTGTTTTGTATGCTATTGCTGACGTATTAGTATGATGATGTCATGCTTACCCCTAATGCAGGTGGTCAAACACTATAGCTATCGTCTGTGTTCTTTACATTAAAAAAGTTTTTATTAAAGGTTTACAAAATTTTAAAAATAGAGACTATAACACATGCACAACCTTAAGCAATGGCAATACTGAAGACAGACGGAGACACAAGAAACATTTTCTATTATAATCTATCAGAGGTCTCCTTTTATTAGGTTAAACAATTGCAAGGAAGGCTAATAATAACAAAAAAAGGAGATTATTGAGAAAGGAGGATAAGAAATGGTCATAGAAGGTGGCCAAAAGAGAGGGGAAAGAGAAGAAGAGCAGAGAAGATAAGGAGTAAATCGGGAGACCTAGGGACCACAGTCAGAACTTGCTACTAGCAATTACAATTGGGAGGGGGTTAGGAGTACCTCCCATATAGGTTGCCCATGGTTCCCTGGGCAATATGGACCTATTGAATAATCAGAGTACTCCTCAATTTGTGGAATATACAGAAAACCTTGTTCCAATGACTGTGGATCCTGGGGCATTCCTACCAGGTGTGAAGCATTGTGTCACACAGGAAACATCCCCTAAAACACTCGGCCGATGCTGTTGGGTTTATTCTGGTCAGACAAGCAGGGACAAAATTCCATCTAGTGAGGACTTTAATGACCGCTTCTATCAGAGACACATTTAAAATCCCCTTGTATCAAACCTGGAGTCTGGCTCAAGTTCATATGCAAGGTTCCCAGGCCAGCATGTAAGGGTGTTTCCTGAGGAGAGGCCAGTAAGGATGCATATACCATGGAGATACTGCCCCTAGAGCTCTGATCTTGAGTACACCACTTTTCATAGGCCATCAAAGAGGGCGGGTCTGAGGAGGAATGTATAGTGCTCAAAAAATTAGCTATTTGCATAAAACAAAACACTCAGCAGAGGGCACCTTTAGATTGGTAGTACAATTAGAAAGCCTAAATTGGCCTTTATGAAAAAGTGGCCTATACAATACTAGCCTTTATCAGTGCACCATTTAAAAGCTTTGATATCCTGACCTGGAGTGAATTTAGGATTATGGAAGAGGTGATCTAAGGGGGCAAAGTTGGATACCAGCGTAGGGAGAATATATAAGCGGTCCGAAAGTGCAAAAGAGTGAGTTAGCATAGGTGCTAACACACGGGGTCTGTCCCTGGGAAGATGTCACAGTAAAAAGTTAATCCTGGGGGATGGGATTGCCTGCCATTCCATGGACACCCAGTCAGGACGTTTGCACTGTGAGTAAACCGCCAACAATTATAATAAGTCCAAAGATCAGGGACCCCCAGCCCCCCTTTAGATAGCTTCTGTGTTCTACACCTATAGCAGGCCCCTTTCCCATAAGGCAAGCAGGTCTACCGGTACTTGGTTGACCCCAGGTCTTATACACAATTCTATGTTGTCTGGCCACCACGCTGGGGCAGACGCGAATGTAGCAAAGCAAACAGGTACTTACGGTTGGCAGACAGGCAAAGTGGTTTAATAACTGATCAGGTACAAGGCAGGCAAGGTCAGAGTAGTCAGGGTCCAATCCATAGACAAAAGACAGGCAGAGTTCAGAGAATAGTCAATATCTGAACCAAAGACATAAGCAGGGAGATCCAAACTGCTGAGCAGGACAGACGGACAGAGAGCTTGAACACATATTGCACGCACTATCATAAGCATGAGACTGCAGGCTTGGCTAGCCTAATACGATTTGATCCCCACACAGAGACTGGCCATATCAATCACGTTGCAGGTGAACAGACAGGAAAAATGCATCATAGCCTAACTCAGGATGCTGGAACCAGAAGCTATGATGGAGCGAGAGCAAGCACGCTCTTGACAGATGATGTGTAAAAACTATATCTATCTACCCAAGTTTCCTCAGCCTGAAAAAGTGGAGTTCACCCAGGAAAGCAGGAAATGTATCGATAGACGAAACTTTGGTTTTATGTACTGTATGTTAGAACATTTCTCTTGTTTACAACAATTCAAATTTTCCTTTTTGGATCTTTATATTTGTCAGTAGTTTGGCCTAGGGAGGGGGGTTGTCTTAGCCTCACCCTGAGGTGTATGTTGCATACACATGCCAAGTTTTTTTGGATGAATTTAGTAACGCACCGTTTTAATCTACCATTTGTATACATAACATTTATATTTTCTTATGTATGTTTTTTTTTTGGTGATTTGATTGATGTGACTACCTCCGTTTTGTACTATTATTAAGAGATGATCAACACAGCACATGAGAGTCTGATAGTTCCCTGAACTTCCAAGTTTGGAATCTTTGGATGTTCCTATTTTTTTTTTATAATTAGCATTCTTTTTTCATTTTTATTTTTTTTATTTTAAGGCCATTCCTGCCCTGGTGAAGACAGTGATGCTACCTGGGTCATAGAAACACAAAGTGGGGACAGCAAGGCTGTAATTAAAACACTTCATATTTCCTGAATTAAAGACAGGGCAGCCTAGTTCTGCCACCACAGACGTGTATATCTATGCATTCATCTTTTTTTGGCTCTACATTGGTAACAAAGATATTCTACTCAAACAAAGCAGAACTCCTGATCTACTGAGAATTAATTTGGATGCCAATGTAAAAAGTCTTCTGTACAGCTTACTTTGTGGTGGTGTTTGCATGGAGGTCAAAAAAGCTCATTCATATTTTCTGATTGCCAAACAGGCATTCTTCCTTCCCTGAAAGATGAAGAGTTTGATGAGAATCAGGGTAGTAGAGAGAGAGATCCGCTCTTCCTAGTAATCAAGAACAGCGATCTCTCTGTACTCCCAGTCAGACCATCCCCCCTGACAGTTAGAAAGTACTCCCCTAGGAAACACATAACCCTTTGATCAACCCTAGTGTTAACCCCTTCCCTGCCAGTGCCATTTGTACAGTGATCAGTGCATTTTTATAGCACTGATCACTGTATTGGTGTCACTGGTCACCAAAAAGTGTCACTTAGGGTTAGATTGGTCCGCCACATTGTCGCAGTCCCTCTAAAAATTGCTGATCCCCGTCATTACTAGTAAAAACAAAAAAAAAGTCCCTAAATCTTTCCCCTATTTTGTAGACGCTGTAACTTTTGAGCAAACCAATCAATATACGCTTATTGAATTTTTTTTACCAAAAATATGTAGCAGAATACATATTGCCCTAAACTGATGAAGAAATTCTTTTTTTTTTTTTGGATATGTATTATAGCAGAAAGAAAAAAAAATTATATATTTTTTCAAAATTGTCAGCCTTTTTTTGTTTATAGATCAAAAAAAAAAAAAATTGCAGAGAGAATCAAATACCACCAAAAGAAAGCTCTATTTCTTGGGAAAAAAGGACATCAATTTTATTTGGGTATAATGTTGTACGACCGTGCAAATGTCAGTTAAAGCGGCACAGTGCCGTATCGCAAAAAAATGGCTGATCATTAAGGGGGTAAATCCTTCTGGGGCTGAAGTGGTTAAAAATCAAGAGTATATTGGTTGTACCTGCATTTTTTTTCCATTTGCCTATCACAGCCCTTTGAAAAATGCCGGTCTGCAGGCCGGAGTGCTCACATCACAGGACTCCCCTCCCACCTGTACACTCCCCCCTTCCCCTGGCAATCTCACCAGCTTAGCTTGAATGCTAAGCTGAAGTCTGTAAAATCAGTTATCCTCATAAACACTGGGCAGCATTTGAGGCACAGGGGGATGCAAACTTTCATAGCAGGAGAGCAAATGTCATGAATCCATACAAGGGCACTGCCATGCTTATCTGTGCTTATCTCTGCTAACAGAGGTGGTTTGGGGAGAGATGCTTGCACTCTCATCATTATCAACAGAGCCCAACAACTTCACACATTTAACCCCACAGCTGCGAGGAAGAGAGCCCATCAGGAGGATACAATTAACCCCTCAATGGCTGGTTACATTTACTGTAATGCCCTACTTTTAAGTAGTAGTTACAAAGTAAAAGTGCCCAGCCATTGAGGGGTTAATTGTATCCTCCTGCTGGGCTCTCTCCCTGGCATCTGTGGGGTTAAATCTGTGTGAAGTTGTTCAGCTCTGTTGATAATGATGAGAGTGATGTATCCCCCCCTCCTCCATTAGTAGAGATAAGCACAGATAAGCCTCAGCAGTGTCTCTCTTCAGGCTGGAGCTCTTTCGGGAGCGATTTGTAATTGACTGTGGGACGCACGCCCCTTCTCTCATGCCCATGCATAAGTCTCCTAATTAATCTGTCAGTCACAGGAGAGGGGAGGCGGCGACCCAAATTTTTTTGTGTGTCGGTTTTTTTCACTCTAGAGCAGTGATGGCGAACCTTGGCACCCCAGATGTTTTGAAACTACATTTCCCATGATGCTCATCCACTCTGCATTGTAGTGGAGCATCATGGGAAATGTAGTTTCAAAACATCTGGAGTGCCAAGGTTCGCCATCACTGCTCTAGAGGATTGTAGATGGCCAGCTGCTCCTTTCCTGACCAGACTGGGTCTATTGTCTTGTAGTGTGAGGTTATTTCAATTTTGATGTTTCGGGGTTTACATACACTTTAAACAATTCAATGCGTGTTACAAAATCCCATTTTTTGATGAGGAATAGGGAAGAAAAACATGTTTTTATCTATTTATGCAGTTCAATGGGTATGGCCTAAATGTGCTTAGGCAGCTACTGAATAGCATACTGTTCTGTAATTTATAACAATATTTATATTGTTAACAATAACAATAACAATTTATAAATAGTTGTATAATTTTCCATCTTGTTTGGTTAAATCATACTGAATATTTTCAGTTATCAAAAAAGAATACGGATACCACAGAGGTTACAACAGTGTAAAATTAGGCAGCAAAGATAATAGGAATAACAGGTGTGTGCCTAACTTTTAATGTATCTACAAGGGGGGTTGTGAAAGAGATGTAATGATGTGAGATGGTTTAGCACACCATTATTGCTTTTTTTCCTTCAAAAGATGCAAAAAAGCGTTAGAACAATAGAGCAATAACTGCATATTGGACTCTAAAAAACTCCAAGCTTAAAGAGGAACTGCAGTCTGCTCAAATCATTTTTAATAAAAACATCTTTGCCATTCTGAAGCTTCCCTCCAACCACTTTGCATAGATTCTGTACTAGCCAAATATGTTGCAGCAATCTCCCTCCACTAAGTCTGCCTGCAGCCATTTTAACTGTAGGTAGCTGAAACTGTTGCTTGTTCACTTCCTGGCTTTACACAGACACACAGAGACACTCTTCTAGCTCTGCAGCTCTCATTGGCCCTCTTATGACTCACCCCCCCTCCCTTCCTGGCAAACTCTCACCAGAGTGAGAGAAAGAGCTGTGCATGATGTCACAAGCCTAGACTTTTCACCAGACAAGAAACAGGAAATGGGATGTATTTAATGACAGAATTTTTTTTTTTTTTCACTATCCAAAGTTAAAACAACAAGGGCAGAGGATTTAATAAATGGAAAGATGATGTCCTCATGGAGGAGTGGAAGAGGACTCCAGTGTCAACCTGTGAAGCTCTGGTGAACTCCATGCCCAAGAGGGTTT
This sequence comes from Lithobates pipiens, assembly GCF_037356315.1. Taxonomy (NCBI): domain Eukaryota; kingdom Metazoa; phylum Chordata; class Amphibia; order Anura; family Ranidae; genus Lithobates; species Lithobates pipiens. The sequence continues at coordinate 162,147,796 of NW_027507748.1, read as the reverse complement.
AGGCACTGCTGGAAAAAAATTATGGCCATGCAAAATATTGGGCCCAATTAGGACATTATCACTTAGGGGTGTACTCACTTTTTGTATTGAGCTATTTTGAGGGGACAGCAAATTTTTCACTGTTATACAAGCTGTACACTCACTACTTTACATTGTAGCAAAGTGTAATTTCTTCAGTTTTGTCAAATGAAAAGATATAGTAAAATATTTACAAAAGTGTGAGGGGTTTACTAACTTTTTTTAAGATACTGTATATTGTGAACTGGGGGAAAGTCTTAGCTCAACAGTAGTGCATAACAGTGAGTTCAGCAACTCTGTTTAAAGTGGTTCTAAAGTCTCAAGGTTGTTTAAGAGAATGCATGAAGGTAAAAAACCTTTTCTGTGGAGCAGCCCCCTCACCCCCCCCCCCCCTTAGTATTTACCTGAGGCCCATCCAGTGATGTGCACAAGAACCCCAGCTCTCAGGGGACTCCCCCTCCTCATTGGTTGAGACAGCAGCAGAAGCAATTGGCTCCATCCTGATCCCTGATCCAATGATGTGCACAAGAGCCCGACTCTCCGGGGACTTTCCCTCCTCATTGGTTGCCATTGGCTCCCCCTGCTGTAAATCACAGCCAGTGAGCCAATAAGGAGAGAGAGGGGGCAGGGATAAGCAATGACTCCATGTGTGAATGGACACGCAGAGCCGTGGCACAAGAGTGAGCCTGATTGGGTGCCCCAGTTGCAAGCTACTTGCTTTGGGGACACTTAGCAGAAGGGAGGGGCCAGTTGAGGGACCCAAGAAGAGGAGGATCAGGGCTGCTCTGTGCAAAATCACTGCACAAAGCTGGTAAGTAGGACATGTTTTTGTTTCTTAATAGAAAAAAAGCATTTAATATCACTTTAAGGACTTTGGGCCCATTTTTATTTCAAAGAACAAAAATGTTCACAGACATCAGTTGCCCCGCAGGGGTTTCTACTATTACTGTCATTTGCACAACAGAATACTTCAGCCTCCTGGCTCACTTTTTTTCAGCCCTCAAGCCAAGGTCTTAGGTCTGCTCCTCAGACCAACACACACAGTTCCTTCAAGTAAAGCTCTCTCAAAGCTTACTTACAATCAGTTCCATGCTGCTCTGTCACAGACTAAATCTGCTTCCTGCAAATATGCTTGCTCTGCATGCCCCATGCACCCTCAATCACTCCTAAAGAGGGATTGAAGTCCTCCTGACTCCTATGCACAGATCTCCTGTCTGTTGGGTGGGGCCCTGAACTACTGTCAGGTCCTAGATGTTAACAGGTGGGAAAACCTGCACCCTCAACCTGCTGGTTTCTGGGAAAATCTAAGCACAGGGTTGAAGAAGCACTTGGAAGTCTCTGAGCTCCAGCAGCTGATCCTGGAATTACAAAACCTGGTGCAATATCGATAGCCTTGTGTTGTGTCTCCTATGTTTTAATCCAGGCAGGGCCTAGCACTGCCACAATATATAAATAAAAATGTGTAATCATACAAGTTGAATTCTCAACATATAAACATACATCAGGTTAATAATACCACTAATTATAAAACAAACAAAGTGCAATAGTGCCAATATTAAATGTATAAAAAAAGTGCAATGAGATGAATCAAATCATCATCAAATATACATTGATTGATTAATATAACTCATAACAATAAAGTGCAAATAATGACAGTGTAAAAAAAAGCAACTTAAAAATTGGTGTAATTGTCCACACCTTGACTTTCACCTGATCACTCCGCTTGTAATAGCTACTCTCCTCTCTATATTTATCCCGTAACATACAGGGTGACCCAACTTAGCAGGCTGAAAACCATCCATTCTGAGCTTGACACTTCCAAGGCAGCTTTCAGCTTAGTAAATGTTTCCACACACCCTGGTCAATCACCGTAGAAGAAAGAATGCAGACATCAAATGTATACATATTATTAAAAAGATGCCCTGTGAAAAAACACATGTAGCTGGTTATTAGTGAAATCAATGTGGCTGTGAAAAAAAATAAATAAGAGCCAGTAAATAAATAGGAAAAAATGACCTTATCATGGTTAATCACATTGTCAGTAGGGCTACTGAAATCCTGCCTTTTTATAGTGTGGGGCTATCACATGACAGAGCCCCATTATTGGTCATCCTAAGCCAACGGACCTAGATTCAGAGACTAGGAAGTGCTTTATTGGTAGTTGGCTGCTATGGCTGAGAAAAACCACATTAGTTTACCGTGTTCACAAACTGTAAATGGGTTGCGTTCAATGCAAACACATGCTTGATTGGAACTTAAAGTGTTACTAAACCCATAACAGTAAAATCAGTCCGTATATGCAGTAAAGTGTGCTTGTTATACTCACTGTGGAACCTAAGGGGTTAATCCTCTGCATTGTGTAAAAAGGGTGCTCAATAGACTTGTGCACAACGGAAAATGTTGTTTAGTTTCGGTTCATTGTCATTCGTAAAATACATAATTTCGTTCTGTTATATTCGTTATGTTATGTTAATAAATTTTTTGGATAATTCCTTATTTTTGTAGAGTGTTGATATTCGTTATACTGAATCTCAAATCATGTCAAAGTCGTTCTTTATATGAGCTATAATTTCGTTGAAATTCGATTTTTATGAATGTAATTACTGTATATTCGTGATAATAATTCGTAGTTTGGAAAGTCGCTTGTTTATTGAATCTTTTAACACACACAGTGGCGATATGGCTTCTCCTCGGCTCAAATACAATACAACACCCTTCTCACTCAATTCTCAGGAATGCACTTTGCCAGCAATCCAACCTCCAGCACAAAATTAATCAGCTGATTGGATTGTAAGATTTATTTTGAGTTGAATTTTTGTTTCATTAGATCTTTAGCGAATTACCGAATCATGTCGAATTAATTTGTTATATCCGCTATAATTTCTTTCGTATTTTTTTATTCGGACATTCGGATGGATCCGGATGTCCGAAAGATGCAAAATTTGTCTAAATTTTGATTAGTTAGGAAACGAATTGCACAAGCCTAGTGCTCGATCCTGTCTCCTCTGATCATTTCCTTCTTCCGCTGACTCCCAATATATTTCCTGATAGTTACAGAGCCAGGGCACAAGCTGCACATGTTCAGTTTGGTGTATATTGATAGAGAGGTTTTATTTATTTTTTCTTGGAAGAGTGCATGTGATCAGCACAGGGCCAATCAGCACTGTCCAGATAGAGGGCCAGGGGTCCTGCATTCTCATATGACAATTGCACTAAAATAAAACCTCCTCCCACAAGCTTTACCCAGACACTAATAGAAGTCACAAGACTTCTCTAACTGCTGATGAAAAAAGGTATTTAACAGTTTACATTTACCAAAATAATTGCATTTCCATGTTCTGTGTACTGTAGGAGACCAGATATAGTGAATGCAGGGTCCTGGGTTTATAACACTTTAAAGCCCATGCCATGCCTACTTTGTAGCTCATGTGTAAAACTGATGTCTCTTACCGCATTTACCTAATTGGCAGGGAATCAAGTAGGAACTTTGCAGATCTTGGGCATGAAAAGAATGCACTCTTGGTACATTCTTCGAAAGCAAAAATGGAATTAGCTTGTTTAATTCAACTCTACCAAACAAAATTTCCAATGGAATCCATGTGCAAAGCTCAAGAGGCACTACATATATTTGTGCTACTATCCTTTTTTAATGAAAACACTTATTTGAAAAGAATGTTACCGGTGCTCTATTTTTATTTTGTTGCTATAGAAACATCATATGCCTGCTATGTACTTGACTTGTTTTTTTTTTGTGTTTCAGGTTGTAACTGGCTCTCATTATGTACTTGTCTAAAATATTATTGTATCTAGTTATTCCTTAATTGGGCATTTTCAAGGCATTTTTTTTTTTTTTTTGTTAGTGTCCACCAATAAAGTTGATTTGACAGAAGAATATCACCATATACAGGGAAAAAGTGTATATTTCGCTAATTTTCGCTTACTTTCTGTTTGCCCATCTCAAAAATACTATTTTATGTCAAGACATATGTATGTTTGAATTACACTTACACAGAGAGATAATACTGTATGACTTATAATACTTAAAAAAAATGATCACATTTCATCTTACAACTGACCGAAAAGTCCAATAATTATGATTAGTCTTCATGTCATTCTTTATTTGAGACATTGACTATAATTTTAAATAATCCGTAAATTGTCTCCCAACTATTCCTTCACTGACCTACTAATGTCTATCATAATCTTGTCCCATGAAAGGCTATGTGTTTAATAACAGACAAAATCCTATCTGCAGACACCCCCTGCCCCCCCCCCCCCCCCCCTTGGTGTTACCCTTAAATAATTTAATCTCACGCTTAATACACAATTGACTTTCATGTGTAGATGTTTAGAAGTTCTTTTACCTCCCAAAGGATTTGTTTTTATTTACATCGCACAGCAGCTCTTCTAGACAAGCATTGCTAGCATTAGTAAATAGGAAAGTATATCATAGTTACTTGTTTAAACATTTTTTTTCCCATTTCTTCAGTTAGCTCCTGGTTTCCAGGCCTAGGTGAATGATGTCATACATCCCAGGATTTTTCAGGAGGAGAGGAGGAGTTTACCCAGCTAAGCACACCCTCCTGCCTGCATGTCTGAGCTAAGGGCAGATGGATTCTAGGAAGTAAATGCTACATGAATCTGCCCTTACACAAGATGGCCACGGACAGAAATGCTAGGGGGTGTTTTGCAAAGTCATTTCTCAACAAAATAAAGCATGGAGACATGGATGGATGGGGGAGTTTGCTTTCCACATTAAAAATGAATCAAATACTGTTTTTGGTTTGTGGAACTTAGATGGAGAGTAGTTGCACTTTAAGCAATACAGCTTCCCGGTCCTAGCCTGCAGCCGGATTGTAAAAAGCAGCAGGCGTCCATCCCTCTGCTCACAAAATGCTCTTCTCCTTTGAGCATGTTCCTTGTCCTTTGAGCCCAATGTGATTAAATAAAAGGATCTCCAAAAAATGATGTATGCTTGATAGGACTGACTTTTGTGTTGTGATGATGCAGTGATCATCAGTCAGGAATTTTCATGCAGTGAATTTTAGTTAAAAGAAAACGGACTTTCCTACATCATCCAGGAAGATAGCCCAAAATATGTTACACCCATGAAACTCAAAAGGGAAAAGAAGAGGTATAGGTTTACAAATTTTACCTGGTTATGCTTGTCAATGGTGACAACAGCCGGTATTGCTGCTACAGCTCGTTGATTAAAGGTGATATTTTGGCTTTAGTCACATATATTATCTTCCTGTTCTGATCAGCCATGATGTGAAACATTTTTCCTTAATGCACTCTTCTTAGTCTTTGAAGTTTACGAAGGTACTTCATTCAAAGAAGCTTCAACATAAAAAGTACCCTTTGATCCCATTCTTTTAATGACACTAAATTGTTCGACTTTGCATGTCCTACGGACTTTCCAAAAAAAGAAGAAGAATAATTTATAGAAAAGTCAAAATGTTGTCACTCTTAGCTTGCTGCTTACTATATTGAAAAAAAAAAAATACAACAGGAATTTTAAGGAGCAAAATGTCTCTTTAACAGTTCGATGTGCCCATTGGTTGTTAATGATGACTTCTTTTTTAGAATACAACCTGGTTGATAAGAAACTGCTTGGGAGAAACTTTAATGTTTGCATAAAGCATGGCAGAGTGTGTCTAAAAGTACATTTAGAAGGTTGCCTATGTACTGGGCATTTTAGTTCTGTTTGGGAGAATGAACCAGCTAGAAAAACAGGATGTGGAGCGCTCACTCAATGAACAGGGGCACTGAGTGCAAAGTTAGTTATTGCTCATCATAGGGTTTTTCTGCTGATCAGTGAGAAGCAATCTTAAGCCTCGTACACACGATTTTTGGCAGACAAAGTGCCAGAATTTTGTCCAAAGGGCGTGTGCCTGGATCTTGTCTTGCATGCTAACAGCACACAATTGTCGGCCAACATGGAATTTCAGCTCTTGAGCACCACCCTTTGGGCACCTTCTGCTAATGTTGTGTTTGGTGAGCATTGATTCCAAGCATGCGTGTTTGTACTTTGGACTTTTGTGTGATGGACTTGTGTACACAGGATACGAAAATCTGTCTGATGGAGCGTATTTTAGGCAAGCAGTCTGTCATTACACAATTCCCTGCCGAAAATCCAATCGTGTGTACGAGGCTTTAGACTGGCCATGAATTATACAATTTTCTTATACAATTTTGCTTTAGATTTACCAAAACCACTTTCAATTTGTATGCAATCAGGCAGCCCCTTGCACTACACAGTTGATATATCTTAAGGAAATTGAATAAGAAAATTGTATAATATATAGTCAGCTTTAGATACCCTTTTGAGTATTTAACCATTTAAGCCCCGGACCATTTTGTAGGCCAAAGACCAGAGCAAATAATAAACACAGGGGTGATCAAATACCACCAAAAGAAAGCTCTATTTGTGGGGAAAAAAAGGACATCAATTTTGTTTGGGAGCCACGTCGCATGACCGTGCAATTGTCAGTTAAAGCGACGCAGTGCCGAAAAAAAAGTCGTCTGGTCTTAACCCAGCAAAATAGTCCAGTCTGTAAGTGGTTAAACGTGGCTGTAATGTAATGTATTGGAATATAGATTAAAAATCAAGGAAAAAAACTCAAAATTAAAAAAAAAAAATTGGCATGGGTCCCCCCAAAATCCATTCCAGACCCTTATCTGAGCATGCAGCCTGGAGGACAGGATGGGGGGGGGGGGGGGTGAGCGAGCGTCCTCCCTCCCGAACCATACCAGGCCACATGCCCTCAACATGAGGAGGGTGCTTTGGGGTCTTTTGGTAATTCCTTTATTAAAAATGTCTTTTTCCTCCAGTGTTCCTTCTGTCTTCTCCTTCTTCCTTCTTCCTCCAGCCTCTTCTTCCTCTGGTTCATCCTCCGTTCTTCTTCCACTCCCGCTGAAGATTAAAAAAAAAACCCCTGCGATGGAGCGGATGATGTAATTCCAAGACCCTCCCCTTGTGACTTCACCATCCGAGGCATGATGGGCCAGTGATGTCACAAGGGGACGGGGTCTCTGGATGACATCATGAGGTGGCCATGCCTCATAGTTATATATAAAATGTGCTGTGCGCTATGGAAGCAGACAGATCGGCTGGCCGCAGCATCAGAGGAGAGTCGGTTTTTTCATGTTCAGCGGGTTGGTGGTGGGAGTGGCAGCGGAGGAAGAAGGAAGAAGGAGACCAGAAGAATAAGCGGGTAAAGAAGAATCTGGAGGAAGACCAAAAGAAGAAGGAGCAGACCGGAGGAAGAAGCAGGGAAGGAGAAGATGGTGGTAGACTGGAGGAAGAAGGAGTAGACCAGGAGAAGAAGCAGGTAAGAAGACATTTAATAAACAAATTGTCAGAAACTGGCTATTGTCTTTTGTCAAACTACACTACTTTTTTGGTGAATGGGTATGGGGTACGATGTACCCCATACACATTCACATAGGGGGCCAGGATCTGGGGGTCCCCTTGATAAAGGGGCTTCCAAATTTCAATAAGCCCCCGCCTGCAGACCCTGACAACCAATGGCCAGGGTTGTCGGGAAGAGGCTCTTGTCCCCATCAACATGGGGACAAGGTGCTTTAGGGGGACCCCAAAGATTCATGATTCAGGAGGGGGTGCTCATTCATCCCCCCCTTTTCTTGACCCCCAGGCTGCATGCTTGGATAAGGGCCTGGTATGGATTTTTGTAAAATTTATTTAGAATTTTGGCATGGGGTTCCCCTTAAAGTCCATACAAGACCCGAAGGGGGGGGGGCCCTACGCTGTTTTTTTTTCTTGATCTTCGAATAGCCTGATTTTTGGAATTCCACACCATAATATTATTGAATAATTACATACCATTGCGTGCATTTGAAGAGTTAAAATAAACCAAACTGATGTGCGTTGGCTAATTATGCTGCTGAATACAATGCACGTTTTCAAGAGGAGGGATTCAAACCCATGGCTTGAACATTTGAAGGTAGCAGGGCATACCATTACACTACAGAGCTGAGAAAAATCATATTATTTTCATTCTATACAATAATGTTTTGCATTTGAGGTATTCATTTTATAATACCAACCATGCTCATGTGGCATTGGCTATTAGGCATTCGCCTATTGTCAGCATATGATGCTGATGAAGATGTAAGCTTTGTGCTTTTTATTTTCACAGTATATAGCTGGTTGCTAAGCAAGGGGCTGAAAAACCAGCTGCCACGTCCTCAACAACTGATGATTCCTCAGCTGTCAGCAGGGTGAGTGTGAAAAAACAAAAACTTGCCCAAAAAAAGTGAAAGAAATGGCGTGGGGTACCCCCCAGGTCCATACCAGGCCATTCAGGGGCCCCCTCAAAATCCATACCAGGCTCTCTGGTATACCAAGACCCACCCACAAGCCACGGAAACATCTTCGTGATCTTTCTGAGCATTTGGGAAAAGCTCTGGATACTTCTGACAGCCCAGTCGGCCTTGATTGACTGTACTGTTTGGAGTTACACAGACTGAACCAGCGAAGCTTCGGACAGTGACGGACGTTACCCACGTGAACCAGCGGTGAATGGAAAACGTGGAAGTTGCTCGTCCATCCAGGCAGATGCTCTGATCGGTGACGGGAAAATGGTGAGATCCTCCAACTTAAAACCTCCCCCTCGGGAGGTCTGTATATATTAATATATCCGCTAGTACCCCCATTATACATACATCTGATAGAATCAGTGTTCTTGAGCCTATACCTTCTGCTGTGTAATTCTAGCCTTTATGAGGGAATTTCCTAATAGCATATTCTATCTCTACATTACCAGTCACCCTGTATCTGTATCTCACATCCATCATGAACTGTCCTTGCAATACTAATCAGTGCATTATTGCTACTGGCACTTACTACTGAAGCCACATATATTAGCCTGATTGTTTTTGCTCCTGTATGACTTCCTTACATTCCGTTTGTGTCCCCTGGATGAACACTACTCCCTTTTTTCCAGGATTAATAGTGACCATTGTTTAATTAATCATCTACATGGGGGGGGGGGGGGGGGGGGGTTGTATGGTTGTGTGTGGTGGCCTGTGTTCTGTGTATGAAGACAATGTTGTCTTATTTTATTGGACTGTTGGTGGTATTTTCTAAAAATATATTTAATTGTCAATTAATGCTTAACCACTTGCTTACTGGGCACTTAAACCCCCCTCAGTCCCAGACCAATTTTCAGCTTTCAGCGCTGATGCACTTTGAATGACAATTGCGCGGGCATACAACACTGTACCCAAATGACATTTTTATCATTTTTTTCCCACAAATAGAGCTTTCTTTTGGTGGTATTTAGTTACAGCTCGGAGTTTTATTTTTTGCTAAACAAACAAAAAAAGATGCAAAAAAATAAAAAAAAATAAATCATGTTTTAATAGTTTGTTATAAAATTTTGCAAACGGGTCATTTTTCTCCTTCATTGAAGTGCGCTGATTAGGCGGCACTGATGGCTGCATTGGTGGGCACTGATGGGCTGCATTGGTGGGCACTGATGGGCTGCATTGGTGGGCACTGATGGGCTGCACTGGTGGGCACTGATAGGCATAGTTAAGGCGGCACTAATAGGCACAGATAAGGCGGCACCGATGGGCACAGATAAGGCGGCACTGATGGGCAAAGATGGGCACAGATAAGATGGCATGGATGGGTGGCACGGATAAGTGGCACGGATGGGTGGCACGGATGGGCACTGATAGGTACCACTGATAGATGGGACTGATGGGCACTGATAGGTGGCACTGATAGGTGGCTCTGATAGGTGGCACTGCTGGGCACTGATGGGCGGCACTGCTGGGCACTGATGGGCGGCACTGCTGGGCACTGATGGGCGGCACTGGGTCGCAGCACCTTTGAGGCAGATTGTGGGCACTGTGGGTGGCACTGTTGGTGGCACTGCTGGATGGCACTGTGGGTGGCATTGTGGGTGGCACTGTAGGTAGCACTGTGGGCACTATGGGCACTGATGGGGGGCACTGATGGGGGGCACTTACTTTTATTCAGGATGGCACGGCGGTGGGCAGGTGGGCACTGGCAGGGGGCAGGTGGTCAGCTGTATTGCTGGCCGTGATCGGGACTGATGTCCCGATCACAGCCGCCGGTGATCGGCTTTTTTTTTCTCTCCTCGCGCTGTCAGCGCGAGGAGGAATAATAGCCGATTACCGGCTCCGTTCTATCACATGATCAGCTGTCATTGGCTGACAGCTGATCACGTGATAAGGGGTCGGGATCGACCCCTTGCACGGATCGGTGATCAGGCGAGTCTCACGGACTCGCCGATCACAGAGCGCGCCGCGCGCGCCCCTCAGGGGGCGCGCAGGCCGCTCGTATCCGGGACGACGTCAATAGCGTAGTCCCGGAAATGTAGGTCCGCGCTGATGCCGTCATTTGGCAATAGCGCGGATCAGTAGTGGTTAAGTGAATTTGCATAAATAACTTTATATTCTCTTGCTTAATTGCCTGTTCCTCTCTGAAGAATAGCTTTTTTGGAACTGCTCTTTCAGTTCCTATATTTTTTCTTATAGAGTTACAGAGGAGGTCTAATGCTAAAATTATTGCTCTTGCTCTGGCAATACCTCACATGTGTGATTTTAACACTGTTTACATATGCGGGCACGACTTACTTGTGCGTTATCTTTGCTGCACAAGCTTGTGGGTACTGGGGCGCTTTCAATTATTTTTTTCTTATTTTTTTTTTTACATTGTCACTTTCATAAAAAAATGTGATCACTTGTATTATAAACATCCCTTGTGACAGCAAGAGGTGGTGACAGGTGCTCTTTATGGAGGGATCGGGGGTCTAAAAGAGCCCAAATCCCTCCTTTGCACTTCAAAGTATTCAGATCGCCAAAAATGGTGATTCTGAATACTGTCATTTTCATTTAAAACCGGCGCTGTTAGCAGAAAACTCAAAGTGACGTTGTGACGTCCCCCCCAATGCCTATAGAAAGAAGACTAAACAAATAACAACACAAATACAGGGATACAGATCAAGCTAATAACATGCATAACAAACTTTTTTTGTGATCAGCAGTTGGTGCAAACTCACATTTGCATGATTTATAATGTGATTTCTTGGGGTTCCATTATGTGAAACCCATCAAAAATGTTAGCACTGGTGAAAAAGGAAGTTTAGCACCACAACATATAAACTTCTAGCCAGCTAGCAGGATTGGGAATCAAACCCAGAAACTCAGTGCTGCAAGGCTGAAGCTCTAGGCCAGGCATGTCCAAAGTCCGGCCGTGGGCCAATCGTGGACATATATATCTTTTGCGCCAGGGGCCATACAAGATATATGTGCTTGCTGCCTTGGAGGGGACAGGGAGGAGGCGGGGTGAGTGCCATACACACAGGAGTATTTTGTGTTTACATGGCAGCCTCTGTAATAGGAAGTCCCGTCTCTGGCGCTGCCATTGGAAGACTGTTCTGTCTATCAAAGAAGGCGGGACTTTCTATTAAAGAGACCACCGAGAAAACGTGTATGTAATCTTTTGGCGCTTATCCTGTCCCCTCCCTGTCCCTTCCCAGGCTGAAGATGGATGGGCATTAATCAGTTTGCACTGATGGCAATGGTGAGTCTGCATTCATGGGAATGGGGATGCTGCATTCCTAGCAATGCTGGGTTCTGCAATCCAGGCAATGGTGGGGCTGCATTCCTGGCAATGGTGGGTGCTGCATTCCTGGCAATGGTGGGTGCTGCATTCCTGGCAATGGTGGGGCTGCATTCTTTGCAATGGTGGTGCTGCATTCATGGCACTTGTGAGGCTACATTCATGGTAATGGTGGTGCTGCAGATGGGCACTGACCCTTATTTTGCTTCACAGTTCTTTATTTAAAATTTAAGTTAAGTTTTTTTCCTGAAACTTCCCTCTTAAAGTGAAGATGTGTGTTATACGCCAATAAATACAGTATATCCAAATAACATGCCCAAGCTCATCTCTTTACTCACACAAATCCACAAAGAGGATTATTTTTGGGCACTGTATTAGAACACACTTAGACCACATTTGGTTCCAAGAATATCAGGCAAAATGGTCTACCCACTCGCAGGTTCACTTTATCAAATCTGGTCCTCTTTGAAAAAAAGTTTGGACACAAATACACATAAATACACATAATTACTGCAATTCTTTGGACATATAGGTGGTGGAATGACATCAGTCAGGAGATATTCTTCTTGAATTATTCTGGAATATTTGGTGGTTCTTGGTGTGTGAGTGTAGAATAATAATGTTACCCTCTGATTTTTGGGAATGCCATTTTTATATCTGATGTTGGTACACATATCCCATTTTGTGGACTCAAATTATGATTATAATTTCAGCCAGAGCCCTGACTTAAACCCAATCGAGCATCTCTAGAGAGACCTAAAAATGGCTGTCCACCAACGCTTATCATCCAACCTGACAGAACTGGAGAGGATCTGCAAGGAGGAATGGGAGAGGATCCCCAAATCCAGGTGTGAAAAACTTGGTCCATCTCTCCCAAAAAGACTCATGGCTGTATTAGATCAAAAGGGAGCTTCTACTAAATACTGAGCAAAGGGTCTGAATACTTAGGACCATGTGATATTTCAGTTTTTCTTTTTTAATAAATCTGCAAAAATGTCAACAATTCTGTGTTTTTCTGTCAATATGGGGTGCTGTGTGTACATTAATGAGGAAAACAATCAACTTAAATGATTTTAGCAAATGGCTGCAATATAACAAAGAGTGACAAATTTAAGGGGGTCTGAATACTTTCCGTTCCCACTGTACATGACTATTATTACAAGGTTCTAGGAGATACACCTTTTATATTTTTATTGTAATAATATTTATGGTTGAAGCAGTGTATGAGACCTGAATGTTTTTTGTATTGTATGTCTCTTTTGTTCATTGTTAGTTCATTGAATGTATACTGAGATAGCTTTTTTTATAGTGATAAATTGTGTTGTTATCTTTAGCTAAAATGAATAAAAAGAATTTAAACATGTACAAATCCTAATGAGCCATGGAGGACTTTTTTGAGAATGGTTTCCAGGTTGCATCCCTCAGATAAACCCAGGCTGGCAACAGCTGACATCAACGGGATACAGCAAGCAGGAGAAGTGGTCAGAGGCAACTCAGGTCATTAACAGGTATCAGAAACTGTAAGGCTATGTTTACACTTGCAGTTGTAGGGACGTAATAAAACATGCTTGAGCTATGTTTTTTACCAACCCCCCAAATATTCCCTCTTAAGCAGCAAAGGAAGTATATGGGGTATACAAAAATGGTCCCCCATTGTGTTCGGTGGCCAGTTCTACCCACTGAACTTATTCAACTGGTGATTTAGGATCTTAAGGGCTAAAACAAGTCTAAATTGAACTATGGATTGCTCTTCAAAAGATGCAAAAAGAGAAAATTTAAACAAAAGAGAAAATCAGGTAGGTAGGTCACAAGAACTATAGTCTGGGGCGTAAAGCCCTGGGGTCAACGGGGACAGCGCCTGGGTGTGTACACATGCCATGTCTGTGATGCTTTGCATTGCAGCAGCGGCAGGAACTATACCTCTGTAGCTCCTATCAGGCGCTATCACTCGTGACCCATTCAAGTGAATAGAGCTGCTGTGCAACCCCCCACAGTTGCAGCATGATAGTGTGGAGATCAGGAGGTTAAAGAAAGTGGTGAGGGCTCGGAGTCAATACAACGTCTCATTGCACCTGTCAAGCAAGCCCTTGGAAGTTTTCACTTAGGCTTCTTGCTGGAGCTAAGCAGTCTCTTATACAGCACTCAAGGTATAGTTTCATAGTTAGTAAGGTTGAATAAAGACACCAGTCCATCCTGAGTGAGTGTCTACAATTGTCCCTATCCCTGTACATTGTACACTCACATCAGTCCCTACCCTCAAGGCCACAATCCAAGGTCCCCATTCATATACTAGGGCCAATTTTGGACAGAAGCCAATTAGCCTACCTGCATGTCTTTGAAATGTGGGAGGAAACTGGAGTACCTGGAGGAAACCCGCACAGGGAGAACATGCAAACTACAGGCAGGTAGTGTCGTGGTTGGGATTTGAACCAGTGACTCTTCTTACTGCTAGGTGAGAGTGCTAACCACTACACCACTGTGCCGCCCCAAATTAATAGGTTTAGAAGGTTAGTTACAGGTGTGAATGGAAATAGACCAGAAGAAAGAAGATAAAAGGAGAATTTAATAAAGGACTCGTCAAAGACCATCTCCTGTCATTTTTAACACTTTTGTCACTTTTTGGTGAAATGGTAGAGGTACTTTTGTACCCCCTTACCATTTCACACGGGGGGGAGGCCGGGATCTGGGGGTCCCCTTGTTAAAGGGGGCTTCCAGACTCTGATAAGCCCCCCACCTGCAGACCCCCACAACCACCAGCCAGGGTTGTGGGGATAAGGCCCTTGTCCTCATCAACATGGGGACAAGGTGCTTTGGGGGGGACCCCAAAGCATCCTCCCAATGTTGAGGGCATGTGGCCTGATACAGTTAAGGAGGGGGTCGCTCTCTGGCCCACCCCTTTTCCTGCTGCCTGCCAGGTTGCGTGCTCAGATAAGGGTCTGGTATGGATTTTGAGGGGGACCCCCACGCCATATTTTTTTGGGGCACGGGGTTCCCCTTAAAATCCATGCCAGACCTGAAGGGCCTGGTATGGATTTTGAGGGGGACCCCCATGCCATTTTTTTTTGGCGCGGGGTTCCCCTTAATATCCATACCAGACCTGAAGGGCCTGGTATGCTCTTGAAGGGGAACCCATGCCGTGTTTTTTTTTACATTAAAGTCATGTTGTAAGTCGCACTGTGATTCACACTCAAGTCACGTCCAAGTTGCCTCCCAAAGTCACGCTGGAAGTCATATTGCCCCTGTGTGAATGGACTGTTATGATACAAGTTCAATAGACACAGATTGTTATTGTCAGGCCGCGTACACACGTGGGGACTGTTCGCCCAACTTTGTCCGTCAAACAGTTTCAGCAAACAGTCCGCTCAAAATTAGCATGGACGGACATGGCCACACACGACGAACGAACAGTTTGCTGAAACCGTGCGCGATGACGTGAACGGCACGTACGACGGGACGAAAAATACGACGTCCTATACACTGCATTATAACTTTCGGCGTGTAAATCCTTTCTGAGCGTGCGCGGAACTTAGTTTGACGAACAAGCCTACACACGAGGGGACTGTTCGCTGAAACAAAGTTTCAGTGGACAGTTTTTCGGAAATTCCGAAAAACCTTGTTCAGCGGACTGTTCGCTGAAACTGTCCGCTGAAAGCCCACACACGAGTGGACTGTCCGCCGAAACACTGTTCAGCGGACAAAGTTGGGCGAACAGTCCCCGCGTGTGTACGCGGCCTCAGAGTCACATCGAATCTCCTATCTGTATCGAACTGTGTCAAAACTAAAATGAAAATAAAGCATTTATTTATGTCCGATCTTTCGTTTTTCTGATTCTGTGCTTTCGTTATCGTTTGTCAAAATGATAACGAAAATACCTGAAATTTTGACGAAAATGCATTCGGACGAAAACTAATGCACATGTCTAGTAGGGACTGGAGGAGAGGGTTGGTAGACACTGAGTGGTTGGTAAGGTGGATAAGTCTGGCAGCAACATTCATGATAGACTGAAGAGGGGATAGCCTATGGAAAGGCAGGCCAATGAGAAGGGAGTTGCAATAGTCAAGGCGAGAGATAACAAGGGAGTGAATGAGGAGCTTGGTGGTTTCATTTGTTCAAAAGGGTAGAATTTTAGGGATGCTACGGAGGTGAATTCTGCAAACTTTTGACAACGATTGGACCTGGGACTAAAATGACAAGTCAGAGTCTAGGATTACACCTAATACCCTGGCGCGAGGGGAGGGCCTGATGGTTGCATTGTTGATTTTGATGGAAAAGTCATGGAGGGGTGCTTTTAATATAGTTTCACTATTTTCCCTGCAGGGTGCACATTACTGAGTGATTTACATATATTGCATCAGTTTGACCATTTAGCGCTACTCTTTCACCTCTAGCTACAGGTGTGACTGCGAATTTCCCATCAGATAATTATACCCAAGACCACTATGGGACATATCTACTGTATGGAACTTTTAGGGCCCTTTTACACAGGTGCCTTCCATTCCGATCAGCAGGGGATCTGTGAATGGATTCCCTGCTGATCAGAGCCAAGCAGGGCAGGTGACAGGTCCATGTCTGCTCAGTTTATGCAGAGCCCACTCTTTTCTATGGTCCACTGTTTGCAGGCCCATCAGTCCATAGGAATGCATGGACCTTCTGATCAGGTCCACCTGAAAAACTGCTAAGTGGACCATATCGGATCGCCCATGTGAAAGGGCCCTAAAGTTCAAAACATGTGAATGCCAGGCTAGGGTGCAGCAGAATCTAAATGAGACACAGTAGTATCTTACTGAGAAGCATCAGGAGCATTGACAGGATCTGTTCATCTGTAGTGAGCAGTAACAAGTGTTCATAACTGATAAAACTCTGCAATGCCAGTCACAGAGATTTCAAGCTCTAAGTGGTAAAGGCACCACTAATCTTGAAATGAACAAGCTAAAATTTTTTAGCTCATGTGAAAGACCCATTAATCACATTGACAGCTAGGTAAAGTTCACACATCTGAAACAGAAATTGAGATATTTGTTTAATTTTGCTATACAGAAAATTGTTCCGTATTAGCTGCTGTGTCTTAAGGCATTTATTTGGTAGTTCATTTTCTTCTCTGAGATTACTGGACAAAAAAGTCAACGACGTATAAAAACAATTACTTTCCACACTACCAGTGGCGGCTGGTGCTCAAACAAACTGAAAAATTAAAGTGATTGTAAGGGTTCGTTTTTTTTTTTTTTAATAACAAACATATACTTACCTCCACTGTGCAGCTTGTTTTGCGCCACAAACCTGCTCTTATGGGGTCCCCTGGCAGCTCTCACGGCTCCACTCCACGTCAGATAACCCCCTGGGAGAAGCGCTCTCCCAGGGGATTACCTTGGGGGTGCGCTCCCGAGTCCTGCATTCGGCGTCCATAGAGGCTGAATGCAGGACTTGGCCCCGGCGCCCGCATCATTGAATTTGGTTGACAGCAGTGGGAGCCAATGGCTGCGCTGCTATCAATCTATCCAATCAAGAGCTGAGAACTCTGGGCAGAGAGACATCGCTTCCTCGTGGGTCAAGTTCCAGGGCCGAGGGGACTGGTGGGCCGGTCAATGCCAGGTGTTTTTTCACCTGAATGCATAGGATGCATTCAGGTGAAAAAAAACACATAGGTTTACAAACCCCTTTAAACTGTTAGTAATGCAAGACTGTAAATAGCCATTGATCAGGTGATTATGTATCATTACTGCTAGATAAAACCATGCTCATCATATGCAGCCTCACTGTGCCCATCAAATACAGCCTCACTGTGCCCATCAATTGCAGCCTCACTGTGTCCATCAATTGCAGGTGCATAGGCATTGATAATTCTCCCCCTATTGCACTTCCATTATACTGGCTAGTTGATGACCTAACAACCAAAGACACCACAAAGCCTAGACAAAAGAAGAGTCTAAAGCTGATTATACATTTCAATTTATGTGTGGCCAATGCGGTTGAACATAAATTGATCTACTGATTGATTTTGATTGATCAGTGCTGCAGGCAGTAGACTGCAGTGCTGATCTCTGTATTCTGGCTGCAGGGAAGTCTCCTTGTTATCAGAATAAAATGACACAGCGAAAAGGATTCACCCATCCAGATAGAATGTGGGGGTATTGGGTCAGTTTTTTTTGTTCAGTGAAAAAAACTGACCCATCTATGGCCAGCTTAGGCCAGGAAATATTGAGCTCTAGTTGTAAGAATTCTCTAGACAAACAAAGGTAAATAATAAAGATACATAAAAAAAAAAACAGACAAGCGCACAGAATAACAAAGCAAAACATATTCTGCTGGGAGAACTGTTGAGCAGTGTTAGAACAAGTTGACGTATTGATGTAGTACACAGTAAGTAAAAAGGTCAGATTAGATTTCCAGGCGGACTATTTTGTTTTGTTGTCCATACATCATTGAACACTGGGTCACCTTTGGACACTCTTGACATTGAACAGTAGTTATATCGGCCTGGTGTATGACGGGAGTGGTTAATGTTATTTAAAGTGTATTTCCACTTTTGCAGCTAAATTGGGATAACACCTACAGAATTTAAATAAATTCTAACAGCTTAAAAAAACAATATTAAAAATTTTCTGCTTACCTTTTCAAATGCTTTTCAGAAAACTCCAGGACTTTTATTCCTTAGCTTCCTTTTCTTATGCTTTAACCACTTTCAGACCGGACCATTTTGCTGGTAAATGACCAGAGGTCTTTTTACACTTTGGCACTGCGCTGCTTTAACTGGTAATTGCGCGGTCATGCAATGTTGTACCCAAACAAAATTTGCGTCCTTTTCTTCCCACAAATAGAGCTTTCTTTTGATGGTATTTGATTGCCTCTGCGATTTTTATTTTTTGCGATATAAACGTAAAAAGACCGCAAATTTTGAAAAAAAATGATATTTTCTACTTTTTGTTATTAGAAAAATCCAATAAACTCAATTTTAGTCATACATTTAGGCCAAAATGTATTCAGCCACATGTCTTTGGTAAAAAAAAAGTCAATAATTGTATATTTATTGGTTTGCGCAAAAGTTGTCACATCTACAAACTAAGGTACGTTTTCTGGAATTTACGCAGCTTTTAGTTTACGACTGCCTATCTCATTTCTTGAGGTGCTAAAATGGCAGGGCAGTACAAAACCCCCCCAAATGACCCCATTTTGGAAAGTAGACCCCCTAAGGAAATTGATAAGAGGCATGTTGAGCCCATTGAATATTTTATTTTTTTGCCTCAAGCGATTGAATAATGACAAAAAAAAAAATTTTTTTTTTTTTTTACACAAAGTTGTCACTAAATGATATATTGCTCACACATGCTATGGGCGTATGTGAAATGACACCCCAAAATAAATTCTGCTGCTTCTCCTGAGTACGGGGATACCACATATGTGGGACTTTTTGGGAGCCTAGCCGCGTACGGGGCCCCGAAAACCAAGCACCGCCTTCAGGCTTTCTAAGGGCGTAAATTTTTGAGTTCACTTCTCACTACCTATTACAGTTTTGAAGGCCATAAAATGCCAAGATGGCACAAAACCCCCACAAATGACCCCATTTTAGAAAGTAGACACCCCAAGCTATTTGCTGAGAGGCATGTTGAGTTCATGGAATATTTTATATTTTGCCACAAGTTGCGGGAAAATTACAAACTTTTTTTTTTTTTTTTTTTTTTTCACAAAGTTGTCACTAAATGATATATTGCTCACGCATGCCATGGGCATATGTGAAATGACACCCCAAAATAAATTCTGCTGCTTCTCCTGAGTACGGGGATACCACATATGTGGGACTTTTTGGGAGCCTAGCCGCGTACGGGGCCCCGAAAACCAAGCACCGCCTTCAGGCTTTCTAAGGGCGTAATTTTTTGATTTCACTCCTCACTACCTATTACAGTTTTGAAGGCCATAAAATGCCAAGATGGCACAAAACCCCCACAAATGACCCCATTTTAGAAAGTAGACACCCCAAGCTATTTGCTGAGAGGCATGTTGAGTCCATGGAATATTTTATATTTTGCCACAAGTTGCGGGAAAATTACAAACTTTTTTTTTTTTTTTTTTTTTTCACAAAGTTGTCACTAAATGATATATTGCTCACGCATGCCATGGGCATATGTGAAATGACACCCCAAAATAAATTCTGCTGCTTCTCCTGAGTACGGGGATACCACATATGTGGGACTTTTTGGGAGCCTAGCCGCGTACGGGGCCCCGAAAACCAAGCACCGCCTTCAGGCTTTCTAAGGGCGTTACAGTTTTGAAGGCCATAAAATGCCAAGATGGCACAAACCCCCCCCAAATGACCCCATTTTGGAAAGTAGACACCCCTAAATTTAGGGGTACACTAGTGAGACTAGGTAATAAATGGCGGGTGCCCTGAAACTATAAAAAAAATAACTAACCAACCAGCGTCACCTGTAACAGTTATATGGTGATCACTGGTGAAAGGGTTAACTAGGGGGCAATTAGGGGGCTTTATGCGGTAGTATATGGGGGTCCCTGGCGCTATAAAAAGCTGCAGCGAACCTAAATACCTACCTGCCTAACTAGCGTCACCTGTGACACTAATACAGCGATCAGAAAAACGATCGCTTATTAGGCTGGGTTCACACTGGAGCGATGCGGGAACGCCACGAATGCGCGGCGGGTTCCCGCATCGCATGCCTCCCGGCGGCAGTTCACACTGCCCTATGCGAACTGCTGGGAGTGTCAGTGAAATGTTACTGACACCCCCAGATCAGTTCGCATATCGCAGTGCGATCTGCAAACTCGGATCGCATGGTGTGAACACCCATGCGATCCGATTCTGCTGCGGGCCAAAAAAAGGGTCCCGTGCGAATTTGCGGCGGGTGCGGCGGGTGCGGCGAATGGCTGAACTCGAATCGCACAGAGATCGGATGTGATTTGCACTGCAGTGCGGTGCGAATCACATCCGTTCTCATAAACCGCTGCAATGTGAACCCAGCCTTAGTGACACTGGCGACGGGGGGTGATCACGGGGTTAAACCTTTATTGGGGGGGTTAGGGGGGTACCTTAGAACTAAAGGGGGCTAACCCTAACTGCCCTAACAGTTATTAGTCACAAATGACACCCGCCGGGTGATCAGGGGGTTAAACCTTTATTAGGTAATAAATGGCGGGTGCCCTGAAACTATAAAAAAAGAACTAACCAACCAGCGTCACCTGTAACAGTTATATGGTGATC
The DNA here is from genome assembly GCF_037356315.1 of Lithobates pipiens. NCBI lineage: Eukaryota > Metazoa > Chordata > Amphibia > Anura > Ranidae > Lithobates > Lithobates pipiens. The sequence continues at coordinate 162,126,950 of NW_027507748.1, read as the reverse complement.
ACTGGTGAAAGGGTTAACTAGGGGGCAATCAGGGGGCTTTATGCGGTAGTATATGGGGGTCCCTGGCGCTATAAAAAGCTGCGGCGAACCTAAATACCTACCTGCCTAACTAGCGTCACCTGTGACACTAATACGGCGATCAGAAAAATGATCGCTTATTAGGCTGGGTTCACACTGGAGCGATGCGGAAACGCCGCGAATCCGCGGCGGGTTCCCGCATCGCATGCCTCCCGGCGGCAGTTCACACTGCCCTATGGGAACTGCTGGGAGTGTCAGTGAAATGTTACTGACACCCCCAGATCAGTTCGCATATCGCAGTGCGATCTGCAAACTCGGATCGCATGGTGTGAACACCCATGCGATCCGATTCTGCTGCGGGCCAAAAAAAGGGTCCCGTGCGAATTTGCGGCGGGTGCGGCGGGTGTGGCGGGTGCGGCGGGTGCGGCGAATGGCTGAACTCGAATCGCACAGAGATCGGATGTGATTTGCACTGCAGTGCGGTGCGAATCACATTCGTTCTCATAAACCGCTGCAATGTGAACCCAGCCTTAGTGACACTGGCGACGGGGGGTGATCACGGGGTTAAACCTTTATTGGGGGGGTTAGGGGGGTACATTAGAACTAAAGGGGGTTAACTCTAACTGCCCTAACAGTTATTACAGTCACAAATGACACCAATGCAAAAAAAAAAAAAAAAAAAAAAAAAAATGACATTGGTGTCACTGTGACTGGGGGGCAGGGGTAATTGGGGGGGTGATCGGGGGGTAAAGGGGGGGTGTGAGTGTGCCTGGCATGTTCTACTGTGTGTGTGAGTGTTGGTGCAACTTACTGATCCGCTCTCCTCCGTGTCGGAACGAAAAATACCGACACGGAGGAGAGAATACATCACTTCCTCTCCTGTGTTTACATTACAGGAGAGGAAGTGATGTCACCGGGGATTTCTATTCGTCGGGAGCGATCGCGAGGGGGTGGCCATGAATGAATGGCCGTCCCCTCGTCCGGGATCGCTCCCGAACGAATACCGACCGCCGCAGGCACCGGGCGGGGGCCCGATCGGGCCCCCGACCCGCGGGAGGCAAGGGACGTACATGTATGTCCTTATGCCTGCCCGTGCCATTGTACCGACGTACATCGGCGTGCGGCGGTCGGCAACTGGTTAAAGGGGGCTGTGGGAATAAAGTATAACTAAAGGCATTTTTTTTTTTGGACAGAGTGGACATTGATTAAAACACCTATGATGTTTTTATTGCTGTCTGTGCCCCCATTAGAGAGAGTCACTATCTCAATTAGTCCTGTTTACCATTGTAATGAAAGAAAGTAAAAGAACATCCTAAATTATTATTATACAGTGGTTATAACCCTCCCTTACTCTGCCAAAATGAGAAAAAGCTTTTGTCTACATTAGGGTTGACAATAATTAGGTCAGTCTGTACTGTGCTAGCAGATTTTTCCTGATGAAGGATTAAAGACCTAGAAGCTGGTCTTCTGTATTGAAGGTTAAAGAGGTTGTAAACCTCAATTTTCAAGTTGTACCTATAGGTAAGCCTATAATAAGGCTTACCTATAGGCAGTGTTGGTCATCTTACTTTAAAAAAGTAATTAGTTAAGTTACAAATTACTTCTCCCAAAAAGTAATTGCATTAGTAACTCGGCTACTACATTGGAAAAGTAATTAGTTATTCAGCAAAGTAACTGTGACAGGGGTGGCAGCGGTGGTACTTGAGGGGGTGGCAGCGGTGGTACTTGGGGGGGTGGCAGTGGTGGTAGTGTACTTGGGGGATTGGCAGTGGTGGTGGTGTACAGTACTTGGGGGGGTGGCAGTGGTGGTACTTGGGTGGGTGGCATGCAGCGGTGGTACTTGGGGGGGTGGCAGCGGTGGTGGTACCATCCTCTCCCACCATCACCGCTGCCTCTTACTGATCCCCCACTACCACTGATCTCATCCCTACCGTATCCCCCATCACCTCTGTTGTCGAAGTGATGGTGGGTGGGTAGGGATGGGATCAGTAAGAAGCAGAGGTGGTGGAGGACTTGGGATGGATCGATTGCACTGCAATTCGAATAGTCAGACAGTCACTTACTTGAATGCCTCCAGGGATGCCTTTCCTCATGGGGAGAGAGAGAGACCCTCCCTTTCACTCGATTGGTGTCAGCTGGTCAGCTGACTTCATTTTTCCGTGTCCCCCCCGCTTCCCTACATTCTCTGTCTCTGGATAGGCAGGGTGGGATGGGGCAGTCCAAACAGTCTCTCTGAGTCTCAGCCTCTTCTCAGCTCAGCAGGCGAAAGTCCCCTCCCCGCTGCGGAATGAACGGCCAGGCAGCACGGCCACGGTGGGCCTCCCGGGCGGTAGTTGTAATTGCGGTAACGCCGCCCAAGTAATGGGAACTGAGTTACCATGAGGGGAAGAGTAATCAGTTAGATTACTCGTTACCCTCTAAAGTAACTGCGTTATTTTAACTGAGTTACTTACATCACTGCCTATAGGTACAGTAAACATCTTCTAAACATGCACCGTTTAGGAGATATTTACTTTGTCATTGGCGCATGTGCTGTGAAGAAACAGCCCTCTGTGCCGTTTCTTCACGAGAGAGTGACGTGACTAGCATGCATGTGCGCAAGTGACATCATGTGACTCCAACCAGAGTCCGTGGCCTCAGAAGGAAGAGGGGCAAACATGTATGCAGCCTCCAGCGGGGACAGCGTGGGCTTTGTTTGCAGGTAAGTGTTATATAATGTACTAGTATGCAGGGAACATGCATATGCATGGGGGTTTACTTCCTCTTTAATAAGGGAAAACTCAGTGTGAAATTATGCAGTGGCTTTTAACTTGTTCAGAGGCTTGCTTCAAACAAACACCTAGGGCAATAAGAAAAAAAATACTTTTAGGTATGTGAATGGGAACAGGTAACAAATATATAGTGGTGCTTTCTCAAGTCTGACTGCTAAAGTGGAAATACACTCTAAAGCAGAACTAAAATCTGCAGCTTCAGTTAGGGGTGTACATGCAAGGGTTGCTGTTGTGCCTGGCCCTATGCTCTGGGGGGCCCTATGCAACCCCCTCTGTACACCTAGATAGGAGGGGAACCGATCCCTCCATGTAGCCACTGAATGCCCACTTATCCTTCTCTCCCTCCCGCAGACATTTAGCGGCTGCAGGAGGGAAATGGAGGGCTATGGTTCCTCCACATGCTGCTCCTGCTGCCTCTCTATCACTGTCCTTCTGTCCTGGGCTCATGTGTACTTCCCTGGCCACCCTGCCCCCCTGCAGCACTGCCAGGTTTCCCCCTCCCACCTCCTGCCAGCTTCTGTGAGGGATCTGTCAGGATGGAGAGTGAGGAAGGAGCCGGTCATTTCCTGGCCCCTTCCTTGTCTTAATGAATAGAGTCATTGATCAGTACCGATCACTGACTGGGTTTTTTTTTTTATTAATGTATAGCTGGAACATAGCAAACTGTGTTTACTATGCCCCAGTTTATGATTGAACAGGAAACTCTGCACAGAGCTATTCCTGTTCATTAATTCTGTGCAGCTGAGGCTGCAAAGAAAGGGACTGATAAATCTGTCCTCAGTCCCTTTCTCTGTTTCAAAAGTGAGACATCAGGGGTCTGTTTAGACCCCTGATATTTCACCAAAATTCTCAAATGGAGGTCCTAAATTTTTTTTAAAGAATAAAAAAAAAAAGTAGAAAAATAAAAACAACAAAAATAAAAAACTGCTCCCTTGTCATCCTTGATATCTTCACCAGTCTTTTGGGGTCATCATCTTCTTTGCATCTTGGAGTTTATTCAGGCCAGCATTGAGGCATATCAGGATAGTACTCAGTTGTGCATATGTTCTACACAGGGGGGCACAAATTCTGCACAGTACAAAAGTGATCAGGCAGCTGTAGAGCCACCCAGAACACGTTTACAAAAAGGCTGTGGAGCAATTCAGAAACAGCCTCATGGCTGCTTTAAATCCCACTATGAAGAAGAAGAGTGAAAAAGAACCTGTCTACCAAACTACAACAGACTAATATAAAATTAAGAATAACTTATACATAGCATAAATTCTGACAAAAAATGGAAAGTGCATTTATCACATTACTATTTCAACCTATGAAACACCATACATACAAATGGGTGGCCGCTATGAAACACCATATATCATGCAAATAGGTGACCCCACCCCCTCTGACTCCACGTGATGTCAGAGGAAGGCAGGGTTACCCGTTTACGTCACCAACTGGCCCCGCCTTCAGCTATATAACAGCTGTCATCAAGAAGAAGCATCACTCGGCGGGAGCCTCCCATGGAGGCGGAGCTATTGCAGTTTTTATTTTTTCAGTTCATCGGATGAGATGGATTTACATCATGGGACATTTTTTCATTTTTACTATTTTTGACACTTTTTTGTGAATTGGTAGGGGTACAATGTACCCGTTACCAATTCACATAGTGGGGGGGCGGCGATAAGCCCCTGCCCGCAGACCCCACAACCACTGAGCAAGGGTTGTGTGGATGAGGCCCTTGTCCCCATCAACATGGGTACAAGGTGCTTTGGGGGTGACTCCAAAGCACCCCCCTAGTTTGAGGGCATGTGGCCTGGTATGGTTCAGGAGGGGGGAGTGCTCTTTCATCCCCCCTCTTTTCCCACAGCCTGCCAGGTTGTGTGCTCAGATAAGGGTCTGGTATGGATTTTGGGGGGACCTCATGCCATTTTTTCAATTTTGGCTCAGGGTTCCTCTTAAAATCCATGGTATGAATTTTAGGGGGACCGCTAAGCCTTTTTTTTTAATTTGGCACAAACCTGAAGGGCCTGGAAGGGATTTTGGGGGGACCCCACAGAATTTTTTTTTCAATTTTGGTTTGTGGTTCGCCTTAATATTCATACCAGACCCAAAGGGCCTGTTTTTTTCAATGAGTTTTATCTATATTGCTGAGACCTGACAATTCATTACAGCCGCAATCAGTTTTCAATCACTTTTTTTCCTTTAGAAATGTAATTTTGCTGTGGAACTGTTCTAAACACGGGAAAAATTGCCACTTTACAGGCATACTATAGACACCCCCCAGGATATTTAAAGGAATATTTCATTTTTATTGTTTCACTTTAAGCATTAATAAAATCACTGTGTCAGAAAACATGAAATCAGGCTGAGACAGAAGTATAGTTAAATCACACTTGTTTAATAATAAAAGTAAAAAGAACAAACATAGCCAAAACATAGTCAAAGTTCAGTAACCGGAACAGATAGTCAGCCAAGCCAGAAGTCAGGGATCAATGTAGTGGAACAGCAAGCAGGATCTGGAGCCAGAAGGGATGTCAGCAAAGAAAGTCTTGAACAGGCTTGCAGGAGATTCTGTGATGTTGACCAAGGTGAAGGCAGAGCTCCTCTGGACTGGACGGCTTAAGGCTCCATGCACACTGGAGCTCATAAACTGCAGTTTATTGGAGTTTGGGCATTTTTTTTAAAAAGCCCATAAACTCCACTCTATGTTAGCCATGTGTCCATGCACACATGGACGTTTTTTAGCTTTAATGAGCAGTGGAGTTTATGGTTTTTTTTCTGAACGCCAGAAATTCGCGTTCAAAGTGCCGTTTTTCCCAGCCAAAAAAAATAAATCGCCGATAAATGCACATAAACGCTCATAAACGCTCATAAACACACGTTAATTAGTGTTCGCCATTCTATTTTTTAAATGCATTGTGGGAGTTTGGAATGCACTGTGGGATTTTTGGAGTGTCCTCTGTGTATTTTTATTAAAAAACGCCAATAAACGGTAGTGCTCATAAACGCTCATAAACGCTAGTACAAAACACTGTTAAAAGCACGTTTTTTTCAACCAGCGTTTTCTGCCAGCAATCTGGCGTCCATAAAAAGCTTTTTTGGGCTTCAGTGTGCATGGAGCCTAAATAGGCAGGACTGACAAGCAGGATATCATAAACAGCTGAGTAACTGTGGAGAGATAAGAGCTGACAATTAGCCGACAGCTGAGCAGCCAGCTCAGAGAAGGAAGGGCTGAGCCCAGCCCTGACACACTGCTCCTGAAAAAAACTTCAGATTTTAAAACTTTTTTTGCATTGATACATGTCCCCTGGAGCAGGACCCGGGTCCCCAAACAATTTTATGACAATAACTTCCATATAAGCCTTTAAAATTAGCACTTTTGGTTTTTCATGTTAGTATCCCATAGACTTTAACAGTGTTAGGCGGCTTTCGAATTTGCCACGAACACCTCATGATGTTTGCTGTCCTGCTAACTGGCAAACACCTGATGTTTGACTCGAACTTACATTAGACTCGAACATCAGGCTCATTCCTAGTGAAGATGACCTGACAACTTTCATCATAGTGTGACATTAGGGGAAATATCAACTAACAAAAAATGGCTACAAAAATGTGCCCAAATCTGAAGTGTGCATGTATAATAAAGTATATACAGTCAGTAGAAGTGTAAAAAAAAAACATGTACCAGACTAATGTAAAAACAAGAATACCCTACTGTATAAATAACAAAATTATGATAAAAAATGTAAATAGCATTTATCACATTACTTATATTTTGCACTTAACCACTTCAGCTCCGGACCAATAAACACCTTAAGGACCAGAGGTCTTTTTGCAATTTCGCACTGCGCTGCTTTAACTGGTAATTGCGCGGTCATGCAATATTGCACCCAAACGAAATTTGCGTCCTTTTCTTCCCACAAATAGAGCTTTCTTTTGATGGTATTTGATTGCCTCTGCGATTTTTTTTTTTTGCGATATAAATGGAAAAAGAGCGAAAATTTTGAAAAAAAAAAATATTTTCTTCTTTTTGTTATAAGAAAAATCGAATAATCTAAATTTTAGTCATACATTGAGGGCAAAATTTATTCAGCCACATGTCTTTAGTAAAAAAAATGTCAATAAGCGTATATTTTTTGGTTTGCGCAAAAGTTATAGCGTCTACAAACTAGAGTACATTTTCTGGAATTTACACAGCTTTTAATTTATGACTGCCGATCTCATTTCTTGAGGTGCTAAAATGGCAGGGCAGTACAAATCCCCCCCAAATGACCCCATTTTGGAAAGTAGACACCCCAAGGAAATTGCTGATGGGTATGTTGAGCCCATTGAATATTTATTTTTTTTGTCCTAAGTGATTGAATAATGACAAAAAAAAAAAAAAAAAAATTTTTTTTTACAAAAAGTTGTCACTAAATGATATATTGCTCACACATGCCATGGTTATATGTGGAATTGCACCCCAAAATATATTCCGCTACTTCTCCCGAGTATGGGGATACCACATGTGTGGGACTTTTTGGGAGTCTAGTCGCGCACGGCACCCCGAAAACCAATCACCACCTTCAGGATTTCTAAGGGTGCAAATTTTTGATTTAACTCCTCACTACCTATCACAGTTTCGAAGGCCATAAAATGCCAAAATAGCACAAAACCCCCCAAAATGACCCCATTTTGGAAAGTAGACACCCCAAGCTATTTACTGAGAGGCATGTTGAGTCCATGGAATATTTTATATTTTGCCACAAGTTGCGGGAATATTACAAACTTTTTTTTTTTTGCACCAAGTTGTCACTAAATGATATATTGCTCACATATGCTATGGGCATATGTGAAATGACACCCCAAAATACATTCTGCTGCTTCTCCTGAGTACGGGGATACCACATGTGTGGGACTTTTTGGGAGTCTAGTCGCGCACGGCACCCCGAAAACCAAATACCACCTTCAGGATTTCTAAGGGTGCAAATTTTTGATTTAACTCCTCACTACCTATCACAGTTTCGAAGGCCATAAAATGCCAAAATATCACAAAACCCCCCCAAATGACCCCATTTTGGAAAGTAGACACCCCAAGCTATTTACTGAGAGGCATGTTGAGTCCATGGAATATTTTATATTTTGCCAAAAGTTGCGGGAATATTACAAACTTTTTTTTTTTTTGCACAAAGTTGTCACTAAATGATATATTGCTCACACATGCTATGGGCAGAAGTCAAATTACACCCCAAAATAAATTCTGCTGCTTCTCCCGAGTACGGGGATACCACATGTGGGGGACTTTTTGGGAGCCTAGCCACGTACGGGACCCCGAAAACCAAGCACTGCCTTCCGGATTTGAATATAAAATGCTACCAAAAAACCTGTTAGCGATGGCAGGGATCAGGCCTGACTCTGCGATCGCTGCAGTTATGTGTTTAGTGTTTTGTAAGTGACAGTGATCGATCGATACTGCACTTGGGTGGGCTGGGCAGAGGGGCAAAACGCAGGTGCCAGCAGGTATCTGGGCTGATCCCGCTAACAATGCGTTTTTTTGGAACCCTAAACTGCTGGGGACACTAGTATAGATCTGATCAGATCAGATATTGATCTTTTCAGATTCTATACCACTACGGGAGGTGTATGCTTTGCGTGTGGGTGTTAGCGGTACTGGCACTAACCTAGCGCTGCCTGGGGCGACGCAGACCCTGACCCTAAAACCTAATTGATATCACCCGCCGGGTGATCAGGGGGTTAAACCTTTATTGGGTAATAAATGGTGGGTGCCCTGATGCTATAAAAAACAAACTAACCAGAGTCACCTGTAACACTTATACGGTGATCAGTGGTGAAAGGGTTAACTAGGGGCAATCAGGGGGTTCAAATTTTTATTAGGTAGTATATGGGGGTCCCTGGCGCTATATAAAAACCTGACGGGGAACCTAAATAACTAACTGGCTAACCAGCGTCATCAGTGACACTTATACTGTGATCGCTGGTGAAAGGGGGTGAAAGGGTTAACTAGCAGCAATCAGGGGGTTAAAACCATTATTGGGTAGTATATCGGGGTACCTAGCGCTATAAAAACCTGGCGGTGAACCTAAAAAAATAACTAGCTACCTAGCGACATTAGCGACACTGATGCAGCGTTCAGAAAAATTATCGCTTAGTGACACTGGCAAAAGGGGGTGAAAGGGTTAACTAGCGGAAATCAGGGGGTTAAAACCATTATTGGGTAGTATATCGGGGTACCTAGCGCTATAAAAACCTGGCGGTGAACCTAAAAAAATAACTAGCTACCTAGCGACTGTAGCGACACTAATGCAGCGATCAGAAAAACGATCGCTTAGTGACAATGGCAAAAGGGGGTGAAAGGGTTAACTAGCGGCAATCAGGGGGTTAAAACCATTATTGGGTAGTATATCGGGGTACCTAGCGATATAAAAACCTGGCGGTGAACCTAAAAAAATAACTAGCTACCTAGCGACACATGCAGCGATCAGAAAAATGATCGCTTAGTGACACTGGCAAAAGGGGGTGAAAGGGTTAACTAGCGGCAATCAGGGGGTTAAAACCATTATTGGGTAGTATATCGGGGTACCTAGCGCTATAAAAACCTGGCGGTGAACCTAAAAAAATAACTAGCTACCTAGCGACTGTAGCAACACTAATGCAGCGATCAGAAAAAAAAACGATTGCTTAGTGACACTGGCAAAAGGGGGTGAAAGGGTTAACTAGCGGCAATCAGGGGGTTAAAACCATTATTGGGTAGTATATCAGGGTACCTAGCGATATAAAAACCTGGCGGTGAACCTAAAAAAATAACTAGCTACCTAGCGACACATGCAGCGATCAGAAAAATGATCGCTTAGTGACACTGGCAAAAGGGGGTGAAAGGGTTAACTCTAGGGGCAATCAGGGGGTTAAATCTTTATTGGGGGGTGATAGGGGGCTACCCTGGACCTAACACTAACTGTCCTGACAGTTTTTACTGTCACAACTGACACTGAATGCATTGATCAGTAAAGAAATGATCAATGCAATCAGTGACACTGTGACTGGGGGGGGAGGGGGGGCGGGGGGGATCGGGGGGCGATCGGGGGGGGGGGGTTTGTGTGCCTGTGTGTACCTACATGTCAGTGTAGTGTTGGTGCACACTTACTATTAGTCTTCTCCTCGTAGTCCGGTCAAAAAGACCGCCCCGAGGAGAATGACATCACTTCCTCCTTCCTGTGTAAACAATACACAGGGGAGGAAGCTTCTCATTGGCCAGGAGCGATCCAGAGGGGGTGGCCGAAAACCAACGGCCATCCCCTCATCACGGAGCGCTCCTGGAGCGAACCGGACCGCCGTAACCAGCGGGAGGGGGTCCGATTGGACCCCCCACCTGCTGGAAGGCAATCACGTAGATCTACGTGATTGTGCCTGCCTGTGCCACTGTGTTGACGTACATTGGCAATACGGCGGTCCTGAAGTGGTTAAGAAACAGCATATATAAAAAGCAATGGCACAAAACGTCCCATTAAATGCAGAAATGCACTCGGTCTTCCCTATATATAGCTAGAAAAGAGTTTGTATTCTACATGAATAGATTACCATGTAATCAAAATAGAATTGTCAAAATTATGTAAAGACCTGTCAATCCCTTGTAGTAAAATCATCCTAAAAAGAGATCTCTTATTCTGTGTTTAAATAGAATGTTCAAAAAGAGAATGTGTTAGGCACATAAATGTGAGGATGCAATGAAAGCTTTAATCTGCCTCTTCACATAGATATCATATGTTGCTGTGAAATCCTTGATATCTGCGGTATCACTGTGTATATACAAATGTCCATAGATTTTAATAAATCTAAGCCTACTCCAAGGGTGCGCCCTTACATGCTGTATTTCACTAGAAATAAACATGCTGTTCTTTGCTCTACACTATATCATACTTAGGCATATTTTCACTATAATCCACATTTTATACATGGTACAATTTATGCAAACCTGCTGGTATGGTCCCACTGGTCATTTTTCCATCACTAGCTTAAGAGGGAAGCTTAACCCCTTCACGCCGACCATACGCAAATATGTGTACTCGGCTTGAAGGGGTTATTATGGGGTGATGCCTGCAGCTGAATTTTTTTTAGAGCCAGAGGTTGGCTTTCTAGTGGCCAAAGACCCGAATGAAGCCAGGATTGGCTTTGATCGGGTCTCCGATCTAGTAGCCCGGGAGCGATGTCCTGACAGCTGCCAATGGTGCCAATTTTAAAAAATCTCTAGTATTCCAAAACGCAGATTATGGCATTTTGAATACTCTTAAGTGCAGGTCTGTGGGTTAACAGCATGGGCAGCTCCTCAGGTGAGAGCGCAGGCGTGAGTTGCTATGGCAGTAGTTCCGCCACTGTCTGTGTGTCTTACTACATGGTACATGGTGAGAGTTTGGGCTGGTCAATCAGGGAGCTGGCGGGCGGGTGGGGGAGCAGAGAGATGGCATCATCTCTCACCACCCAGCGCCCACCCTACATACCTACAGTGCAGTTTCCCCCTCGCTGTGCAGGCAGCCAGGAAGCAGAGAGATGACATTATCTCTTTGCTGCCTGACTGATAATCTGCTGCCTGACTGTGACACAACAGGAAAGTGACACAGCAAGTGACAATCCGTAATGTGTGGCAGGCGACAATCCATAAGGTGTGGCAAGTGACAATCTGGGATGTGGAAAGTGGACAATCCACAACATGTGGCAGGTGACATTCCGCAACATGTGACAAGTAACAATCTGCATCTCGTGGCAGGTGACGTGACAAGTGGACAATCCACAGTTTGTGGCAGGTGATGTGGCAATCCATAATGTGTGGCAAGTGACAATCCAGGATGTGGCAAGTGACAATCAGTGACATGGCAAGTGACAATCCGCAATGTGTGGCAGGTGACGTGGAAAGTGACAATCCGTAATCTGTGGCAGGTGATGTAGCAAGTGAAAATCTGTGACATGGCAAGTGACAATCCGTAATGTGTGGCAGGTGACGTGGCAAGTGACAATCCGTAATGTGTGGCAGGTGAAGTGGCAAGGGAAAATGGTAATGTGTGGGAGGTGATATGGCAAGTGAAAATCCCTGACGTGGCAAGTGACAATCTGTAATGTGTGACAGGTGATGTGGCAAATGACAACCCGGGATGTGGCAAGTGACAATCCATAATGTGTGGTAGGTGATGTGGCAAGTGACAATCTGGGACGTGGCAAGTGACAATCTATAATGTGTGGCAAGTGACAATCCGGGACGTGGCAAGTGGACAATCCACAACACGTGGCAGGTGACATTCCGCAATGTGTGACAAGTGACAATCTGCATCTGGTGGCAGGTGACATGGCAAGTGGACAATCCGCAATGTGTGGCAGGTGATGTGGCAAGTTACAATCCGTAATGTGTGCAAGTGACAATCCAGGACGTGGCAAGTGACAATCCATAATGTGTGGCAAGTGACATGGCAAGTGACAATCTGGGACGTGGCAAGTGGACAATCCGCAACATGTGGCAGGTGACATTCCGCAAATGTGATAAGTTAAAATCTGCATCTGGTGGCAGGTGATGTTGGCAAGTGACACGCTCAGGGCTCCCACTGATTCTGCATTATGGTGATTTGAACTATTTCATTTTATATAACAGAACAGAAATTGGTTAGCAGGCATGGAGGTCAGCGATGTGTGTCCTTCAGGGGCTGCATACATTATACTGCATACTTTGTTTTTCAAAATGAATATAAGCTGTTGCCTGGGTACTGTGCCACATGGGTATGGTAATCTATTGTTCAATGGCATTAGTTCATTTTTTTGTGGGGGGGCTGTTTGCGGGAGGGGGGCATAAAACATTTTGCTATGGGGCCCTGTGTTTTCTAGTTACGCCCCTGCCTCTCACTGACTATTACTGTCACAAGGGATGTTTACATTCCTTGTTACAGCAATAAAAATTATCAGAATTTGCTCTTTTTAAAGAGATTGTATAAAAAATAAATAAATAAATAAGAAAAAAAATCAGCCCGTCCCCCCGCGCTCGCACATAGAAACAAACACATACTTAAGTCGTGCCCGAAAATGTAAACAGTGTTCAAACCACACATGTGAGGTATCACCATGATTGTTTGAGTGAGAGCAACAATTCTAGCACAAGACCTCCTCTGTAACCTCTAAAATTGTAACCTGTAGAAATGTTTAAAGCATTGCCTATGGAGATTTTTAAATACTGTAGTTTGTTTCCATTCCACAAGTGTGTGCTATTTTAAACCGTGACATGTTAGGTATCAATTTAATTGGCGTAACATTATCTTTCAATTTATACAAAAAATTGGGCTAACTTTACTGTTTTGTTTTTCCCCCCCAGAAAAGTCTAATTTTAAAGACCACTGCGCAAATAACGTGCAACATAAAATATTGCAAGGAACATTTTTTTCTCTAGGGTCCCTGCTAAAAAAAATATATATATAATGTTTGAAAGTTCTAAGTAATTTTCTAGCAAAAAATATAGATTTTAACTTGTAAGCCACAAATGGCAGAAAATGCCTTAGGCATGAAAGGGTTAAAGAATGAAGGAGACGGTTTGAAGAAATAGCTCTGTGATATAAAAAAGTCAAAAAGGGAATAATAGAGTGTTTAAATGTGGAAAATGTGAAACTGTCCTGATATTGTAACTTGAGGCAGTCTAAAGTCTCGTACACACGATCAGACTTTCCATCAGGAAATGTGTGATGACAAGCTGTTGGTGGTAAATCCGACCATGTGTACGCTCCATCGGACAATTGTCGGATTTTCCGCGGACAAACGTTGGATAGCAGGTTTTGAACATTTTCCGCGGACAAATGTCTGTTGTCGGATTTTCCAAGCGTGTGTACATAAGTCCGTCAGACAAAAGTCCAAAATACAAACACGCATGCTCGGAAGCAAGGACGAGCCGGAAACAGTCGGTCTTGTAAATCTAGCGTTCATAATGGAGATATCACATTCGTGATGTGGAAAATTATGAAATCTCTCAATGCAGCGCACATTCTCTTCTTCTTTATAATGGGATAATAATGAAGCTGCTTTGCTGGTAATATTGACAGAGTTCTGTCAAAGGTATTTCCAAAGGCTTTTTTTTTCTAGCGATATCCAGAATAATAATATTTTTTATATTTTTTATTTTGGGTCAAGTTACCACAACACCATTATTATCTCGTATTTTTGAAGCTCAAAGATACAACTATGTTGGTGTCCCTTGTTAATTTGACATTGTATTTTTGAAAAGTACCTGCCTACTCACAAACAAACTGTCCTTTTTTAAGTAAAATACATAGCCAAGTATTTTTCAAAATCATTTTTTTTCTTTAATAGGGAGCACAAGAAGATCATATAGAAATCAAGAGGAAGGCAGTGATGGAGAAACTGTTGGAACTGGTGAAGCCTTTGTACCCCAGGGCAGACCTCAATTATGTGAAGCGCAAAATTGGGAACCTGAGGAGTCCATTTAATAGAGAAGCACAATACAGTCCTGGACTCCGAGAGATCAGGAGCAGCAGTAGATGACATATATGTCCTCAGGCTGTGGTCTTACCACAGCCTGCATTTTTTGCCAGACCAGACCGAAGCCTGGCCATCACTGTCAATGTTTCCTTCCACATGGGCTGAGGACATTTTTTTTATTGTGCATTCTTTAACAAATCAAACAAAATAAATTATATATGTAATCTTCCCTACAATTCAAAATCAATTAATTTAAATAAAAACTGCATTCTCTGCACCAAAAAAAGTATAATAACGCCAATTATAATTTAAAAAAATAAAAAAAAGTAAATTAGAAAATTCCCAGCCCAGCGGGCTTGTTGGGGGTGTTAGGGCTGTATTTGCCATGGTCCCTCATGCTGCTATGGTGGGTGTGGTTGCTGTGGTGTCTGTGGAGGTGGTGGATTGATTAACATTTCTGTAAAAGGAAAAGTACTTCAGTCCTGCATGTGATAAATTTCAGTCCTTGCTCTCATATGATCATTAATACACATTGTTAGTTTTTAAAACATAAGTAAACCAATCAATAAAATCTCATATAAGCTTTAACATGTTAGTATTTTTTTTTTTTTATTTACACTGCAGCCTGCAAATCCATGATCAATTGATTGGGGGTGCAATGCCAATATCCTGCAGATACTCAGTACAGCTGTCTGCCCTTATCTCCCGTATGGGCAGACAGTTACTGAACTGCAAAAAGGATACATGAGCTACAAGGACACTCATTGGCACTCTCACGGGTCATTGAGAACTACCGATGTGGCATGCGTCTTGTAGATCTTTAATTCACAGAAATATGTCTTAGCCCTTGTACACACGGTCGGACATTCCGACAACAAAATCCGTCAGATTTTGTCCGAAACTGGTGTTGCATACACACGGTCGGACAAAGTTGTCTGAAAATCTGATCGTTCGTAACATAATGACGGTATTTCGTTACGACGGGACTACGTTCAGGCTAGTAGCCAATAGCTTTGGTCTAGGAATTTGATCTGAGCATGCGTGGCACTTTGCCCGATCGGAATTCATGTTGTGTAAAAATTGTATAGCCCAGTTCTAAAACTTTGTCGGTCAGATATTCCAATGGAAACAGTCCGATGGAGCCCACACACGGTCGGATTATCCGACAACACTGTCCGATCAGACATTTTCCGTCGGAATGTCCGACCATGTGTACAAGGGCTTAGATAGAATTTATCTCTTAGAAAGATGTCAGAGCAACACGTATCTGCATGGGAATATTTCTCCTCTATTCCTGTAACGACTCAGAACTTTTATTTTCACTTTCAGTCCAAGTGACAATAAAGACTGGGGCAGATAAAGAGAGAGGAAATATTTCCAGTGAGGACACAAAAAGCAATAAAAACAGAAGGGTTCTAACCCAATCCTTTCCCAATCTATCCAAAGGAAGAAAGAAAAAAGTTTTGCGTTTGGATATACTTGAATCCATGATGCTGGTTTGAAATCTTTGCCAGGGATAGACTTTGCTGATGTAGTATAACTACCATGTATATTGTTGCTGTGCTCAGTCTTGCCATGGTGTATGACCTGTGACATGAAACTGTCTTCCATAACCTAACCTTAGTAGCAAAATTTGACTGTTCCTCACTCAATTTCAGGCCTTCTACACAACTGTTTCAGTTAACTCCACCGAGCAATGGAACTTCCACGGATCGGATTCCTACCCCTCCAGTGCAACATTTGGAACATTTCAGGGGGGGAGTGGATAACTGTCAAATCCAGGTATTTGCTCCCACTTCCGGGGGAAAGATCACCACAATCTGTGTGGAGAACTACGCAATGTCCGGCCCTCCTCCTTCCCCCGGCTGCCTTCTGGGAGACACACAGAAGACAACAGGGACCATTCAAAATGGCAGGGCTGTAGGAAACAGGCTGTGAAGCAGCAAGGCTTCACTTCCTGCTTCCCTTAGTAAGAATGCTGGCGTCTGGAGTTGAGGGATGGGTCAGCTTTGAGTGCTGACATTGTATGGCAGTATTTGTAGCTGCTGAATTTTTTTTTCACAGGCGGAACCCAGGTTTAAACACCCAGGCGTGTTTAAACCTACATATGAAATTGATGATCATGAGCATCTGGTTGGTATAATTGGTTCATCACACACCTGACTCTAATCCTACAAAATCCCTTACTTTGTTCAAGTGTACAAAGTGTGTAAGTGTAAAAACTGATGCTGGTTTGAAGCCAAAGGGTAGTCACATCAAATATTGATTTGATTTAGATTTCTTTTGGTTCACAAACTTAGTATTTTGTAAATTGATAAAAATAAACAAATTAAACTTTTTGAAAGCATTCTTACTTTACAGCATTTCTTCACACCCACCTAAACCTTTTGCACAGTACTGTGTATAAATACAATATCTCACATAAGTGAGTACACCCCTCACATTTTTGTAAACATTTTAACTTTTCATGTGACAACACTGAAGAAATGACACTTTGCTACAATGTAAAGTAGTGCGTGTACAGCTTATATAACAGTGTAAATTCGCAGTCCCCTCAAAATAACTCAACACACAGCCATTAATGTCTAAACTGCTGGCAACAAAAGTGAGTACACCCCTAAGTGAAAATGTCCAAATTGGGCCCAAAGTATCAATATTTTTGTGTCCACCATTATTTTACAGCACTGCCTTAACCCTCTTGGGCATGAAGTTCACCAGAACTTCACAGGTTGCCACTGGAGTCCTCTTTCACTCCTCCATGACCTCATTAAGGAGCTGTTGGATGTTAGAGACCTTGCGCTCCTCCACCTTCCATTTGAGGATGCCCCACAGATGCTCAATAGGGTTTAGGTCTGGAGACATGCTTGGACAGTCCATCACCTTTACCCTCAGCTTCTTTAGCAAGGCAGCGGTCGTCTTGGAGGTGTGTTTGGGGCTGTTATCATGTTGGAACACTGCCCTGCGACAAAGATCTCTGAAGGGAGGGGATCATGCTCTGCTTCAGTATGTTACAGTACATGTTGACATTCATTGGTCCCTCAATGAACATTAGCTCCCCAGTGCCGGCAGCACTCATGCAGCCCCAGACCATGACACTCCCACCACCATGCTTGTAGGCAAGACACACTTGTCTTTGTACTCCTCACCTGGTTGCCACCACACACACTTGACACCATCTGAACCAAATAAGTTTACTTTGGTCTCATCAGACAGGACATGGTTCCAGTAATCCATGTCCTTAGTCTGCTTGACTCCAGAAAACTGTTTGCAGGCTTTCTTGTGCATCATCTTTAGAAGAGGCTTTCTTCTGAGATGACAGCCATGCAGAAAAATTTGATGCAGTGTGTGGCATATGGTCTGAGCACTGACAGGCTGACCCCCCACCCCTTCAAATTCTGCAGCAATACTGGCAGCACCCATACGTCTATTTCCCAAAGACAACCTATGGATATGACTCAGCTTCTTTGGTCGACCATGGCGAGGCCTGTTCTGAGTGGAACCTGTCCTGTTAAACAACTGTATGGTGTTGGCCACTGTGCTGCAGCTCAGTTTCAGGGTCTTGGCAATCTTCTTATAGCCTAGGGCATCTTTATGTAGAGCAATAATTCTTTTTTTTTGGATCCTCAGAGAGTTCTTTGCCATGACCAATATGAGAGAGTGAGAGCGATAACACTAAATTTAACACAACTGGCTCCCCATTCACACCTGAGACCTTGTAACACTAATGAGTCACATGACACTGATGAGGGAAAATGGCTAATTGGACTTCGAAGAACAGCTGTATTTATATTGAGATTAAATTACACACAGGTGGACTCTATTTACTAATTAGGTGACTTCTGATAGGAATTGGTTCCACTAGATTTTATTTAGGGGTATCGGAGTAAAGGGGGCTAAATAAAAATGCACGCCACATTTTTTAGATATTTATTTGTAAAAAAATTTGAAAACCATTTATCATTTTCCTTCCACTTCATAATTATGTGCCACTAAGTCCCTTTTCTCACTGGGGTAGTGCAGACGTTAGTAGTAAAGCGCCGCTAGTGTTAGCTTTACCGATGTTATAGCAGTGCTTTTAGGCTGCTAGCAGGGTGCTTTTAAACCCTGCTAGCGGCCTAAAGAAAGGGATAATAGTGCCCGCTTTGCAGTCGCTTTGGCAGTGCTGCCTATTCATTTCAATGGGCAGGAGCAGTGGAGGAGCAGTGTATACACCGCTCCCCCACTGCCCCCAAAGATGCTGCTTGCAGGACTTTTTTCCCGTCCTGCAAGCGCACGGCCCCAGTGTGAACGCACTCGGGCTTTTACACTGGGGTGGCTTGAGAGGTGCTTTTCATGCACTTTACAAGTACTATTTTTAGTGCTAAAACACCTGAAAAGTGCCCCAGTATGAAAGGGGTCTTTGTGTTAGTCTATCACAAAAAATCCCCAAAAAATACATTTGCATTTATAGTTGTAACATGACAAAATTTGGAAAATGTCAAGGGGTAAGAATACTTTTTCAGGGCAGTGCATGTATGCATATACACTAAAATATTGCCCAATTGAATTTTTAGTTTAAATCAAATGAATATATACCAGGTGCATCAAAACAAAAGGTGTGTGAAGCCATACTGTTGATTTTCTTTAGAACAGTTTTTGGAAAAAGAGATGGACTTTATAGGCACGTATAAACATTTTTACAAAATGTATTCAAAGTTCACAAATTTAAGGACATAGATAAAAGGGGGTTACATATAACTTATTAGAAAAGGACAATAAACATCAAAGTAAAAAGAAGAAAAAAAATAAAAAGATGAAAGAATAAGGAGAAACCCAAGAATGCCACTTTATAATCCTTGCTGTCGAGTCTGAAGTTCTATTTTGAAAATACTTCCACTAGAGTGTGTCATATCATGGTGGGGTGTACACTACTTGTCCCATTGATTAAAAGGCGTTAAATGATCTGCTCAACATGTTTCACAATTACGAGATTGCTTCTTCAGGAGCTTCTATACGATACAGAAAGAAAAAAATATATATAATATAATTTGTAAACCTAATTCCACAATAATGTATATGAACTCACATCTTATCCATGTTATACATCATATTTGAACTCACCACTCTTGGTATTTTGTGCGCTTTAAGAAAAGCCCCACATCAAAGAAGGCCGCCGCTGCCATCCCCACAGGCCACCATTACTCAGTGCTAGGAAGGCCAAAGAAGAAAAAAGACCTCCCCCACACGTGAACCCCCAACATACAGAGGGGGAGAGGGAAGGGGAGTTTGGATCGATCTAATTTGCAGATGGACAATGTGGGGATGTATCGGGTAACTAAAAATAGAAAAAAAAGGGTACAAATAGGAGAGGTGCTTCTTTATAGGGCATCTTATCCATCCACTTATAGTCACCTTAGCCCTGCTCTATCATTGCTCAGTGCATCTGTGGAGACTAGGAGACTAAACTCTGTGTAAAATAACAAGCCCTGATCATTTTTGATCTTTTCTTATCACTTACATAATTAATGCTGTTCAGGTCTAGCAAATGGCTGCTCATGCCTGAGCATTGGATCCTGGAAGGTATGCTTCTGCATGGTCAAAAATGCCAATGCAGATAAATGATTAAGACCCCTTTCACACTGGGGCGTTTTTCAGGCGTTTTTCATGCGTAAAAAATACGCCTGAAAATACGCCTGAAAGAAGCCGCAACTGCAATCCCAATGTAAAAGCCCAAGTGCTTTCACACCGAGATCCCTTTCATACTGGGGCGTTTTTCAGGCGCTTCAGCGTTAAAAAATATGCCTGAAAGAAGCTGCAACTGCAATCCCAATGTAAACGCCCGAGTGCTTTCACACCAAGGCGCTGCGCTGGCAGGGCGTCAAAAAAAGTCCTGCAAGCAGCTTCTTTGCAGCGCTTTTGGAGCGGTGAATAAAGCGCCCCTTCCCATTGAAATCAATGGGAAGCGCCTGTAAAACGCCAGAAAAATGCCTGAAAAATGCTATTGGCAGCAGCGTTTTGTGGGCGCTTTTAACCCTTTATTTGGCCACTAGCAGGGGTTAAAAGTGCCCCAATAACGCTCGAAAAACGCTAGTAAAGCGCTGCTAGTTTAAGCGGCGCTTTACGAGCGTTTTTCGGGCGCTGACATTGTGAAAGGGTTCTTAAAGCACTTGGGCTTTCACATTGGGACTGCAGATGAGGCTTCTTTCAAGCGCTTTACAGGCGCTTTTTTTAACGCTAAAGCGCCTGAAAAACGCCCCAGTGTGAAAGGGGTCTAAGTGTAGCGTCACCCCCACAGGAGCCACTGGTGAGTAAGGGATCCCCCACCACGCAGGATTTTCCACAGCACTTTGGAGTCAGAAAACAGTCCTTGCAGCTTTGTTTTTGTGTTTTTATTAGGGGTATTGAACTTGTATGGGAATAGGGGTATTATGGGATGCCCACTTGAATTTAGCAGAACTTTCCAGGGACAACTTCTTCTGTGAAGGCTATTTACATTCCTCAGCTTCCTCCAGCACAACACTTGCATGAAGCACTACAACTCCCAGGGTCAGCTGGCACACTGTTAGGTGATCTGACAATTGGGCTGAATAAAATGCCCTTTACAGACAGGAACTGTGGGCCCCTTGGTTTTTTATAGCAAAGTCTTAGTGCCCAGCTGTCTTTCTGTGGCTACTGATCACAGAACCACATCTTCATACACTGCCAGCCCATCTGGCTGCAGCTGCCTCTTTCTTTAGCCCTCTTGGTTAAGCTTCCACATTCCTCCCAGACTGACTCTGCATCCATCTCAGACAGCTCTCACCCAGTCCCCTCAGGCTGCCTCTCAGTCCTCCCCGACTGTAACATTCACCAGCCCACCTCTCCGTCTTCTCCTTGGAAATCTCCTGGAGGTGCTCAATGGATCCTGCTGTTGAAAGAAAGTCATAGGAAGTCCTGTTTGCAGATTGCGAGAAGTCACAGCAAACATCTGGAAGAAAGTTCTCTGGTCAGATGAGACCAAAATTTAACTTTTTGGCCTAAAAGCAAAACAGCAAAACGCTATTTGTGGCAGAAAACTGCACATCACCCTGAGCACACTATCTTCACAGTAAAACATGGTGGTGGCAGCACCATGTTGTGGGGATGCTTTTCTAAAGCAGGGACAGCGAAGCTGGTCAGAGTTGATGGGAAGATGGATGAAGCTAAATACAGGGCAATCTTAGAAGAAAACCTATTAGCCCTTGAACACACGGTCGGAGATTCCGATGGAATGTGTCTAATCCGACTGTGTGTGGTCTCCATTGGACTGATACTCTGACGGACCAAGTTTTCCAACTTGTCCGTAAAATTTTCTGACAAAATGCTCCGATCGGACATACTCTGATCATGTGTAGTCTACTCCAACGGACAAAGTGCCACGCATGCTCAGATCAAATTCCTAGACCAAAGCTATTGGCTACTAGCCTTAACGTAGTCCTGTCATAACGAAATAACGTCATCACGTTATGTACAATCGGATTTTCCGACAACTTTGTCCGACCGTGTGTATGCAACAGTTTCGGACAAAATCCGTCGGACAAAATCCAACGGATTTGGTTGTCAGAATGTCCGACCATGTGTACAAGGGCTTAGAGTCTGCAGAAGACTTGAGACTGGGGCAGAGGTTCACCTTCCAGCAGGACAACGACCCTAAACATACAGCCCGAGCTACAATGGAATGATTTAGTTCCAAGAATATTCATGTGTTAGAATGGCCCTGCTAAAGTCCAGACCTAAATCCAATTGAGAATCTGTGGCAAGACTTGAAAATTGCTGTTCACAGACACTCTCCATCCAATCTGACAAAGCTTGAGCTATTTTGCAAAAGAATGGGCAAAAGTGTCTAGATGTGAAAAGCTGGTAGAGACATCCCCAAAAAGACTTGCAGCTGTAATTTCAGTTAAAGGTGGTTCTACCAAATATTGACTCAGTGGGGCTGAATACAAATGCACACCACACTTTTCAGATATTTATTTGTAAAAATGTTGAAAAACATTTATCATTTTCCTTCCACTTCACAATTATGTGCCACTTTGTGTTGGTCTATCACACAAAATCCCAATAAAATATACAAATACACGTTTTTGGTTATAACATGAAATAATTTGGGAAATGTCAAGGGGTATGAATACTTTTTCAAGGCACTATATATATATATATATATATATATATATATATATATATATATATATATATAGTGTGTGAGGGGTCATCAAAAAATGATATTCTTGTTGAAAACAGTGAGGGGCAAGAACAGCAGTAACTATGGTTGCAAATTGTATTGCTAAACGGAAGCAGTTATAATGCCAATTCACACTAGATCTCACTTATTGAGCGTTTGGAATAAGCATTTTTTTTAACTTCCTCTCATCAACCAAACATTTTCATATCTCAAGCTGCTAGATAACCTACACGGCTTCCCTTGTGGGAATGGTGACTTCCATTTTGCCCTGACATTTTTTGAGTGCTGTTTGGAGGTGTAAATGAGGCCATTCTTCTGCGTGAAGAGGAATTACTGCACTATATCTAGTGTTCAGTTTCACAGCTGCATTTAAATGCACATGTACACTGTGTCTACTGTCTGCATTACTTCAATAATGAATGTGTAAATGAAAAAGGTGTGTTATGTTGATTTCCAGCTAATACTGTAAATATTAAAACAATTGTTTTTGAAGTTTCATCTTAATGAGCTTCTGAAACTAGTTTTATTGCCAAAATTACAGTATGCAAGTTATTTTTTTTATCTAGTATGTATTTGGAACCAACATATATTGTGTTTATTATATTTATAATATTTTAGGGTGGTAGTAATCGTAATGCTGAACTGTGCTGGAGTGTCATCTCATGAGATTTGGATTACTCCAGAATATAGTTGGTGGTGACATGGCTTCCTGCAGTACTGAAGGCAGGAGAAAGGTAAGTACACTATATTATCAAAAGTATTGGGACACCTGCTTTTACACGCACGTGAACTTTACTTCCCAGTCTTAGGCCGTAGGGTTCAGTATTGAGTTGGCCCACCCTTTTCAGCTATAACAGCTTTAAGCTGTTCTGGGAAGACTGTCTACAAGGTTTAGGAGAGTGTCTATGGGAATGTTTGACCATTCTTCCTGAAGTGCATTTGTGAGGTCAGGCACTGAAATGGACAAGAAAGCCTGGCTTGCAGTCTGCGCTCTAATTCCTCTTTTTCAGCACAAAGTTGTTCTATCGGGTTGAGGTCAGGACTCTGTGCAGGCCAGTCAAGTTCCTCCACCCCAAACTCGCTCATCCATGTCTTTATGAACCTTGCTTTGTGCACTGGTCCAAATCATTTGGTGGAGGGGTGATTATGGTGTGGGGTTGTTTTTCAGGGATTGGGCTTGGTCCCTTAGTTCCAGCAAGGAGTCAGCATACTAAGACATTTTGGACAATTTTATGCTCCCAACTTTGTGGGAACAGTTTTGGGATGGCCCCTTCCTGATCCAACATGACTGCATACGCTGATATAAATGATTCTGTTGGCTTGTAATTTTAACATAAACATGTGATAATTTTCAACAAATAAATAAATGCTAATTAATTTACTTTGATATTTTAAGTGCCTTACTTCATTTTCATTAGTTATTAAAACAGACCTTTTACAATTACAAAAATAATGTATATTATTGTGTAATCTAGACAAAACGTTTAAGGTATGTACATTTCCATATTCTAATCGAGTTACATTTACTTAAAAAAATATATATTTTCATTTGATTGAAAAGAGTTTTAATGCTGTAAATTTAAAGAGTTTGACATCTTTTGGAACTTGAAAACCTGCACAAGGCAGTTCCCATAAATTTGCGGCCCAATCACGACAAACGAGTGCCTCCAGTGACCAAGTCACTACAAAGCCATGCAATGGCATTGAAAGGTAAGAATGAATATTGAACACATTATAGTTCACGTGCTTTAAATGTTTCTTAACATACCATCCAAAATGTTTATTTTATTTGCAGATTAATATGTTTATAATAAATGGATATACATTCATTGTATACACATATAGCACTGACCCCCGAAGGAGCTGCTGGTTTTATTGGGCTTACCGTTACCTTCTTGACCTCGTCTTCGTCTAGGGCAGTGATGGCGAACCTTGGCACCCCAGATGTTTTGGAACTACATTTCCCATGATGCTCAACTACACTGCAGAGTGCATGAGCATCATGGGAAATGTAGTTCCAAAACATCTGGGGTGCCAAGGTTCGCCATCACTGGTCTAGGGTTTCCCACAGTAGATGGCCCAAAGAAATGTAGAAACTGACACTGAATCTTCTTTTGGGTTATTTATTTCAAGTAGAAACAGAATCTGTCAGTTTAGGGCAGTGATGGCGAACCTTGGCACCCCAGATGTTTTGGAACTACATTCCCCATGATGCTCAACTACACTGCAGAGTGCAGGAGCATCATGGGAAATGTAGTTTCAAAACATCTGGGGTGCCAAGGTTCGCCATCACTGGTTTAGGGTATAGGGTTAGGAGGAATTTCAGGTACTTTCGACTGCCAAAAATGGAAAGTGTTTTATAGAAAAAATCCAGAGAATAATAATCTTTTCACAGCTGGATTTTCACAACCCCTGGTAGGGTGTTAAGTAAAGTAAAGTCTCTGCCACAGACTTGAGCATAGAATACTTGAGAAAAGTCTCTGCCACAGACTTGAGCGTAACTGAGGGACAAATTTATAGAGCTATCATACGGTACCAGTATCTTTCAGCCGGTCCAGTGATACTGGTATGCGTGTAGATCCATGAAGCTGAGCCACCAGGCTCCTTCAGAGAAGCCAGCCTTTGCGCTTGGCCCTCTCCTGAAGAGTCCTGGATACTTCTTCAGTTGCCGGGCCTCTCCTTAGATGAGACGGCACCGGACCACCCTTGAATCACCAGGCCCCGATATACATTCAGGCTTGTCCCTGCAGTTGCTTCGCCTCGGGCTATCCAGCCCCGAGACTTGGAAATGCATGGAACTGCACCCCAGGCCAAGAGGGCCATGGCGGCTGGTCAGGAGAACCAGAACCAAACAGACAGAAAAATCTTCTGGAGCTGAACCCCGTAGCACGTGATGTCAGTACCTTAAATACCACCTCCCAGAATGCACAGCAGGAGAACACTCCCACTGGGCTGGTTCCGAGAAAAACACGGCACTCAATACACCCAGCTAAACTGTGTTTTCACACTTGCCGGCGGTGACAGCGACACCTGCCGCCAAGGAGAACCCAGTGCAACCCAGCTGGACTGGTACTGAAATTATAATTTAGCAAAGTTAGCCCCAAAACCCAACTGTGTTTTCAGGAATATTAACTTTCAAAAACATATAGCGCATGCTCGTCAGGAGCCAGCACTACACACCTATTGAGACAACTCACTTGTGCTTACGCAAAGTTTGCGCTTACTGCATTCGGCAGAACGCAACCCAGATGCAGGGTGAGGGACCGGAGGCTGTTAAGCCTAAAACTGTTTTGTGCCACACAATTAATGTTTCTGCCATTTGGTTTTGAGGTTATTGCATATTATATTTGAGATTATATGACCTCAAGCCCCACCCAATTTGCACCCTATGTTATTAAAATTTAAAAACAAAGATAGCATTATTGTGCTGCATCTGCGCTGACTTTTACTGCAAAAATGAACGTTTTTGCCATTTGGTTTCAGAGATATTACTTATATCTCTTATATTAATAGTTGATGAAAACTCACCCACTTTGCACCCCATTACATTTTAAAAACCATTATACCATTTGTTTGTGCTGATTTGTGCCACAAAAATGAACGTTTCAGCCGGTTCAGTTTTTGAGATATTGGAATTCAAAGTCAGATTATGTAACATCAAGCCCCGCCCACTTTAAACCCAATGTTATTAGAATTTAAAAACAAAGCTAGCATTCGTTTGAACTGCCCCTCTGCACTTCCTGGTTGGCAGAATATTGTGCCTTCTCCAGCCATCATCTCGGTATTGTCTCTCCTGTTGCTGTCTACATCTTCGCTACTATTCGTTACTGACATTTGGCTTGCTCCTCAGTTACGCTTCTGCTTAATCCCAACTTGCAACTCTTCATTTCCAACCTTTGGCTTGTTCCTCGACTACGCATCTGCTTGATCCCTATCTGCTATATCTGCTACTGGACCCCAGCTTGCTCACCTCCTGGTGGGATGATCCTGAGGACTGCGACCTTGTGTTAACACACAGCACAATTCATATCCACCATCAGGAGCTCTGGTGAACTCCGGTTAGTACTTAGATTCCGCACCTCAAGTGAGCCTGTGACAACTACCAGTGTGACCTGCCGGTGTTCCTATCCTGCTGGTTCCTGTGTGAGCTTCCACTGCTATAGCAACTGGTCTTTGAGCCTGACCCCTTGATCATGACAATATCATTTGTTTGTGCTGTGTCTGTGCTGGTTTGTACCACAAAAACAAACTTTATGTTTGTTCAGTATTTGAGATATTGGACATTCAACCTTAGATTAGGTAACCTAAAGCCCTGTCCACTATGCATTTTGTTATTACATTTCAAAAACAAATATACCATAAGTTTTTTTCTGTATTTGTGCAGCAAAAACAAGCATATTAGTATAGTGTATTTTTTCACATAGAACTCTCATTTTGTATCAGAATGAATGATTATGGACTGTTCATTCTGTGTGTTGGAGAAATGGTTAGAATGTCATAAGTCATTTATTTGGGTGTCAATGCCCTGGCTCGTGATTTACACTATACCAATACCAGTTATAGAAGCACAAACTCAGCACAAACATATGGTATAATTGTTTTTTGAAATTTATTAACATAGGGTCGAAAGTGGGTGGGGTTTCATCAACTATATTATCTAAAATGAAACCGGCATAAATGTTTGTTTTCGTGGCACAAACGCACCACAAAAAAATTGTATATTGTATGTAATAACATGGGGTGCAAACTCGGCAGGGTTTGAGCTCACATAATATCAAATTTAATGTGCACAACTAAACCAGAAACGTAAATTTTTGTGGCACAACTCAACAGAAACGCAGCACAAATTAATGGTATATTTTTATTCACGTATCACATAAATATTTCCCCTTGTTTTTTCAATCTTTCTTTTGGGAATGGCAGTTGTACCGAGATTTAAATCCCCCTGAATTCACAGAAGTGTATCTCTTACAAATGCATTTTGGTAAATATAAATATATATATATATATATATATATATATATATATATATATATATATATTTATATATGAATGTAATGATGTAAGATCATTGAAGATAGATTCCCCACAGCTAGCTCTAAAAAGATCTTATGAAAAACTACAAAAGGTGTATTTTAGCTTTTTAAGGTAGCTCAGGTTAAAAACATAAATGAGTCCCATAAGAAAAACATATTCTTGAGGTACATCAGAGATTCCAGTGAGAACCTCTACTCCCATAATAACTATCCCCAAGGCGGTACTGTTTCCATCAGTAACTTTGTGGATAACAAAAATATTCAGGATTAAGGTAGATAGGTCTTCTTGGATCTTGGGCATCCTCATCATCCAGGTCCTGCGGAGACAAAAAACTGTGTAATAGGATAAAGACTAGAACAGAATGCCACAGAGAACGTAACAAGGTCCTTTATTTGAATCAGCAAGTTAGTAGATTTATTTAATAAAATCCCCATATTAGTTAAAATAAATAGATTGTAAATGATCTTAAATGTTCTTTACAGATATACTATGTTACATCTGTATGTTTAAGTTTGATTTGTTAGCTGAGAAAGAGGCATTTTTTTTCTTTAAAAAAAAAAAGATGTTTACATTTGATGCTGCTTTATTAACTACTTGCCTACTGGGTACTTAAACCCCCCTCCTGACCAGACCGATTGTCAGCTTTCGGTGCTCTCACACTTTGAATGACCATTACTCAGTCATGTAATACTGTACCCAAATTTGTTCTTTTTTTCATACAAATAGAGCTTTCTTTTGGTGGTATTTGATCACCTCTGGGTTTCTTATTTTTTGCGCTATAAATGAAAAAAGACTGACAATTTAGAAAGAAAACACATTTTTCTTTGTTTCTGTGATAAAATTTAGCAAATTATAAATATTTCTTCATAAATTTTGGCCACAAGTTATAATGCTACATATATTTGGTAAAAATAACCCACATTTATGGATATTATTTGGTCTTTGTGAAAGTTAGAGAGTCTACAAGCTGTACTGATGTACTGGTGGCCTATAGTGATGAGCCGAACACCCCCAGTTTGGTTCGCATCCAGAACATGCAAACGGGTCAAAAATTTGCGCAAACTTTCGAACAGCGTTAAAGTCTATGGGATTCGAGCGTGAGAAATCAAAACTGCGAATTTTAAAGGCTAATATGTAAGTTATTGTCCTAAAAAGGTTTTGGGGACCTGGGTCCTGCCCAAGGGGACATGTATCAATGCAAAAAATCTTTTTAAAAACAGCCATTTTTTCTGGAGCACCACCAGGTTAAGGACGTGAGCGGAACAACCTCCAACACTACTGCACCTTGTCCAGCTTCCTTCCCAGCTGCCAGAAGAGTGACCCAATGGACCGTGAAAGATAGGTAACATCCCTGTCTATGCCTGCTGGACCATGAGTCAGCAGTAATATGCACCTTACCCCTGTCCAGCGAGGCAAGGACATTGCCTTCCACATGCCGGTAGAGAGCCGGAATCACCTTTCATGAGAAAATGTGACGTTTGGGGACCTGCCACTGAGGAACCCCAACTCACGTAAAGGGGCCGAGTCTACCAACTGAAAAGGCAACAGTTGAAGTGCTAGCAATTTAGCCAAGCTAGCATTCAACTGCTGGGCATGTGGATGGCTGGGAGTGAACTTCTTTTGATGATCCAGCAGCTGGGGCATGGAAATTTGCCTGCTACAATCGGACATGGGTGTACTGCTAGCAGAGTGCCCGCAAAGTACTTGGCTGTGATACACCTAATTCTACACCTTCATTCCTCTCAGTGCAGGTTTCAGAGAGGACTGAAGGTCTAGTGGGGTTGGAGATCCCATCTGATGAGGAGCAAGGAGAGGTCCGCTTTGTTCTTTGGTGTGGGTCTTTAAGGTACGCTTGCCAACGAGCTGCATGGCAGGTCAACATATGTCTGGTCAATCATGTGGTGCCCAAGTGGCTGCTGTTTTGGCCATGCTTGATACGCTTCAGGCATTTAAAATTTTGTATTTCTCACTCTATATTGGACTGTATAGTGATATCATAATTTTTCCTATGTTCTTCATTTTATATTCTTGTGAGGATTCATTGTTTAATGACTAATAAGAAGATGCATGTATGATTTATTTTGTGGTGTAGTTTCTGTATTTTACAACATTTGCACAGTTAATTGAAATATAACCTCTTCTTCCTATCTTGGATTCACACTGATCGTGAGTAATTCCATGGTCGGTGTGATTCTGACATACAAGTGAGGTTATTTATAGATTCATAGTTCACATTTCACTGGTTTAGCGTGATTCTAATTTTTCTATATTATATTAATAATATATATAATATTATATATTATATTATATAATATATATAGTATATTAGGAACAGAACAACAGGAACGGTCTGCAGCGTGGATCTCTTGTGGTTTCATTACAACAATAAATAAACTACTTCCAGTTTACATACATAACCATTGTCCCTTTTATATTCTTTATAATAAAGGTAAACATGTCAAATAGAGGGGGTGAATCTCCTACATGGGGGTACAGACAGCTAAAAAATAATGGACATTTTTTTAGTAGTATAGTTCTTTAGTGAGTGACAAAAACTCTAACATTTTGTGTTTATAATTATAAATTTAATATAGTAAAAATGTATACAATATTGGGCACATGTAGAAGCACTGAGATTTATTTTGTTCAGTTTTATAAGATACACTTTAATAAACATAATCTGATTTGAAAACATTCTGCAAACTTTATTATTCTTTAGTTTATTTTTTATTTATTTTTAGGGGAGCAATTAGTACAGTGCAATGAATATTTAAATAATAAATATAATTATATCCTATTTTGAAGGAATATCCTCATTTAATAATTAACTACAATATTATCATCTGTTGATTCTTGGAGAAAATTATGATTGGCTACAGGCGATTTTCTGTTCGTATATAGGAACATTTTCGCGGTACAATCATTGTTTACATTCTCACAACTCCTTCTGAGTTATTTTCGTGTTTCCGATCATGCGCGGTGTTTGTCTATCGACTTTTAGCGGACGCATACTGTACTGATTACACGATTGTCTTACGATGACTGTCATCCGAGCAAAGTTTTCTTGTTTGTCCCTTCGGATTTGTTTGGATGGACTGTCGTGATCGTCAGTTGAAAGCTGTGTACTAACGATCAGATTATCGAACGATTCATCCGAATGCAATTTTTATCATCCGATAATCGAAACATGTGTACGGGGCATAAGTCTGATATTTGATTACTCTTCCCTACCTCTGAAAATAGCATCCAGATATAGATTAGAAGGGTCAGCCACCATGTTATGAATTTTTATCTTACCTCAGCACCTCAGTTTGACTGGTATCTCGGCCTGGCAGCCTCTGAACAGGTAATGGAGACCTGGGTTATTTCCAACCCCCTCCCCCCTCCAGGGGTTAGGGATACATTGTAATTGTGACAGCTTTTTAAAGAAAAGCCTTTTTATTTTGATGCATTTGGGATGCATTTAGCTGATGCAAAGTGAGGAGTCTAATGGGGAATTAAACTGTGTCACTTGTTACAGTGTGAAATGCTTTACAGCCATAAATTGCTATACTTAATGATTACTAGTCTGTGCACAACCAATAGCTTGTATAAGTACCAGCCATTTGCACAGAGATCTATGTAGGAACAAAGTGAAGGAAATGATCACTCCAGCAGATATACTGAAGATTTTTGAGTCAGATTTTAGCGAAATGATTTAGGATGAAGTTTTTATGTCACAAAGGGACCTACAATTTTTGGCAACACTAACATACGAAATTAAGCAAAGGCAAAATGGGCACTATGAGATGCTATTGCCTTTTCTTTAAAAGGCAATAAGCATCTCATAGTGCCCATTTTGCCTTTGCTTAATTTCGTCTGTTAGTGTTGCCAAAAATTGTAGGTCCCTTTGTGACATAAAAACTTCAGAATTACCAAACAGACCAGAATTACCAAACAACAAAGCTTTTGCAGAACATAGACTCAGATGTCTAAAGAAATGTCTGAAGAAAGATGAGCAATACTACAAGGACTACATGGCTTTCCTGAAGGACATAATAGTAAGAGGCAATGCTGAAAAGGTTCCAGAGACGGCGATAAGCAATGAACCAGCCTGATATATCCCTCATCATGGGGTTTACCAACCTCAGAAACCAGGCAAGGTCTGCGTCGTCTTTGATTGCTCTGCTAGATTTCAGAATACTTCCCTGAATGAACATCTACTGACTGGACCTGACCTCACAAATACCTTTGTTGGAGTCTTATGTTGTATTCGGAAAGACAAAGTGGCCATTGTGTGTGATGCATAGAGTATGTTTCATCACTTTCATGTTGCTCCAAGGGATAGAGACCACCTTCTGTTCCTGAGGTGGAAAGAAAGCAACATGGAATTCCCACTATCAGTGTATCGCATGAAAGTTCACCTGTTTGGAGATGCTTCCTCGTCTGCATGTGCAAACTTTGGGCTCAAGCACCTTGAGGCACAAGGTGAAGGCAAATTTAATCAAGCTACAGTGAAGTATATACAATGTAATTTTTATGTTGGTGATGGTCTAACAAGTGTAGACGCATAGGCAGATGCTATCCAGCTTGTGAAGGAAGCCAGGGATCTCTGCAATATTGGGGGACTTTGCTTGCACAAATTTATCACATTTGAAGAATGTGCTGAAGGTGCAAATGACTTTCATTTGTCCCCAGAAGAACCTAAAATAGAAAGAGCACTAGGGGTCCAACTGTGCATAACTGCAGAAAAGTTTCATTTCAGAGTCTTAGTAAGGGCTAATCTTAGTCAACCGAGATATGTTGCTTCAAAACATAACCCAGCTGACCACGCCTCTCATGGACTCACTGTAGAGAAACTTGTAGAGTCTAACTGGTTCACTGGGCCAAGTCTCCTATGGCAAAGAGAATTCTCTGAAGAAGAACAAGACATTAAGGTGGGAGAGATTGATGATGGAGACCCAGAACTCAAAGTGGTACAGATTCATATTGAGTTATTTCCGATAACTTTTCTTCCATTAAGAATCACACGTTGTGTGATGGTGGGAGTGTACTGGAAAGCACATAATTTCTGTGACTATACGGCTAATTTCCTTTAGATGGCGCATGTGTGCTTACTTGTTCATTTATTTCCCCCATCATGCATTATTACATGCTAGCTTCATGTCTGTTTTTCTTGCAACTGGAAGACGATTATCTGTGCTGTTCTCTCAAGGTTTAAAGTTTTTTTGTTTGTGTGTGTGTAAAGTAAGCCATCTACCAAGAATCTTCAAGATACAACCCCCCCCTCTTGGCTCACAAGAAAAGTGTTATGTAGATTTATTTCTGTCCAGTTATTAGTTTCAAGTCATGTTTGTTTTAAATGTAATTCACTGTATGTCTGATGATTTCTCCTTCATGTTTGTTCTCTTTATTCAGTTCTACGGTGTTGATGTAAGTGTTGGTGTAAGAACTTGATATGTACATTAAACATCTGTGAGACAAGAATCTCAGCCTTTTCATTGTGACTAAGGGTGGCATATAAATGCCAAACACAAAAGAACAATAACCACTGATATAAGTCCTAAGTATGTTTTTGGTTTTTTTCTTTATTTCCCTAAAGGGAGATTTCCATTCAAGAAAAAAAAACAGAAAATCAGTAGTCAATCAAAAGAGAAACAATCATCAAATAAATATTTTAAATGTAATTAAAACTAAGATTTTTTAACAAAGATTTTCTTGTTTTATTTCATCAAAACACCTGGCATCGCAGTTGTTGATACTTTGATCGTTTGATGTGGCATGAAATAAAAAGATTTCAAAGGAAGTGGAACCTTTATTGCGTGGCCTCACAAGCCATGTTTTATTAAACTGCATGTCTACAATGAACAGCAAGTAGTTTGCAAGACACTGGGGTCTTTTCAGAGTGAACAGCATCTGATCTATCAGTTAAAGAGTGTGGCTGTGCATTAAAAGGCTGCACCTTTCAGCTTATGTTCAACCACCCTTTAATGGTATACACTTTGCTGCAGAGGCTACACAAAAGCTGATATTTGTTTTAAAAAGGCTAATTCATCACTTGGCTTTTTTTAGTTTTTTTTTTCCCCAGAAATGCAAAAGCAGAGGCCGAGAAGACAAACCACGTTATTGTGAAAAAGAGCCCAGCTGTGACACTGCCACTCAGAACTATGTGCCTGCAAGAATATTGTCAGTGCAAACAACACATCAAAGTTAACAAGCTGACTTCCACAGGAGAATTGTTCCAGTTATTCGAGTCATTCCAACGTTAATTGAATTTTCTGAAAAGGCACTTCCATGTTGCCCTGTCTCCCACAGTCATTTTAGACAGAAAGCAAATGCTTGCCATTCTACAAAACATAACTTTTCACTAAGGAGTTAGAACACTGCTTCTTTAATGATCCAGGTGCATACAAATGCAATGCTTTATTTGTATGAACGGATAACACGGAAACACAGAAAAAATATTTTTACAACTTGCTTATTACAAAAAAAAACCTGTATAAACATTTCAATTTTAAGATTTGTTCTTATAAAAAGCCAAAAACAACCATTTAATATATTTAATAGCTCATTAATCCTTAGGTGTGACAGTTGCATTAGTTGTATTTATTTTTCTTGTTCCTATTTATTTCCACCTGCCCATCCTGCCAGTGTCACCTCTCTAGTTCCAGGATCAATGTTTTATTTTTTAAACTTAACAAACAGATATAACAAAATGCTTTCAATTAAATAGTTAGCAGACCAAAATGAGTAAATGGAGAGAACGTTTATTGTTGCTGTTCACATACATTTTGAGCAATGATTTCAAATACTTTGTGGACATTATAAATAAGCTTTTTTTTTGCATAAAATATTGAATAAAATAGATAAATATTATAATTTTTTCCACTAAACCAGTTAAATAACAAGGTAACTACAGTATATGCAGCACATAACACCCTATTATTAATTTTATTAAGATAAATCATTTTGGTCTTAGCAAAATAAAGTTAGATATATGCACAAAGCTAGTCATTTTTGTTGTTACATGTGCTTATTTCAAATGTACTTTTTTTTAGAGGTAAGTATCGGTGTTACTGTGTAACTATGAAATCCTTTGCAGCATTTATTTAACCCTAACTTGGATTTTATTTTCATCTTAGGTTTTATCATATTTTCTGTATGTGCAAAAACTAGGTGAGCTATTTAAACTGCAGGTAAATAATAATAGGGATACATGTTCAGGACAGCTGAAGGCAACACAAGTGATACAGAATATCTAAACCTGTAACCTATTTTATAAAGTGAACCTTTTTTTGTGGGGGGGGGGGGGGGGGCTGATTCCAGGCAGTGTCCCAAGTACATCTGAAGAGTGACTGAAGTGACTAACATTCTCTCTAACATTCTCTTTCTTTAGGGAATGTCCATCAAAAATGTATACACTAAAATGTAGGCAAAATGTAAACAAGTTAGGGTCTGAAGGTTTGTTCTTAAGTTGAATTTGTTTGTAAGTCAGAACAGGTCCATTTTTTTAAATGTAGCTCCAGCCCAAAAACATTTTTTCCCTTTTTTGGATAGCATAGGGAAGGGTCAACGCCCCTGTAATGTTTGTTTTGCTGCCTGTGTCCCTGTTCAGAAGACTTCACCTCACTTTTCTGTCCCTATGACAATTGGATTTTGAATAATTTGGGTTGTTGTGGAAACAAGGATTGGTGATAAAGCTTCAGTGGAGACATCTTTTTCCATGATAACTTTATTGCCGTGTACACACGACCGGACTCTCCCTCAGAATAAACTCTGACGGTCTTTCCGACGGAGTTCCAACGGAGATCCGACCGAATGGACTTGCCTACACACGATCACACCAAAGTCTGTATGTTTCAAACGCAATGATGTGCAACGGGACTAGAAAAGGAAGTTCAATAGCCAGTAGCTAATAGCTGCCCTTGCGTCGTATTTGGTGAATAGCATACAGACTAATGGTTTTCCCGATAGGAATTTATTCTGTCGGAAAGATTTAAAACATGTTCTATTTCTAGGTCCGTCAGAATTTTTGAAGAAAAAAGTCAGATGAAGCCCACACACGATCAGAATATACGATGAAATTATTCCGTCTGACCTTTTCTGACGGAAAGTCCAGTCGTGTGTACGCGGCATTACAGAAGTGAATTTCCCTTTCTAGGGGTAGATTTCTTCTCACTTCCTGTTGTCCCCCTTTGTAAGTTGGATGTTTGTAACCCAGGGACTGTCTGTAGTATGTTTTAGTGCCATTAATGTCTTCTAGTGATTCCCATTATATGCTTTCTCTGCTGTTCTCACCAACCAGGGGATTAGTCGTTTGCCTCCCTGGTTTCAGTGGGAACTCTTCAATGTCCAAACAAGATGGGGGAATGTAAACAGTCAGCAAAGGAGTTCACCAGGGCAACATGATCTTATTAATGAGGACGTTTATTTATTCTTTTTTTTATCCTGCAGCCTAAGTCAAGAGTTTTTTTTACATCAGGGGAAATCTAAGAAACAGAATATATATAATTTAAGAAAATTCGCATAAAGTGATCACGCACTGCAATCATGCAGTTTTATTTTTTGCTTTTTTAATGAGTTTAAGATTGCTTGCGTCATCCTCAGCATATAATCTGTTAAATATATGCCAATGTGTTTCTAAAATAATATGTTACTCAGTGTTTAACTGCTGCTATTAACTTCAATTAATAACATAACAGCATGACTTTGTATTAATTAAATTTGGATTAAGTATTTATATGGTAACCAACTGGTAAAAGGCAAATAATCCTTTGAAGATATTGTCAAATAACCACTTGCCATGCCCCGCCTGGACACTTACCTTAAGATTCTAATGCTTTGCAACTTGTGCCAATTCACAGCCAAATGTCACAATAGAAAATATATAAACTAAAGTGGGATTCCAGGCACCAGCTAAAGAAGTGTAAAACAGTTTTCACCCACCTATACTAACTACCCTGTAGAAGGAATATGCATATACCTACCTATTCTCAGGGTGTTCCAGTCCTGTCACATTTCATTCCTAGCAGTCAGCTTCAGGGGAGAGTAGAAATCGCTGACAATGGATGGAAAAAGCCTGTGTGGTGACATCACCCATAGGCTTACTATGGGGCATCCATTGCCGGCTGTCCCTCACCTTCCCTGAAGCCGCCACTGGGAGCCGATCACATTATCGGATGGGAGTGTCTTGAAAATAGCATATTATATTATAGCATAGTATATTGTATGCATCTTCCTTGTACAGGTTAATTAGTATAGGTGTTAGAATAGGGGGTTAAGTGTTGTTTTAAGCTTAGATGGATTTTGAGTGAAATTCCATTTTAAGTTGATGCAGTAAGTGGCAGGTTATGTTTTAAATATATTTCAGAGCAGGATGGTTTGGTCTGTGTGCAGTTGTGTTAAGCCTACTTAAAGGACAACTTTGCTTTTAGTAAAGTTCCCTCCCCCACCCCCTTAGTGTAACGCATACCTAAATGCTAATCTTCAGTCCTGACTCCTAAATGCTAATCTTCAGTCCTAAATGCTAATCTTCACTGTGCAACCTTGCCTAACGCCACACAGCTTTTCCCAGCTGTGTCCTGAATGTAAATGCAAGCTGAATTCAACCCTATGGCTCAGACCTTGCTCATCTGGATGGCTCAGGGTCATCATGAGTACACTGCAGCCAAATGAATGAATCAAGAGAGTGGCCTGCCCATGCAATAGACCCAGAACATGTTTTTTTTTTTTTTTTTTTACAAAGGTTTTGTGGTGCAAGCAAGGCCACACTATGAAGATCTTCAGAGCAAGGCTTAGGTGGGTGGGAGATAATGTGAAGTTGTCCCTTAAGGGAGTGTTGGAATTAGAGTTACAGGAAGCATTAGTGTTAAGGCTACATTGAAGTTTAGTGTGAGGGTGAAGCCCCGTACACACGAGCGGACTTTTCAACATCCAAAGTCCGACGGAATGATTCCGTCAGACTATTCGATCGTGTGTGGGCTGCAACGGACTTTTGATTCGCAAAAGTCTGACAGACTTTAGAAAATGGAACATGCTTCAAATTTTTCCGACGGAACTCCGCCGGACCCAGTTCCTACCGAAAAATTTGCTCGTGTGTATGCTATTCCGACGGACTAAAACCGACGCTAGGGCAGCTATTGGCTACTAGCTATGAACTTCCTTATTCGAGTCCAGTCGTACGTCATCACGTTCGAATCCGTCGGAGTTTGGTGTGATTGTGTGTGGCCAAGTCCGCTCAGTCAAAAAGTCCGTCAGAACTCTGTCGGAACTCCGGCAGAACTCCGGCAGAACTCCGGCAGAACTCCTTCGGAAGTCTGTCGGACATAAGTCCTCTCGTGTGTATGGGTCTTTAGAATTGGAAAAAATGTTAGCCACAGAAATCTCTTAAGGGAGCATAATGTGTGTGTTCCCATACTGGGCAAAGCAATAGGTTCACTTAAATCCCAGACATTTGCTTACCTTTACCTTCATTCCCTTGCCAATCTGTTCACCAATGGGAGCAAGGATAAGAACTCTGTAAACTCCAAATAGATCTGGTAGGCATTGCACAAGGTGTAGGACTTTTTCCTCACCCCATCGTTGCAGAGCTGGTGCCAAATAGTTGGTCATTCAGGCATTCCATGCTACAGTGTTGGAGAAAGAAGACAGTCACATGCCCCCCCCCCCCCCCCAATTACTCAGATGTAACAGGCATATCTCTTTACTGTGGCTGATCAAATGGTGGAACAAAGAGAAGGAAATGATATGCAGGCTGTGGGGATAACATTTAGAAGAATGTGTTGCCTTTTTCTGAATGGGCAAAGAACAGACTCAATTTAGGTTAGGACAACACTGTTTATACTAGGGGCTCTGTGCACAAATTTTTTTTATTTTTTGAGACTATTCAAAATCTCTTTATGATTTATCACTTGATGCTCAACCTTTTTATATGTTACATACCCCCATTAATTGACTCAGTTTAAATGTAATACCACAACAATTTGGAAGTGAAGACTGCCACTCAACCACACGAGTGAATTCAAAATTAATATAAATTACTGGGTAGCAGCCAACATTGACATGTGTTCCCACACTTTCACAAATAATAAAAAGTAAAAATGCAGCACTACCTGTGTGGAATATTATACTGGTGTCATTTACGAATGATGATGACACCCACCTATGAAGAATACCCACTTCAGTCTATTTGGTTGTATGATATTTATTGTTTGGTATGCAACCAAATACATTTAAGTGGGGATTTATCATTGTGGGTGTCACTATCATTCTTATTTAAATAACACCAGTATATTATTCCACATCTGTAGCATTGCATTTTATATTTAATATTTTTTTTTATAATACTACAGCAATCGTGTGTCCTAAATTATTTTGCTTTCTTTATTAAATTTTTTTTTTTTTTTATAACAACTTTAAAGCTGTTCTCATATCACCTTATTTGAATATTATATATTCATGGATATTATTATGTTTATTTAACATAGATGCCCCTTTACTAGTAATGGCAGTGATCAGTGTTTTTTTTTTTCTAGACTGCGACATTATGGCAGACAGATCAGACATTTTTGACACATTTTTGGGACCGTTCACAATTATAAAGTGATCAGGCTATACAAATACACTGATTACTGTGTAAATGTCACTGGCAGGGAAGGAGTTAACACTAGGGGACGATCAAGGGATTAACTGTGTTCCCTAGTGTGTGTTCTAACTGTGGGGGGAGGGGACTGACTATAGTATATGACAGATCGTGGTTCCTAGCTAGTAGGAACTCACCATCTGCATCTTCTCTCCTCACAGAACAGGGATTTGTGAGTTTGCACATGCACACACACACACAAACACACACGTCCCTGTTCTGCCTCTCGTGCCTGCGACTGCTGGCCACAAGCATGGGCACCCTCGCAATGCAGCGGGTGCACACACACCTGCTATCCCACTTAAAGAAGCCAGCGTACAGCTACAATGGCTTGCAGGATCGTGCCGACATGCCACAGTATAATGATGGTGGCTGGTCGGCAAGTGATTAAAGTGGTTGTTAACCCACTATATGATGATCATGCCATCCTCTCTGTTATATAACACTATGAGCCCCTGTGCCTGTGCTGTATAAAAAAAATGCCCATTATACTGTATATCAGAGCAGCTCCTGGCACTCATGTCAGTTCTTGGCTCTCTCCTCTGCCCAGCTGACAGCTATAGCAGGCGGGGCCGAGCACTGCCAGGGAGGAGAAGAGGAGAGAGGTCTAAGAAGTTACATAAAAGTCAGGAGATGCTCTGATATAAGGTATAATCTGTATTTTTTTATACTGCACAGACATAGGGGCATATAGAGTTATATAACAGAGGGGATGGCATGTTTATATTATAGATTTGATTGCACCAGGAGGGTGAGCTCGTGGAGTGGACGGAGCTGACAAGCAGGGAGGGGGGGGACACAGGAGAGCAGAGAGTAGGGCTCTGGATGACAGAGGCATGTAAACTGACCACTGTGTCAGGGTTCAGCAGCCATGATAAACCTCAGCAACAGGAAGCTAAAGAGTTTGTGCAGGACCCCCTGGATGGGTCACAGCACAGTAAAGTAGGCAGATAGCAGGATCTTTGTAAAAGCAAAAACTGTCCTTTATTTACACGTCTGTGGTTACAAAGGGCAGGTATCAAAACAGGTAAAATAAAACAAAACAGAGAATAAACCCTTGCCAATTTGGGTGTTTAACTACAAAAACACAGGAACCCAACTACTTGCCACAGCCTACCACTGCCCGGGAACTTGGTGGTAACACAGAAATAAACATAAGATTTTAGTCACACAGACTTAATCTCACCATTCAGAGGTATTGCTGCTCCCCAGTCTGCCGTGCATAGAGATCTGGTCCCAGAGTGGAGCCCCTTGTTGAAGCAACCTGGGAGTTTTATAGAGCTCTGAGTGCTTTATCTGTTACACCTAAGCTTGTTACCCTCATTGAGCCCAAACAAACTCACTACACAGCACAAACGCAAAAATTTCCCATCCTGGACACAACCCATAGATTTTAATGGCTTCTTGTCACAACAACAAACACTTTAACTAAAAGCACATTACAACACTTTCTTTTTTTCTTTTCCATTATCTCTATGGAACCAAAATATCATGCAGTGATTTAGTACAAAGAATTAATCCAGCGAGTCCTTGTTCAACATGGCGACAAGGTGATTTGAGGGGGTAGTGCCATCCATGTGGCCTGGTATGGTTCAGGAGATGGAGCCGCTCACTCATCTCCCCTTTCCTGACTTGCCAGGCTGCACACTCAGATAAGAGTCTGGTATGGATTTTGGGGCGAATCTCACAAATTTTTTTTTTAAATGTTGGCATGGGGGTTTTCCTCAAAATCCATAGCAGACCGGAAGGGTATGTTTACTGGTTGTTAAGAATGCCAGCGGCTGCCAGGTCCTTAACTAACGCATGCTGGCACCACTGCTTATTTACCGCATGCATATATTTATTTTCCTTTTGTGAATTGACTTTAACTCCTGTTTTAAGCAGTATTTACCGAGCGTTGCTGCTTTATACGGTAAATATCACATATAGCAATAATGAATTTACATTTTCAGGATTGCATGCGGTATTTGGAAAAACATCGAAATACTGCATGCAATCTGCTTTTGTAAATGGAGCCCACTACCTCTTCAGCAACTCCTTATGCTGCATACACACGACCAGACTTTCCGGCAGAAAAGGTCCGACAGTCTTCCCAACGGAGTTCTGACGGATTTCCGACCGAACGGACTTGCCCACAAACGATCACACCAAAGTCTGTTTGTTTCGAAAGTGATGACGTACGATGGTACTAGAAAAGGAAATTCAATAGCCAGTAGCCAATAGCTGCCCTTGTGTTGTATTTGTTCCATCAGACCAGCATACAGATGCATGGTTTTCCCGATAGAAATTGATTCCGTCAGATAGATTTGAAACATGTTCTATTTATAGGTCTGTCAGAATTTTTGAAGAAAAAAGTCAGATGAAGCCCACACACGATCGGAATAAATGACTTTTCTCCTGGAAAGTCTGGTCATGTGTACGCGGCATAAGGCATACTAAGGATTTAACCCTTGCAGTACAGGGGGAGGAGGCAGTACAAAGGTTTTTTGTTGCACCTGGAGTTAGACTTTAAAATGTGAAGATTTCCTATGTAATAGCAAACATTTAGAAAATTAATTGTACCCTAGCAATGCCCTGAAAGAAATATTGTTATCTTGAATTCCTCTTTGCTGGAGTCTCTGACATGAGAAAGCAAAACCCTGCATCAACACAGATGGCTGTCTCCACAGAAAGACACAGGGGTTTATTTACTAAAGCTGAAGAGTGCAAAATCAGGGTCACTTTTGTATAGAAACCAGTAAGATTCCAGGTTTTATTGCCAAAGCTTAATTGAACAAGCTGAGAGTAGAAGCTGATTGGTTTCTATGCAGAAGTGAGCCTGATTTTGCACTATCCAGCTTTAGTAACTCCACAGTGTAGAACAAATTATAGAAGGTATGTAATGGGGAAAGATTGGCTGCAGTGAGAAATTCAACTGACTAATTATCTGCCTGCCTGTTTTGTAGCATACAACAATGTCTACAGATATACAGTAGGTGATATACCTGAATAAAAACACACAAAAATGTCCTTTTCAATTTATTATTCAACACAAATATCTATATATGTAGCTGTGTACTATGAAAAAAAGTACACTCTTGGCTTTAGAACCTGGTATAGCCCCTTTAGCAGAAATTATATCTTCTGCAACTGCCCATTAGTCTCAGACTTTGAAATTACATTTTGACCACTCCTTTATGCAAAATTCCTTCAGTTGCAAGATGTTTTTGAGCTTCCTGGCATATGAACTGCTTCTTTCAAATCCCTAAATACTGTTAAATTGGATTAATATCAAGGCTTTGACTAGTCCAGTCCATAATAACCTATTTATTCATTTTGAGCCATTCCTTGGTCTAAATGCTTTAATAATTTGTAATCATTAAAGAACTGAAAAATCTATTTCTGGTTCAAATTCAACTTCTGAAACATTGGCCACAGAGCCTCATCAAGTACACTATGATATGGTGCAGAAATCATAATTGACTTATGACTTCAAGCTGTCCAAGCAACCTCAAACCACCATGCTTCACAATTGGCATGAGGTTCTTCTGAAATGCTGTCTACTGTTTTGCGCCAAACATGTTAATAAAATTGGCTGCACTGCTTGTGTAAAACATGAATCATTTATTTAATACAGCAATGTGAAAAATATATAACACCCTAACACCTAAAACAATTCAAAATGTCATATAGTTAATCACAGAACCCTCTGAAATGTAAATACCAATTAACAATGGTGTTAAAACCAACAAGCATATATAAATAAAGATTTTAGTTGTAGTAACAATATAAACTAATTGTACTTCCCCACGAGGTGTTTATCCAAAGCACCTATCTTCGAAGAACCCAGATTCCATAAATATAGCACAAAATATATGCAAGATACCACAATCATAATACCAGTAGTGCCTCTAAAATAACTAAAACACAAATATTTATAAACTGAGCACCTGTATACCAAAATAACTGTGAACATCTAGGTCAATGTAGTGCACTGCTTACATACAAAACTATGTTGTAGCATAATAAATGCTGGCATAGCGAGAGCGAAAAGGATTGGAAAACAAATTTGATTTTGGAGAGTCCATACCCATATAATGCTGAAACAAGCCCAGGTGATTTCAGGAGTGTAGCTGTAGGTAGAGAGGCAGCAGAGGGCACTGTAGTGTCTGGTCTTACTACAGCAGGACCAGAACAGAAGGTACAGAGGGCTTCAACTGCATCAGAAGTCCAATGCTTGAGGTCAGCATTTTTTGGGGTGAGAATGATAATGGGACAGCATAACACAGAAGTTGTTGATCACCTGCCAGTACTAGTTTTGAGACTGCTTTGAGACCACTGGTGGAGTTGGAGACAGCAGCACATTTCTCGGGGTCCATTCAAAAACCTTCTTTAGAAACTATATAGCCTAGGACTTTCACCTGAGGAAGTTCAAAGAGACATTTCTCAGCTTTAGTATGGAGATTATTTTCACGGCAGCATTGCAAGGTTGAGCTTGCCACAAAGGCTCTATTAAAAGATTCTTTGGCTGAACACCAGAAAAGCAGCAAGGCTGTTAGTCACAAGGTTGGTTTGTTTTTTGTCATTGATTGGGGATGGCTAGGCCATGGCTTCTGCAGGAAACAGAGAAATTACCTAGATCATTGTAGCTCAGTCTGTAGGAACATTTCATTGCTGTAGATCAAATTGTATATTTCATTGATTTAGGAACCTGCAGTAACACCTGGAGTCCCAGGAGAAGTGTGGCATAGGCAGCAAATGAAGCATGGAGGTCCCAGGCATAAGAGATAGCTATGCTGAAGAGGCCTGAGGTGTAGCCAAAGGTTCGACAGCTGGACCAACAGGCGCCATCAATTGATCCAAACAAGTCAAAAGGGTGTGGAAATGTTGGATCACTTGGACTTTACTGGCTTCTTGGGCATAGCGTCTTTGAGAGAGAAGCTAGTTAGGAACTGTAGGTGACTGTGACATGTCAGGTGGATTCATGGTCCAAGAAAACTGACCCAGAAAAGGGTCTGTCTGCAATGAGACAAAAACGGTCCAGGGTGATTGTACCCGAGTATAGATAGGCAGCAGAAGATACTAACAGTGAAGTGTACAAGCCAGACTACTACAGAGAGTGTCAGAGAGTGCAGACACAGGCGACATGAAGAAGGAGCTCAGGGCATACAAACTTTTCTATACAACAGTAGAATTTGGCAGTGTGGGTAGCAGGACAACTAAGTACTATATGTTTTCTTTGCAAGGCACTGCTGTTTTTATGTTTTTTAAAGGGAGCTTTTTTAAAGAATTACAAGACCTAACCTCTAGACCACATCAGGATAAGTCACCGTTCTTTTTAAATTAGAGTTGACATTCTAGGTGGATTGGAGCATTTTAAGCAACCAATCTGATTTCATCAGTTTCGATTTTTTTCTTTTTGTTGTTATATGTTGCTAATTGTGATCAATGTTTAGCCAGGAACTAGGAACTTACTA
This sequence comes from Lithobates pipiens, assembly GCF_037356315.1. Classification (NCBI taxonomy): domain Eukaryota; kingdom Metazoa; phylum Chordata; class Amphibia; order Anura; family Ranidae; genus Lithobates; species Lithobates pipiens. The sequence goes on along the minus strand of NW_027507748.1, from coordinate 162,082,430 downwards.
TGTTTTGAAAGACATATCTCCAATTGTCTTGGTAATCCACATACTTGCAAAGCAGGTAATAAAGGAACATCACTCATGCTCCAAGATTATTCTATGACCAGGACATTCTAAATTTCTGAGGTCCAACAATAATGACTTCTGCTTTGTACAAAATGCTTACACATAAGAAAGAAATTAAGTGCTGCATTAAGAGATAATATATCCATTTCAAATAGAACATAATCAACTATCGTTATACTTTGATATTTTAGTGCTGGCCTAGAAAAGGCATCCGTTTTCAGCATTAAAAGGGTTCTTTTTATAGAGTTCTCTCATAATTGGTCCTTGCAAACAAAAGACATTTAACTGAGTCATTATTTGTATATCCAGAGAATCACTCATTACACGGGTGATTTCACGCACAAGTTATTTTGTGCACACTGTCATGGCCAATCTGCAGGGTGAGTGGAAGCACCAAAGTACCTTTTATTATGGTTTAGTGAGAGACTTAAACTAGAATCACCTTTGCCCTAGGTGGCACAGCCTGTGGTTCATATTCAAAGGCATTCATGAGAAACTAAAAGCTTCAAAAGTTCCAGACTTTCATGGAACAAATCAGAGTTATAGTCCAGTGTTCTACAAACACAAGTTCAAATCATGATTAGCCATGAATGAAGAAAGGCTTTAAAGGCATCTTAATTAATCTGATTACTGATATATCTCTTCAGACTTGGGTAGAGATACACTGAGTAGATCTGAAAACAGCTTGTAATAGCTCAGAATTAGCCAGTGTTATTTTTGCTCATTGTATTGCTCAAATGTATAGATGAGATTTCTTTCCTCATTTTCCAAACCAGCATGCCTAGCAGGGCTGGACTGGGACAAACATTTGGCCCTGGACTTCATCCAGAGAGGCCCACGTTAATTTTGCAAACATGCACAAAAACAGTATGTAAACTATTCGCAATTGCGCAAAAAAAATAAGAAAAAACATTCTACTGTAAGTATATTTTTTACAATTTTGTTTGTAAGGAGGACACAGAGGGGGCCAGAGAAGGAGGACAGGGGGGCAGAGGAGCTGCTGGAGGAGGACACAGAGAACAGCCAGGGTTTGATCGGTGCGGCGGGAGGGACAGCTGTAAACACTGATCTCCCTGTATAGCTTTTTAGCTAACACCTGCGGGAGGGAGGGAGAAAAGGAGAAGCGTCTGTCAGCTAAAAAGCTATTCATGGAGATCGGTGTTCACAGCTGTCCCTCCCGTCACACCGATCATTCCCATCTGTGAACCAGGGAACCATCCAGGATCGGCCCTGCATCCGGGATATAACAAGTGCCTCGCAAGTGTCTGGGAGCCACAACCAAAATTCGGGAGACTCCTGAACCTCACAGGAGACTTGGGATGTCTGGAAACCAGCCCAGTGATCCATTGGACCTCTGTGAAACTCCCGGTAGTCGTGATGGGCAGTACATGCCTGCAGTCATATAGATGAATCTGCTTTCACTTTTCACTTAGCCTTAACAACTGATTAAGCTGTTGGATCCAACTCCATTTTACATTTCGCTATTGCTCTTTGTACAGCATAACTGAATAATCCTAGAACGGCATTTAAAGAAAACCTGTTATGAGAGAAACATGCAGGCTGTCATTGCTGACTCTATTCTGAATTTGTTAGTTGACTGCCTGTCTCTGGCTTAAAACCTAATTCCAGTTTGGGCTAAATAGAAAAAAATATTTTCCCAGGTGTTGCTAAAAATAAAAGAATAACCCTAGCTGCTATGCTGATCCTATTTCCAGCAGTTTTCTTCACTGACTGGCTGTCCCAGCAATGGAGGGATACTCCTTTTGGATCAAATAATGCCTAACATCATCCTACCTACTTCCAAAGGGCTCAGTCTGTGAGCATTTCACCCCCATCCCCTACCCTGGCCTCACAAGTGGTATGCTGCAGGGACCCTTACGTGGTACGACTTCTTCTTTGAGAATGTTAACAGCTTTGTTTATTTAAACAAACCTGTTATAGGAGAAGTATCCAGGCTGCCATAGTTGACTTTTCTGCATATGCTAATTGCCTGGCTGTCATGTTGACACACGTTAATCAATACTTTATTGCCTGGGTCTCAGGATGGTCCCCATGCTCCAATACTTTAAACAATTGACCTTAGACAATTATGCTTTTATGGACTTTTTACTTTTTTCATTTGTTTCAGATTGCTGATGTAGTATATTTAAAACCCAGAGACAGGTTCAGGTCCTTCTCCCTCCATTTTTACTCCTCCCTCCATTTACGGGGAGCATTTTGTGCGCAGCTCTTTGTAACATTTAGGATCCACCCACCACCGAAGGAACAGGAGAACTTGTGATCTCATCAGACCTAGCAAAAAAGAAAAGCATACCAGTCAGTGGCTTACAACAGGAGTCTCCAAACTTTCTAAACAAAGGGCCAGTTTAAAGCCCTTCAGACTTTAGGGGTACGGAACTGTGACCAGTGAGAGTAGAAAGTTGCTACAGATTGCAAAGGAAACCTAATTTTTCAGAACATTCAATTATATGGTTTGTGTACTAGTTATATATGTTTTGTTATTTTTTTTTGTATTTGATTTTTTTCCCTATGGAGTTACCCTTTAATTATTGATACAAGTTAACAGGAGAGCCATGCAATTACCATGTCCAGAAGAAGTCTGTGATGGCAGCCTGCATGTTTCTCTTATGACAAGTTTCTTCATGCAGATTCATAGGGTTTTCCACAGGGTACAATTAAAGAATTTGCTCACCCAAACTTATGCAAAGTGGATCTCTAAATCGCTGTAAAAAATATGAAAGACATAAGCTAAAACAGTATATAAGTATTCAAAAGTAAACAAGAGTGACATGACTTTTGACCACATCTGAAAAGTTCCCACTGGAAAGATGACTATCCAGAAAGATCATATTCTTGCAGCTGTTTCAAATTACCCAAGAATAAAAAAGATAACCAAGTTGGCCAAAAAAAAAAAAAACAACAAGTCAGTAGTTCACATAAAACAAGAAATATTAGCTTTACTAAAAAATTTTAATAGCAGAGAACACTTACTAAGAGAAGTGCATTCATGCTGATATATCATAATATTAGTCTAATGATGGACAACTTAACTGTGCTGATGCTGAAAGATGGCCACTAGCTGAGATTGAACTTTCATGGTACAACACCACTGAATACTCCAGTTGACTGCTGCAGAACATTGTCAGTCACTTTGTTGATATGCCTTCTCTATTGTTTAAGTTTTTGAATGCAATGGTTGTTTCTTGTCTTTTTATTTAAGTTTTTAAGTGCACTAGGTAGTGTGTTCTTTACTCTTTAAAGCATTAAATGAATTTGAACACATCACTCAAGTATTATATGTCTGACATATGATGATAGTTGAGCATGCAAATATAATTTGATCACCCTTTAGTACTTGTACTTTCTGGAGCCGCGTACACACGGGCGGACTATCTGGCCAACTAAGTCCGTCAGACAATCCGACAGACAGTCCGTCCTACTTTTGAATGAACGGACTTGACCACACATGATGAACAGACAGTCCGCTGAAAGCTTGCGCGATGACGTGTACAGCACGTACGACGGGACTAGAAATACGACGTCCAATACACTGCAATGCAACCTTCGGCCGTGTAAATCCTTTCTGAGCATGCGCCATACTTAGTCCGTCCAACTTGCCTACTCACGAGCGGACTGTCTGCTGAAACCAAAGTTGGACGGACTGTATTACGGAAATTCCGAAAGACTTAGTCCGCCAGACTGTCCGCTGAAAAAGTCCGCTGAAGCCCACACACGAGTGGACTGTCCGCTGAAATGTGTTTCAGCGGACTAAGTTGGACAGACAGTCCGCCCGTGTGTACGTGGCCTAAGTGTTCCATAAACAATCTTTCAGCTCCAGTGAACCTTCACATTTATATTATAGGAGAGCGGTAGAAAGAGAGTGCATACCCATGTTGATTATCGCAGCAAGGAAAAATAATGATCTGGTAGGTTATCTATTAAGTCCCCCCCCCCCAACATGATTATTCAGCTGTTGTCATAAAGTAGATTCATAGATGTTAGAAAAACTCCAGATTGGGCAATTGTCATCTCACATCTATGGGTAGCTTTAAACTCATGGTTGGCACACCATTTTATATCTGCACGGCAAAAAGTAAATTATCAACTGATTTTTATGGACTTGTTGCTGAAGGGATATTTAGCTTAGCCGCTTTCATTCTTTAGGAAAATCAGTTTCCATTTTGTGTCTCTCTAACATCCACTTCACGAATAGATATGCTCAAGTTTTGCTAATCTAGTTTAGTTTTTCATGTTACTGTTATCTTCTTTAGTTGTTTTGTTTCTTGGAAAGCATGTGATTTTTGAGAAATCACTAGTTTCACTTTTGTCATAGATTGTACTTGTATATGATTGGATAATTTGTATGACACGTTCAAAGGGCACTACTTTCTGAAAGCCCCCTTTAAATATTCACACCAAAGAATAAAGATTAGATTTTCTCTGAGAGACTTTGTTGTTTTGTGTCATTGTCTCAATGGGCAAATCTCACAGGCCTGTGGGGATTGAAAAGCACACTTTAACAGACATCGAAGGGTTAACCACCTCTAGACAATCTACATTTCCCTTCAGTTGCCATGATAACCTTGAAATGCCTATACGAAACATATATTGCATGTTTATCTAGTTAACAAAAAAGAGCACTGTATTAGTAATGATATTATGTCTGTATGTAAAAAATAAAATACATTTACTATTTTCTCCCACAAGGTCTGTGATACCATTGGAAGCATTTTGTTAAAGAAAAAAAAAACCTACATAAGCAGTAGAAACCTGTATCATTTAGTGCTCTGGCGCTGTGCTTAGTCTTCTTTATGGCTTTTTTTGGGGTTCAGGATTACTGATTGTGTTGAATGGTCAGACTTCAATCACGTAATTCCTGCAGAACTAAGTGCACTTCTGTGACCTATAGGAGAAGTAGGGCCAAAAGAGCTTTGTCCCTACTTCTCCTTTAAATTTTTATATTTTCCACTATGATTGGATAAAACATGGGGCATTATGCTTTTGTTGTAGAGATGTGATGCATATGTTTTTCTTTTTTTGTCCTGACGTACTAATTATATTGTGTACCAGGAACAATGCCCAGACAGGTTCAATGACATTTAGCAGTGGCGTAACTAGAACCTTCAGGGCCCCGATGCAAGAAACCATGAAGGGCCCCCCTGAACCCCATCCAGGACCCTTCCCTCCGAGTCCGGTGGTGGAACTCCAGGGCGTGGTCACAGGTATGACCTTTGTGAGCCCTGTAGTTCCACCACTTGTATTAGTATTTTTTTTTATTATATTTTTTAAATTTTTAGGTGCCCCATTGGGGGACTGTCCCTAGGCAGGATGGGGTCCCCGTCCCCAGAAGAGATGAAGTCCTTTTCTCCAGGGCAGATGAAGTTACTGCCCCCAGGTGAGAAGGGGTCCCCGTCCCCAGGGGAGGTGGGGGCCCCTGTCTCCACATGAAAAGGGGTCCCTGTCCCCAGGGGGAGATGGAGGGGGTATGTAATGGTGTTTGGGGGATGGGGTCCTCTCACTCACCATGACCAAGCTGTAGGCCACACACTCATCCATGTTGGCCTGGGCTCCATCCAGTGTGCTGGACGGGCGATCAACATATCTCCCAGAAAGACCTTTCATCATCTGTGTATGACAGGGGAGGAGGGGGGCTGGCAGACAAGCCTGCAGTGTCCTCCGGTGAGCCGGCTCTCATAGGGCTGCACTGCATCTGTGTGCTTAAAGTTTGTTTACCTGGGAGAAGTATGCAGTGCAGTGTGGGCCGGACTCAGGGGGGGTGGGACTCTGGCTGGGGAGAACAGACATCGGACTGAGCGGCAATGCATGGAGCAGGAGAGGGGTACTCTGAGGAGCCGGCCGAGGACACAGGTCATGCGAGGAATGCACAACTAAAGAGCAGCCAGTGCGGTAGTCGAGCATAGAGCTCTGCTAGCCACCCTCCACCTCCAGCCACCCGTGTGCATGGTGCACTGGTACCCCTAGCTGCCTATGCTGCTGCCGGCTATATGTAGAGGGGGCTGCATGGGCCCCCTGCCTCACAGGGCCCGGTTGCGGTCGCTACTGCTGCACCCCCTATAGTTACGCCCCTGACATTTAGAATACAATTCTAAAGAACAATTTCAGGATTTGAAACTAGAACCCTAGAACTAGAACTGTTGTTAAAAAGCAGATAAAAATTCACACTTTTTAATGGACTCTATGTTTTATTGATCTTTTTGTTTTTATGAACAGTTACAAAATGTATGGACAGTTGACAAAATTTTAGCTAATTTAAACTATATTTGCTATATCTCAATCAAAGTGAAAAAAAAAAACATTAGATGACTCTAGTCTACCAAAGTATATATCTTCTGTAATATCACCGCTCAAGAGAGAATTTTATAAATCAAATAGTTTTCTGCCACAAGTTCTAATTAAACTTCTGAATTTTAACATGAAAAAAACTGATTAGGGGAATTAATTAAACTGCCACTTATGCAGGTTCATTGTGAGAACTACAATCCCCCCTTCCCTGTATGGGTAGGCTTGCCAATTCCTCCTCACTAAAGTTTCATTCTGTGTTTTTTTTAACTACAATATTAGAAATATACTAACATTAGAGAAGGTTGATGCATTCTGTTTTGTTCTTTTTACTTTCTAATTTACTGTGTCAGAAAATGTTCTCCAAGCAGTGCAGATGTTTTCCAGAATGACACTGAAGCAATTTAACATGCAACTACTTTAACAGAGCAAGACATCCTCAGCATTTGAAACCAATTTTAGCTGTATGCTAAATCCTTTAAATAGGTAATAACTTACTTGAATATTGAAAAATAATCAGCAGTCACTCAATGTTTATGAGAATGGTATTGCATTTGTTTTGCAATTTGCCTTCCTTACTATTTATAGACAATATTGTGCATTTCCTTCTTTTATATCTTAAAATTTATCAGCATTGGGAAAATTATCAGCAAGGAACTTTAAGTATACTTTAGTTATTTTTCCACTTTTGCAGTCAAATTTGAATAATCCCCAATGTATGTTTGTTAAGTGTTCCCTATTCACACAGCATGCCTACATTTTTTTCAAATATTTTTTACTTTTTAGATGTTTTATCAGGAGGAGGTGTCATGGCTGGCTACAAGTTTTTTTTTAAACAATATTAGAGTGAGCCTTCCTTATGTCTTTCCTCATTAGCATGCAATGCAAAAAGCTTTTAACCCTTTAACCCTTTGTTAGGTCAGACAGTGTTTAAATGTAGTTGCAATTGATAATGAAAATCTACCTGCACAGTATAGACAGGATTTTTCCTTGCTAGAGGGCCCAGAAATATACACTTTAAAAAGGAGACGTTAAGCCAAAGTTAATTTGGCTCTACTTCTCCTATGGATCACAGGAGCACAGTTCATTCTGTACTTCTGTAATCTGTTTTCAGCAGACAGCGGGCTGAATGAATGAATGAATGAATGAAATACTTGCATAGCGTACAATGCGAACTGAATCGCCTCTAGGCGCTGAAGCAACTGACATCACAGGGCCGGTCCAGGCTGGGAAAAGATCACAACCATATGGTAGGGATCCACCCAGATTCTTTGGATCAGCACCTGGCTCAGCCTCTCAGCATGCCACTGGCGGCCTGAGCCAGCCGGTTCCACCCCCTCCACAGCTCAACCTTCCAGTGAGTGTGGGGGAGGGGGGACAGAACAGAGAGCTGATAACTGATAGCCACCAGCTTTCTGCTCACAGAGCACTGAGACGGGGGACAGATGCAGCATTGAAATGCTGCGTCCACCTAGGTAAGTATGATTCCTAAAAAAAAAGTGTAACTTCCCTGCATTTACACCTGAGGGACGTGGAGATGCAGGCAGAAGCACACGCTTTTGTTTGCATTTCTGGAAACACACGAAAAAGGCACTAAAATGTGCAGTAAAGTGGAAGTTAAGTCCACTTTTTAACTTATACCAACAGGTAAATCTATAATAAGGCTTAGCTTTACATTGAATAATCCTAAACTTGAACTGTTTAGGAGATATTCACATGGGATACAGGCGGTTACGTCACTGGTGTATGCACTCTGAAGGGACGGCATACCAGTGTCGTACATTCAGAGCTCCATGTCGGAGCCATTCATATAGCCAGAGCTAATGGACCCTGAAAGAAGTCTGTGTGAAGATGGAAGCATTTTGATATACACAGAAAAGACACACTCCTGCGCACAAGTGAACCACCAGACTGGCTATGTAATGACACGGGCCTTGCTACCCTCAAGAGTGGGAAACCCTAGACTTCAAAAATAGAAGAAAAAAGGGTGCACCAGCCTTGTGCATTATCCTTTGGATGAAATTTACTAAAAAGGGTACAAAAGAAAACTACTCACAAACAGAAATGCAAAATCTTGCGAAATGAATAGTCATCAGAATACCAGCATCTAGTCATAGATGAAACTCTCTGGAGAGTTCCTTTGGACCGCTGGGGAGTTTCATCTGTGACTAGATGCTGCTATTCTGATGACTATTCATTTTGCAAGATTTTGCATTTCCAGTGTGAGTAGTTTTCTTTTGTACCATTTTTAATAAATATCATCCAAAGGATAATGCACAAGGCTGGCGCGCCCTCTTTTCTTCTATTTTTGAAGATGGAAGTGTGCAGGGGAGCTGTGACAGCGCTGCGCAGGAGGGCTCCGTGTGCAGGTAAGTCTACCATAATGTGCTAGTATGCGGTGCATATTAGTACTAATGACTTATGACTTACAGGCTAAGTTCACTTTTTTTTTTCTCTAAATTCGAGCTCCACTATGTACCAATATAGCATTAATGTACTTCTTTTGCTAAAATAAAACAGCTTTCCATTTATTCTACACACGCTTACCTCACTGTCTTCATAGCTGTTTAAAAACACTGCTTGGGGGGGTGTGGCTTAGCGGCTGATGTAGGAGGACGTGCATGCCTTGAGCTCCGCCGGCCATCCGTGCTTACATCCTTACAGTCTGCTCTGAAACGCTGTTTTCGGGGCCCTTACCTCCTGCCACGCTAGGAGAAGCATCCCGGACCACCGCGGTATATCTCGGGACCCCCGCTGTGATGTCCAGACGCCATACCGGAGGGAAGGGGCTGACGGACCCCCCAGGCCAAGATGGCGCCGGCGCGTGGCGTGCAGCCAGAGACCAGTACAAGGAAGCGGCACAAAAGCTCCTCTATGGTGGTAAATCGTACAAGGATGCCCTGGCTGGCCAGCCTTCTCCTCAAGCTATCCCTGGAGGTTCTCCTGAAGCAGATGACACAGTCCCCTTGGAGGATGAAGATGGATTGTCCGCAGCATGGCACACAGTGAGTACACCCAGGGACAGTGCTAGGCCTGAGGCACAGGCCATCCCCTCTCCAGTACTGGAAAGTGAGCCTACCCTAAGGGACATATTTGCTCTTGTCACCTCCTGTAATCACTCTATTGCAGCCCTCTCAGAGGACATTAAAGGGGTTAAAGCTGAAATAACTTTTGTCCGCCATGACATGCAAAAGCTCAGGGAGAGAACAGCTGCCTTGGAAGGCAGGCTGAGTACAGTAGAAGATGATCTGGCCCCCATGCAAAGGGATCTAAAATATAATTGCCATCTTACTGAACAGCACGCTATGTGACTTGATGAGATGGAAAATCGCATGAGACGCAATAATATTCGCGCTTTGGGGATTCCGGAACGTGTTGAGGGTAAAAACCCGGTTGACTTCATTGAAAATTGGTTGATTGCCACCTTTGGTAAAGAATCCTTGTCACCGCTTTTTGCTGTAGAACGCGCCCACCGGGTGCCGTCTCGCCCCCTACCTCCGGGCAATCGCCCCAGGCCCTTCTTGTTTAAACTCCTCAACTATAGAGACAGGGATACCATTCTCTCTAAAGCGCTGGGGTTATCAGATAAGATGGAGATTGAGAATTCCAGGATTTCGTTATTTCCAGACTTTTCAGCAGAGCTCCAGAAGAAGCGTGCGACATTTCTTGAAGTTAAGAGACGCCTTCGGGACCTTAACGTTCAATATGGTATGCTATATCCGGCCATGCTCAGGGTTACGGCCCTGGGCTCCACGCACTTTTTTGATCGCCCTGCGGCGGCAGCACAGTGGCTTGACCAGGAGCACAACGCACTCAAAGCCGCCAAGCTTCAAAGATCTCCTCCACGATAACGGCACTTTCAGACAGGATGACTGGATTTCCACTTTTGCAGGTCCGGCGGAAGGCAGAGGTTTTTGGTTCCATTGCAACCCCATTAGAGCTACAGGATGCCTGCACATGTGAAACCCTGTTTGTCATCTAGAAGAGTCTTCTATGGGTGTTTCCATGGCCTTCCCCCAGCCCCCGAGTTATGGATGGGGACTATTAGACTGCTATCTTTCCCGTGTGGGAGCCCCGCGGGCTTTAATACAGAAGATACCACGTTTTTTTGCTGTTTAACTGTTTTTCTTTTCTTTTTCATTTTGCTTAATTTTCTTTCTCTCGGGATCACAGCGGACAAGGACTATTTCCCGGCCTGTCTGCACCCGTCTGGGCGCCTCCTCCTAGCTGCTACAGCTCATGCCATACTTTTTTCCCCCCATTTTTGGGGCATCTCAGGTGATGCGACTTCTCAGTCGCTTGTTGCTGATATATATGTGTTAACTGCATTTTTCCTCCCTGGTTGTATACGAATGTTAATATGGTCACTCCTATCTACACTTATATTTTGTATTCCTGATGGCTAAGGTTAGATTTCTTTCTTGGAATGTCAGGGGGCTGGGCAGTCCAGTGAAGAGGCTAGCGGTGTTGCGGCACCTTAAGGATATGAAGGCTGGTATTGTGTGTCTGCAGGAGACACATTTTGCTCCTGCTGGCACTCATAGCCTTGGGTCTAGACTGTATACCCAGCAATTCCATTCTACATACTCTGCTTACGCAAGGGGAGTAAGTATCCTAATTAGACAACATACCCATTTCTCTTGCTCCCAACAGGTTATTCACCCGGGGGGGAGGTACATCTTCTTGTTGTGTAAGATTGCTACTGTACATTGCATTATCGCTAACGTTTATATCCCGCCGCCGTACTCGGCGGAGATTCTTAGGCGCCTAGCTGGGTTCATGGCGCAGTTCCCTGGCATACCCCTGCTGGCGATGGGCGATTTTAATAACTATGTTAATGGCCTGTGGGATAAGATTCCAACTCCTCCTGTGGTCCCCTCCCGCCCTAATGGCGATACTCCCTTTGCAGCTCTATTAGCTGAACTTGGGCTGGTAGATGTCTGGCGGAGAGCCCACCCCCACACCCGTTTGTACTCCTGTTGCTCTCCAGCGTTTGGGAGCTTGTCCAGAATAGACTTGGGACTGGGGAACTCCATCCTTCTTCCCCTAATTAGTGACTCTGGCTATGGGGTTAGACATGTATCCGACCACTCCTCCTTGTGGATTGAGATGTCCCTATCTACTGACCTCGCACCTAGGAGTTGGAAGCTTAACCCCTTTTGGCTTGCACTGCTCCCGCAGCCTGACCCCATAGCAAGTGCCCTTAAACTTTCCTGCAGGACAATTTAGGCTCGGCCTCTATAGACGTAGTCTGGGATGCAGCTAAGGCCTTCCTTAGGGGGCAATTTATCACCGCTATAAATGGTATAAAACTGAATACTAAAGCTTGGGAAATGGAGGTCGGTAGAGCACTTAGAGAGTCAGAGCAGGCCTATGTTGACAACCCTTCGGAGGACACTAAGAGGTCTTGGTTGGGGGCGCAATCTATGTCTAGACAGGTGACTTTGCAACTGGCAGAAAATAAACAATTTTTCCTGCAACAAACGCACTTTGAGGAGGGGGAATCGACAGGCCATATGCTGGCTCTGCTGGCGAGGGCTCAGGGTTCGGCTCCTATGGTTCACTCACCGTGCGATTCGCAGGGGGTGACCCATTCGGACACCCCTGGGATCTTACAGATATTTCGGTCCTTTTATGCGGACTTGTACTCCTCCAAGGTGCAGCCCGGTGACGGGGAGATTGTGGACTTTTTGAATGGTTGTGATATCCCATGCCTGTCTGCGTCGGATGGGGAGCTGTTGAACGCCCCCATAACGGAGGATGAATTGGCTTCTGCACTGGAACACTCCCAGAATAACAAAGCTCCGGGGGCAGATGGCCTCCCATCCGAGGTATACAAGCGTTATGCCGGTGTTCTTTTGCCCACCCTTTTGAAAGTATTCAACAACGCCCTAGAGACAGGGGTCCTGCCTGCTTCTATGAACGAAGCAATCATAATTGTACTTCTAAAACCGGGTAAGGTAGCGATGTCACCGGATGCATATAGGCCCATCTCCTTGCTCACGACAGACGTCAAACTATTGGCTCGGGTCTTGGCGACGAGATTGTCCCTGGTAATACACAAACTGATCCATAGGGATCAATCAGGATTTATTCCCTCGCGTTCCACTGCCCTAAATATTCGCCGTTTATTCCTAAACCTACAGGTCCCTGTGGATAACCCCGGTAATCAGGCCGTCCTCTCGCTGGACGCGGCTAAGGCCTTCGATAGTGTTGAGTGGCCTTATCTGTGGAAAGTGATGGAGCGGATGGGGCTGGGCAGTACATTTAATAGCTGGGTCCAACTATTATATGCCAAGCCTACGGCTAGAATTAGAGCTAATGCGGAGCTCTCCGACCCATTCGTGCTGTATAGAGGCACGAGACAGGGGTGCCCTTTGTCGCCCCTGCTCTTTGCCATGGCGCTTGAACCACTAGCAGCCAGAATGAGATCGGCTCCGGACATTGTTGGATTCTGCAGGCCCACTGGAACGGATGTGGTATCACTATACGCGGATGACACGCTTATATACCTGGGGGACACACAGGGTTCCCTCACAGCCACAATGCACTTGATTACCCTATTTGGTACATTATCCGGTTTTAAGATTAATTGGGACAAGTCTGTACTACTGCCCTTGTCCCCTCTAACGGCACCTCTACCCCCTTGTGCAAACATGATCCAGACGGTTGCATCCTTTAAATACCTGGGGGTACAGATATCACCCGAGGTGACGGACTATGCCAATCTGAATCTTCTGCCATTGTTACTTAAGTTTAGGGATAAGTGTAAGATCTGGTGCAAACTACCGCTATCGGTAGTGGGAAGGGTGAACCTCATTAAAATGGTATGGGCCCCGCAGTTGCTCTACGTTTGTCATAACTCCCCGACCTGGATCCCGAAACGTTGGTTCGATAAAATTGACTCTCAGTTTAGGGAATTAATATGGTGTAGAAAGACGGCCAGGCTTAGTTTGCTTACCCTGCAATATAATAAGGATGAAGGGGGGTTGGCACTACCACATGCTAGGATGTATTGTTTGGCTTCGCAGCTCCAGCACCTGGGTGGTTGGGGGTCAGATGATCCCCTGGACCCGATACGTAGGATACTGGATGACACTGTCGCCCAGGACATAGCGTTGGCCAGGTTGGAAGCAGGCTTCCCTCATATGGACAGGAGTTCCCCGACTATTATGCTGCTGAATACCTTATGGTCCCATGTTAAACAACTATTACGAATACGTGGCTTCCTTGCCCTCACCCCTATTTGGCGGAATGCTAATTATGGTGAGCTTTTTAAGCTCAAGGGATTTGGTAACTGGAGTAGGAGCGGCCTCCGGTACCTCTCGCAGCTGTATAATGGACGGGTACTGAAGTCCTTCATGGAACTACAGGCTGAGTTTGACATCCCACGTAGGGATTTTTTTAAATACTTACAGTTACGGCATGCGCTACAGACACAGACACGAAGTATGCAGCTTTCCCTAACGGACCATCCTGTGGTACAGGGGATATTCATGCAGACTGAACGTAAAGGTATGATTTCTAGGGGATATGCTATGCTTCTTGACGCAGTGCAGGACCCGGCACGTCTTCCGTGTCGGCAGAAGTGGGAGGCGGACCTGGGGCCCTTGGACGCGGAGACCTGGAACCTTTGTTTATCCTCCGCTCCGTTGGTGTCGGTGTCGGCCTCCCATAGGCTCTCCCATCTATACTTACTACATAGGACTTATAGGACACCAGTTAAACTGCACAGTTGGGGTGTTAGGGGGTCTCCCCTTTGCCCTAAATGTATGCGGGACCATGGGGATCTCATGCATATGTTCTGGAGGTGCCCGAAACTCAAACGGTATTGGGATGGAATCCTTGACACTATATCTTCTGTGTTCTCTGTTGGTATTCCGCGGTGTCCGTTGGTCTGCCTGTTGGGGGCCCTGGATGAAGAATCGTTGACGCTCTCGGTTCATACGGCCATTATTAGGCTGCTATACATAGCCAGGAAATTAATAGCGCGATTGTGGATAACACACAGGGTTCCCACCAGGCAGCAATGGACGGAACAGGTGAACCAGATGCTGATCAGGGAAAAGATAACATACCAACACAGAAATGCACCGCACAAATTTAATGCCATGTGGGGGGGATGGCTCGAGGTTCCGGGACTAGCTCCCCACCAACTTATACAGGACAGACTTTTACAGGGTTGACTGAAGGTCCAAGGACATGTGCATGGAGGTATATAAACACTTGTGCTCCAGGTAAGGGGCTAATTCTATGTCTCTCCCTCACCCGGTATTTGTAGGGGGTGTAGGGAGACACCAGTAGGACTGGGTGGAGGGATTCTGGCCGCAGTGCATAATTATGGTACTTATGTGGTTGCCTCCTGGTGCGGTGTGGTCTATGAGAGAATGTTACTTTTGTTTTTATTCTTGGTTCCTTTTTCTTACTTTTTTTTTTTAGTTTCATTGCCATTTTCCATGTCTCAGCGGTCTACAAACCGAGCCTATTTGTACTTTGTGTTTCCTGTATACCTTTGGATGTAAAAAACAATGCTGCTGTACGACTGTACTTTACTCCTATGTTTGGTTTGTACCATATGTGTTTTGCAATAAAAACTTATTTGATTTAAAAAAAAAACACTGCTTGATTACTTCTGCCTTACTTCCTGCACAGACTTTAGGACACAGGGAGGAGTTGACCAGCTGAGAGTAGATAAGGCAGGGTGCATGCTAATGAGATCAGCTGGTCAACTCCTTCCTGTTTCACGACCTAAAGTCTGTCCAGGAAATAAGGCAGAAGTAATCGATCAGTCTTTTAAAACAGCCATGAAGACAGTGAGGTAAACATTTGTAGAATAAATGGAAAGCCGTTTTATTTTTGCAAAAGAAGTACATTAATGCTATATTGGTATAATAATATTAAATAATAATAATAGATTTTATTTATATTGCACTTTACATCAAAAAGATCTCAAAGTGCTACAAGTTAAAATTAACAACTATACGGATAAAACAAACATCTAAAACAATCAAAAAGCTTTGCTAAAAAGAAATGTCTTGAGGCCTTTTTTAAAACATTCAGTAGATTGAGGAGCCCTCAGGATGTCAGGTAGGGCATTCCACAGGCGCGGGGCAGCTGCACAAAAGGCCCTGTCTCCCATTGTCCTTAGTCTAGTTCTGGGTATTTGAAGCAGATTCGTGTGAGTGGAGCGAAGGGAACGAGTTGTGTTTTGCGAGTTAAGAAGTTCTTTAAGATATGGTGGGGCATGTCCATAAATACATTGATGTGTAAGAAGGGAAACCTTATACTCAATCCGGGCAGAAACAGGAAGCCAATGGAGTGAGTGGAGAAAGGGGGTAATGTGCTCATGTTTCCGCACTCTCATTAGGATCCTTGCTGCAGAGTTTTGAATGTACTGAAGCCTCTGCAGACTCTTTCCAGGAATCCCAATAAGAAGTGTGTTACAGTAATCCAGTCTGGAGGAGACAAAGGCATGAACCAGCTTTTCAGCATCAGAAAAAGAAAGAATTGGACGGAGTTTAGAAATATGACTTTCTAAGATTCAACTCTTACATATTATTGCCAAAATCTGGAGAATGGAATTTCTCACTGCCACTGCTTCTGCCACCATCTCCAAATGCAATAAATGTCGGGAGACTTGGGACCAGTCTGTTTATGGTGAGGCACCCCACCACCCCCCTAGCCTCCAAACCTTGAACCTCTGTAATAAGAATGTTGATGGTCAATTCATTCTCGTGTTTTAATTTCATTGGAATACACATGTACTGTATATGTACAGTGCCTTGCAAAAGTATTCACCACCTTGGCTTTTTACCTATTTTGTTACATTACAGCCTTTAGTTCAATGTTTTTTTTTTTTATCTGACCTATATGTGATAAATCAGAACACACATAATCTAAGTTGGTGAAGTAAAATTAGAAAAATATATACAGTGGTGTGAAAAAGTGTTTGCCCCCTTCCTCATTTCCTGTTCCTTTGCATGTTTGTCACACTTAAGTGTTTCGGAACATCAAACCAATTTAAACAATAGTCAAGGACAACACAAGTAAACACAAAATGCAATTTGTAAATGAAGGTGTTTATTATTAAAGGTGAAAAAAAATCCAAACCATCATGGCCCTGTGTGAAAAAGTGATTGCCCCCCTTGTTAAAACATACTATAACTGTGGTTGTCCACACCTGAGTTCAATTTCTCTAGCCACACCCAGGCCTGATTATTGCCACACCTGTTCACAATCAAGGCATCACTTAAATAGGAGCTGCTTGACACAGTAAGGTCCACCAGAAGATCCTTAAAAGCTGCACATCATGCCGAGACCCAAAGAAATTCAGGAACAATTGAGAAAGAAAGTAATTGAGATCTATCAGTCTGGAAAGGGTTATAAAGCCATTCCAAAGCTTTGGGAATCCAGCGAACCACAGTGAGAGCCATTATCCACAAATGGCGAAGACATGGAACAGTGGTGAACCTTCCCAGGAGTGGCCGGCCACCCAAAATTACCCCAAGAGCGCAGCGACGACTCATCCAAGAGGTCACAAAAGACCTCACAACAACGTCCAAGGAACTGCAGGCCTCACTTGCCTCAGTTAAGGTCAGCGTTCATGCCTCCACCATCAGGAAAAGACTGGGCAAAAATGGCCTGCATGGCAGAGTTCCAAGGAGAAAACCACTGCTGAGCAAAAAGAACATCAAAGCTCGTCTCAATTTCTCCACAACACATCTTGATGATCCCCAAGACTTTTGGGACAACATTCTGTGGACCGATGAGACAAAAGTGGAACTCTTTGGAAGGTGTGTGTCCAAGTATATCTGGCATAGAAGGAACACTGCATTTCATAAAAAGAACATTATACCAACAGTAAAATATGGTGGTGGTAGTGTGATGGTCTGGGGCTGTTTTGCTGCTTCAGGACCTGGAAGACTTGCCGTGATAAAAGGAACTATGAATTCTGCTGTCTACCAAGAGATCCTGAAGGAGAATGTCCGACCATCTGTTCGTGTACTCAAGCTGAAACGAACTTGGGTTCTGCAGCAGGACAATGATCCTAAACACATCAGCAAGTCCACCACCGAATGGCTGAAGAAAAACAAAATGAAGACTTTGGAGTGGCCTAGCCAAAGTCCTGACCTGAATCCTATTGAGATGTTGTGGTATGACCTTAAAAAGGCCGTTCATGCTCGAAAACCCTCTAATGTAACTGAATTAGGACAATTCTGCAAAGATGAGTGGGCCAAAATTCCTCCAGGACGCTGTAAAAGCCTCATTGCACGTTATCGCAAACGCTTGGTTGCAGTTGTTGCTGCTAAGGGTGGCCCAACCAGTTATTAGGTTTAGGGGGCAATCACTTTTTCACACAGGGCCATGATGGTTTGGATTTTTTTTCACCTTTAATAATAAACACCTTAATTTACAAATTGCATTTTGTGTTTACTTGTGTTGTCCTTGACTATTGTTTAAATTGGTTTGATGTTCCGAAACACTTAAGTGTGACAAACATGCAAAGGAACAGGAAATGAGGAAGGGGGCAAACACTTTTTCACACCACTGTACATAAAACTATTTTTCAGAAATAAAAAACTGATAATTGGCATGTGCGTATGTATTCTCCCACTTTGTTATGAAGCCCAAAAAAAGCTTTGGTGCAACCAATTACCTTCAGAAGTCACATAATTAGTGAAATGATGTCCACCTGTGTGCAATCTAAGTGTCACATGATCTATCATTACATATACACACCTTTTCGAAAGGCTGCAGAGGCTGCAACACCTAAGCAAGAGGCATCACTAACCAAACACTACAATGATGACCAATGAACTCTCCAAACAGGTAAGGGACAATGTTGTTGAGAAGTACAAGTCAGGGTTAGATTATAAAAAAATATACAAATATTTGATGATCCCTAGGAGCACCATCAAAACTATCATAACCAAATGGAAAGAACATGGCACAACAGTAAACCTGCCAAGAGACGGCTGCACACCAAAACTCATGGACCGGGCAAAGAGGGCATTAATCAGAGAGGCAGAACAGAGACCTAAGGTAACCCTGGAGGAGCTGTAGAGTTCCACAGCAGAGACTGGAGTATCTGTACATAGGATGACAATAAGCCGTACGCTCCACAGAGTTGGGCTTTATGGCAGAAGAAAAACATTACTTTCAGCAAAAAATGAAATGGCACGTTTTGCATTTGTGAAAAAGCATGTGGGAGATTCCCAAAATGTATGGAGGAAGGTGCTCTGGTCTGATGAGAATAAAATTTAACTTTTTGGCCATCAAAGAAAATGCTATGTCTGGCGCAAACCCAACACATCACCCAAAGAAAACCATCCCCACAATGAAACTTGGTGGTGGCAGCATCATGCTGTGGGGATGTTTTTCAGCCAGTCGGGACTGGGACACTGGTCAGAGGTGAGGGAAAGATAGATGGTGCTAAATACAGGGATATTTGGGCATGGCCTGGCCTGACTGGAAGATGGACGCTTAGATCCGGAGCTCCCACTGCCTCACGACCTGCTAGCTGCTTATTGGAGGTATTAGCCAGCCTACGCTCGCACACACATCATGATCCCGCTCCCCCCAAGGGAACTCAGGGGGTTTAAGCAACAATATCCCCGACATGTTCCGCGCCAATAGAGGGAACATGGAGGCCACTTACCACAGGAATTCACAGGCGCTGGCTCCCTCACCGAGTGGAACTCCACTCACAACACCCCCAGCCTTATCTGTGGATAGCGAGGGCTTAGACCGTGCCCTGCCACCTTCACAAACACAGCTAAGCATCCACTATCTCTGGACCATAGCTGCGAACATCAAGGACACTCTTTTGGCAGCCATATCAGAGCTCCGCCTGGATATTCGCTCTCTGAATGAAAGAGTGATCGTGATGGAAGACGTAGTAAAACAACAAGACTTACGGCTGAGGAAGACGACACATCATGTGGATACCCACACCTTCCAACTACGTGAAATGCAGAGACACATGGAAGACCTCGACTACCCGAAGTCACTGTCATAGTCAATGATCTACTGAGCGGGCCACCCCAGACTCCCATAGACATGGACAGAATCCACCACTCCTTGAAACCCAGGGGGAGGGATTTGGACCCTCCACGAGATATTGTGTGCTGCCTATCTGATATTAAACTTAAAGAAGAAATCCTCAAACAAGCTAGATCACACATGCTGGGAAGACAATTCAGATCTATCAAGATCTCTCGAGCAACACCCTGCAACATCGCAGAGACCTGAGACCATTACTGGATACCCTTCGGGCCAATGGAATTGCATACAAGTGGAAGTTTCCATTTTGTCTTTCAGCCTCCTCAATGGGCCGCACTGCACTCCTGAAAGTGCTGGAAGACCTGCCACTATTCTGTCACACTCTAAATATCCCGCTAGTAGAGGTGTCTAACTGGTTTGCTGATTTTCGTCATTCAGCTGTGAAAAGAGGCCCACCTCCTGCTGAACCCATGGATGCACAAGAAATTAGTCTCCAACGGTGCAGATCTCCATCTGCCACGGACGGCCGTAGTACACCCAGGGGCTCGCCCCGCAACCACAGCCCATTCAACGCACCTAATTCACGAAGAGCCAGAAGAGACCGCTCAGGGAACCGAAAACTGCTTATTGTTAATCCAGCCCTGTTTGGCATTTACGAGTTTTGACTTTGTTTACGCTTTCTAGTTCGGTTGATTATCTCTACTGTTAGTCGGAAACAATCAAAATACTGCAGACCCTCTGCTGTTTGCCCTGATCTAAAATATTTCATATAAATCTGAAACCTGTTGCAGCTCACGAGACTGTGCAATCTGACTGAGCCTTATAATGAGCCTATACATATCTTCCTGCTACAATCCACGTTACATCTTGAGATTTAACTAATGCCCCGATTAGACAAATATGCTTTTCTCAGGGAGAAAATTCTTGTACATCACAGCAAATGGTTCCTAAAGATTGAGCGCTCCAAGAAATGCCCTGTTAGGCATTCATGACTTTTGCCTATGTTCTGCCTGTTTTTTCAACTTTTTTTTAAATTATTTAGACTTCATGGTTTTCTGGTCCCACTGGACTTGACACAGACCATATTACTCTTTTCAAAGCTACCTGACTCCTCTACTAAGGCACTTCCTCAACAGGTTAAAGCAACTTCGACATTTGAATGATCTTCCTGCTGCTCGTACTTTCACTGGTCCAAACTACAACTCCCACAATACCCTGCGGCTGGCCTCCCGCCTTTCACAGGAAGTTGTAGGTTACTTCTTGAAAGTACTCTTCTGCGCCAACTCAGAACCATAACGACGCCCAGAACATCTCTCTTCTACCGTGGAACGATGCTGTGGAACCTTATTCCGTTCACTCGTACACCATTGCCTACAATACTACCCCGAAGAACGACAAAGCACCACCACTCTGCTACTTGAAGGAACAAGGACTGCTGCCCACTGCAGAATGATATTGTAAAATGCATTATCTCCTCCATTGATTTCCCACATGCTATTTGATGCTTAGCATGACGGTTTTCCAAAGACACTACAGTGAGCGTCGTGACTTCCTCCCCTGACCCCAGTCGGCAACGATTGCATGGTCTATGGTGAACTTTCAATCTGAGAGGAATTTTCTGGACCCCTTCCTACTTCAATCGACATCTCTCCCTTATGTTCGACCAAAGGTATGAGACACATAAACTCTTCAACCTCTCTACGGACTTTGACAACCCCAACCCTCCACGCGATCTAGCTACGAACAACATTTGCATACACAGAACAATCGCTTTACATATCGACCTCGAGGCCTACTGACCTTAACATCGGATACTTGACTTCAATGCTATGAAATGTTGTCCTACTTGACTTTTTCCTTCCGGTATAGTAGCTTGTAATAGATGCCTTACAGGTTGTATTTTTCACTGATTTTGAATTACTGTTACAATGTCGATCTACGAATAATTAATATACCAGCTCTAAATGTTACACACAGATAGGACTTCCACATTGCTTAGATTACATGGTCCACATCCTGGACTTTACACCTGGGGCCTCCTTGAGACCCGGTGGCAACTCCAGGATTGTTTGTTCCCTCCACCTAAATATAGTATAAGGCTATTATACTGAACCACGCTCAATCCCAGTTGAGTTACACAATCTCTCTCTGCCTCTTATGACGCCACATCTCTCAACCCCATGGCACCGGTGAGGATCCCCCCCCCAAACCACCTTCCTGCGGTACTTCCAACCTCCACCTTGTACTTTCCTGGTCATGTGCCAGCAAGTCAGTACCATTCTAAAGACACTCTTCTCCGCCCGGTTATAGCCAACCCCCACACAGCAGTGGTTAGAGGTGACCTCACCCCTACCAGGGTGTACTCACTGTTCCCGCTTTGTACAAATATAGATTCCCCTGACAATGAGACAGTAGGGAAAGACCTTCCCACTGCCTCATTGGTTTGCTTGTGGTACTCACCACACCCTACCCCGACCTATCCTACGAATACTACCTCTCATCCTCCTGTACTTGAATACCTTTTTATCCACGCATACACTCCCCTTAGGCGGTAGCCATGAGCACATCTGATACATTGCAATGTGAGGCTCAACATCACATGCAACTCAAGATATGCTCCATAAACATACAAGGCCTCAATATGCCCGAAAAGCGATTGCATTTGCGTTCCTCGCTACTGAAATCCAAAGCCCATATCGCTCTCATTCAGAAAACTCACTTCAGAACAGACACCACCCCGAAGCTACATAACAAACATTTTCCCACGGCTTACCATGCACCCAATGCGGATGCCAAATTCGAAGGAGTGTCTATCCTGATTTCCCGACATTGCCCAATTCAAATTGCTGAAGTCCAGAAGGACACACAAGGAAGATTTCTCTTTTTGAAAGGCACGCTCTACAACAGGGCCATCAGGGTTGCAAATATCTATGCACCCAACACACATCAAGTTACCTTTTTCCGCACTACCCTCCAGCAACTAACCGCGTTCCACTCAGGCATGCTTATTGTCGGCAGTGATTTTAATGTCGCTATGAATCCTTCCGTAGACACTTCCAATGGACTGTCCACACTAACATAAAGGCCCTCCGCATGATAAAATCAAAATTCTATGATCTATTGCCGCATGATTCTTGCCGTACATTACATCCCAACGAAAAAGACTTCACCTTTTTCTCCTCGCCTCATAACAAATATTGAGACTCGACTACTTCTTCATATCCCAAAATGACCTGTCCTTTCTATCTATAGCCACTATCGAACCAATGACTTTATCGGACCACAACCCGATCACCATAACTCTATCCCTCCCTTCCACAGTAGCCAGATCACACATCTGGCGCCTTGACAAGTCCCTTCTAATAGATCCAGAGACTGTTCGGACACTATCCCTAAGCCTTTCCAATTACTTCATGAACAATACGTCAGACGACTCCTCCCAAGTAACGATTTGGGCCGCTCACAAGTGTGTAGTCAGGGGAGAATTAATCTCCCTAACTGCTATGCGAAACAGACTTAGGAAAGCATGCATTGAATACTTAACTAAACGAATTTGCACCCTAGAAAAAAAACCATAAAGCCTCTTGCTGCTGAGTTCCTGACAGAACTGACACGAACCAGAGAGGAACTCATGGGAGAATTGCATACAAAGTTAAAACGTAGTTACGCCCTGACCCAAAAAGTTTTTCCTGACGCCTTCATGGCAGCACACACTGGGTTGTGACTCCGCCCCCACAACCTGACAGGATTGGATTAACTATAAATTTGAAGGGGAGACACCCTGCTGCATTCTCTTTTTTATCCTCACCTGACAGGTTGGACGGACGGAGTTTTCCTGTTACAGATGAATAAGCCTCTACCGCATTCGCCCCAGCAGGTTCAAGCCTCTCCTGTTTGGAAGTCCCTCCTGTACAGTCTCTAAAGGAGCTTCTATGGAGGGAACCCCCGCTCTGGTGGTCTCAAGGGGCTACTGGATTTCTGGCATTACCAAAGCTTTAAAGAAGCTTTTTTACCTTTGCAGTGGACTCCCCTTCTTCCTTTGCCTATTAATTCCTCTTATTTAAATAATATCCATCTTTTATTCCTATAGTAAGTGGTGGTTTATATTCCCTTTTTTTCTCTACCTTTGGGATTGCTGTCTCTTGTAGTCCCCTGTCATGGCCGCCGTTTGTTTCTCCTTCAGTGGTGTTTTCTCTATGCTGTAATTCCAGCCTAGATGGCGCCGTTCGGCCACTCTGAGCACGTGCAGTGCTAGTGTTTTTTTTTTTTTCCCCCTATGTTTTCAATGTGTGTTCCCTTATCCAAAATGGCGCCGGAACACTCGGGACGCTTCTGTGCATGCACAGAGCGTCAATTAGCCGCCACAATGGCGCTATTTTCAAATACAGAGCTGTATTTCTCTGTGATTCTGCTGTGCAATCTGCAAAACTTAAGGAAGGTTGCTGCCTCTGCATGTAGATCACTCTGCAGTCTCCAGGTAAGTCCCTGTGGGACTCCTATATATATTATTATTATTGTTATTATATTGTTTCTTGCAGATAAACTTTGTTAATAAATAATATATATATTTATATTTATAAGTGAATTGTGTGTGTGTATGTGTATGTATATATGTGTGTGTGTGTGTGTATATATGTATATATATATGTATATATGTACACATTATTTCTCTCTATATCTCAGACTGTCCTTCACCCCTTTTTTTCTATGGAGTCCACTGCCCACGCAGACCACCATCAGCAAGTTAGGTAAGAGGCTTTACCGGGCAAGGTAAGTATTGAAGGGGAGAAAAAAAGAGTGCCAGACGTTAAATGCTGCATTTTTTTGGCAGCCCGTCTAGATCAAGAGGCGCAAGTTCCAGCCATGGGAGAAGGTCTAGCCATACGTCCAGCAGGATGTCCCGCAGGAGCCGCTCAAGATCTCCTTCATGGCACTGAAGACACAGCCACTCACAACATAGCTACTCACGCCACAGTCGATCAAGTCGCAGGAGATCTCCTTCCTCACAATGTCAAAGCCGCCACACCCAATCTGCAGCAAACGCTTGCTGGGTATGCGGCGCTCCGGCACTGCCAGATAACTAACAGATAATAAAGCCTGTCGCAGACGCAAGAATTGCTACAGACCTCATAAGAGAATCAGTGCGGGAGTCCATACTGGAAACAACAACACCAGCATTAGATAGAGCTGCTCCTAGTACATCTTCAGCAGACCCCCATCTCACTCAGGCATCACAATCTTCCTCTGAAGATGAGGGTCAGGAGATGTCAGTGGGCTTTGATTTTTCCCTGGTGGAACCCTTTGCAAAGGGCGTTAAAGAAGCATTCGGCTGGCAAGATGATGCGGCGGAACCTCAGAAACTACGGAAATATTTTCCAAACCTAAAAAGAGATCCGTTATCCTTCCCATTTATAGTGGAGCTGGAGGATCTCATTAAAGACGAGTGGGAGAGGTCTGACAAAAGATCTAGTCTTACAAACAGATTAGCCAAGATGTACCCTTTAAAAGAGTCAAAAGTGAAGCCTTTAATTAATGCTCCCATCATCGATTCCTCATTAATGTGCCTCACCTGCCACGTCACACTACCAATCGAGGATGCTGTTTCCTTTCGGGATGTGCTCGACCGAAAGATGGACCTAGAATTGAAGAAGGCATATTCCATGGCTGGGGGAGCTTGTAGACCAGCAATTACCACAGCAGCAGTGGCCACAGCCATCTCAGGATGGGCATCTAATATAGAAAAAGACCTACAGGATGGCATTGAAATGGGAAAGATTATTTCCTCTCTGCAAGAAGTCAAGCTAGCAGAGGCATCAGTAGATATTATAAGATCTTCAGCCAAGGCTATGCTGGCCTCCGTAACAGCTCAAACCGTGGATGGCCGATACAGCATCAAAAATAAATTGGTGCAGAATTCCATATGATGGCGCAAACCTGTTCGGTGCCAAGTTAGACTCTGCCATATCCAAGGTAACAGGAGGGAAGTCAGGCCTGATCCCCTCCGACAGGAGACCCAAGACACAGAAGGGACCTGTTTACAGACGTAATCTTCCGGACAAATATAGAGAGTCCAGGTCCTACTCTCCTGGTAGGGAATTTAGAAGGGACTGGAAAAACACAAAACCTTCTTTTCTAAGGATACAGAAATCTAAGGCCACCCCGGCAGGGGAACAGAAGGAACTTCACCAAGATCTGGTCAGACCATATAAAGGATTTATGGACATTGTCCACAATCCGATTCGGACACAGGTGGAAATTAAAAAACAGACTCCCACCTAATCATTTCCAGGCAACCAGAGTACCATCCTCAGTACCCCAAAGGATTCTGCTAGTAAAGTACGTAGCAGAATTGAAACAAAAGGGAGCGATCCTGGAGGTCCCATCATGCCAAAAGGGAAGAAGGTTCTACTCTTCCTTGTTTCTGCTAAAAGACAGGGGATTTGCGTCCTGTATTAGACCTCAAGATGCTCAACAAGGATATCAAAGTGGAGGCTTTCAAAATGGAAGACTTTCAATCCATACTTCTAGCAATAAATCTGGGCGATTGGATGCTTTCAATAGATTTATCGGACGCTTATCTGCATATACCAATTCATCCGGCCTTTCAAAAGTTTCTCCGGTTAGCCATAAACCAACATCATTTCCAATTCCAGTGCCTCCCATTCGGCATCTCTTCGGCACCCAGGACATTTACAAAAGTATTGTTACCGTTGGTGGCTTTCCTCAGAGAAAAGGGATTACGCGTCCACCATTATCTGGACGACATCCTACTTTTAGCAAAGGATCAAGAGACGTTGATTCATCACGAGAGATCCTCCTTACAACCCTCCAGAAGTGGGTGGATAATCAATTGGGAAAAGAGCTGTCTGCGACCCACACAAAATATGATATTTTTACGGGCAGATCTTAACACCAAAACAAACAAGATACAGCTCCCACAAGAGAAGATCCGGCCTCTGATACAGAAAATGCAGAAGCTGCTATCAAGGAATCACTTACCAGCCAGAGCCTGTCTGAGTGTACTAGGGTCCATGTCCGCAACCATACCCATGGTGCGATGGGCACAGTGACACATGAGAACCTTACAGAACTCATTCCTCAGGCAGTGGGATGGAGTCTCAATGGGTCAGCCCATCTTCATCTCCAGATCGGTGAAGCAATCGATATGGTGGTGGACGCACCCGAGCAATCTCAGGAAATACAAACCGATAGTCCCTCCAGACCCGGAAGTAGTCACTTCGGATGCCTGCCAGAGCGGTTGGGGGGCCCACTATCAAGACCAGACAGCCCAGGGCCAGTGGCATATTCAGGCTCAAGGTTTGGTCTCGAACATTTTAGAGCTCAGGGAAGCCGTTTATGCCTTAAGGGCATTTGCACCATTTCTGATGGACAAGAATGTGCTCATTCGAATGGACAACCAAGTAGCAGTGTCTTATGTTCAGAAGCAAGGGGGTACCAGGAGTGCCACCTTGATGGAAGACGTTCGGCCCATCTTGGAATGGGCTCAGATACATCTAACAAGTTTAAAAGCAGTGTATGTCCCAGCGGCACAGAACATACTACCCGACTGCCTGAGTCGAGAAACGCTATCCAACAACGAGTGGTGGTTGAACCCTCGGACTTTCTCCCTCCTTACGGAAATCTGGGGAACGCCGGAAGTAGATTTAGCAGCCACTCCGACGAATACCAAGTGCCACAGATACCTGTCAAGAGGTTAATTCCCATCGGTGGAGGGAGTGGACTGTCTAGTTCACCCATGGAACTTCAAGTTGGGGTATATATTCCCTCCAACTCCGTTAATTGTGAGGTTCCTATCCAGGCTTAGGAGATCCTCGGTGACGGTATTTACGATTATTCCACTGTGGCCGAGGAGGCCGTGGTTCACGACTCTTACAGCTCAGCCTTCAACCTCCAGTTCCTCTCCCAATAACTCCGGATCTTCTGTCTCAAGGTCAATTTTTACATCCTGCATCAGAGAAATTGCACCTGATGGCCTGGAGATTGAGAGGGCTAGACTAAGAGCGCAAGGCTGTTCTCATGAAGTCAACCCTGATGCAAGCCAGGAAAGCCACTACCAATACCATCTATTCAAAGGTTTGGGGAAGATTCTGCTTCATGGCACAACAGAAAGGATGGAATTCCCTTTCTCCGCAACCCTCTCAGGTCCTGGAATTCCTCCAGTCGGGGGTCAACAAGGGTCTAAGCTTAAGTACCCTAAAGGTTCAGGTATCAGCTCTGTCAGCTAAAACAGATACTAAGTGGGCATTCCACTCATTGGTAATCCAATTTACAGAGCCTATCTAAACATTAAACCCCCCAGGAGGCCAGTCTTTCCATTATGGGATCTTTCAATAGTTCTCCATGCTTTCGCTTCTCCTCCGTTTGTTCCATTTGAAACTATCTCTTTATGGGACTTGACTTTAAAACTGTCTTTTCTCATTGTGATTACATCAGCTAGGAGAGTGTCGGAGATCCAAGCATTAAGTTAGTTCTCTTTCCTGACAAAGTAGTCCTCAGACCTTCCGATTCCGAACACTTCATACCCAAAGTGGCAACTTCCTTCCATTACAACCATCATCCTTCCATCCTTCACGGACGATCAGGGTAATCCTCATCCACTAGATGTCAAAACAACCATCATGAACTACTTAACTGCTACCACCTCTTTTAGGAAAACTAACTCTCTTTTGATCATTCCCCATGTAACCAGGCGTGGGCAAGCCGCCTCCTCATGCACTACTGCATCCTGGTTAGTCAGAACCATTAAAAAAGCTTACTCCACCCAGCATATGGCGATTCTTGAAGACATCAGGGCTCATTCAACTAGGGCAGTGGCTACCTCTTGGGCAGCGTATTGCAGGGTCTCACCAGAGACAATATGCAGGGCAGCAACGTGGTCCTCCAGGAATACCTTTATTTCCCACTACAAGGTGGATTCTGCTCATTTATCCATGGCCGACTTCGGCAGATCCGTCATTAGAGCTTCAGCATTATAAGGAATAAATATTATTTTACTTGCACCCACCCAACTGGCGAGTTATTTCCCAGTGTGTGCTGCCATGAAGGCGTCAGGAAAATGGAAAATTGTATACTCACCTTTCCGTAATTTTCCTTTCCTGACGCATCTTCATGGCAGCACACAGTTGCCCTCCCTGTTTCTTTTGTGATGATATTTACAGAGAATGCAGCAGGGTGTCTCCCCTTCAAATTTATAGTTAATCCAATCCTGTCAGGTTGTGGGGGCGGAGTCACAACCCAGTGTGTGCTGCCATGAAGATGCGTCAGCAAAGGAAAATTACGGAAAGGTGAGTATACAATTTTCCATTTTTACGAATCTGGCAACAAATCTGGGAAATTGTTGGTCAGAGCCCTTCAAATCAAGAAGGCGGCGCATACCATCCACGCGATTAAGGACACCACAGGTGACACTCTGGCCACAACGGAAGACATTACTAACTAATTTGTGCATTACTTCTCTAATTAATACAATCTTCCTGCTCCACAGTAGACGTACACCCCGATTGACCGTGCGACCACAATCCAAACATTCTTACAAAAATCGTTTACAATAATAATATGGGACTTTAGGCGCTACCTGTACCAGACAAGATGTTTTGCCTAAATCAGTGCCCTAAGGCAAAAAGATTGTAATATGCAAATTAAACTCCCCAATCCAAAGTTGACATACAATATACAAAAAGTAAAATTAATTTATACAACAAACCACAATGCTGGGTATATGTGTACTAGATACTAGAAATGGAGTGATAATCCGGAGAAGTGAGATGGAGAGGGAAAATAAAAAATGGTATTCGGAATCAAGATGCCCAACAGGAGATGCCTCAATACCAGTTATCACACGCTTCCTACATATCCCCTATATATACACCCCATCAATATAATACATATGGGATATGTTAAACCGGAGGTAAGTAGTGCGTAAAATTATGTACATTAAACCAGGGGCATGCCACTACAAATAAGTATAAGGTGATTAAGTGTACAGAATAAATTAAATTATAATAATGAAAATATTTACAACTAAAGGGTGACTATGTATGAAAACAACTACATGGATCTAATGTTGATAATATAACTCTTCCTACATAATTATTTAAAAGCCTTAGTGTGTCCACATATCTACAATATCCACGTAGGGAAGAAAAGACCTATTATGTTACATATAACAGTAGATCCAGATCTTTATCTCGGAGGTGCAAACAGCCAGTGCAAAAAATTGCAAAAAAATGCAAAAAATGTGCAAAGAAATGCAAAAAGTGCAAAAAAGTGCAGAAAGTGCAAAGAAGTATAAAAGTGGCAAAAAAGTGCAAAAAATTGCCTAAAGGGCAATAATTCATAAAAAATCCATAAGAGTGTAAAAAATTATAAAAAATTACAAGACAAATAATGTTCAAAATTGCGTTAGAGTGCTAAATGTCTATTAAGTTGCAATATGAATACAAAGTGCTCAATCAATATCTTATAAAGTTCCAGATGAATCAGAAAGAAAAAGGGGACTTTCGTGTCCACATAAATCGAGTGACTTCTGTGCTCCCACCCCTTTGGGTCCCCACTCACCAGATTCCTGTCCCCCTAGGGGGTTACGGGCATGTAGTATCTCCACCTGTAGGCACCCTGTACCGAATTCCTCCACCTTCTTACTATATGTTAATAACCCGAGTGGCACTCCTTTTGCGATGGTTAACAGCAGGCAGGCGGTTCCAAAGAAAGATGGCAGCAGCAAGCCATGTGCTCACGTCTGTAAACAGAAACCCAGATAATACTCCACCCCATTTCATTTAGAACATTCCAAAACTGACACTCACAAATCTATAACGCACCTCTGCCTTTCCCCTGTCACCTCCCACATACCCCCTACCTCTATTAATTCCCTCCTAATCAGTTGGCTAAACATCTATTGTTACACACCCCACACTCATCTGTACCCACTGCTTCATTAGCAGTTAGTGCCCTCGAAGGGCATTTTCTGCTTATCTCCTGCCCTTGCAAACTAGCCCGTATACCCCGTATATAACCCGTATACATTGCTGTACCGACCCCTCCCAAACCTGTGGAGCTTCAACAGATCCCTCCTCCGGTCACAGTTAGGGGTACTAATATACCTCACACAGGCCCATCGCATGTGCATACTCTGATTTATCGACTCAGACACACACAGAAGAGTCTCATTCTACCCATCCCATCTGAACCAATCTCCCATGTATAGAGCAACGGACAACTCGTTGAGATAGACTGCCTCTATTCTATATATCTGAGACTGCATACATGTTTATGACTATGTTTATACTGTTTGGGACTTGGTTTCTGTCTTATTGATTTTCATTGAAGACTATGTAATGTATTGCCTTCCCCTTTAGCCTTTACTGTAAACTTGCAAAACCTTAATAAAAAATTATTGGGAAAAAAATATAAAAATACAGGGATATTCTTGAGCAAAACCTGTACCACTTTGTGTGTGATTTGAGGCTAGGATGGAGGTTCACCTTCCAGCAGGACAATGACCCCAAACACACTTCTAAAACAACATTTGAGTGGTGTAAAGGGAAACATGTACATATGTTGGAATGGCCTAGTCAAAGCCCATACCTCAATCCAATAGAAAATCTGTGGTAAGACTTAAAGATTTCTGTTCACAAGCGCAAACCATCCAACTTGAAGGAGCTGGAGCAGTTTTGCAAGGAGGAATGGGCAAAAATCCCAGTGTTAAGATGTGGCAAGCTCATAGAGACTTATCCAAAGCGACTTGGAGCTGAGATAGCCGCAAAAGGTGGCTCTACAAAGTATTGACTTTAGGGGGTGAATAGTTATGCATATTGACTTTTTCTGTTATTTTGTCCTATTTGTTGTTTGCTTCACAATAAAAAAATAAAAATAAAAATAAAAACATCTTCAAAGTTGTGGGCATGTTCTGTAAATTAAATGATGCAAATCCATGTTAATTCCAGGTTGTGTGGCAACAAAACACAAAAAATGCCAAAAATGCCAAGGGAGGTGAATACTTTTGCAGCACACTGTATATTATGTGACACTGCAGTTTAAAACACAGTCTGTGCTTTGTCGTCCATACTTGTTTTTTTCTAAAAGACTGTTATTGTGCAATTTTTTTATTTCCTTCTTTTTTTAACAACATTTGCCGTGTTGTTTCTATGTTTTGTAAAAAACAAAAACCTTCAATGAAAATGCTACATTGGTACATAGGAGAGCTGGAATTTATAAAAAAAAAAAAAAAAAAGTGAACTTAGCCTTTAAACTTGCAGGGGGCAAATGTATTTTTTTTTTTTTTTAACATGTGTGGTGGTTTACTACCGTTTCAAGATTATAGTGTCATTATTTCTTCCATTTCCATGCTTTGGCTCACAGCCAAAACTTTTTTTTGCCTGAAATGCCCTCACACACATGTGCACACAAAAACATTTTTAATTTTTTTTTTACGTCAAGGCATTTCTATTGATTGCAATAAAAACATTTATTTTCTAAAAGGTACATCCTAAAATACCTAAAACTTAGGCTTCATTCCCACCTGAGCATAGAGACACATTTGGGGGTTATTTACGAAAGGCAAATCCACTTTGCACTACAAGTGCACTGCAAGTAAATAAATCACATGCAATCTCTGTCCAATGCAATTTCAGACATACAGATAGTATGGCTGAATTTGCATTGCATTCAGACCAAACTCGCACAGGACCCTTTTTTTGGTTCACAGCAGAATCGGATCACATGGGTGTTCACACCCATGCGATCCAATTCCTGTCCGAGTGAACCGAGCCTAAGGGGAAGCAAAAAAATAATTTGCTGCCTACATGCTGGTTCAAACTGACCCACCCACAGGAAAAACTGGTTTCCTCTCTCCTCGTAGCATTTATCACCAACAATCCAAAGGGGGTCTCTGCTCTCCCTCTTTTATAAAATCAGCAATGTAATAGCAATATAAATTATAGATTTTTTGGGGGTTTATTTTGTCAATCCAATATAAGCATACTTGAAAAATCTCCTTTCATGTTGTCCTATCTTCTTGCATGCTGGCCATCTCTATCCACAATTTCCTGGATTCCATAAATCATGCTTTGCTTTCCAGAAATCTCTACATGGTGAACAAGAATATTTGATTAGACATGTGCAGAGTAAAATATTTCGTTTTGGAATTTTGTTTTCATCCGAAAAATTTATTTATTTAGTTACTCCCGAAATTCGTTTTTATTTATTTTGTTTTTCGTTCAAAAATTGCATTCGTCTGAAAATCCACATGAATTATGGTTGAATCTGTCTTTGAAGGCTTATGGTGTCTGTCGAATGTATAAAGAAGATTCGACGGAGCTAGTATATAGCATACTTCGTGTGACTTTAGAACCCTATTAAAGTCTATGGGACTCCAACGTTCAAAATCTAAAGTGCTAATTTTAAAGGCTAATATGCAAGTTACTGTCCTAAAAAGTGTTTGGGGACCTGGGTCCTGCCCCAGAGGACATGTATCAATGAAAAAAAAAGTTTTAAAAACTGACGTTTTTTCGGGAGCAGTGATTTTAATAATGATTAAAGTGAAACAATAAAAGTGTAATATTCCTTTAAATTTCGTAGGGGGGGGGGGGTGTCTATAGTATGCCTGTGAAGGGGCGCATGTTTCTGGTGCTTAGAACTGTCCCTGCACAAAGTGTCATTTATGCAGGAAAAAAAGTCCTTTAAAATCACTCGCAGCTATTATGAATTGTCGGCTCCGTAATACAGAGAACACTCATTGAAAGTCATTTATAAAAATAAATAAATAAATAAATTTAAAAAAAGCGTGGGGGTCCCCCAAATTCAATTACCAGAAAAATTGACATGGGGGTCCCCTTAAAAATCCATACGAGACCCTTTATCCGAGCACGCAACCTGGCAGGCCACAGGAAAAGAGGGGGGGACGAGAGAGCACCCCCTCCCTCCTGAACCGTACCAGGCCACATGCCCTCAACATTGGGAGGATGCTTTGGGGGTCTGTGACCCCTCAAAGCACCTTGTCCCCATGTTGATGAGGAGAAGGGCCTCATCCCCACAGCCCTGGCCGGTGGTTGTGGGGGTCTGCGGGCAGGGGGCTTATCAGAATCTGGAAGCCCCCTTTAACAAGGGGACCCCCAGATCATCGACGGACGATCATCTCTCCGGGGTCCAGCGATGGCTCATCTGAATCAGCGCAGTGAATCCATCCATCTTCTGTCTCCACGGAGGAGACACTGCGGGGATTCCGGCGGCCTGATGTTTTTTATATGCGGAGGGCGGGGCCATCCGTCACCTGACCCCGCCCCCTTCTGATGCAAGGGGAAACCCGGGCTTCCCTGTGATGTATGGGTGACCCCGCCCCCTGTGATGTAACGGAAACCTGCCTGTGTTACATCAGAGGGGTGCGGGGTCACCCATACGTTACAGGGAACCCGGGTTTCCCCTTGCGTCAGAGGGGGCAGGGTCAGGTGATGGGTGGCCCCACCCTCCGCATATAACAAACGTCAGGCCGCCGGAATCACCACAGTGTCTCCTCCGTGGAGACAGAAGATGGATAAATTCGCTGTGCTGATTCAGATGAGCCATCGCTGGACCCCAGAGAGATGATTGTCCATCGCTGGATAGCAAGAGTGGATTACCACCGCTGGAATCTTTTTTTTATTTTATTTTTTATTTTTAATAAAGGAATTTTTCAAAAGTGTGTTTGCCTTATTTAACTATTTTTTACACTTTCTTTGTAAAATGGTAGGGGTACTTTTGTACCCCCTTACCATTTCAAACAGGGGGGGGCGGGATCTGGGGGTCCCCTTGTTAAAGGGGGCTTCCAGATTCTGATAAGCCCCCCGCCCCGCAGACCCCCACAACCACCGGCCAGGGTTGTGGGGATGAGGCCCTTCTCCTCATCAACATGGGGACAAGGTACTTTGAGGGGTCACAGACCCCCAAAGCATCCTCCCAATGTTAAGGGCATGTGGCCTGGTACGGTTCAGGAGGGAGGGGGGCCGTTCTCTCGTCCCCCCTCTTTTCCTGCAGCCTGCCAGGTTGCGTGCTCGGATAAAAGGTCTGGTATGGATTTTTAAGGGGACCCCCACGTCAATTTTTTTTTAAATTTGACGTGGGGTTCCCCTTAATATCCATACCAGACCTGAAGGGTCTGGTATGGATATTTAGGGGGAACCCCACGTCAAATTTTTTTTTTAAATTTGACGCAGGGTTCCCCTTAATATCCATACCAGACCTGAAGGGCCTGGTAATTGAATTTTTGGGGACCCCACGCTTTTTTTTAAATGTATTTATTTATTTATTTTTATCAATAACTTTCAATGAGTGTTCTCTGTATTACGGAGCCGACAATTCATAATAGCTACGAGTGATTTTAAAGGACTTTTTTTCCTGCATAAATGACACTTTGTGCAGGGACAGTTCTAAGCACCAGAAACATGCGCCCCCTCACAGGCATACTATAGACACCCTCTCCCCCTACGAAATTTAAAGGAATATTACACTTTTATTGTTTCACTTTAATCATTATTAAAATCACTGCTCCCGAAAAAACTGCAATTTTTAAAACTTTTTTTGCATTGATACATGTCCCCTGGGGCAGGACCCGGGTCCCCAAACACTTTTTAGGACAATAACTTGCAGAATCTTTTCTCTCTGTCAAATCTTTTTTCTCTGTCGAATATTTTCTCTATATAATCTTGGACTAATAGAGGTAAGGTTAGGCACATTCGACCACAGGTTCTATAGACACAGATTGTTATTGTCAGAGTCACGTTGAATCTCCTATTCTATATCAAACTGTTGTAACAATGAAAACGAAAATAAAGCATTTATTTATGTCGGATCTTTTGTTTTTCGGATTCTGTGCTTTTGTTATCGTTTGTCAAAACGAAAACGAAAATAGCTGAAATTCGGATGAAAATGCATTCGGACGAAAACGAATGCACATGTTTACATTTGATTCCATTTGGAGGTTTTTACTCTCCACTTGGTAACAAATCAAAGATTCTCCTCCACTTTCTGTCTCAATGACAATAGTATCCAGAACAAAAAGATGGGTAAATCTCTCCAGCAGGGCAGCAGACAGCAATAAATATCGTACAAAGGGTCAAACCTTTTCCTAATCGATCCAAAACGAAAAAACAAAAAAAATGCCTTTACATATATTTTAAATAACATAAAATTCTAAAAAATAAATGCTTTAGTTTATTCTGAGTGTCATTAGATCCATTCAGTCAACCAGTATTTACTCCTGTAGTGCTACTCCCAGAGGAGCCACTAAATTGTTTTGAGCCTGAAAATGACACAGCTCGCTCACCCAGCACTTACTGACATGCCTAGCCTAACAGAAGAGAGGATTAGAAAGTGCACTCATAGAGACAATTTATAAGACAATAATGTTACTCTGAGAGACATGGTTAAACACATGCAGTATTCTGACTAATGGAAATTAGCAGAACGCAATTGCATTTATAACAATCCCCAATTTATCATACTGGACAGTGATTGATTAAAAAAAAAAAAAAGTTGGCTGGCAAAATTGGGGCCCTTGAAGAAAGCACAAGAGATTGACTTGTGCAATGTTAGTCTCTTACCAGGCCCAGGGTGCCCTCTCCTGAATCTCTAGAAATGTGGTCAATTTAGGTCCTCAGACAGGGACAGGAGTTGTTGTGATGTTGTGATTCAAATCTTGCTGAGACAGTCCCGCTTTTCCTTTCTTACAAAGTGGAAGGAGTGCTCTTTAGTACACTCTGATCTCACCAGGTATCCAAATCACACCTAACACCCACCTTGGGAGAGGGTTACTGGTCTCTGAGGCAAGGTTCTATGTAGTGAGCAGCCTCTTTGCTTCTCTGAGATCGTACTCAATTGCAGTCAGCTTTGGCAGGGTCAGCCAGAAGCCCAGTCTTTTTCTGAACCCTACTAGCTTTAGGACTGTCCTCTCATATCAGCAGCCTGCCTACACACTTCCCCTTGCTTTTTTGCATCAGTCAACCACTGTCCTCCAGGATCAATCTAGATCCAGCAAGATAGCTGCCCCCTGCATTGGAGACACTCAATAGAGGAGCACTGCAAAGTGGCCTCCTTAAAGTGGAATGTCAGGCTATAACTGACTACTCTGAGATTTGACTCAAACCGTATAAACTTCTATTCTAACTATCCAGTAGAAGGAAGATGCTTATACTTACCAATTCTCAGGATGCTCCAGTCTGTTCACATGATTGTCTTCCAGCAGTGGCTTTAGTGGAGAGGAGGAGCAGCCGACATAAGCCTATAGATGACTTCACCACCCATGCATTCCAGCACTCTCTCCTCTCCTGTGAAGCCAGCCACTGGGGAGATTCAGATGATTGGACTAGTGCACACTGATTATAGGTAAAAATAAGCATCTTCCTTCTACAGGGTAGTTGGAATAGGAGCTAGAAGGGGCGTGGGAGCAGATTTAAGAGTAGATAGTTATAACCTGGAATTCCACTTTAACCACTTCACGCAAATCGCTGTACCCATACGTTGGTACTTTGACACTGAATACCAGAAGCCGCAGAGATGATTGCGTCCTCTCCCGTGGCTGCCTGGCTGCCGACTGAGAGAAAGATGGCCCCTGCTCGGCTTCATGGCATGGGAGGGCAGAAGTGACGTCAAACATCATTTCCGCCCATAGCTCTTAAAGGGGAATTTTTTTTTCAACTATTTATTTCTTTTTATTGCATTTTAGTGTAAACATGAGATCTGAGGTCTTTTTGACCCCAGATCTCATATTTAAGAGGTCCTGTCATGCTTTTTTGTTTTTCCTATTACAAGGGATCTTTACATTCCTTATAACAGGGATAAAAGTAACCCCAATTTTAATTTTTTTATTTTAAACTGTGTCAGAATAAAAATGAAAAGTAAAATAAATAAGAAAAATGATGAGCTAGTGCGCAGAAACGAACGCATACGTGAGTAGCGCCCATATATGAAAACCGTTCAAACTACACTTGTGAGGTATTGCCATGATCTTTAGAGCACTAATTCTATCCTTGACCTCCTCTGCAACTCAAAACTGGTAACCTGTAGAAATTTTTAAACATCGCCTATGGAGATTTTTAAGGGTAAAAGTTTGTTTGACATGTTGGGTATCAATTTAGTCGCGTAACATTATCTTTCACTATATTAAAAAAAAAAATTGGGCTAACTTTACTGTTGTCTTATTTTTTAATTCAAAAAAGTGTAATTTTTCCAAAAAAAGTGCGCTTGTAAGACCACTGCACTAATATGGTGTGACAGAAAGTATTGGCACAACTGCTATTTTATTCTATAGGGTGTTAGAAAAAAAATATATATAAATAATGTTTGGGAGTTCTACATAATTTTATAGCAAAAAAAAAAAAAAGATTTGAACTTGTAAACAAAAAGTGTAAAAAAGAGGCTCGGGGCTGAAGTGATTAAAGATGGCTGCTGCACTTCTGCATTAATGAATGTTCAGTTTAATCCTGTCTACCATGCAGAAGGATAATACAGCAGTAACAAAGGAAGAAGTTCTGTAGCAGCTAGAGTCCAGGTTATACTTCAAATATAGGACCACATGCAGAAGAATTTCAAAATCAGGTATTTTTCTTGCATACTGGAAGATTGACCTTCTTCTTTATTAAATCAACCCAATGCCTCAGAGGGCAGAACTGTTGTTATATCTAACATTATTACTTCACTCTACAAATGGAGTCTTGAGGTTTGTGACCTGTGAAAAGTAGGACAACGGAGTGACATATACCGTTATTAAATGTTAACCTACTTTTAGGCTGGTCTACAGCAATTATTTTCCATGCTTATTTTTGGAAGAAAACGTTCATGGGATATTTTTAGATATAGTACAGTAAAAAATGAAGTGGATTCTTTTTTTTTTTTTATGAATATTTTCAGCATACGCAGTGCTCCCAATAGACAAATGGGTTTGTTTAAGAAATCAAATCAGAAATACTTTTATCAGTTGCATATTCAGTGCATATTCATTCTGGTAAAAAACAGCACTAAAGCTGGCCATACAGGGATAAAAATTGGCTGGTTCAACAGGGGCTGGCTGAATGTAGCACCCCACTATTGTATGTAGTACCCCTTAAATAGGATGCTGCTAGGTAGGTTTCGTTGTTGGCTCCTTCTGTAACCAGGAGCAGTGATTGTTTGGTGTGGTTTGTACAGGGCTTCACAGGCCCTTAGTTTGATTGGTTCCCAGTGCCTCTAGATGAAGTTTCTTGATCTTGTTCCAGGATCCTGTGAGTAGAGCCTCCTTACTTCAAACCTACTTCATGGTCCCCAGCTGTGAATCTGTAGACTGGTTCAGACTACTTTTACTTGTGTGCAAGCCTACTTCATGGTCTCCAGCCATGAACCTATAGACTGTCCCTGTCTACCTGTTACCTGTGCTGCTGTTACTGAGTGAGAATTGTCCTTTGCTAACAATTTTGGAGTATCCCATACCACCCCAATCACCTCCCTGTTACCAGTGTTTCTCAACCTTTAACAGTGAAGTACCCCATGGAGGTCTACAAAAATGTCCTAAGTACCCCTGTCTCAAGAAAGTAATTTCTATTGTTTGGGTGTGATGGTTTCTATGTGTGTGTGTGTGTGTGTGTGTGTGTGTGTGTGTGTGTGTGTGTGTGTGTGTGTGTGTGTGTAATGTCAGTATACATTTGTGATGTTTTCTGTGTATTTTTGTGGTGGGTTTTGTTTGTGTGCAATATCATCATCAAATGCAGCCTTACCAGTGCCCATAAATGCAGCCTCATCTATGTCCATCAAATGCACCCTCACCAGTGCCCATAATTGCAGCATCACCAGTGCCCATAAACCCAGCCTCACCAGTTTGCATCAAATGCAGCCTCACCATTGCCCATTAATGCAGCCTCACAGGAGCCCATTAATGCAGTCTCACCAGTGCCCATTAATGCATCCTCACCGGTGCCCATAAATGCAGCCTGATCACTAGGGCAGGGCAAATGGGGTGTATGTCCTTGCTGGCCATGGCCTCCGGGGGGGGGGGTGTAGTACCTGGTCCTGGGGTCAAGTTGCTGCCAGCGCCCAGCCCCAAGCCCGAGCCAGTCACGATTCCCAACACCCTGGTGTGTCCTGCCTCAAAGACTCCGGTCTCCGGGAGCTGTAGTTTACGCTGCACTAGAGTGCAGACTACAACTCCCAGAATGCAACAGTGGCTGTGGCCCCGGCTTGACTTCCTAGAGAAGGAAAAAAAATGTCAGTGGGCAGTGCCCGTAAATGAAGCCTCACCTGTGTCCATCGAATGCAGCCTCATCAGTGCCCATAAATGCAGCCTCACCAGTGCCCATAAATTCAGCCTCATCAGTGCCCATAAATGCAGCCTCACCAATGCCCATGAATGCAGCCTCCCCAGTGCCCATAAACACAGAACCGGACCTAAACACATACAGGATGCTTTTGCAATGCACCCTGGACCTATGTGAACAGGCTCTGTTGAGAGCTGGTCACACTTGCCTGTCATACGAATTGGATGCGGAGAAGGCTACATCCAATTCGCACATTTTAAATAATACATGCTGTAGATAATATCACTAATATCTGCTAAAAGCCTAAAATATGTAAACATATAGACAACTGGTGTCCACCTTAAAAGGGCCCAAGGGCCATATTTGTATCCATAAGTCAAGTTCCGGGCTGCATCTAATGAAGCATTTTTATATTAGTGACAGCTAGGGATGAGCCTGCGGTTCAAGTCGAACATTGGGTGTTCGTTTGTTCTAAAACAAACTGATCATATGGGGCATTCGCAGGAAAATCGAGCACCGCGGAATGCCCCATAATGTACTGTGAGATCGCAATGCATTGCTGTATGATGTTTGGCCAAAGCATGCACCTGACTTGCATGCTTTGGCCAATCACAGCGCTCTCTGCTGAGAGAGACATAATTGGCCAAAGGCAGGGTGCCTTTGGCCAATCATGGCTCAGACGGACTAAGTCCACGCCCCACATTATATAAGGGTGCTTACGAAGTAGCCATGTGTAGTGTTGTTGGTATGGACCGAGAATGAGGATATCATTGTTATGGCACCAGCTAGCTGCCACAACCCCAGTATCCCCTTCTTCAGCGGGCGGTCCGCTACAAGATAAAAGTCTCTGCAGCGGATTCGCCGCAAGATCACTTTTATCGGTGGCGGGAAAGGCCCCCCCCAACGTGATTTGGTGCCCTCCGTTGCTTACCGGAGCTGTCAGCAGCGGCAGAGGCAATCGCTTTCATTAGCTGTGCATGGAGATGAGTGAGAGGAAGATGGCCCCCACCTGTCTCCATATAATTGCTGGGCGGAAGCAACGTCAAAACATCACTTCCGCCCACAGCTCTTAAAGAAGCTATTTTTTTTAATGATCTTTTAAAATTACAATTTTTTTTATTGCATTTTAGTCTAAATATGAGATCGGAGGACTTTTTGACCCCAGATCTCATATTTAAGAGGACCCGTCATGCTTTTTTCTATTACAAGGGATGTTTACATTCCTTGTAATAGGAATAAAAGTTCTTTTTTAAACAGTATATAAAAAAAAAGTTAAAATAAATAATAATAAACATTTTTTAAACGCGCCCCATCCTGCTGAGCTTGTGCACAGAAGCGAATGCATACGTGAGTAGCGCCCGCATATGGTGTTCAAACCACACATGTGAGGTATTGCCGTGATTAGTAGAGCGAGTTCAATAATTCTAGACCTAGAGCTCTTCTGTAACACAAAACTTGCAATCTGTAGAATTTTTTAAACTACGCCTATGGAGTTTTTTATGGGTAAAAGTTTGTTGCCATTTTATTCAAAAAAGTTAATATTTTCCAAAAAAAGTGCACTTGTAAGATCGCTGCGCAAATAGGGTGTGAAAAAAGTATTGCAATGACCGCCATTTTATTCTCTAGGGTGTTAGGAAAAAAAAACAATATATATTGTTTGGGGTTTCTATATAATTTTCTAGCAAAAAAATAGTTTTAAACATGTAAACACCAAAATCTCAAAACGAGTAAGTGCTTAACTGGTTAAGCAGGCAGGTTATTCAGTTAGTGGCAGTGTATTTGATTATATATACAGTCAGTCTAGTATATATATATATATACATACACACTCTGCATCCAGTGTAGCCTATATCTACAGTGCAGTGGTGTACTGTTTCTAATATACTTCAGGCGGTGTATTAATATATATGTACGGTCTAATATATATATATTGTAGCACTAACCCCTGAAGGAGCTGCTGGTTTTATTTGGGCTTACCGTTGCCTCACCTGCTCGCCTCTCCGTCTCAGGGGTCCCGTTGGAAAGTAGCCCAAATGATGATGAATCCGACACTTAGTCCTTTTTTTAACATTTATTCAGGATAAGCACAAAAGTCCTTCAATAGAGGGTCAGAGGATAAAGGGGGAGATCCAGAGGACAAACAGCTCCACAGACTGGAGCCAGCAACCATCGGATAGGCCCCTCTCGCTTGACCTAGCAGCTCAACAAAGTCTCTGCCACAGACTTGTCAACTGAACTAAGAAATCTTGAGAGTTTTAAAGAGCTACCATACAGTGCCAGTTTCTTTCAGCTGACCCGGCGATACTGTATGGGTGTTGATCCGGGTCAATCAATTGCGTCCTCCAACTGAGTTTCCAGGCTCCTCCCTTGCGCTTGGTCCCCTACTAGAAAAGTCCTCCCCTGGATCCTCCAGTTTTCTTGGCCTCTCCCCACAGGCGAGACAGCATAGGACCACCCCTGAATCAGTAGGCCCCAAGACTTTTCTGAGCCTACCCTCTCAGTTGGAGAGCCTCGGGCCAGCCAGCCAGGACCATGCGACACAGATCCCAGGCCAGGAGGGCCATGAAGTCGGGATAGCGGACCCCGGAAAATGAACCACCAAAAATGCCATCTGTACCTTAAATACCCTCTCCCAGAATGCACAGCAGGGAAATCACTCCCACTGAGCTATTTCCGAGCAAGAGGTGGTATTCAATACATCCAGCCTGCTGCATTTCCACACTTACCGGCGGTGACAGCGACACCTACGGTTAAGTGGGAACCAGTGCAACCCAGCTGGACTGGCACAGAAACCTGATTTTTTAGGGAAAAAACATAGCCTGAGCCAACTGCAGCTTCAGACAACTAAATTAAAAAAATAATAGAAATAGCATCTGCCGATTAAGAGCAGGGCGCTATAATACAGTGCCTTGCGAAAGTATTCGGCCCCCTTGAACTTTTGCACGCACCACTTTTCAGTTTTTTATTTGCTGAAAAAGTTTAAAATATCCAATAGATTTCGTTCCACTTCACAATTGTGTCCCACTTGTTGCTGATTCTTCACAAAAAATTTAAATTTTATATCTTTATGTTTGAAGCCTGAAATGTGGCAAAAGGTTGAAAAGTTCAAGGGGGCTGAATAGTTTCGCAAGGCACTGTATATATATATATATATATATATATATATATATATATATATATAGTGCCAGTGTATTTGAATATATATATGTACTCTGCATTCAGTGTAGCCCATATATACAGTGCATTCAGTGGTGTATAGTGTATAGTTTCTAATACACCTCAGGCAGTGTACACAAACAATACTTCTTGTCCGGAAGGCCACCAAGGAGAGTCAGACGCTCACAGGCCACTAAAAGAGGGCAATCAGCCTTGGTGTCTACAGTCAGCAGTGGTGGTTATGGACATGGTGCATTCTCTGCAGGTGGCCATAGGGCACGCTTGTCCTTTTTTTCTGCTGCTCACTGTGTTATTGAGCCACAACATGCATAAGAGTTGGTGGAGTGGATAACAAAGCCGTCCTCATCCTCCTCATCCTCCACCAAGGCTCAGAGTAGTTTGCCTTCCAACGCAGCTGCCAAAGCAGCCAATTCCACCAGCTCCTTGTCCACAGTCACTCCTTCCATAGCCCCACCATCATGCACAGA
Organism: Lithobates pipiens; assembly: GCF_037356315.1. NCBI lineage: Eukaryota > Metazoa > Chordata > Amphibia > Anura > Ranidae > Lithobates > Lithobates pipiens. The sequence continues at coordinate 162,039,148 of NW_027507748.1, read as the reverse complement.
GGAGTCCCCAGAATTATTCGACCACAGTGTTGGTTACATGCTGCTGGAGGATGTGCAGCAATTTGAAGGCTCTAATGTTGGTTCCAAGGTTGAGGAATGGAGTAGCGTGAGCTTAGAGAGGGGGGGGGGCACAGAAGGACAAGAAACCGTCAGTCATGTTCCCCAACCTGCAGCATACTGCCAAGTTTGCTCCAGTGACAAGAAGGGATGGGATGGTGATGTCACTGAGTGTACTTGGGTGCCTGAGAGAAGAGAGGAGGAAAGTGAGGAGAAGGAGGCACAACTCCAATGAGGCAGGATGTCCTCTAGGGGGCAGCTTAAGGGCAGCCACCTTATTGCATCACACCACAGAGCTCCGCAGGTGCAGGGTGCTGCTGACTTTTAAAAATTCCTTGGTGTGGGACTTTTTCAACACATGTACAGCAGATCGCACCTTTACTGTTTGCAACCTATATCTGAAGCAGATCAAGCATGGCCAGAACAGCAGCCAACCTGCAATGCAGTCCCTTGGCAACAGCACTTGAAATACCCACATCAAAGAAAAATGCGGGCTTCTCCTTGCTCCTCATCTGGGATCTCCAACCCTACTATACCTCCAGTCCTCTCAAAAACCTGCACTGAAAGGAATGAAGGTATAGTAATAGGTGTCCCGAGTACTTGAAGCCAATCTGCTAGCAGTACACTACAAATTGATTTTAGCAGGCACATTTCCCTACCCCAGTTGCTGAACCAAATAAAGAAATTCAGTCCCAGCCATCCACATGCTCAGCGTCGAAATGCTAGCTTGGCCAAATTGCTAGCACTGCCACTGCTGCCTTTTCAGCTGGTAGACTCTGCCCCCTTTTGTGAATTTGTGGAAGGCAATGTTTTGGCCTCATTGGACAGGACGGGCAACACTGTACCCATATTAAATTTTTGTCTTTTTTTCAAACTAATTTTTGGTGGTATTGGTGGTATTTAATCACCACTGGGTTTTTTATTTTTTTGTGCTATAAATCAAAAGACTGAAAATTCAGTAAAAAAAAATGTGTTGTTTCTGTTAACATTTATTGCCGAGTATTGGCAGAGTATTGGCTAGTATTGGCAGAGTATTGCAGTGTTGCAGAGTATTGGCAGAGTATTCCAGAGTATCACACAGTGTTGCAGAGTATTGGCAGAATATTGCAGAGTATTGCACAGTGTTGGCAGAGTATTGCAGACTATGGGGAGAGTATTGCCATTAAGCAGCGCTGTGGGCACTACACATCCAGCCCACAGTGCTGCTGCCTTCTCTCTGCCTCTGCCCTCTCACTGTATTGATTGGTACAGAGAGGGGAGGGAGGAACCGGTGTCATGACATGACGCTGGTTTGTTTACATGTGATCGCTCCGTCATTTGACAGAGCAATCACATGGTAAATGGCCGCTACCAGCGGATATTTACCGCGATCGGTGATGCGCCTAGTCTTCTGGACCCAGCGGTCACGGATGTTTGTGGGAGCGCGCCCCAGGGGGTGCGCGATAGCAACATTCTGGGAGGACGTCCATGGACCTCCACCCATAAAAAAATGACTGCGCTGTAGCCGTCTTTCAGTTATGGCGTGGTCGGCAAGTGATTAATGACATTTTTTCCCTTAGAAATTTGATTTTGCTGTGGTACTGTTATAAACATGGGAAAGATGCGCTACATTACAGGCAGTAACAGTGGCATCAATAATAACACTTCCCTTTTCATTGGTAAAGTCACAGTGGCATCAATAATAACACTTCCCACCTTCATTGGTGTCAGTGACAATGGCAGCAAAATAACATTCCCCTACTTCTTTGGTGTCAGTGACAATGGCAGCAATAATAAGCTTTTCTTTTTTTTGGTATCATTGACAGTAGCAGCAATAATAACCCTTCCCCCCTTCATTGCTGTCAGTGACCAAAAATAAAAATATTGCTTGGAGGTCCCCCCAAAATCCATACCAGGCCCTTCGGGTCTGGTGTGGAAATTAAGGGGAACCCTGCACCCATTTATTTTTAAATGGAGTAGGGATCCCTCCAAAACCCATACCAGACCCTTATCCAAGCACGCAACCTGGCAGGACACAGGAAAAGAGGGGGGACAAGAGAGCGCCACCCCTCCTGAACCGTACCAGGCCACATGCCCTCAACATGGGGAGGGTGCTTTGGAGTAGCCCACAAAGCACCTTGTCCTCATGTTGATGGGAACAAGGGCCTCATTCCCACAACCCTTGCCCGGTGGTTGTGGGGGTCTGCGGGCCAGGTGCTTATCGGAATCTGGAAGCCCCCTTTAACAAGAGGATCCCCCATATCCCAACCTCCCCCACATGTGAGTTGGTAATGAGTACATTGTACCCCTACCATTTCATAAAAAAGTGTCAAAAATAGTAAAAAAGACAGGAGACACTTTGGAACAAGTCTTTTATTAAAAGACAAAAAAATTCAAATGTCCCGCAATGTAAATCCATCTCATGCCGCCGATGAGCCGAATAAAAGGAAAAAAAATCCGCAACAGCTCCACCTCCATGGGAGGCTCCCGCAGAGTGACGCTTCTTCCCGGTGACAGCTGTTATTTAGGTGAGGGCGGAGCCACTCCTTGACGTAAACGGGCGACCTCGTCTTCCTCAGATGTCACGTGGCGTCAGAGGAAGGCGAGGTCGTGCGTTTACATCACAGAGTGGCCCCGCCCTCAGCTAAATAACAGCTGTCACCGAGAAGAAGCGTCACTCGGTGAGAGCCTCCCATGGAGGCGGAGCTGTTGCAACTTTTTTTGCTATTTCTGCTGTTGTGAGACCTCAGGGCGAACTGAGGTCCTGGATGCTGAGACCCTAGAACTAAAGACTGAGGGGGGCTGTCTGCTGAAGATCTGGTCTGGTATCACCAGAGTAAGGTGTCGCTTGCAAGTTGGAAGGAGGCAACCAGCTGTCCTTGGGCCTTGTGTGAGTACAGAAGTTTCTAAGAGATCTTGGGGACCTTTGTGTTTTTGCCACCCCTCTGGTGCTAGAGAGTCTGTTGTGAGTCTAGTTAAAGGGGACACCGGCTAGTGTCCTGAAGAGCTTTTGTTCATCTAATCTTCTACTAAAAGGCACTCTGTTTTTTTTACTCTAAAAATATATTTACAGTTAACTTATACTGCTATTACTACCTTGAAGCTGAAGTCTACTGTTTGTTACAAGCACAGATTTTAATATAGCTTGTTCTGAAGAATACCTAAGTCATCAATTTGTACATAGTTCCTGTTTTTGGAGTATCCCACCTAATTCTCTCAACACTATTCAAATTCTCCAAAAATAAAAACAACATCTCTAAACATGTGAATGAGCCTGTGTGCCTGGCTGCTGGGTGAAGTTTGTGGGGAAGACCTGGACAGCTAGTTTTAGGTTAGGCTTCAATATCTAGGGGGTGGTGGCGGTGGTACTTGAGGGGAATGGTAGCGGTTGTACTGGTAGGGCAGTGGTAGTGGTGGTACTTGAGGGGGGTGGTATCGGTGGTACTTGAGGGGGTGGTATTGGTGGTACCTGAGGGGGATGGTAGCGGTTGTACTGGAGGGGGGGTGGTAGCTGTTGTACTGGAGGGGGGGCGGTATCAGTTGTGCTGGAAGGGGGGATGGTAGTGGTGGTACTTGAGGGGGGTGGTAGCAGTTGTACTGGAGGGAGGGTGGTAGCGGTAGTACTGGAGGGGGAGTGGTGGGGGCGGTACTGGAGGGGGGGTGGTAGCAGTTGTACTGGAGGGAGGGTGGTAGCGGTAGTACTGGAGGGGGAGTGGTGGCGGCGGTACTGGAGGGGGGGTGGTAGCAGTTGTACTCGAAGGGGGGTGGTAGCAGTGGTATTGGAGGGAGGGTGGTGACGGTGGTACCCATGGCAGTGGTAGTGCCATTCTCTTTCACCACCACTTATGCTTCTTACTGATTCCATCCCCCACCACTGATCTCATCTGTATTCCCTCCCCCCCATCATTACCTCTGTTGCAGTGGTGATGGATGGGGGGGATAGGGATGAGATCTGCGGTGGTGGTGGAATGGGATCAGTAAGAGGCAGAGGTGGTGGAGGCTGGGATCGATTGCAGTGCAAAATGTCACTTGACTTACCGCCAATCAATTAATTCCCCCTCAGAAATGATCCTTCACTGTGCCTCTTCAGGAATGCCTTGCCTCATGGGTAGACCGTAGACGGGACAGAAGGTACTCCACGCAGTCACAGAGGAGAGAGCTCCTCCCCCTCCTCCACTCAATTGGTCTGTGCTGAATTTATTTTTCAGTGTCCGCCCCACCTTCCTACATTCGCTCTGTATCTGGATAGGCAGGGGCTGGGAGTTCCACACACACACAGTCTCTCAGCACTGCGCTTCCTCTGCCTTCTCTCTCTCCCCTCAGTGGGCGGAGGCCCCCCGCCCCATGGCATGGAACAAACCAACACTGACACATGAGGAATCATCACACACTCACATGGGGGTTCCTCACACTGACGAACGGGCAGTCGACGGGGCCCCCGTGAAGTGGCGGAGAACTACAGGGCCCAGTTGCAAGTGCAACTGTTACAACCCTGAAAATTCTGCCACTGCGTTAATTTATTCTCTTCAGCCACTTATTCATCATTGCTTCCTAGCTTGACGAGGGACATGCTGTCAATTCTTAGACAGCCTAGTTCAGTGATGGCGAACCTTGGCACTCCAGATGTTTTGGAACTACATTTCCCATGATGCTCATGCACTCTGCAGTGTGGGTGAGCATCATGGGAAATGTAGTTTTAAAACATCTGAGGTGCCAAGGTTCCCCATCACTGGCCTAGTTACTTCCTTTACCTCGTGACTTTATACTTTTTTTTCAATATTTATATATTTAATACAATTATATAGCACCAACAATTTGTACAGTGCATTAAATATTATACTTTAAGTCCCTGCCCTCAAAGAGCTTACAGTCTAAGGTCCATATCTGTATGCATACAGTACATTCTAGGGCCAATTTAGACAGGGGCAAAATCATCTAACAACAGGTCTTTGGAGTGTGAGAGGAAACCTACACAAGCACAAAGAGAACTTGTAAAGTACATGCGGCTAATTTCCCGTGATTTGCCCGTGATTTGTACCAAGGACCACAGTACTGCAAGGTAGACGTCATAACCACTAAGCCACTTTACGTTATAAACTAATCTAAGTAGGGCTCTCTCCCCAGCTGTGTCTTATTATTGCTGTGTTTTGCTAAACATCTGTTTGATACAGCCTTTGGAACATTTGTACTATTAATATTGTATTACCTCCCTTGTCAAGTTTATGGCCTTCAACACACAGGCATTGTCTAATCTGTGCTTGTAAATGCAGCCTATGCAACGCACCGTCATCTAGTATTTACAACGAATTTTAAAAGACTCGAACAGCTTACAATAGATGAAAATCTTTACCAAACGAAATTTTGATGACACATCATAAGAAAAATAGAGAAAATACTCACCTGTTTCCTGGCTGTTCCGCCACTGACGAAAACGCTGCGCACCGCACAATGGAACGCCAGCAATGAAACAACACTTCACTCATTCAGCTGCTGAAGGAGTGACTCACAGACACAGGTAAGCCTTTCTCTGCACAGTTTAAGGATCATGTTGGTGGTGAGTTGCTTGCTGAATCACTGTACAATATAAATAAGATGCAATTTTTTAATAAAATACTTGTTTTCATCTCATGTTGCTACTTAGTGGCGCTGACTAACTGCAAACGCTTCCTGTTTAAATGCATGTACTTCAGCAATGCCTGCATGGCATCTCAGAGGTCATGTCTTCTGATGGTGTCAGCCATGAACCCCACTTGCGTAATGTGCGTTACATGGATCAATTGTAGCCATCACTAGAAGACTGCCTGACATGGTCCAAACACTGGAGCACAGTTATAAGTGTAGCGCTACCCCCAGGGAGCAGCTTAACCACTTGCCTACTGGGCACGTAAACACCCCTCCTGCCCAGACCAATTTTCAGCTTTCGGTGCTCTCACACTTTGAATGACAATTACTCAGTCATGCAACACTGTACCCAAACAAATTTTTTGTCCTTTTTTCCCCACAAATAGAGCTTTCTTTTGGTGGGATTTGATCACCTTTGGGGTTTTTATTTTTTGCGCTATAAATGAAAAAAGACTGAACATTTTGAAAAAACGCATATTTCTTTGTTTCTGTGACAAAATTATGCAACTTATTAATTTTTCTTCATAAATTTTGGCCACAATTTATACTGCTACATATCTTTGGTAAAAATAACCCAAATTAGTGGATATTATTTGGTCTTTGTGAAAATGAGAGAGTCTACAAGCTGTGGTGCGAATCATACAAAACTGATCACATCTGATGTACTGGTGGCCTATCTCACTTCTTGCGACCTGAACAAGCCAGGAAAGTACAAATACCCCCCAAATGACCCCTTTTTGGAAAGTAGACATTCCAAGGTATTTAGTAAGAGGCATGGTGAGCTTTTTGATGTTGTCATTTTTTCCCACAATTCTTTGCAAAATTAAGATTTTTTATTTTTTTACATTTTTTTCCACAAAATTGTTATTGTAATAGGTTATTTCTCTCACATAGCATGTGTATACCACAAATGACACCCCAAAAAAATTCTGCTACTCCTCCTGAGTATTACAATACCACATGTGTGGGACTTTTTCACAGCCTGGCCACATAGAGAGGCCCAACATGCAGGGAGCGCCATCACGTTTTCTAGGAGCATAAATTACACATCTAACTTGTTGACTACCTATTACACTTTTGAAGGCCCTGGAGCACCAGGACAATGACATTTGACACTGATGATAGATGGCACTGATACATGGCACTGATGACACTTATACATGGCACTGATATGTGGCACTGATGACAGATGGCACTTATACATGGCACTGATGACAGATGGCACTTATACATGGCACTGATGACATGTGGCACTAATACGTGTCACTGATGACAGATGGCCCTAATACATGGCACTGATGACAGATGGCACTAATATGTGGCACCAATGATGCGTGACACTGATGACAGATGGCACTGACAAGTGACATTGATGACATGTGACACTGACAACAGATGGCACGTGACACTGACAGGTGGCACTGATGACAAATGACACTAATATGTGGCACTGATGACAGATGGCACTATGTGGCACTGATGACAGATGGCACTATGTGGCACTGATGACACGTGGCACTGATGACAGATGGCACTTATACGTGGCACTGATGACAGATGGCACTGGGGACAAATGGCACTGACAACAGGTGGCACTGGGGACAGATAGCACTAACAAGTGGCACTGGGTACAGATAGCACTAACAGGTGGCACTGGGGGCAGGTGGCACTGGGGAGGATGGCACTGGGCGAGGATGGCACTGGGCGAGGATGGCACTGGGGCAGACGGCACTGGGGGAGGATGGCACTGGGGCGGATGGCATTGGGGGAGGATGTCACTGGGGCGAATGGCACTTTTTTTTACTTTTTTTACTTTTTTTTTTTAACTTACAGCCGCTGCAGCCGTTCATCTCAGACACCCTCATTCACAGACAACCTCATCCACAGACAGCGTGAGGAGGGAGAGCGGCGCTGAGAGATGATCTCATATGTTTACATATGAGATCAGCTCTCATTGGACACGCCGATCGCGCTGTAAACGGCCGCTGTGATTGGCCGTGATTGGCCGTTTACAGCAATCTGTGACTGGCTGTGTCTGAGGGACACGGCCAGCACAGAACTCAGAACTCCCCCGATGCGCACCCGCGGCGGTCGCACAGAGGGGAAGTAAACAGGAGGACATCCAGGGACAGCCTCCTGGCAGTTAGCATCCGCTCTGTAGCCGGCTATAGGGCGGGTGCGAAGTGGTTAAAGGGTTGTAAACCCTCATGTTTTTTCCCCCCTAATGCATCCTATGCATTAAGGTGAAAAAACTTCTGACAGTGATCGGTCCCCCAGCCCCCCGTTTTAGGCACCTGAGCCCTGTAATTCCCACGGTGGAGACGCGCTCTTCCTCTCTGCTCTGGGTTCTCAGCTCTTGATTGGATATATTGATAGCAGCACAGCAATTGGCTCCCGCTGCTGTCAATCAAATCCAATGACGCGGGCACTGGGTGGCAGGGCCGAGACCAGCATTCTGCATCTATGGTCTATTTTTCACTGTACACTAGCAAAGGTGGTGTTGAGTGGGGTGGCAGTGGTGGTATTGAGGGGAGGTGGCAGCGGTGGTGTTGAGGGGGGGGGGGGGGCAGTGGTGGTGTTGGGGGGTGGCAACAGTGGTGTTGAGTGGGGGTGGCAGTGGTGGTGTTGAGGAGGGGCTGGAAGTGGTGGTGTTGAAGGGGGTGGAAGCGGTGGTGTTGAAGGGGGTGGCAGCGCTGGTGTTGAGGCGGGGTGGCAGTGGTTGTGTTGAGGGGGGGTGGCAGCGGTGGTGTTGATGGGGGTAGCAGCGGCGGTGTTGAGGGAGGGGGTAGCAACAGTGGTGTTGAGGGAGAGGGTGGCAGTGGTGTTGAGGGGGTGGCAGCAGTAGTGTTGAGGGGTGTTGGCAGTGGTGGCAGTGGTGGTGCTGAGGGGGATGGCAGCGGTGGTGTTGAGGGAGGTGGCAGCATGGTGTTGAAAAGGGGGGCAGCATGGTGTTGAAAAGGGGGGTAGTGGGGGTAGCGCCATTGCCATCCTCTCCCCACCCCCACCACCGATCTCATGCCTATACCCCACCATCACCTATGTTGTAGATGTAACGGGGGGTAGGGATTAGATCTGCGGTGGTGGTGGGGGATGGGATCAGTAAGAGGCAGGGGTGGTGGAGGCTGGGATCGATTGCACTTGGCAATTTGTCACTTACTTGGGGTGGCAGCAGTGGTGTTGAGGGGGGTGGCAGCTGTGGTGTTGAAGGGGATGGCAGTGGTAGTGTTGAGGGGGGGTGGCAGTGGTAGTGTTGAGGGGGGTGGCAGCGGTAGTGTTGAGGGGGGTGGCAGCGGTAGTGTTGAGGGGGTGGCAGCGGTAGTGTTGAGGGGGGTGGCAGTGGTGGTGTTGAAAAGGGGGGCAGTGGTGGTGTTGAGGGGGGTGGCATCAGTGGCAGCACCAGTGCAATCCTCTCCCACCACCAGCTCTGCCTCTTATAGATACCACCCCCACCGATCTCATCCCTATACACGATCATCACCTATGCTGTAGATGTGATGGGGGTGGTAGCAGTTGTACTGGATGGGGGGGTGGTAGAGGTAGTATTGGAGGGGGGTGGTGGCGGTGGTACCCAAGGGTGGTGGCAGCAGTGGCAGTGGTAGTGCCATTCTCTTCTACCACCACTTCTGCCTCTTACTGATCCCATCCCCCCACCACTGATCTCATCCCTATCCCCCCCCCCCCCCATCATCACTTCTGTTGTAGTGGTGATGGATGGGGGATAGGGATGAGATCTGCGGCGGTGGTGGGGGACGAGATCAGTAAGAGGCAGAGGTGGTGGAGGCTGGGATCGATTGCACTTGGCAATTTGTCACTTACTTGGGGGAGTGGCAGCGGTGGTGTTGAGGGGGGGTGGCAGCTGTGATATTGGGGGGGTGGCAGCTTTAGTGTTGAGGGGGATGGCAGAGGTGGTGTTGAGGGGGGGCAATGGTGGTATTGAACGGGGTGGCAGTGGTGGTGTTGAGGGGGTGGCAGAGGGGGTGTTTAGGGGGTGGCAGAGGGGGTGTTGAGGGGGGGTGGCATCAGTGGCAGTGGTGGTGTCATCGTCTCCCACCACCACCTCTGCCTCTTACTGATCCCATCCCCCCACCACCAATCTCATCCCTATACCGCACCATCACCTATGTTGTAGAGGTGATGGGGGGGGGGGGGGTGGGATGAGTAAGAGGCAGAGGTGGTGGAGGTTGGGATCAATTGCACTTGGCAATTTGTCACATACTTCAATCTCGATTCCGTCACGGTGCCTCCAGGGATACCTTTGCCTCATAGGGACTCCTGGCAGTCGCAGAGGGGAGAGCTTCTCCCCCTATAAGCGATTGTGAGATGACTTTCTTTTTCAGTGTCCGCCCCACCTCCCTACATTCTCTCTGGATAGGTGGGGAGGTCCAGAGTCTCAGCTCTGCCTTCTCTCCTCTCAGCAGCGGTCAGCGGGCGAAAGCCCCCCCCCCCCCCGGATGGAACGGACCCCCTCACCCTCGCAGACAGGCAGAGGGCCCTCACACTGGCAGATGGACGGGCGGGTGGTGGAACTACAGGGCCCAGTCACAAGGGGCAGTGAGGGGCAGTTTCTACCAGAATGCAATGAGGGAAGGGCACATTCCATGTGCAATTCCTGCACAGCAGGCAAACCTGCTGCATGAGGGTGCCAATGTATTAACGGCACCCCAAACACATTGGATTTGCAGTCACCAAATCACATAGTACCGGGTGCTAACACTACTTTTTGTGCGGTCCAGTGCGTTTTGCAACCCATTCAAATGACATCATCAGAGAACCAGCTGCAAGAACCTGAAAGAGGCAGCCAGCTTCTGATAAAGTAAAGAAAGAAGATGGTGGTGTGGGATTTAGCATTCGATGGTGGAGCAGTGGATCACAGCAGGTACACGTTGCATATTTTTTGAGTACAGTGCTCACCACAAAGGAGCTGCTAAAGGATGGGTCCCCAATTCTAGATGGCAAGGGCCTTTCATGCAAGGCCACATCCTCTGACACACCGAAAAAAAAGGAGAGCAGCGCCATCTAATTGCAGAGGCTAGAGGTTTTGTTTTGCTGCCCACAAAGCGACATACAGAATGGCAATAGACAATGAGAGATGACAATTCTGTTCAACTCTATAAACAACGAGAGGACCTCTTAAAGTGTCTTTGTACCTGATCCCTAATCTAGGGAGGTCCTAACTAAGAGGGCAACACTGCAAGCGGAAAGGTCCTACTGTCTCTTTAATTCCCACCTACTGGAAAGTCTATCATTAAACATTAGGGCCCAAAGTTCCTTCCTTAGAGTACTCAGGTTTAAGGGTACATGGCATAAATAACCAAGTTGTACCCCAAGGTAGGGTGACACCAGCCTTTTAAGAAATGGACAAGGAAGGCTTGGCCAGCAACCTGTCACCACCATACAGTCTGTGAACTGGATAACAAGGTTGTGGCCCCTGGCCACTCATCACTTTGCAGTCTGTAATTAAGCTCTCTGGTGTCAGGAATCGGTGGTGATGGTGGCAGCCCAGCACCCTGGGATCTCTCACAGAACCAGTGCGCCCCTCCAGCATACTTTGCCTCTCTGACAGCGGTAGCCCAGTCTCTTTCTGACAGCGTGGCAAACACTCTTGACAGGCTCCTAATCTCACTCTAAGAGCCCTTTAACACTGACAGCGCAGCCATGTTAGGGATAAAGCGCCACTAGTTTTAGTGGCGCTTTACTGTCGTTTTAGAGGCGATTTTCAGCTGCTAGCGGGGAGCTTTTAACCCCCGCTAGCGACTGAATAAAGGGTTAAAAGCGCCTGTAAAGCATCGCTGCCAAGGCGCTTCTCAAGCACTTCGGTGCCACTGCCCATTGATTTCAATGGGCAGGAGCGCTTTAGGAGGGGTGCTCTAAAGTGCCCCAAAGACTTTTTTAACATCCTGCCAGTGCAGCGCCTCAGTGTGAAAGCACTCAGACATTCACACTGGGACTGCAGATGAGGCGTTTTTCAGGCGCTTTACAGGCACTATCTTTAGCGCTAAAGCGCCTTAAAAATGCCTCCAGTGTGAAAGGGGTCTAAGCTAATACACATTTAGATTGCCTTTCTTCAACATTCCCCTCATAAGTGGTATCAGACAGCTGCTCTTATATTTATGGCACTCCCACATTTATCAGATCTCTATAAATATTTCCCCAGCTGCTTAATCTGCTTTAACTGCCAATCTGTACTATAATCACGGCCACCGGTGTGAGCTTTATAGGGGCAGTGCAATGCTGCAACACATCGCACTCTTTATGGTTTTTTTCTTACTGTATTAAAATACACAAAATGACATTTCATTTAACTCTGTGCAGTGAAGCGTGTAGTGATGCGGTGTAGTGCATCGCAACATGATGCATAAAAATGCTACCTGTCCTATTTGTTTCAGCAAACACCAACGATAAGGCCGCGTACACACGCGCGGACTGTTCGCCCAACTTTGTCCGTCCAACAGTTTCGGCAAACAGTCCGCTCAAACTTAGCATGGACGGACATGGCCACACACGACGGACGAACAGTTTGCTGAAACCGTGCGCGATGACGTGAACGGCACGTACGACGGGACGAAAAATACGACGTCCTATACACTGCATTATAGCTTTCGGCGTGAAAATCCTTTCTGAGCATGCGCGAGACTTAGTTGGCCGAACAAGCCTACACACGAGCGAACAGTCCGCTGAAACCTTGTTTCAGCGGACAGTTTTTCGGAATTTCCGTAAGACCTTGTTCGTCCAACTGTCCGCTGAAACTGTCCGCTGAAGCCCCACACACGAGCGGACTGTCCGCCCAAACACTGTTCAGCGGACAAGGTTGGGCGAACAGTCCGCCCGTGTGTACGCGGCCTTAGACATACAGCAAATTGCCTTGTCTGTATTGAAACTGCATTGGTCAACACTGGTTAATGAAGCCAAATGGACCTGGTGTGAAGTCCAGTAGTTGGAAGAATGAAATAAGGATTGTGAGATGAATTCCTCATGTCCAATGTCAGTCCTGAGGCTAGATTCACATTAGTGCGGGTGGTTGAGCCACACCTGTTCCTGTACCTGCAACTACCCACAGGCAAAAATGCACTGCAGTTTAGGAGATACGTGGGGGTACCATTAATCCTAATAGCGCCCCAATGCACTGGAAAAAGCAATGAGATTTCCCCGCACTGGGGACCTCACTGCATTTGCAGATTCCGTACGGGCCGTGTTTTAAAAAAATGCTCAGGGCGTAACAGAACAAATGAATGGGCTGTGCCTGCACACGTGTGAGCCAAGCCTAATGCCCTGTACACATGGAAATTCAGATGGAAGAAGTCAAATCGGATTATTTTGTCGGAAAATCCAATCGTGTGTGGGCTCTACTTTTTCTGTCGGATTTTTCGATGCACAAAGTTTGAGAGCAGGATCTAAAATTTTGCGTGTAGACAATTCCGACGGATAAAGTGTCATGCATGCTCAGAATACTAAGAGACAAAAGTATTGGCTACTGGCCCGTTTATATTCCCGACATACGTGTTGTACGTCACCTCGTTCAGAACTATTGGATTTTCCGACAACTTTGTGCGACTGTGTGTATGCAACCCAAGTTTCGGACAAAATCCGTCTGCAAAAAATCCGATGGATTTTGTGGTCGGAATGTCCGACCGTGTGTACAGGGCATAATGCTTGCCATGCATAATACAATTTTCTTATTCAATTTCCTTTAGATTTACCTTCAACTATGTAATGAAAGGGCCTGCCTCATTGCATACAAATTGAAAGTGTTTAGGTTCGACCTCATATTATTTGGTTTTGGTAAATCTAAAGGGAAGTTGTAGAAGAAAATTGTATAATGTATGCCCAGTCTTATGCCTCGCACACACGATCGGATAATCAGATGATAAAAATCGCTTTCGGATTGACCGCACGATAGTCTGATCGTTAGTACATAGCTTTTGACAGCCAATCACCACAGTTCGTCCAACAATATCAAACACAAAAACTTTGCTCAGACGATAGGCCAGCAAACGACAATCATTTAATCAGTACAGCATGTGTCTGCTAAAAGTCGATAGACAAGCACCAGGCATGAACGGAAACACAAAAATAACCTGGAAGGAGATGGGAGAACGTAAGCCATGTTCGTACCGTGAAAATGCTCCAACAGAAAATACGAGCGAAAAAACGCGTGCAAATGAAACTGAGGGAGAGCAATACATGCATATGCCTCCAGAATACGAACGGAAATATGCAAAAGGCATGGCAGACACAGGGGTCACATGTATTTGACATTATTTAAAAATATGTAGCTACACAAACAGGAAGGTTTTCCAGAATTGTACAAACGTAGAGCGCAAAATGCACTGTTGAATTCGATATTAGTATTATGCAACAAAATGCAAACGATAAGTCGTATGATTATCTGATCGTGTGTACGAGGCATTAGGGTGACCATATGCTGTACAACCTGATTGTACAATCTCTTTTTATACTACCATCAGCTATGTTGTGCAAGTGCCTGCATGATGTAATACTAATTAGGGAACACAGTTAACCCCTCCATTGCCCCCTAGTGTTAACCCCTTCGCCACCAGTGACATTTTTACAGTAATCAATGCATTTTTATAGCATTGATCGCTGTATTAATGCCAATGGTCCCAACAATGTGTCAAAATTGTCCGATGTGTCCGCCATAATGTCGCAGTCATGATAAAAGTCGCAGATCACGACCATTACTTGTAAAAAAATAAAAATGCTATAGATCTATCCCCTATTTTGTAGATGCTATAACTTTTGTGCAAACCAATCAATATATGCTTTACCAAAAATATGTAGAAGAATACGTATCGGCCTAAACTGAGGGGAAAAATTGCTTTTTAAAAAAAGAAAATGGGTATATTTATTAGAGCAAAAAGTACAAAATATTGTGTTTTTTTCAAAATTGTCGCTCTTTTTTTGTTTATAGCACAAAAAATAAAAACCACAGAGGTGATCAAATACCACCAAAAGAAATCTCTATTTGTGGGAAAAAAAGGACGTCAATTTTGATTGGGTGCCACGTCACACGACCGCTCAATTGTCAGTTAAAGCGACGCAGTGCCAAATTGCAAAAAGTGGTCTAGTCAGGATTGTTCGGGGGCTGAAGTGGTTAAATAGTCAAAAATTAGAAAGCCTGTAAACTAAATGCGGCTAAACATGAGTTACAGCATTTCCACGCATATACAAGCTGTTACAGGTGTTTGCCGTTTCAAATGCCTCTGAACATCCATACTGAACGCATATTTTTTTTTCTCTTACAAAAAAAAGCTTCTAAACTCAGCTGCCTAGAAACAACTATAAATGACCCTGGAGGGTTATTTACAAAAGGCAAATGCACTTTGCACTGAGAGTGCACTTGGAAGTGCAGTCGCTCTAAATCTGAGGGGTAGATCTGAAAGGAGGGAAGCTCTGCTGATTTTATCATCCAATCATGTGCAAGCTAAAATGCTGTTTTTTATTTTCCTTGCATGTCCCCCTCAGATCTACAACGACTTTACTTCCAAGTTGCACTTGCAGTGCAAAGTGGATTTTCCTAATAGTAAATAAGTCCCCCTGTGTACATGTACTGATAAGATAACAGAGGAGAGTTCAGGAGCAGCTAAAAAAAAAGCCCAACTGCTCCTAAACGTCAATTTACAAGCAGAAGTGTACATGAAGCCTCACACTAAGACGCACATAAAAAACGCACCTGCAGTGTATTGCGCTTTACTGCATTTGTGCACATTTGATATTTGTACACGCGTATGTGCATTCTTATGCGCATTTTTTCCTGCATTTTGTTTTCAAAGGCATGTTTTCACTTTTGCTGTGGATGAGAGGCGCGCTGTGTTGTGCTACATTTTGATGTGTTTATGGACATTTCTGTGCATTGCAGTGCAATATTATGCAAACACATTGCACAAAAAAATAAAATAAAAACAAAAAACAAAACAAAAAAAATAAAATAATCGCACTTCTATGCAACACAGAGAAAGAGCGTTTTGGTGTGAACATGACACATTGAAGACTATTGTTTTCTCTGCAGGAAAACATTCAGAAAAAGCGCATCAAAATGCACATAAGTGTGTACAAAAAACACACAGCAACACGCATGGAGATGTGCAAGGATGCACTAAAGCTTTAGTGCACATTTTCATGCGTGTTGATGTGTGGTTTTTGTACACGCTTATGTGTATTTTTCTGCGCTTTTTCTGCATGTTTTCCTGCATTTTGTTTTCAAAGGCATGTTTCCACTGACCTTTTGCTGTGGACGAGAGGTGCGCTGTGTTGTGCTGCATTTTGATGCGTTTATGGACATTTCTGTGCATTGCGGTGCAATATTATGCAAACACATTGCACAAAAAAATAAAAATAAAAAAACAAATAAAAAAAACAAACAAACAAAAAAAAAAAATCGCACTTCTATGCAACACAGAGAAAGAGCGTTCTGGTGTGGACATGACAAATGGAAGACTATTGTTTTCTACGTGTCACTACCATCACCTGCGTGACATGTGAATGAGCCCTTACAGACGAGGAAACACTTAAATATTTTGCCTTCGGTCGGAGATCATAATCAACAGGTTGCTGTTGGTTACGGCATGCTGCTCTTTGTTCTAGGACATATATTTGAAATCAGAGACGTGCGCAAAAAAAAAAAAAAAAAAATTGTTTTATTTTGCAGCTTTGCTCCATGGTCAGCGCAAAGAACAGGGACTAACCATGGAGCATTCATACAGAAGAGCTACTGTCAAAAGAAACAGAAGAGTTGGTGGTGGAATCTTTGTGGCTGGGGGTGGAGGGATGATGTCATGTAGGGAGGGGAGGGGGGGTGTTAGGTGGGAGAAAAGAGTGAAGAGAGAAAGGGCTGCCTTGCTTGGAGTGACTGGTGTGAAGCAGCATTGTGCACAGTGTGGAGAGGCGTGCTCTGTCCAGCAGTATGAGAACTGATGCTGCTTATGGAAGCATGTACTGAGCACCACTGGACAGCGACATCCCAGCATTGCTGACATCCACAGCTGCTTTCCACCCAGCCTGAGAACTGTCTGCTAAAAGACAAAGCTTGCTCTTGTGCTGCTGCCAATTCTAAGAGCCTGGGAGGCTGACAAGGCTTTGGGCTGTACATAACATCTCTTTGGTATCTGTGGCTAATCAAACCCTGGCAAAGTTTAATATGGCATTGATTATGGAACCTGTGAGTAAATGGTCCCCGAGCCAAGTGGTGGACTGGATGAAAGGTACTGTGCATGTCTTCTTGCCTTTTTTTTTTTTATTTTATTTTTTTGACGTCCTGGTGAGCGTCTGTCGTAAATGTGTTATGATGTCCCATTAGCTGATGGTTGTTTATGATCCCGCTGTGGATTGTGTTACTACAGATAATTGCCATGACCTGTGCGCATCAAGGTGCAAGACCTGAGCAAGGAAACGTGGGAACTCCCCCCAGTTGCTTACGCTATGGAGATCCTAGTAGACCAGGCACACCTCATCATAGACCTGTGGGCCATTGATGGTTTTTAATCTTAGAAAAATTGTCAATGGAGAAGGCATGTGGGTTTTTTTGGGGTGCAGTGGATTTTAAATGTTAAATGGGCCTGGAGGGTTACGGAAGCCCTTTTTCAACGATCCTATACCTGGGGTGGGAGACAACCCTTTCCTTCCTTGGTTTTACATTTTCACAGCAAAGAGGGGGCACGCGGAACATGTAAAACGGCTCCCAAATAAGTAAGAACGGCACCAAAAGAAATAAGCTAAACTACCTTAAATAGACCCTTAAGAGGAAAAAACCCTTCCCTTTTTTATTTGTTTTACATTTTCACAGCAAAGGAGGGGGGGAACAAACAGGTAAAACAAATAGAAAGTAGCACCAAAAGAAATGAGCTAAACTACCTTAAATCTACCCTTAAGAGAAAATAAAAACCCTTTCCTTTTTCATAAGTTTACATTTTCACAGCAAAGAAATAATGGACCCTTCAGAGAAATGGGGGGGGGGGAAACCAAAACAAAAAAAAAAAAACCTTCCCTTGTATTAGTTGTATTAGTTTTTACAGCAAAGAAGGAGAGAAAAAAAAAAGGGGTAAAATAAGAAAGATCCCAAATAAGTAAAAACCGCACAAAAAGCAATGAACTAAACTACCTTTTTAAATATACCCTTAAGAGAAAATTTAAAAACCCTTCCTTTTTTTATTTTTTTACAGTAGGAAGGGGGGGGGGGGTGAGGAATATAAAACTGTAAAACTAATAAATATAAAACGGCACCAAAGGAAATAAGCTAAACTACCTTTTTTAAATATACCCTTAGGTGGAAAAAAAAAACCCTTCCCTTAATTTTGTTTTTACATTTTCACAGCAAAGGGGAGGAGGACTGTAAAATAATAAATCCTGTAGAATAATAATAATATAAAATAGCTCCCAAATAGTCCAAGTAAAAAGCGCACCAAAAGAATTAAGCTAAACTCTCTCTAAATAAATAATAAAAAAAAAAAATATATATATATATATATATTATAAAAAAAAAAAAAAACTTCATTCGTTTACATTTTAACAGCAAAGGGGGGGGGGGGGAACTATGTGGAAAAAAAAAAAAAAAGTACAATAATTTAATATAAATCAGTACCCAAATAATGATCAAAGGAAATGAGCTAAACTACCTTTTTAAATATACTCTCGGAAAGTAAATTATTTTTATGATTTCACACCTTCTACCTACATCCCAATCCCCCTTCAACAAATTGCACCTCGTTATATGAAATTGGCAGATTTCAATCTGGCAAAATGACACCACCTATGAAGTTCCTACACTCATCCCTACACTTATGTTGGTGATGAACAGGGGACCGTAGTACTTTACCTGCCAATACTGAACTTATTCTACCTTTTTTCTATCTGCTTTGCTATTATTCTCACCCCAGTTCTTGTTCTTTTAGCATTTTCTAGGAAATCCCATACACCTTTTAAAATGAATGTACATAAAATGCATTTTTGCCTAATAAAGTAGGCCACAAGCAATTAACCGCAGTTGTATTTTTTTTCCTATATGGACTACATGGGTTAAGAAAACTAATTGCCTAATTAAGACTGATGTGAAATACAGATTGCTTCCCAGATCCACTTGTCCTCTTTTAATGTTTGCGTGTGCTGTGAACGCTCTTGGGATTCATCAAAGTCTTTTCAGTGCAAAATACAAAATTGGGGCAGTGAAATGGTGCCAGGTCTATT
This sequence comes from Lithobates pipiens, assembly GCF_037356315.1. Lineage (NCBI taxonomy): Eukaryota > Metazoa > Chordata > Amphibia > Anura > Ranidae > Lithobates > Lithobates pipiens. The sequence continues at coordinate 162,020,293 of NW_027507748.1, read as the reverse complement.
CTAGAAATTCTCTGTCTTTAGGAACCAAGGGGATCTTCTGAATGGATCGGTTTAATGCAAGGTTGTGCTGCCAAGAGACATTGATTAATGACCCTTTAATTTATTTATTTTTTTTTTTCTTGCGTGGGAGTGGAGAATTAACCCTTCGCGCTGTAGTCTTTCATTGCAGGTTCCTCTAAAATGGGTGCATGTTTGGTTTATTAACTGGCATCCTTTGACAGTTTGCTTGTGTGCTGGGCTCTATTTCTGTACCTTAATTAACCAGGAGCTTTAGGAGTCCATATGATGGTAAGATTGACTATGGGATGCAAACCTTGATATTCGCATAGCTCATGAACTATGTTCATTTTATTTGGCGTTGGATATCTTGCTATAGCAAAAGTGCACCTCGAGGACCATCTAAAAGAATGCCTTTCAATCTCATTAATTCATTATATTTGTATTGCAGTCACATACATTTATTTATTTTTGTAGTGGTGGGGGGCGGCGGGCATTGACAGTTCTGAATTGTTTTGTTGGGCAATTAAATTAATCTGGATTTGTGATTTTAAAGTATTGGTAGCAGGAATCCGCTTAACCACCTCAACACTGGGCACTTTCACCTCCTTCCTGCCCAGGCCTTTATTAGCTTTCAGCGCTCTGTTGCACTTTGACAATTGCGTGGTTTTAAATCTTCTTTTTTTTTCTTCACATAAATCGAGCTTTCTTTTGGTGGTATTAAATCGCTGTGTGTGTGTGTGTGTGTGTGTGTGTGTGTGTGTATATATATATATATATATATATATATATAATATATTTTACAAAATGTACTGACAGAAAATAAGTAATTTTTCTCCTTCACTGATGGGCTCTAACAGGCTGCACAGATAAGGCGGCCTGATGCAGAAACACTAATATGTCGCACTGATGGGAGGCCCCTGGTTGGTGGCAGTTATGGGCCCTGATTGGGGGCACTGCTGGGCTTTCCTGTAATCGGGCACTGATGAGCAGTGCCCTGATTGCCTGCTCTGGTTTCCTCTGCGAGGAGATACCTCTGATTGGCACTCCTCGCCATGCACTCTGTCAGTAGGGATGAGCTCAGGTGTGTTCGCATGGTCCATGTGCAGAGCCCGCCAGGAAGTCGGCGCTGCGCTAATCACAGGCAGTGAGCCATTGCCCGATCTCTGCAGCTGCACATCGGGGGAATGTCTCACTGCCTGTGATTAGCGCAGCGCTGCACTGACTTCCTGGCGGGCTCTGCACGTGGACCATGTGAACACGCCTGAGCTCATCCTTTTCTGTCAGTGTGAGGCGAGGAGAGCTGATTAATGGCACTCGGGTATTTACATGTGACTGGCTGTGATTGGACACAGCCGATCACATGGTTATCGGGGGTCGCAGTGCTGCATACCCCCCACAATAGCGTGCATTCTTGGGCACCGTTATAGGACATTCTCTCAGAACAAGAGCTGCACAGTCCCTCCATCATTTGATGGTGGGCAGGGTGCAAGCGATTAAAACCGTTTAATACTCCTCTTCAGTCTCAATATAAAACAAAAGTTGATTCGTGAAAACGTAAAGTGGTTGTAAACCTTTTACAACCACTTTAACCTACAGTTAAGCCTAGATTAAGGCTTACCTGTAGGTGCTTGAAATCTCCCAGACCTGCACAGTCTAGGAGATATTTGCAAATCGGCGTAAGGCAATTTCTTCTGCACATGCGGCGGACTTGTGCCATTTCTAGCTCGGCTCATGTCACTCCGGCCAGTCACAGAGCCGGAGTTCGTGGCCCCGAAAGAAAAAGGGGTGAAGAATGGACGCTCGCTACTAGAGAGGAAGATGGGGACATTGCAGGCTTCTCCTGCAGGTAAGTGTCACATAATGGGCTACTATGCGATGCATAGTAGATCTGTGTGATCTTCCCCGTCAGAACGGAGTTCTGCCTTGTTTACACAGGCAGATCCCCGTTCTGTCACTGAGGGGAAGGATCGCGGGTGGCCGGCAGACATCAAGCCTGTCGGACCCCTTGATTGGCTCGAGCAATGAGAGCACCCACAAAAGCAAGTTCACAAGCCAACTTACAGCTCTGGTGATTCGCAGGATCGTGCCAACCTGCTGCAGTATAATGACGGAAGCTGGTTGGCAGGTGGTTAAAGGAAGCTGAAAAATAACAATTGCTGGCAGGATCATCAGGTAAAAATAAAAGGGAAAAAAAGTTTGTTTGTCCTGTTTACCATTATCACGAGAGCCAAAGTAAAAGAAAAAACAGAAATTTTGAGTTTTCACCAGACGGGAAATAGAGGAGACATTTCCAACGGGAAAACCCAGAAATTTCCCTCCTTCTTTGGAGGGATCTCCTATCGCTTCCTGTTTTGGCTATAGGACAAGAACTGAAGTGAAATCGCCCACATTTTCCCAGATGGGTGGAAAATAAAACCCTCCCTTGGGCTGCTTTCACACTGGGGCGGGAGCAGCGTCGGCGGTAAAGCGCCGCTATTTTTAGTGGCGCTTTACCGTCGTTTTAGCGGCGGTCTGCGGGCGCTAGCGGGGTGGTTTTAACCCCCGCTAGCGGCCGAAAAAGGGTTAAACCCGCCCGCAAAGCGCCGCTGCAGCGGCGCTTTGCCGGCGGTATTGCCGCGGTGTCCCATTGATTTCAATGGGTAGGAGCGGTATAGGAGCGGTGAATACACTGCTCCTTCACCGCTCCAAAGATGCGGCTAGCAGGACTTTTTTCACCGTCCTGCCAGCGCATCGCTCCAGTGTGAAAGCCCTCCGGCTTTCACACTGGAGTTAAAGGGGCAGTTTTTTTTCAGGCGCTACACAGGCGCTATTTTTAGCGCTGTAACGCCTGAATACCGCCCCAGTGTGAAAGCAGCCTTACTCTATCCAAAATGGGGAAACAAGTTTCATGTATACAGCTGCATGTTGGTCTCATATATCTGCCCCATTTAATGAGGACATTCTTTACATATTATGTGGATTTCTGTTTGAATATTTTCCTTTTTAAAAAAACCAAAAAAAAACAAACATGTTGCCCATTTTGTAACCAAGTTTGTAAAATCTAGAAACGCATATCTGTGTTGTGTTATCAAGAAGTGTATCAGTTTTTTTTTCTGTACCTGTTCCATTCCAGTCCCGGAGTAGGCAGCCTCAGCCCTCCATCTGTGGTGAGACTACAAGTCCCATGAGACATTGCAAGACCCTGACAATTACAGGCATGACTCCTAGAGGCAGAGGCCTGATGGGATTTGTAGTTTCACCACAGCTGGAGTGCTGAGGTTGTCTACCCTGTCAAAGACTTATCCTGTGACCCTTCAGCTACTAATAAGCAAATTATTACAGCATGAAGTGACAGGGTGTAACTCTTGCCGGTGTTCTGGCAGATAGTGTCCGCCCCATACTGCGCATGCGCAGTACGGGGCAGAAGAAGCTTCGGAATATCTCCGAAAATGAACAGCGCCTGCGCCGTGAGTGGAGGTGGTAGCCCCACCATCCAAGCGGACATAGGGTTGTGAAAATTAGAGGGGCCTCTCGCGGGCGCCTCTTCGCAGGCGCCGTTCATCCTCGGCTATTTTCGGAATTTGTGTGTACTGCGCATGCGCAGTACACAGCGGACACTATCCGATGGGGGACCATATATGATAGGACACCGGCATGTGTGTATTCCTGGATGCTGCCTCTGCAGCTAAAGGGGAAGCCGTTGGTTTTACCATCCCTCAACCACTAGTGTGAGAACTTGAGGTCCTTTTAACACAGGCTTCATCAGTTCAGTTATGTCTTTTTAACTAAGAAAAAAACTGATGAATACTAATTAGTTTTAAATCAGTTTTGCACATGTTCAGTTTTTATATCTGTTTATTTTTTAATAAAAACCAAAAAATGTAGCGCTTAAAATAGAAAACACCTCGTGGAGAGAAGTGCTATTATAACACACAAAAAATATAAATGTAATAGATAGCGTAGCCAAGCTACACCAAATAAAGGCAAGTGCACTTAGTATAACTACACAAGTGTGAAAAAGTCTTTGTGACTCGTGACATGAAAAAACTAAAAAAGTTCAAATAATGGATGTACCAAGTGGCCTGGGACTATACCAAGACCCTACATAAGAAAAGACAATAGTCTCTATAATCCTAGATGATCACTTCACGGTAGAGAGTAGTCAGGATCTGTTGCAATGCCACACGTCAAAATACCCCAGAGGTGAAGACAGCAGCTGGATGTCACCCTTCATACAGATGCCACGTTATAAACAGGAAAGGTAATGGATACGCTTACCCGAAGGTGTGGACCCACACACCTTGGTGGTGAGTCATTCAGACATCAAATTGCGATAGACAGCAATTCCTCCATCCAGGTGATGTAAACCTCAGCTATGCCAATACACCATCTAATCTCGGGGTATCCAATCCGTGATGTTTTCAGCTCCAAGGTGGTAAAAAGAACAATCACACCCCAAATAGATGCTTAGTTAAAAAAAAAAAAAAAAAAAAAAAAAAAAAAAAAAAATTGCAAACAGAAAAATAGGGAAAAAAACAAAAAGCCTCTTTATAGAGCAGATTAATCCGATAGGAAATGTTTTATTAAAACAAATGTAAAAAAACAAGATACATGTATGTACAAACCCTCAATGAAGAAGGGTACAAAAATACAGATAAATCAATAAAAAAAGCGTAGAAAGTCTGCAGGCTATGTACCCGACATGTTTCGCAATAAACTTGCTTCAACTGGGGCATTATTTTTTAATCCATTACTTATTATTTTTATTTTAGTTTGAGGAAACTAATCATAGGTGACAAAGGATATAATCAAAAAATGTTTCTTTCCTAAAAACAGACCTAAATGAATATCTGTTTACATCCGTTCAGATCTGTCTAAATAGAAAGATTCAGCTGTGTGTGTGTGTGTGTTTTTGTCTTGTAGCCTCCCTGGCGGTATTCCCAAGCCAGACTCGGGACCGCATCGCTGGATCCATGGATGGGGTTACTTAACTTGTCCCCTGGATCCAGCGATGTCTCCCCGCTGTGACCTGCGAGCCGTCCTCCGCTCGATCTGTCACATTGCCGAGCTCCGTTTCCTGCAAGCGTTGCGACGCATGGGGACGGAGTTCGGTGCCAAATTCAAAAAGTAAAATACACAGTATAGATACAGTAATCTTACAGATTACAGTACTGTATCAAATAATTACACATCCCCTTTGTCCCTAGTGGTCTGCCCAGTGCCCTGCATACAGTTTTATATTATAAATACAGTTCTTTATGCCTGGAAACTGGAGATTGTCCATAGCAACCAAAAAATGTCCGTTAACATCAAAAGTGCTTATAGACCAGCTAGAAAACAGCGATAATAAATTAGAATCACTCGCAGAATTGAGCGATAGTAATTTGTGGGGAAATTCATCATCAAACACTAAAAGTAATGACCATTCTGCAACTCAGCATATTTCAGTGTTTTTGATTACATTATTGAATAATTTTTATTGTTATTTATTTTAAAATATATATAATTTATGAGTTCAAATTTTATCATACCCAGGATGTCTATTAGACTCTTGTTTGGACAGATTTAAGTGAATTATTTCTAAGAATTACAGGACTACAATATAAAACGCCAAATTTCCATGCAAAATAATGGTACCGCTTTCAGCACCTAAAATCTGAAATAATACTGCCAGGGAGGTTAAAAAAAAAAAAAAAATATAGGTGGTTGTTGGACCCCCCTTTCACAAAGGTGATCCAATCAGGTCTACCTGTCAGTTTTCCAGTTGAACCTGATTTGGTAGTCTATACATCCCTATGGACAGGCATGTGTACACGGTGTCATCCTCCCCGCTCAGCTCTGATCAGAATGGATTCCACATGGAATCCTCCCCTCGTGAAAGGAGCCTCTATTGAATAAGCCTATCTTTGAATCAAAGCTTAGAGATGCAAGCAATCATTTCTGCAAACATTTACCAAGCCTTTTAGGCTTGGTCATATGGGAACCACCGTAATTCCTGTGTGGGTTCCCACAGCGCATCTCAATCACAGGCAGTTTAGTCTGACCTCTGCGAACCGCTGCGGTTGTCAATATAAAGTTACTGAGAGCCCCAAATCGGTTTGTAGAATGCATTACTAGAATCGGATCACAGGGGTCTGAACACTCATGCGATCCAATTCCAGTGTGGACTAAAACAAGGGTCCTGACCATTTTGGTTGGTGCGAATGCGATTTCAGCCATACATACGGTGTCTGGGATCGCATAAGTATGAACCCATCCTCAAAAAGCATTGAGCTGTTTTCATGAACCCCTTAAGTCATACTTTAGTTGCAGTCGGGGGGTGTCCAATACAGGTCTCAAGCTGGCCATACACTAGTAGAATTTTGTTTCCTTTAAAAAAAAGAAATAAATAAAATTGAAAAAAAAAATCATTAGTAGGGTCAAATCTGCATTCATTTCTGACCACAGTGACAAGAAAATTTTGAAGAAGCTGGATGGAAATTTCTTTCAAGGTTCGCAGGCTCTGGCACTGCGATTGGCCGGAGCCGTGATGACTTTGCACATGGGCTCGGAAGGAGCCACACACGTGAGCCGTTTCTTCAGAGCGCATGTGCCAGTGATGTCACTGGCTGCATGCACTGAAAATATCTATAGGCTTACCTATAGGCAACAGTTTGCAGAGGAAGTTTACTTCCTCCTTTTTTTTTTTTTTTACTTTTTTTTTTTTTTTACTTTTTTTTTTTTTGGGGGGGGGGCAATGGCGAAGTTCCAGGAAGTAAAAGGCGATGGATTAACCTGCCCTTAGTAAAAATGGCCACTCTGAGAAGACCAGGGAAGAAAAGAAAAATAACGTATGCAAAGAATAAAACCCTGCAATTCTCTATAGGAATTTGTTTTTTGAATGCCATTACTAGACATTTCTAAAGGTGCCTTTTTGTTATTTAAAAAAAAAATGTGAAATTGTTCTTTAAAAAATAACTTTTTTTATTTTTTGCTTTTAAATCAATTTTTATTTTTGAAAAGGCAAGTACAGATATGCATACTTAACGTTTTTTAATTTGCCGTAGGGTAGGCCTTCTGCCATATGTGAACAAAACAGTAGTCAACATAAACGAAAGTGCGTACATATCAAAGTGGTTTACAGTATATAGCTCTGTCCGAGCCGCTACGAAATAAAGCGATCCAGGGATCTGGCCCAACCTGAAAACGGTGCAGTAGTCGGATGGGCTGGGGGTCCCCCTCCCCCACGAACACCCCATCGGGATTTGGCTGTGTTGGGAGAGAAGTGATGGCCCCCAAAACCCCCCGACCCTCGCGAACTGGTAGCCTCCGCACAATTTCAGAATGGGAGATCCCCTATTGAGAACCAGGTCTGAGCTTAGTTTATGTTGGTCACAGACCTATCTGCGTATTCAACGTAGGTAAGTTCTAGAAGAGAAAGGATGGAGAAGGAAAAGGGTGGGCAGAGGGATGGGGAAGCGTCTTGGCTCAGTATGGGTGAATGACCTAAAGATTTGCCACTTGCTGAGAAGAAGGCTGCAAGGCCATTTTAGGGCAGTGGATCACAGGGTGAGCGGGGAGGCACTCCGGGTAAAAGAGACTCCAACGTAGCTGGCCCAAGGCTCCCAAACCTTGCGGAATTTTGTTGAGGTATCCATCAAAATACTGGTCAGTTTCTCCTGAGACATGATGTCTTCCTCTTAACTGCTAGAAAAGGGTGTCTGGGTTGTTTCAATGCTGCTGCAATTGAAATTTGTGTGCCCAGGAGGATAAAGTGGATCAATCTGTACTGCCCTGGGAAGTGAGGGGGATTGAGCATTCAGCAGAGCTACCTCTGGGGATCTGGCAGCCCGTGACTCTGTATATCATATTAAAGATTTTTCTCCAAAAGGTGCGGAGCCTAGGGCATTCCCACCAAATGTGGGCCATGGATCCTAGATGTTGGCGTCCTCGGAAGCACAAAGGGTTTGCCATAGGATAGATTGCTGCCAATTTGGTAGGAGTGAGGTTCCATCTTAACAGTTTAACACTGGCCTCTATGAGGGAAGTGTTCTGGACACCTTGAAAGGATCGAGTTAAAGCAGCATGCCAGGTCTCCAGACTGAGGTTGAGTTGGAGGTCCACCTCCCAGGCTGTCATATAAGGGGTTTTGTCCATTGGGCAAGTGACGACCGAGTAGATAACCAAAATGCCACCCCTCTGCTCCATAGCCTGTCCACACCATAACTCATAACCGGTAAATACGGGCGGGAGGGGCTTTTCCTTCCAGATCGAGTGGGAGATATGGTGAAAGCGGAACCTTTCCCTGTCAGGGAGCTCCAGATTTTCGATACAGTAGTTTAGAGTAAGCGGACCCTTGGAGGTGAAATAGTGCCCTATCTGGTATAGGCCCTTGTCCAGCCACCATTTGAAGACTGATCTATTTAGGCCAGGCGGGAAATCTGGGTTACGAAAAAGGTGTGCTAGAGGGCGCCCGGCTGAGACAAGATTCGGTAATAGGCGTAGGGAGTCCCATCGAGAGCATGAGTGGGAGAGAGGATGGGGGGGCACCCTAGTAAGAAATACAATGTATAAGAGGGGGTGGCTTGACGTTCTACAGCTATCCAGTCCGGTTTTTCATATTTAGTGTAGATCATGGACAGTTGGGCCAGTCGAGCTGCTAGGTAGTATTTGTGTAAGTTAGGGAGACCCAACCCTCCCCTGCACCTGTGGAGGAAAAGTGTGTTCTGTGAGACGCGGTAACCCTTATTGGCCCATATGTATTTTAGTATCCTCCTTTTGTAAGGAGCTTACATGACCCTACCGCACTGGGATAGGGAGTGCTAAAAAAAAAGAGAATTTTGGGGAGGGGGGGTCATTTTAATAGAATTGATCAGGCCCAGCCAGGACAATTCGTGTTTGGACCATTATTTAAGGTCGGTTTCCAATTGCATGAAGAGTTTGGGGTAATTTTGTGTCTAGAGCATCTCAATCTTGGCCGTCAATGAGATGCCTAAATATTTGATGGATGTGTCACTCCATTTGAATGGGAAAGAATGTTGTAGCGTGGAGGCCAATTGAGGGTTAAGGGATATATTGAGGGCATGAGATTTAGAGTAGTTGACCTGCAGTCCAGAGATTTTGGCAAATTCGTCTAGAACTCAATATAGGTTGGGGAGAGAAGTAATGGGGGAGGTCAGGAAGAGGAGGATGTCATCAGCAAAAAGCCTGCATTTATGTGTTTGATCACCGCGTTGTACTCCCTTAATGTAAGGGTTATGTCGTATAGCTATCGCTAAGGTTTCAATTGCTATAGCGAAAATGAGGGGGGAGAGGGGGCGCCCTTGTCTGGTGCCCATTGTGATGGGGATGGGCATGGAATAGTATCCTTGCAGTCGTGTTTGGGCCTTTGGATGGGAGTAGAGGGCGCGTAGGAAGCCAAGGAAGTGACCCCAAAACCCCACCTTTCAAAAAGCTGGAAGATGTACTGCCAGGAGACCGATTTCAAAGGCCTTCTGAATATCTAGGGATAAGAGGAAGCCCAATTGTTTAGGTCCCCCCCCCCTCCCAGTTAGATTGCAAAATCGAGATGATCTCTATTGCCCGTCTAATTTGATGAGGTCCCTGTCTACCGGGTATGAACCCGACTTGATCTTTTTGGACGTACTGCCCAAGAAGGATGCCAACCTATTGGCCATAACTTTAGTGAGAATTTTTAAATCTTTATTTATGAGAGATATGGGCCTGTAGTTACTGACATCTTCCAGGTTCTTGTCTGGTTTAGGTAAAACTGTGATAAAAGCTGTGTTTAGGTGGGGATCTAGGGGGCTTCCATTGGCTTTATAATTGCAAAAACAAGTTAAATGGGGGGGCTAGGGTGTTGGCAAAAGCTTTTGTAGTATGGTATTGATAATACATCAGGTCCCGGAGCGGATCCCTTTTTGAGATCTTTAATGACTCCCAGTATTTCTTCCACCATGATGGGTGATTCCATCTTTTGTTTGTAGGTATCGGACAGTGAGGGTATAGGGAGGCCCTCCAGAAACTGAGGGATAAGGTTTGCGTTGGAGGGGTTGGGGCTGCTGTATAAGGAAGAGTAGAATTCCTGGAAAGCGCCCAGGACTTTTAACGGGTTGGACGTGGGGGGTTGATCCGTGGTCCTGATTTTGGGTATAATGTTAAATTTGACTCTGGGAGACAATATGTTGGCTAGTAGTGTACCTATTTTATTTGCCTGTGTGTAAAATTTGTGACCGGACCATCTGATGGACTTTTCGGCTTTAGTGGTTAGGGCTAGATTGAGTTCTAGTCTGGCCTTGTCAAGAAGGGCGATGGGGACTCGGTGAGGGTCCGTCTTGTGCAGAGCCCTAAGGGAGGAGTATTCTTTCTCTAGCTTGGAAATGTCTGCTTGCCTTTCGCGTTTTAGTGTGTGTGTGTGGCCACCTGGATAAGCTTGCCCCTAATGTATGCTTTGTGCGCTGCCCATATCTGGGGATATGTCTTCAGTGTTGTTGAGTGAGAAGTATTCTTGTAAGGCCTTATCTAGTTCTACAACCCTCGTTGGGTCGGATAATGGTGATTAGTTCAGTCTCCAGTGTCCAATGGGGCCACCCCTGGTGCCCGAAAGGATTGTCACGACCACCAGGGAGTGGTCTGAGACTACTGTATCTTTAATGTGAGCTTTGGCGATCAGGGGTAAGAGTGGGGTGGGGACTAGGATGTGATCAATCGTCACGTAAGACTGGTGGGGTGAGGAGAAATGGGTATAGTCCCTCTTCGAGGGATTGAGCTCCATCCATGGACCAGACTGGCCAAAGGAGTGAAGCAATTTAGCTATGTGTAGACTCATTTATGTGGGGCGAGTCAATGTGAGGGCTTACCTAGGTTGGAGTCCATGGTGCAGAGATGTACGCTCACCCTTGTAAATAGACACAGCCCACAGTAACAAACGGATAAGCGACCTGGGCTGTGAATCTGTGCATGGGGGCTTGACAGGAAAAGCCAAGGGATCGTCGAAGAAAGCCGTTGTCCAGGATTCCAGAAGTCAGCATAAACGAAATAGAAGCCGGGGTCAGTCTTGGAACACTAACTTTGAATGCAGGATCCTTTGGTGACAAGAGACAATGAACTGACAAAGCCCTCAGAGTGAGGCAGTGTTTTATACCCAGCTGATTAGATAACCTGCCACAGCTGATCCAAGAGTGGCAGGTACAGACAGAATTGCCCACAGTACTTATGCAAAACTAGGCATGGCTGGAAAGCAGGCAGAATACAGGTGTGGCTCAGAGGTAAAGAAACAGGAGCAAGAACAAACAATCATTAGTTCAATACCACCCAGAGCCACTTGGGGCGCGTCCACACCTGGCCGTCTAAAAGACATGGTAGGGACCGTGACAGGCAATGACTTGTCAAGGCCCTGATCAAAGGCCATGTTGAAGTCTCCTCCAAAGATGACTTTCCCTTCCAAATGAGGGGCCAGGGTGCGCAAGAGGGAGTCAAAGAACTTGGTTTGTCCTGTATTTGGAGCATAGTATGAGACCAGGGAGTAGAGATGGTCCCCAACCGTGCCCTTGACCAGGAGGAACCTTCCCTTGGGATCTGCCAGTTCAGAGATTTTAACAAATTTGCAGTTCTTGGCTATCACTATGGTGACTCCTTTTTGGTTTTTGTGTCAGCGCTAGCTAAATAAAATTGAGGGAAATATGGGTGTAGGAATTTGGGGCTATATAGGGATGGGAAGTGAGTCTCCTGCAGTAGGAGGATGTCCAATTTAAGAGACTTAAAGTAATCTAGTACTTTGCTCCGTTTGGGGGAGTTTAGGCCCTGGATATTGTGTGAGGCCACCTGGAGGCTAATCTCTGCACTGTCAGCCATGGAGCAGAGGGGAAACCCAGCATCGGGAGCAGCCTCCACTTACCCAAAGGAGAGCAGGGATCCGGGCAGGGAGTTCTACAACGTGTTTTGTCAGATTAAAAGGTTGCGTCATATCGGGGTGACATCTAGTTCCTGTGGAAAAAGAGCGCGTTGGGCACAATAGTTGAAATTAGGGGTACACCGAATGGGGTTTTTTTTGGGGCCGAAAATGAAAAATACACCAGGCCGAAAACCGATACCGAAACATATTTAAATTTTTTTTTATGCAGGAGATGGTCAGCGACTGGGGACGTGGTGCAGGAGATGGTCAGCGACTGGGGACGTGGTGCAGGAGGTGTCCCCTATTGCAGCCAGTGTGCCCCAGTGTGCCTGTGTCCCATTTTGCAGCCAGCTTGTGCAGGGAAGAGAGGAGAGCCGCCTCCGCTGCCTGTTTGATCACAGCGTTGGTAAGATCACAGCTTTCTTTTCAGCCCCTCTCCACTTTGATAGACAGATCATCCGTCCAATCCTGTGGGTGATCTGTCTATCAAAGTGCCCAGACAAGGGGGAGGGGCTGTGTGTGACTATTGAAATGAAAGCTGTGATGTTCCTGAGGCTGTGATCAAACAGGTGGTGGAGGCGGCTCTCCTGCGCTATAGGACACCCCCATGATGGGCGGGGGGCGGAGCCCCACCCCCCACCCAGGCCACATCCCATTTTCGGCTTCATTATCTGCCATTTTTCTTTCGGCAAATTGCCGAAAAGGGCATTTTTGGCCGATATGTTTCAGCGGCCGAAATTTTGGTGCATCCCTAGTTGAAATAATATCTTTCAATATGAGGAGAGGGAGAGGAGGAGCAGAATAGAAAAAAGAAGGTCTCCAGAAAAGGAAATAAGGGGTTCGGAGGAGGAGAGGGCCCCCCCCCCCCCCCCGAAGCCCATGAAGAGCAAAGTAGTGGCGTCCGACCCATGTAGAGAGGGGATTGGAAATGCGTAGTGCTTCCCATTATCAGCGAGCTTAGCCGCAAATGAGGCCCATTTATATTTTATGTATGTCTCTCATTGTCAGCGCGTGTAGAAGGGGTTTTAGCCCTCTCCGACATTGGATCGTGGAGGGGGAGAGATCCGCAAAGATTTGCACATGGTGGCCCTGGCAGAGCACTTTTTGAGTAGACCTGGTGCGTTTCATTACTTCAAACTCAACAGAATAATGATGTGGCTTGGCAATCGCATCTCTTGGGGTGCAGTCTCTCCTGGGAGGTCCAAGAGATCTATGGGCCCTGTCCAGTTCCAAATGCGGGGTCGGAATGTCAGCTATTATCTACGTGATAAGGTCCTGAACCACACCAGCTACGTCTGTCACCGCCTCAGGGAGGCCACGAATTCTGATGTTGTGTCTCCGCGACCTATTTTCGAGGTCGTCGATGCAAGCCATAGCCAGGTCAAGTTGTTCCTGCACTGAGTAAAGTGCCTGGAATTCTAGTTGGTTAGGGCTATGGTGTCCACCATTTTGTGTTTGATCGTTTTGATCCGTGATCCCAGATTAAGGAAGTCAGCTTTTAGTTCCCCTGTCATTTTTCAGTGCTGTTTGCGATAAGCCTTTCTCCAGGAGCTCAGAGAATTTGTGGAATAAAGCATCCATGTGTGATAAAGGGTCTCTGAGGGGGCCATCCTGTGAGGGGAGTCCCGCATGGGCTACAGAGTGAGGCCCTATAGGAGATGGTGAAAAGTCCTGCACAATTCTTTCCAACAGGCATTCAGTGTATGCCGGGGGGGGGGGGGACCTGTGACTGCCCGGAGTAGCGTGGACGGGAGTGTGGGCTGGCGCCGACCTGTAGTTCCCCAAGCCTGTTCCTGTGACAAGTGCAGTGGTGGCCATCATGGATTCCATATCGATTCAAAATCGCCCCAGATTTCTCTTGGCCGGTCCCCCGATCATCCGGTACTGTGCCTGGGGGTGTCGGGGAGCGGTTTGGAGCCGGATAATGTGCTGTGGGACCCGGTGTTACGCGAGGCAGCAAAGCTCTAGATGATCGGGGCCATTTTGCGAGCCCCGCGCATGCGCACCCCAACTTTATTTTTTATTTTTTTCGGCGCCCTCTACTTTGCACCTCCATGGCTCACTGGAGTGCCAGGCTGTGGAGGGGGCATCACACTGAGAAGTTGAGCCAGTTGCCAATCATTGATCATTGTCTGTCTGGAATGGATCCTGTCAGAGCCACTCCAGGCTCTGGAAGGATCCAGACAGACATCAGCTGACAATGGGCTTTTGCCCACTGTCTGCTGATTCTGGGTCACAAGAGAGCATAAGGACAGCCATGGATGGTTCCAATTTCAGCAGGTTCGATCAACTTACAACCAGCCTGTCAAATTTCAGAATCCTTTAATCACAAGGGGAAATTTTAAAAAGAAGAAAAAAATGGTTTACATAGATTATTGCTAGTGGCTGGTATAGGCACTAGTAATAATCATGGTCTTCTCCTGGTGGGGCACAGGGAAGACATTTGCTATTGTATACTCCTGTAACCCAGAAGCAAAGTATGATCATGCGTCTCTTTGAATGTTAATTTCACCAATTATTCACTGGTGAATCGGTCATTGTCATTTAACATTTAAAGTGAATGTTCGGGGGAATGTCGGATTCACCAATTTATGAATTTTAAGCCAAAAGCTGGATACACACTATCTACAATTGTCTGCAGATTGTTTGTTTCCTTCAGATTTACCAAAGCCATATAATAGGAGGTCAAACCTTTTAAGAGTTTGAATTTGTATGCGATCAGACAGGCCCTTGCACTACATGGTTTTAGTAAATCTAAAGGAAATCGGAGAACAAGAATTGTATAGTGTATATTGGGGTCTAACTCTACCTCGAGGGGAAAAAAAAATTGCTTTGGCTTTTTTGACCCCTTTTTATATAATGTTGTGATGGATATTCCTTTCTAAAAAAGGTTCTCTTAATGATTTTGGCATTATTCTCTTAATTGAGGTTTCTTCATCACAAGAGATATTGGAGACTCGCACATTTCACCCACTTTGGATACAAAAATAGCATTGTATGTCTGGAATAAAATGAAATGTTGATTTTGTCTGTTTAGCATAAAGGAGAACTCCACCAGAAGCTGTTTGATACTATTCAGCAACTACTAGTTGCTGAGACAGTGATACATTGCATGTGATATGCAATGTATGAAAAATATATCTGGTGAACTGTGGATAACATTCTACTTGGAAAAGAATGAAAATGGATGCTAATTATGTACAGTCTATCGAAAATAAATCCTATGTTTGTCCGCCTATGATAACATGTAGACACCTACAATTAAATGCTTCATGGCTCAATTATAATTCTGCTTTCAAAACATAATTCACCAGAATACACAACATAATATAGGAGAAAATAAACAATACAATATTTAAAACATTAAGAGCTATGTTCAGCAAAATCATGTACATGTGATTGGATTTCATAGGCTCCATAGGCTTTCAGAGGCTCCAACAGTACTAATTTGAAGTGTCAATTTACACTGTTACTGTGCATTTAATGCTCAATATGTTGTATCTAGCATGCAATGAATTAAGGCGACCTACTGAAATGGCCTCTCAGTGAGTTGGGAATGTAGTCGAATTAGTCTAATACTCTTGGAGTAGAGGGCATTCTTAAAAGCTTGGTGTTGAGATTCCTACCTAAACCTCTACATTGAAGCGTGGCAGATGGCAAGTGCTTTCTAAAAAAGAACAAAGCTGATAAAAGCTGTGACAGACCCAACCAGGACAGGGGCTTTTGGATGAGGCTACAGGGTAGCATCTTGCCTACTGACTATGGGCCCTGGCTTTTTAAGGGGTTCTATTCTTGGAAGGTGTGTGCCTGGGGGACCCTTGGAGTGGTCTTGCTTCAGATTCAAGTCCATGTCTCCCCACAACACACAGACTTTGGGAATCTAAGACCGGGATTCATATGTGGGGCCTCTATGCCCAAAGCAGCAATAACTGCTTTAGACTGTGAGACTCAGAGCAGATGTTAATATAATCTGCTCAAACCAACCTGATACTAGGGTCTCCTGCTATATTCTGTTTAAGGTGTTATGAGTGTCTTTGTCCCATTGTGTGCCTCCTAGATGTGAATTCCCATTTGATAATTAAATCATCTATTATTATTTTATTTATTTATCTGCTCACCTCCTTTGGAGAAATAATTCATTTTGCAAAGTAGCGAAAGTTGCTGAGGCTTTCTTCCTACAAAAACAGGGGAAAACTCTGTACCGATGAGCACAAATAAGCTTTGAATAAAAATACCTTTATCACCTGTTGACACCTGGTACACAGGAATGAAAACAAATTAACATTTTATGTTCTTTCAATGTGACCGAAATTAAATGTTAGTGGTTCTAAATGATGGTAAATGAAATGGTTGTCAAGGTTGCTGAATAAATATACCAACTTAAGTCCACTGTTCATAGTTATCGTTGTTTGTCACCACAACAATTTCTATGGGGGAAAAAAAAGTTATTCTTGTATCATCCTTCTTAAAAGTATGCAAAATCCTTAGGTTCCCCACTACAAAATGTAAAAAAAAAACATGGAAACCAGAACCTGGGACAATGTACACAACCACCTTTTTGAAATTCGCTTCCCATCATGACAGTCCCCCTGTACATCAGTCACACCCTCACATCAGAGGCCACTTTATACGAGAGACAACCATTAGTAAAGAGCCCTCCCATTAGAGCCCCCAATCGCACAGTCCACACGTCCCGCCCAAGCCCTACCTTTTTCGCTCCAGCAGTGCAGTAGAGGGCTTGAGGTGGAGCTGGTTTGGAGGAGGCGGATTTCTGTCTTCTCCTGAATCTTGGGGATGACCGTGCATACAGGCTGTCCTGCAGCAGAGTCATGCATTGCTATGGTGGAGGCAAGCAGGCCTTCATCAACATAGCAATGAATGATACCATACGTTCTGGCCCTAGAGTTTCAGGCCTGCCCATACCATGGCAACTTCTGGTGCTGTTCCAGGGCAAACTGGGTCCTGTGCTCATGGCACTTGGGTTAAGAAACACTATTTTTATATAAAGGAAACTTGTCCCATATGGGACACATCACTGGCTGGATGTAATGCTGATAAATGCATGCTGTAAATATTCAAAATGCTGAAACATTTATGCAGGTCAGGAGTTCTTCCTTCACTTATCACATACTTATTCTGGGTCAGTGATTTCAAAGTGGTAAAGGCAGAAGGTGAGCGAGATGCAGGGGCGTAACTATAGGGGGTGCAGCAGTCGCGATCGCAACCGGGCCCTGTGATGCAGGGGGCCCATGCAGCCCCCTCTGCATATGGCCGGCAGCAGCATAGGCAGCTAGGGGTACCAGTGCACCATGCACACGGGTGGCTGGAGGTGGAGGGTGACTAGCAGAGCTCCATGCTCGACTATCGCACTGGCTGCTCTTCAGTTGTGCATTCCCCGCATGACCTGTGTCCTCGGCCGGCTCCTCAGACTACCCCTCTCCTGCTCCATGCATTGCCGCTCAGTCCGATGTCTGTTCTCCCCAGCCAGAGTCCTGCCCCCCCCCCCCCCCGAGTCCGGCCCACACTGCACTACATACTTCTCCCGGGTAAACAAACTTTAAGCACACAAATGCAGTGCAGCCCTATGAGAGACTGCTAACCGGAGAACAGTGCAGGCTTGTCTGCCAGCCCGCCTCTTCCCCGTCATACACAGATGATGAAAAGTCATTCTGGGAGATATGCTGATCGCCCGTCCAGCACACTGGATGGAGCCCAGGCCAACATGGATGAGTGCGTGGCCTGCAGCTTGGTCATGGTGAGTGAGAGGACCCCATCCCCCACACACAATTACATACCCCCTCTATCTCCCCCTGGGGACAGGGACCCCTTCTCACGTGGGGACAGGGACCCCTTCTCACCTGGGGGCAGTAACTTCATCTGCCCTGGAGAAAAGGACCTCATCTCTTCTGGGGACGGGGACCCCATCCTGCCTAGGGACAGTCCCCCAATGGGGCACCTTAAAAAAAAAAAAAAAAAAAAACCTACTGATACCAGTGGTGGAACTACAGGGCTCACAAAGGTCATACCTGTGACCACGCCCTGGAGTTCCACCGCCGGACTCGGAGGGAAGGGCCCTGGCTGGGGTTCAGGGGGGCCCTTCATGGTTTCTTGCATCGGGGCCCTGAAGGTTCTAGTTACGCCACTGGCGAGATGGTTCCCAATCATGGAGGTCAGTGATGGCCCCCTTGTTTCTGTTGGTAGCGATTAATTTTTTGGGGAAAAAATAGTAGTTGCATATTATTGTTGAATATAGGTTGTTGAATATTGTTTTAAATACAGTTGATGAGTAGGAAGTGTGTGCGGTGTTTGTTTTTTATTTTATTATTTTTTTTCTTTCTAATAAAGTTTACCTCTAAAAGTGCTGCTGTTCCTCACTCTCTACTCCTTTTTAAAAAATGTTAAATTATTTTTTTTTTCCATGCGCAAGAAAGCGTCTATTAAAGTGGTAATATATTGCAGCTTACCAATCATTAGATGTGGTGGCTGCAACTGATTTTATTTGTGGGTTTTTTTTTTTTTTTTTTTTTCCCCCCCTCTGTATTCATCTGGTGATCTGCCCAGTAACACACCTCCTGTATTAGTCTGACAGCGAGGGATTTACTAAAGCTGGTGTACTCAGAATCGGGTGCAACTGTGCATGGTAGCCACAATCCGCTTTAAACGTCAGCTTGTTTAATTAGGCTTTAGAAATAAAACATGGAAGCTGATTGGTTTCTTTTCAGAACTGAACCAGATTTTGCTCTCTCCAATTTTAGGAAGCGCAGCAGACAGCTGCATTGTCAGTCAGGAGAGGAGAGTGTAAATGTATTAGCAGATTTAGAACCACTAACAAACTGAAGCCAAACTACAGCTCGCACTTTATAAGCTGTTACAGCAAACAGGTTTTTTTTTTTTTTTTCCTTTTTGGGATAAGGATTTTGCATGAATAAATAAAAGCTAGTCCTTTTTATTGCCCATGGCAGTGTTAAGTGGTTGGTCTCATCCATGTGAACTGATATATTCTGCTGGAGAGCTTGTGCTGTGTAAAACTAAACTTGCTGGCTGTGGCTGCATTACCAGATGAAAACCTAAAAAGGAAACCAATACAGCCATTACATCTGCAATATAATATATATATATTTTTTTTTACGGTTTTTTTGTTTAAATTAAGTTTTAATCACTGTGCTTATAGGATACGAGTATTCAAATGACATCGGCCTACTGACCATTGTTTGTGAAAGAATACAATTTAAAGTGATTCATTTGGCCTGTTAAAGCTAATTAAGACCGCATCTCGATTATTAGTAAATCAAAATGGGTATAGAAGAGAGAACTTTAAGGGCTCATTTACACTTGCGGTTGGGGGTGGTAAATCATGCTGTTGAGCTGTGTTTTTTTTACTGCCCCCAACTGCTCCCCCTTTAACTGCAAAGGCAGCAGCCAAGGGTGTTCTACTTACCCCCTTTTATGTTTGGGGCTCTACTTTCCTGGTATAGGCTTTCCAGCTTTTCCTATTTCCTGTAGGGACTCAATGGAACCACATCATTTTAAAAAACAGAAGTACTGAATAGCAATCTAGCAATTTCCAAAATAGAATGTATCTATAATGATCAACTAGTCAACCTTTTTTGTATATTGCGAAAAATAAATTTTCAAGACTTTGCTGCAAGTGGCTTTTGGCCACATCAGGAGTTTAGGTGGAAGTCATGTTTTCGCTAAACCCTACTGCTTTTTCCTGGACTTGATGGTCTTTTTATATTAGTTTTCTGTTTCTGACTTGGGACCATATGTCCCAAGTGCTATGAACTTGGGGTATTTCCTTTTTTTATTTATTTTATTTTATATTTTTTTAACCATAGGAAGCATCTCCTCAGTACTTGGATGTACAGAGAATCATACTATTTTAACCCAAACCAACTCAAACTATTTAAAAAATACAATATTTTATTTGTACCGTTCACCGAAACCTTCCAGTTTTAGAATGTGAACAAAAAAACAAATGGTTTGCTTAAGAAGCTCTGTAGAGCTGCCACCTGGTCCAACTTTCATATGGTTGTCCAATATTTCTACTCTCCAGTCAGGGCTACAGAGTTAGTTAAAGCGGGATTCCGCTGCCTTTTTTTTTTTATTTTTTACCTGTTTTACTGGTGGGCGATTCCTACGGTGTCTTTGCAGTCACGATCGGCGTCTTTTTAACCCCCGGCGTGCCGATTTTATTGCTAAGGAAAACTTTTAAAAAAGCAGTCCGGCGGTTTCCATTTTCACTGTGGGCGTTTGACGCCCACAGGCATTTACTTCCTGGATGCGATGATGCTGAGCTCCGAGCATCCACCGCTCCATCTCGCACATGCTCATTGAGTGTCCTCTTTGTTTTCCTTCCTCTTGCCTCGTGTGCTATAGTGGTAATGGCAGATAGAGCTGCCTGCCCACTTTCAAAATGGCAATTTCGGACATGCCCTCGTCACATGACCGGCGTCCTCCTTCCGAAATCTCACGAGATTTCGGCATGACTGTTTCCCCCACTGATTCCTGGGAAATAGCTAAAGTTCCCAGGGACCATTGCGAAGCCGATAAACACGCCTACTCCCACGGGAGGAGAGCCCGGAAGTCGGCATAAACATTAGAAATAAAACGTAAATACTGCATATTATTTTATTTCAATGGTCATAACTGCATCTATGTTCCAAAGCCATTTGAATAAGATGAACTTGCAATTTTCTGTACAAAACCGCTTTAAACTGGTAACTCACTTTCTGGGAATCGTCCAAGACAGTAGGGAATTCTCTCCCATTATTTGCTTTAGCAGTTGAAATGTCTCCCATAGTATGTTCTACTATTTGCCTTTCAGTTCTGTAATTTTACAGGTAGTATGTCTGATCAACACTCCTACAGTGATCTCCACTAGCTTCTGGGACCCGTGCCAAGCAGCTGCATTGTGAGCACAGGAGGTTGTCCACTGAGCATGGGTGCTAATTGGAGAATGCTTTGCATTTTGTCAGTGAATGCAAAGCAGTCTGATTGGACAAGGTTTAGAGTGTGATGTCACTGTCCTGCCTTGTCAAATGTATATGTTTACATTCCTTGAGAAAATGTAACAATATATATACCTGGAATTCTTGTTTAAGCTGGCCATACGCTATTCAAATGTCAGCTACTTCCTCAGATACACGCCAAATTTCACTCAGTGGGTGCCCTGTCAGCTGCCTCTTGCCCAACATCTTTCAATTAAAAAAAATGAAAGAAATTGTTGGTTGAATTGTCAGATGCAGCCACTGCTGAGGTCTTTTGACAGCTGATGGAATCGTGTTAAATCACATTCGCTGCAGTGGGCAGTTTGTCATCTCTGCTGTATATTGTGCAAAAAATCATTGTGTATAGTCTGCTTTAGGAGGAGCCCAACAATTTCAGTGCTAGTATTTCTCTTAACTGCAAATTCCCTTTAAGGGAATTGCAAGTAAAGTAGTGGGTTGCTGTGTCTCCCGTCCCACGGGGAGGCCCGAGTGACCAGCCGTCGCATCCACTGGCTGGCCGGAGACCCGAACAAAGCCAAATCTAGTAACCCAGAAGCAATGTCATGAAATCACTTCCGGGTTACTCTCATCCTAAAGGTGCCAGTTTTAAAAAATAGTATTCAAAAACACAGATCTTGAAATTTTTTTTTTTCTCCCCTCGTCTTTCAGGACAGCACCTGGAGAGAGCGCAGCTCCACCCACTTTCCCAGGAAACACTGCAGTTTTCTTTAAAGAACGGTCAGTTCCACCATGGCCTCAGTTGTCGTAGTGTTTCCTCCGGCCATGGTGGAAGCGCTGCAAGGAACCAGGGGGTGCTGCGCTGTCTCCAGGTGGTGAGAGCGGAGGGCATACCTGTTCGGTTTGTTTTTTTCTCTTTTGTGACCATTCCAGCCTCCCCCCTTATGTGTGGGGGTCGCTCCGGAGTCCTCCTCTTCCGCAAGCCCAGGGGGGTCTTTGGCTGCTGGAAGCCCGTTCTCCCTATAGACCAGCGGCAAGAGACTAAAGGTTTGCTTTTCGCACTGTTTTTCGTTAGTCTCATGCCTTCCAGGTTCGGATGGCGAGTGCGTCATTCGGGGCGGGGCTTCCGGCGGTATGACGTGGGTTTCGGCCGCTGGAACACAGGAAGAGGGGGGGGGGGGGCAGTCCCGGCTGACTTCATTTCCAGTCTTCACAGCGGTGAAAAGACAGTGAAAATTTAAACAACCAGCGCCATTGACTCCTAAGAAAGATGGAGGAGGATCAAGCGGCGGTGGCAAGGGCAGGAGCCACACTAGTCAGCCAGGCCCAAGTAAGCGGGGACAGTGGTCTCTGACTGTACTGATGGGCTCTATTAATGTTTCCCTTCCCTGGTCTGTTTTGTTGCTTTGGGAACCTGCTGCATTCCCTGCTTTTATTCTGTGCAGGAAGAATGTATCTTTATTGTTATAGTGAGTCTGTGGGGGGATTCACTGGCTGCTAAGCAGGGCTAAAGTGTGAGTCTTTTCCGCTTGTTTGTTCAGCATGTTTTTCTCTAACGTTTTGGTGTTTGGTATTAAACTGAGAAAATGGAAATTTTAGTTTTTTCCTTTCACTTTCTGAAAAACACCAAACATGTTTCCTCCCCTTGCAAAAGAAAATGTCCGTCATGTAAAAATATACTCGGGGACTCCTGGACCAAAGTCCTGTGCAGTTCTTGCATAACCGACTTGCTTAAGGAAGAAACAACTCCCGCCACTCCTGCGTCGCAGGAAGGAGAATTGCTGACTTCCTTTAGGAAGGAATTGGTGGACACATTTGAGACTTTTAGGTCTTACATGGACAGACGCCCAGTTGCTGGTAGCAGTGTACTCCATTCTCAATCCTCGACTCCTGTTTCCAGAGGGCGCAGTGACTCGGAGGATGAAGGGCGTAGTATGTCCTCCGAGGAAGAAGCAGATGAAATTAAGGAAACTTCTTCTCGTTCCAAATTATCCTTAGACGATATGGATGATCTCCTAAAAACGATCCACACAACTCTATGCACGATAGGATGTTTCGGGGAATGGGCGAGGAAGCACAGGATGTTTCCAGTGCATAAGTTTCTTTCGGAGACCATTAAAAGGGAATGGAAGGACCCAGAGAGGGGCCCCCTTTTTTTTTTTTTTTTTTTTTTTTTTTTTTTTTTTTTTTTCCAGATCCCTCAAAGGCAGATTTCCTTTTGATGAGGACAGCTCTCAGGTTTGGAATAAGAAGCCTAAGCTTGACACGGTATTCTCTCAGGTTTCTAGGAATACAGACCTAGCATTTGAGGACATAGGCATCTTAAAGGATACCATGGACACGAGGGCTGACTTGCTCTTAAAGAGAGCCTGGGACTCAACCCTAGCAAACTTAAAACCAGCTATGGCATCAACAGTGGTAGCCAGGAACCTGGAACACTGGTTGGAACAGCTAAAAACCCATATCGAGGCAGGAACCTCCCGCAAGGACTTGCTAGATACCCTGCCGGTCCTTCTGAAGGCAGTAGGATATATGGCAGATGATTCGGCCGAATCTATAAAGATGTCGGCCAGATCTTCAGCGCTGATAAACTCAGCACGTAGAGCTATTTGGGTTAAGACATGGACTGGGGATACAGCCTCAAAAAACCAAACTTTACGGTTTACCGTTTGAGGGGGATTTGGTTTTTGGCCCAGACCTAGAAGCAATACTTGACAGAATGGCCGATAAGAAAAAGACCTTTCCTGTAAAGTAAAAGGTCAATCCTCAGGGTGGCAAGAATTTTTGTTCTTTTCGAAAAACCCCAGAAACTAAGGAGGCGGTATACAAAAGGCCCTGGAAACCTCAGAGGCAGGGGTAAGTCAGGGATACTATTCCTGTCAGGGTCGTTACCTGGATGGTCGCGGTGCTGCCCGTGTTGGTGTGCGCCGATGTCCTGCGGTGCGTGCTGGGGTGCGTGTTCCTGTGCGCGCGGTGTTGCGCGCGCTCCTGTGGGCACTGGTGCGCGTCGGTGTGTGCCCTTGTGTGCCCCTGCTGGCGCCGGTGCACGTCGGCACGCGCTGTTGTGGGCACTTCGGGTGCCGCTGGTGTCTGCTGGCGCCCGGGTGCGCGCGCCTATGCCCGCGGGTGCGCGCGTGCGCGGTGCTTGGGGCCAATCGGCCTATTTAGGCCTGCTGCTGAGACCATTCAGGTGCTGCCTGATCAACAGCTCCTCGGTTCATGTCCCGTTGTCCGTATCCTGCGTTCCTGTTTCCAGATCTCCTGACGACCCGGCTCTCCTTGGACACCTCTGACCTCTGCCTGCACCTGACCTCGGCCTGTTTGACCTCTCTCTTGCCTGCTCCTTCTGTACCTCTGCTGCCCGCCTGTTGCCAAACCCTGCCTGAACCCGGACCTGCCTGCTCTGCTCCTGCCCCGTACCCAGTTTGCCTGCGTCCTACCTACGCACCTGCTGCTGGAAGTTTCCTGCAAGTTCCTGCTCCTGGAGCCATACCACAGGCTCTCTTACCACTCCGCACTCTTAGCCACCTGTCTGCTCTATCAGGGGTTGTAAGTCGGACACGTACGGGAGACCACCCTCTGCCCAAGCGGACTCACCAGTTCGGTAAGTGCCAGTTTGACAATTCCGTTCCCGGCCCCAAACACAAAGAGCCAGTGATGGTCTTCTGGCTGTGGGGGTAAGGCTTCAGACCTTCTTCCCACAGTGGAAGTCCATAACAACCAGCCCGTTTATCCTAAAAACAATAAAGGAGGGTTACAGGCTGGAATTTTCTCAAAACCCCACCAGTTCGTTTCTATGTAACTCAGGCTCCTCAAGACCTAGGGAAAGCAGTAGCCATGACTGCAATCTTACAAGAATTACGCCAGCAGGGGGTGATTACATACGTCCCCCCCCCTGAAGAAGTAGAACAGGGTTGTTCACACACATTTTTGGTAAAAAAGCCGTCCGGCAAGTTCAGATTAATTCTGAATTTAAAAATTCTAAACAAATCGATCCGACACAAGAAATTCAGAATGGACACTATCTTTTCAGTTAGGAGTCTCCTGACCCCAGGCTGTTTCATGGCATCTATAGACCTGAGGGATGCTTACCTCCATGTGCCTATAGCTATGACATCCCAAAAACACCTAAGGTTTGTGGTCAGGACAGAAACCTCTGTCCTGCATTTTCAGTTCAGAGCTCTCCCGTTCGGGCTGTCCTCGTCTCCGAGGATATTCATAAAAATTGTGGCAGAGGCCCTAGCTCCTCTAAGAATGGAGGAAATATTGATATGTCCCATACTTGGCCGATCTTCTATTTGCTAGAACAAAGGACCTATTGGAGAAGGACCTGGCAACTTGGAAGGCCTCGGGTGGATAATAAACGAGGAAAAATCTCACATGACTCTCAGTCACTAAGATTCCTGGGTTATACCATCAACTCCATACAGGAGAAAATCCTTCTCCCGGAGGAAAAGATAATAAAGTCCAGAACGCAGTAAAGAAGACCCAGACGAAACCTGCTTATTTCCATCAAGGCAGCAATGTCAGAGTTGGGTCGTCTTACTGCATCTATCCCAGCCGTACAATGGGCACTCCTCCACTCAAGGGATCTCCAGCAGGCAATTTTGAGAAATTGGTCCTATGGAGAGTCCCTGGAGAAGCTTTTCAGAATGCCTTCTCGTGTTCAGAGGAAGCTCTGGTGGTGGAGGAGCCGCTCAAACGTAGACAGGGGCCTTCTGTGGTGTTTCCCGATTGGGCAGGAGGTTGACAACGGATGCAAGCTCCTGGGGGTGGGGTGCCCACCTGGAGGGACAGATGGCTCAGGGAAACTGGACAGCCAAAGGAGGCCAGGAGGTCCTCCAATTCGAAGGAACTAAGGGCTATCCAGTTGGGACTTTGGACCTTCAGGACACTGGTTCAGGGTCTCCATATCCAGGTCCAGGTGTCTTGCATAACAAGACAGGGTGGCACAATAAGCAGGGTATTGCTCACCCCAGTAGGCCAGATCCTGTCCTGGGCCGAAAGAAATCTGAAATCACTGACAGCAATACACCTAAAGAGCAACCTGAATTCTGTAGCAGACTTCTTGACCAGGGAAAGGATTCTGGAGTCGGAGCGGAGTCTGAACCCTGAAATTTTCCAAAAATTAACAGAAAGATGGGGATGTCCACAGATAGACCTGTTTGCATCCCAGGAAAAACGCAAAGGTGGAAACATTTTTTTTCCCTAAACAGACAGGACCAATCGTGGGGCCTGGATGCACTAGCACAAATCTGGAACTTCCACTTGTGCTACGCCTTTCCCCTGTTTCAGATGATCCCCTTGGCCCTGAAGAAGTTACAAAGGGAGTCCACAAGTATGATTCTGGTGGCTCCCTTTTGGCCCAAGAGAGCTTTGTTTGCAACCATACAGAAGATGGCGG